>NW_027328358.1:0-662647 GCF_047675955.1 Chlorocebus sabaeus | reverse complement strand
GGCTCAAAGCGGTTTTGACCGGATCAAACCAGACCTACAGGTTCAAATCGGTTTTCACTGGCTCAATACGATTTTGACCAGCTTAAACCGGTTTTGACCAGCTGAAACCACTCCAGACTGGCTAAAACCGGTTTTCAACGGCCCAAACCGGTTTTGACCTGATTAGACCGGGTCAAAACGGACCAGACCTGCTCAGACAGGCTCGAATTGGTTTCGACTGACTTCAACCAGACCAAACCTGCTCAATCCGGTTTGACCGGCTCGAACCAGTTTTGACCAGCTCAAACCAGACCAGACTGGCTCAAACCAGACCAGACCGGCTCGAACCGGTTTAGACCTGTTCAAACAACCACCAGACCAGCTGAAACCGGTTTTGACTGGCTAAAACCGGTTTTGACTGGATGAGACCAGATCAAACCGAATCAGACTGGCCCAGATCAGCTAAAATCGGATCAAACTGGACCAGACCAGCCCAGACCGGCTGAAAGCGGGCCACAAAGCGGTTTTGACGGGCTGAAACCAGACCAGACCGGCTCAAACCGGTTTTGACCGACCTGAGCCGGTTTTGACCGGCTCCAACCAGACCAGACGGGTTCAAACCGGTTTTGACTGCCTCAATTCGGTTTTGACCGGCTGAAACCGGTTTTGACCGGCTCAAAGCAGTTTTTGACCGGATCAAACGAGACTCTACCAGCCCAGATCACCTGAAAGTGGAACAAACAGGACCAGGCCAGCCCAGACTGGCTGAAAGTGGGCCACAAAGCGCTTTTGACCAGCTGAAACCATACCAGACAGGCTCAAACTGACTTTGACCAACCTGAGCCGCTTTTCACCGGCTCAAAACCGACCAGACCGGTTCCAACCGGTTTTGACCGGCTCAAAGCCGTTTTGACCGGATCAAACCAGACTCGACCATCACAGACGAGCTGAAACCGGATCAAACAGGACCAGACCAGGCCAGACCGGCTGAAAGCGGGCCACAAAGCGGTTTTGACCGGCTGAAACCAGAACAGACCGTCTCAAACCGGTTTTGACCGGCCTGAGCCGGTTTAGAACGGCTCAAACCACACCAGAGCGGCTCAAACCGGACCAGAGCGGCTCAAACCGGTTTTAAACCAGATGACAACGGATCAAACCGGACCAAACCGGCTCACACCGGATCAAACCGGACCAGAGAGGCCCGAACCGGCTGAAACCGATTCAAACCGGACCAGACCGGCCCAGACTGGCTAAAACCGGGCCAGACCGGCTCAAACCGGTGTTGACCGGCTCAAACCAGACCAGACCGGTTGAAACCGGTTTTGACTGGCTCAATCCGGTTGTGACTGGCTCAAACCACTCCAGACCGGCTAAAACCGGTTTTCACTAGCTCAAACCGGTTTTGAAATGATTAGACCGGATCAAACCGGAGCAGACCGGCTCAGACAGGCTCGAATAGGTTTTGTCTGGCTTCAACAAGACCAAACCGGCTCGAACCGGTTTTGACCGGCTCAAACCAGACCAGACCGGCTCAAACCAGACAAGACCGGCTCAAACCTGTTTTGACCGGGTCTAACCGGTTTTGAACTGCTCAAACCACACCAGACCGGCTGAAACCGGTTTTGCCCGGCTAAAAACGGTTTTGACCAGATGAGACCGGATCAAACCGAATCAGACCGGCCCAGACCGGCTAAAATCGGATCAAACCGGTCCAGACTGGCCCAGACCCGCCTAAAACTGTGCCACAAACCGGTTTTGACCAGTACAAACCAGACCAGATCGGCTGAAAGCAGTTTTGACCGGCTCGAACCGGTTTTTACCGGCTCAAACCAGAGCAGACCGGCTCAAACCGGTTTTGACCGGCTCAAAGCAGTTTTGACCGGATCAAACTGGACTCGACCGGCACAGACCAGCTGAAACCTGATCAAACCGGAGCAGACCAGCCCAGACCGGCTGAAACCGGGCCACAAACCGGTTTTGACCGGCTCAAACCAGACCAGAAAGGCTAAAACCGGTTTTGACCTGCCTGAGCCGGTTTAGACCGGCTCAAACCAGACCAGACAGGCTCAATCCGGACCAGAGTGGCTCAAACCGGTTTTGACCGGATGACAGCGGATCAAACTGGACCAGACTGGCCCACTCCGGATCAAACCGGACCAGACAGGCCCAGACCAGATGAAACTAGATCAAACCAGATGAGAGTGGCACAGACCCGGCTAAAACCGGGCGAGACCGGCTCAAACCGGTTTTGACCAGCTCAAAGCGGTTTTGACCTGATTAGACCAGCTCAAACCAGACCAGACCGGTTCAATGCGGTTTTGACTGGCACAAACCGGTTTTGAATGGCTCAAACCGGTTTTGACCGGCTCAAACCACACCAGACCGGCTGAAACCGGTTTTGACTGGCTAAAACCGGGTTTGACCAGATGAGACCGGATCAAACCGAATCAGACCGGCCCAGACCGGCTAAAATCGGATCAAACCGTACCCGACCGGCCCAGTCTGCCTAAAACTGGGCCACAAACCGGTTTTGAACGGTTCAAACCAGACCAAACCGTCTCAAACCGCTTTTGACCGGCTCAAAGCGGTTTTGACCGGATCAAACCAGACTGTACCGGCCCAGATCAGCTGAAAGCGGATCAAACAAAACCAAACGGGCCCAGACCGGCTGAAAGCGGGCCACAAAGTGGTTTTGACCGGCTGAAACCAGACCAGACCGGCTCAAACCAGTTTGGACCAGCCTGAGCTGGTTTACAACGGCTCAAACCAGACCACAGCAGCTCAAACCGGACCAGAGTGGCTAAAATCGGTTTTTACCAAATGACACCCAGATCAAACCGGACCAGACCGGCTCACACCGGATCAAACCGGACCAGACAGGCCCAGACCGGCTGAAACCGGATCAAACCGGACCAGACCGGCCCAGACTGGCTAAAACCGGGCCAGACCGGCTCAAACCGGTTTTGACTGGCTCAAACCAGACCAGACCGGTTCAAACCGGTTTTGAATGGCTCAATCTGGTTTTGACCGGCTCAAACCACTCCAGACCCGCTAAAAAACGGTTTTTACCGGCTCAAACTGGTTTTGACCTGAATAGACCGGATCAAACCGGACCAGACCGGCTCAGACAGGCTCGAATCGGTTTTGACTGGCTTCAATCAGACCAAACCGGCTCAAAACCGGTTTTGACCGGCTCGAACTGGTTTTGACTGGCTCAAACCAGACCAGAACGGCTCAAACCAGACCAGACCGTCTCAAACCTGTTTTGACCGGGTAAAACCGGTTTTGAACTGCTAAAACCACACCAGACCGGCTGAAACCGGTTTTGACCAGCTAAAACCGGTTTTGACCGGATGAGACCGGATCAAACCGAATCAGACCCGGCCCAGACTGGCTAAAATCGGATCAAATCGGACCAGACCGGCCCAGACCGCCTAAAGCTGGGCCAAAAACCGGTTTTGACTGGTTCAAAGCAGACCAGACCAGCTCAAAGCGGTTTTGACCGGCTCGAACCGGTTTTGACCGGCTCAAACCAGAGCAGTCCAGCTCAAACCAGACCAGACCGTATCAAACCGGTTTTGACCGGCTCAAAGCGGTTTTGACCGGATCAAACCGGACTCGACCGTCCCAGACCAGCTAAAACCAGATCAAACCGGAGCAGACCGGCCCAGACCGGCTGAAAGCGGGACACAAACCGGTTTTGACTGGCTCAAACCAGACCAGATCGGCTCAAACCGGTTTTGACTGGCCTGAGCCAGTTTAGACCGTCTCAGTCCAGACCAGACCGGCTCAATCCGGACCAGAGCGGCTCAAACCAGTTTTGACCGGATGACAACGGATCAAACCGGACCAGACCGGCTCACATCGGATCAAACTGGCCCAGACAGGAGCAGACCGGCTGAAACCGGATCAAACAAGACGAAAGCGGCACAGACCGGCTAAAACCGGGCCAGACCGGCTCAAACCGGTTTTGACCGGCTCAAACCAGACCAGACAGGTTCAAACCGGTTTTGACTGGCTCAATCCGGTTTTGACCGGCTCAAACCGGTTTTGACCAGCTCAAACCACTCCAGACCGCCTATAACTGGTTTTCATCGGCCCAAACTGGTTTTGACCTGATTAGACCGGGTCAAACCAGACCAGACCGACTCAGATAGGCTCGAATTCGTTTCAACTGACTTCAACCAGACAAAAACGGCTCAATCCGGTTTTGACCGGCTCGAACCGGTTTTGACCAGCTCAAACCAGACCAGACCAGCTCTAACCAGAACAGACCGGCCAAAACCGGTTTTGACTGGCTCAAACCAGTTTTGACCTGCTCAAACCACACCAGACCCGCTGAAACCGGTTTTGACCGGCTAAAACCGGTTTTGACTGGATGAGACCGGATCAAACCGAATCAGACCGGCCCAGACCAGCTAAAATCGGATCAAACCGGACCAGACCGGCCCAGAAAGCCTAAAACTGGGCCACAAACCGGTTTTGACTGGTGCAAACCAGACCAGACCGGCTCAAACCGGTTTTGACTGACCTGAGCCGCTTTTGACCGGCACAAACCAGACCAGACCTGTTCAAACCGGTTTTGACTGCCTCAATCCGGTTTTGACCGGCTGAAACCGGTTTTGACCGGCACAAACCACTCCAGACCGGGTAAAACCGGTTTTTACCCGGCTTAAACCGGTTTTGACCTGATTAGACTAGCTCAAACCAGACCAGACCGGTTCAATCCGGTTTTGATCGGCACAAACCGGTTTTTGACCAGCTCACACCACACCAGACCGGCTGAAACTGGTTTTGTCCGGCTAAAACCGTGTTTGACCGGATGAGATCGGATCAAACCGAATCAGACCAGCCCAGACCAGCTAAAATCGGATCAAACCGAATCAGACCCGGCCCAGACCAGCTAAAATCGGATCAAACCGTAGCCGACCGGCCCAGACTGCCTAAAACTGGGACACAAACCGGTTTTGACCGGTTCAAACCAGACCAGACCAGCTTAAACCGGTTTTGACCGGCTCAAAGCGGTTTTGACGTGATCAAACCAGACTCTACCGATCCAGATCAGCTGAAAGCGGATCAAACAGGACCAGACCGGCCCAGACCGGCTGAAAGCGGGCCACAAAGCGGTTTTGACCGGATGAAACCAGACCAGACCAGCTCAAAACGGTTTTGAATGACCTGAGCCGGTTTTGACCAGCTCAAACCAGACCAGACCGGTTCAAACCGGTTTTGACTGCCTCAATTCGGTTTTGATGGGCTGAAACCGGTTTTGAGCGGCTCAAGTCACTCCAGACCGGGTAAAACCGGTTTTTACCGGCTTAAAGCGGTTTGGACCTGATTAGAGCAGCTCAAACCAGACCAGACCGGTTCAATCCGGTTTTGATCGGCACAAAACGGTTTTGAACGGCTCGAACCGGTTTTGACCCGGCTCAAACCACTTTTGACCGGCTCAAACCACACCAGAACGGCTGAAACCGTTTTTGACCGACTAAAATCGGGTTTGACCAGATGAGACCGATCAAACCGAATCAGACTGGCCAAGACAGGCTAAAATCAGATCAAACCGTACCCGACCGGCCCAGGCTGCCTAAAACTGGGACACAAACTGGTTTTGACCGGTTCAAACCAGAGCAGACCGGTTGAAACCGGTTTTGACCGGCTCAATCCGGTTTTGACTGGCTCAAACCACTCCAGACCGGCTAAAAAGCGGTTTTCACTGGTTCAAAACCGGTTTTGACCTGATTAGACCAGATCAAACCAGACCAGACCCGTCTGAGACAGGCTCGAATCGGTTTTGACTGGCTTCAACCAGACCAAACCAGCTCAACCCGGTTTTCATCGGCTCAAACCAGACCAGACCGGCTCAAACCGGTTTTGACCGGCTCAAACCAGACCAGACCGGCTCAAACCAGACAAGACCGGCTCAAACTTGTTTTGACTGTGTCAAACCGGTTTTGAACTGCTCAAACCATACCAGACCGGCTGAAACCGGTTTTGACCAGCTAAAACTGATTTTGACCGGATGAGACCGGATCAAACCGAATCAGACTGGCCAGACCGCCTAAAACTGGGCCACAAACCGGTTTTGACTGCTTGAAACCAGACCAGACCGGCTCAAAGCGGTTTTGACCGGCTCAAACCGGTTTTGACCAGCTCAAACCAGAGCAGACCGGCTCAAACCAGACCAGACCGGCTCAAACCGGTTTTGACCGGCTCAAAGCGGTTTTGACCAGATGAAACCAGACATACAGGTTCAAATCGGTTTTGACTGGCTCAATCCGATTTTGACCAGCTCAAACCGGTTTTGACCAGCTCAAACCACTCCAGACTGGCTAAAACCGGTTTTCAAACGGCCCCAAACCGGTTTTGACCTGATTAGACCAGGTCAAAACGGACCAGACCGGCTCAGACAGGCTTGAATTGGTTTCGACTGACTTCAACCAGACCAAACCTGCTCAATCCGGTTTTGACCAGCTCGAACCAGTTTTGACCAGCTCAAACCAGACCAGACCGGCTCAAACCAGACCAGACCGGCTCAAACCGGTTTTGACCTGCTCAAAGCACACCAGACCAGTTGAAACCGGTTTTGACTGGCTAAAACCCGGTTTTGACCGGATGAGACCAGATCAAACCGAATCAGACCGGCCCAGATCGGCTAAAATCGGATAAAACTGGACCAGTCCCAGCCCAGACCGGCTGAAAGCGGGCCACAAAGCGTTTTGACCGGCTGAAACCAGACCAGACCGGCTCAAACCGGTTTTGACCGACCTGAGCCGGTTTTGACCGGCTCAAACCAGACCAGACCCGGTTGAAACCGGTTTTGACTGCCTCAATTCGGTTTTGACCGGCTGAAACGGTTTTGACCGGCTCAAACCACTACAGACCGGGTAAAACCAGTTTTCAGCGGCTTAAACCGGTTTTGACCTGATTAGACCAGCTCAAACCACACCAGATCGGTTCAATGCGGTTTTGACCGGCAGAAACCGGTTTTGAACGGCTCGAACCGGTTTTGACTGGCTCAAACCACACCAGACTGGCTGAAACCGGTTTTGACCGGCTAAAACCGGGTTTGACCGGATGAGATCGGATCAAACCGAATCAGACCGGCCCAGACAGGCTAATATCGGATCAAACCGTACCCGAGCGGCCCAGACTGCCTAAAACTGGGCCACAAACCGGTTTTGACCGGTTCAAACCAGACCAGACCGGCTCAAACCGGTTTTGACCGGCTCAAAGCGGTTTTGACCGGATCAAACCAGACTCTACCCCCCGGCCCAGATGAGCTGAAAGCGGATCAAACAGGACCAGACAGGCCGAGACCGCTGAAAGCGGACCACAAAGCGGTTATGATCGGCTGAAACCAGACCAGACCGGCTCAAACCTGTTTTGACCAACGTGAGCCGGGTTTGACCGGCTCAAACCAGATCAGAGCAGTTCAAACAAGTTTTGACTGCCTCAATTCGGTTTTGATGGGCTGAAACCGGTTTTGACCGGCTCAAGTCACTCCAGACCGGGTAAAACTGGTTTTTACCGGCTAAAAGCGGTTTTGACCTGATTAGACCAGCTCAAACCAGACCAGACCGGTTCAATCCGGTTTTGATTGGCACAAACCGGTTTTGAATGGCTCGAACCGGTTTTGACCATCTGAAACTGGTTTTGACCGGCTCAAACCAAACCAGACCGGCTGAAACCAGTTTTGACCGGCTAAAACCGGGGTTTGACCAGATGAGACCGGATCAAAGCGAATCAGACCGGCCCAGACAGGCTAAAATCGGATCAATCCATACCCGACTGGCACAAACTGCCTAAAACTGGGCCACAAACCGGTTCAAACCAGACCAAACCGGCTCAAAAACCGTTTTGACCGGCTCAAAAGCGGTTTTGACCGGAGCAAACCAGACTCTACCGGCCCAGATCAGCTGAAAGCGAATCAAACAGTACCAGGCCGGCCCAGACCGGCTGAAAGCGGGCCATAAAGCGGTTTTGACTGGCTGAAACCAGACCAGACCGGCTCAAACCGATTTTGGCCGACCTGTGCCGGTTTTCACCGGCTCAAACCAGACCAGACCGGCTCAAACGGACCAGAGCGACTCAAACCGGTTTTTACCAGATGACAACGGATCATACCGGACCAGATCGGCTCACACCGGATCACACCGGACCAGACAGGCCTGGACCGGCTGAAACCGGATCAAACGGACCAGACAGGCAAAGACTGGCTAAAACTGGGCCAGACCATCTCAAACCAGTTTTGACCAGCTCAAACCAGACCAGACCGGTTGAAACCGGTTTTGAATGGCTCAATCCGGTTTTGACCTGATTAGACCAGATCAAACCAGACCGGACCGGCTCAGACAGGCTCGAATTGGTTTTGACTGGCTTCAACCAGACCAAACTGGCTCAAACCGGTTTTGACCAGCTCGAACCGGTTTTGAAGATCTCAAACCAGTCCAGACCGGCTCAAACCAGACCAGACCAGCTCAAACCTGTTTTGACCGGGTCAAACCGGTTTTGAAATGCTCAAACCACACCAGACCGGCTGAAACCGGTGTGACCGGCTAAAACCGGTTTTGACTGGATGAGACCAGATCAAACCGAATCAGACCGGACCAGACCGGCTAAAATCGGATCAAACCGGACCAGATCGCCCCAGACCGCCTAAATCTGGCCACAAACCGGTTTTGACCGGTATCAAACCAGACCAGACCAGCTCAAAGTGGTTTTTGACCGGCTCAAAGCGGTTTTGACCGGATCAAACCGGACTCGACCGGCCCAGACCAGCTGAAACCTGATCAAACCGGAGCAGACCGGCCCAGACCGGCAGAAACCGGGCCACAAACCTGTTTTGATTGGCTCAAACCAGACCAGGACCGGCTCAAACCGGTTTTGACCGGCCTGAGCCGGTTTAGACCGGCTCAAACCAGACCAGACAGGCTCAATCCGGACCAGAGCAGCTCAAACCGGTTTTGACCGGATGACAATGGATCAAACCGGACCAGACTGGCTCACACCGGATCAAACTGGCTCAGAGAGGCCCAGACCGGAGGAAACCGGATCAAACCTGACGAGAGCGGCACAGACCGGCTCAAACCGTGCCAGACTGGCTCAAACCGGTTTTGACCATCTCAAACCAGACCAGACAGGTTCAAACCGGTTTTGACTGGCTCAATCCGGTTTTGACAGGCTCAAACCGGTTTTGACCAAATCAAACCACTCCAGACCAGCTAACACCCGTTTTCAACGGCCCAAACCGGTTTTGACCTGATTAGACCGGGTCAAACCGGTTTTGACCGACCTGAGCTGGTTTTGACCGGCTCAAACCAGACCAGACCAGCTCAAACCGGTTTTGACCGACTGAAACCGGTTTTGACCTTCTCAAACCACACCAGACCGGCTGAAACCGGTTTTGACTGGCTAAAACCGGTTTTGTCCAGATGAGACCAGATCAAACCAAATCAGACTGGCCCAGACCTGCTAAAATCGGATCAAAACCGCACCAGAATGGCCCAGACCACCTAAAACTGGGCCACAAACCGGTAATGACCGGTGCAAACCAGAACAGACCGGCTCAAACCGGTTTTGAACCGACCTGAGCCAGTTTTCACCGGCTCAAACCAGACCAGACTGGTGCAAACCGGTTTTTGACCGGCTCAAAGCGGTTTTGACCGGATCAAACCAGACTCGACCGGCCCAGACCAGCTGAAACCGGATCAAACAGGACCAGACCGGCCCAGACAGGCTGAAAGTGGGCCACAAAGCGGTTTTGACAGGCTGAAACCAGACCAGACCGGCTCAAACGGTTTTGACCAGCCTGAACCGGTTTAGAATGGCTCAAACGAGACCAGAGCGGCTCAAACCGGACCAGAGCGGCTGAAACCGGTTTTTACCAGATGACACCGGATCAAACCGGAACAGACAGGCCCGGACTGGCTGAAACCGGGCCTGACTGGCTCAAACCGGTTTTGACCGGGTCAAACCAGACCAGACCGGTTCAAGCCAGTTTTGAATGGCTCAATCCGGTTTTGACCTGCTCAAACCACACCAGACCGGCTG
Organism: Chlorocebus sabaeus; assembly: GCF_047675955.1. Classification (NCBI taxonomy): domain Eukaryota; kingdom Metazoa; phylum Chordata; class Mammalia; order Primates; family Cercopithecidae; genus Chlorocebus; species Chlorocebus sabaeus. Next base: position 652,615 of record NW_027328358.1, on the reverse strand, counting down.
AAGCCAGTTTGATCGGCTAAAACTGGTTTTGACCGGGTAAGACCCGCATCAAAACGAAGCAGACGGGCCCAGACCCGGCTAAAATCGGATCAAAAACGGACCAGACCGGCCCATACCGCCTAAAACTGGGCCACAAGTGTGTTTTGAACAGCTCAAACCAGACCAGACCGGCTCAAACCAGACCAGACCGGCTGAAACCGGTTTTGACAGGCTCAAACCAGACCAGACATGCTCAAAAGCGGTTTTGACCGCATGAGACCACGATAAAACTGGACAAGACCGGCTCAAACCGGATGAAACTGCACCAGAACAGCCCAGAACAGCTGAAGCCAGAGCAAACCGGACCAGACCGGGCCAGACCGGCTAAAACTGGGCCACAAACCGGTTTTGACTGGCTCAAACTGGTTTTGACCAGCTCAAACCACTCCACCACCGGCTAAAACCAGTTTTTCACCGGCCCAAACCGGTTTTGACCTGATTAGACCAGATCAAACCGGACCAGACCAGCTCAACAGGCTTGAATCGGTTTTGAATGGCTTCAACCACATCAAACCGGCTCAAACCGGTTTTGAATGGCTCGAACCGGTTTTGACCAGCTCAAACCAGACCAGACCGGCTCAAACCGGTTTTGACTGGGTCAAACCGGTTTTGACCTGCTCAAACCACACCAGACCGGCTGAAATCGGTTTTGACCGGATGAGACCGTATTAAAACGAACCAGAGCGGCCAACACCGGCTAAAATCGGATCCAACCGGACCAGACCATCCCAGACCGCCTAAAACTGGGCCAAAAACCGATTTTGACCGGTGCAAAACGAGACCAGATCGGCTCAAACCGGTTTTGACCGACCTGAGCCTGTTTAGACCAGTTCAAACCAGACCAGACCGGTTCAAACCGGTTTTGAGTGCCTTAATCCGGTTTTCACCGGCTGAAACCGGTTTTGACCGGCTAAAACCACTCCAGACCAGGTAAAACCGGGTTTGACCGGATGAGACCGGATCAAACCGAATCAGACCGGCCCAGACAGGCTAAAATCAGATCACACTGTACCCGACCGGCCCAGACTGCCTAAAACTGGGCCACAAACCAGTTTTGACCGGTTCAAACCAGGCCAGACCGGCTCAAACCGATTTTGACTGACCTGAGCCGGTTTTCACCGGCTCAAACCAGACCAGACCGGCTCAAACCGGTTTTTACCGGCTCAAAGCGGTTTTGACAGGATCAAACCAGACTCGACCGGCCCAGACCCAGCTGAAACCGGATCAAACAGGACCAGACCGGCCCAGACAGGCTGAAAGCAGGCCACAAAGCGGTTTTGACCGGCGGACCAGACCAGACCGGCTCAAAACGGTTTTGACCGGCCTGAGCCAGTTTAGAATGGATCAAACCAGACCAGACCGGCTAAATCTGGACCAGACCGGCTCAAACCGGTTTTTACCAAATGACACTGGATCAAAACGGACCAGACTGGCTCACACCGGATCAAACCGGACCAGACAGGACCAGACCGGCTGAAACCGGATCAAACCAGACAAGAGCGGCACAGACCGGCTAAAACTGGACCATACCGGCTCAAACTGGTTTTGACCGGCTCAAACCAGAACAGACAGGTTCAAATCGGTTTTGACTGGCTCAATCTGGTTTTTACCATCTCAAACCGGTATTGACCGACTCAAACCACTCCAGACCGGCTAAAACCGGTTTCTCACCGACTCAAACCGGTTTTGACCTGATTAGACCGGATCAAACCGGACCAGACGTGCTCAGACAGGCTCGAATCAGTTTTGACTGGCTTCAACCAGACCAAACCAGCTCAAACCGGTTTTGACCGGCTCGTACCGGTTTTGACCGCCTGAAACTGATTTTGACCGGCTCAAACCACTCCAGACCGGGTAAAACCGGTTTTTACTGGCTTAAACCGGTTTTGACCTGATTAGACCAGCTCAAAACAGACCAGACCGGTTCAATCCGGTTTTGACCGGCACAAACCGGTTTTGAACGGCTCGAACCGGTTTTGACCGGCTCAAACCAGTTTTGACCGGCTCAAAACACACCAGACCGGCTGAAACCGGTTTTGACTGGCTAAAACCGGGTTTGACTGGATGAGACCGGATTAAACCGAATCAGACCGGCCCAGACAGGCTAAAATCAGATCAAACTGTACCCGACCGGCCCACACTGCCTAAAACTGGGCCACAAACCGGTTTTGACTGGTTCAAACCAGGCCAGACCGGCTCAAACCGATTTTGACCGACCTGAGCCGGTTTTCACCGGTTCAAACCAGACCAGACCGGCTCAAACTGGTTCTGACCGGCTCAAAGTGGTTTTGACAGGATCAAACCAGACTCGACCGGCCCAGACCAGCTGAAACCGGATCAAACAGGACCAGACCCGCCCAGACAGGCTGAAAGCGGGCCACAAAGCGGTTTTGACAGGCTGAAACCAGACCAGACCGGCTCAAACCGGTTTTGACCAGCCTGAGCCGGTTTAGAATGGCTCAAACCAGACCAGAGCGGCTCAAACCGGACCAGAGCAGCTCAAACCGGTTTTTACCAGATGACACCGGATCAAACCGGACCAGACCGGCTCACACCGGATCAAACCAGAACAGACAGGCCCGGACCGGCTGAAATCGGATCAAACCGGACCAGACCGGCCCAGACTGGCTAAAACCGGGCCTGACTGGCTCAAACCGGTTTTGACCGGCTCAAACCAGACCAGACCGGTTGAAACCGGTTTTGAATGGCTCAATCCGGTTTTGACCTGCTCAAACCACACCAGACCGGCTAAAACCGGTTTTGTCCAGCTAAAACCGGTTTTGACCGGATCAGACTGGATCAAAACGAATCAGACCGGCCCAGACTGGCTAAAATCGGATCAAACCGGACCAGACCGGCCCAGACCACCTAAAACTGGGCCACAAACGGGTTTTGACTGGCTCAAAACAGACCAGACCAGCTCAAACCAGACCAGACCGGCTGAAACCGGTTTTGACCGGCTCAAACCAGACCAGACAGGCCCAAAGCGGTTTTGACCGCATGAGACACGATAAAACCGGACCTGACCGGCTCAAACCAGATGAAACCGCACCAGAACGGCCCAGAAAACCTGAAGCTGGAGTAAACTGGACCAGACCGGGCCAGACCAGCTAAAACCGGGCCACAAACCGGTTTTGACCAGCTCAAACCACTCCAGACCGGCTAAAACCGGTTTTCACTGGCCCAAACCGGTTTTGACCTGATTAGTCCAGATCAAACCGGACCAGACCAGCTCAGACAGCCTCGAATAGGTTTTGCCTGGCTTCAACCAGACCAAACCGGCTCAAACCGGTTGTGACTGACTCGAACCGTTTTTGATCGGCTCAAACCTGACCAGACCGGCTCAAACCAGACCAGACCGGCTCAAACCGGTTTTGACCGGCTCAAACCAGACCAGACCGGCTCAAACCGGATCCAACCAGACCACATTGTCCCAGACCGCTTAAAACCGTGCCAAAACGGCTCAAACTTATATTGACTGGCTCAAACCAGACCAGACCGGGTGGAACCTGTTTTGACCGGCTCAAAGCAGACCTGACTGGCTCAAACCGGTTTTGACCGGATTAGACCGGATCAAACCAGACCAGACCTTCTCAACCCGGATCATACCGGACGAGACCAGCACAAACCGGCTCTAAACGGCTCAAACTGAACCAAACGGGCCCAGACAGGCTAAAATCGGGCCAAACCGGCTCAATCAGGTTTTGACCAGCTAAACCAGACCAGACCGGCTCAAACCAGACCAGACGGGCTCAAACCGGTTTTGACCCGCTCACACCAGAAGAGACTGGCTCAAACCACTTTTGACCAAAAGAGACAGGATAAAACCAGACCAGACCGGCTTAAACCACATGAAACCGCACCAGACCGGCCCAGAACAGCTGAAGCCGGAGTAAACGGTACCATACCAGACCACACCGGCTAAAAGCGGGCCACAAACCGGTTTTGACCGGCTCAAACCAGACCAGACCGGGTCAAACCGGTTTTGACCGGCCTGAGCCGGTTTTGAGCTGCTCAAACCACACCAGACTGGCTGAAACTGGTTTTGACCGGCTAAAACCGGTTTTGACTGGATGAGACCGGATCAAATCGAATCTGACCGGCCGAGACCGGCTAAAATCGGATCAAACTGGACCCGACCGGCACAGACCGCCGAAACCTGGGCCACAAACCGGTTTTGACCTGCTCAAAGCAGACCAGACTGGCTCAAACCGGTTTTGACCACCTCAAACCAGACCAGACCGGCTCAAACCGGTTTTGACCGGCTCAAACCAGAGCAGACCGGTTCAAACCGGTTTTGACTGGCTCAATCCGGTTTTGACCAGCTCAAAGCGGTTTTGACCAACTCAAACCACTCCAGACCTGCTAAAATTGGGCCAAACCGGCTCAATCAGATTTTGACCGGCTCAAACCAGACGAGACTGGCTCAAACCAGACCAGACCGGCTCAAACCGGTTTTGACCGGTTCATACCAGAAGAGACTGGCCCAAACTGGTTTTGACCGGATGAGACAGGATAAAACCGGACCAGACAGGATCAAACCGGATGAAACTGCACCAGACCATCCCAGAACAGCTGAAGCCGGAGTAAACCGGAACAGACCGGGCCAGACCGGCTAAAACCGGTCCACAAACCGGTTTTGACCGGCTCAAACAAGACCAGACCGGCTCAAACTGGTTTGGAACGGTTTTGACCGTTCTTGTGGAATTTGCAAAGTAATATTAGGAAGCCCATAGAGGGCTATGGTGAAAAAGGAAATATCTTCAGTTAAAAACTGGAAAGAAACTTTCTGAGAAACTGCTTTGTGTTCTGTTAATTCATCTCACAGATTTACAGCTTTCCACTAAAGAAGCCTTTCGATAGGACTCTTCTTGTGGAATTTGCAAAGTGATATTTGGAAGCCCATAGAGGGCTATGGTGAGAAAGGAAATATCTTCAGTTATAAACTGGAAAGAAGCTTTCTGAGAAACTGCGTTGTGTTCTCTTAATTCATCTCACAGAGTTACAACTTTCCCGTCAAGAAGCCTTTGTCTAAGACTGTTCTTGTGGAATTTGCAAAGTGATATTTGGAAGCCCACAGAGTGCTATGGTGAAAAAGGAAATATCTTCCATTAAAAAGTGGAAAGAAGCTTTCGGAGAAACTGCGTTGTGTTCTGTTAATTCAAATCACAGAGTTTCAGCTTTCCCCTCAAGAGCCCTTACGCCAGGACTGTTCTTGTGGAATTTGCAAAGTGATATTTGGAAGGCCATAAAGGGCTATGGTGAAAAAGGAAATATCTTCCTTTAAAAATCGGAAAGAAGCTTTCTGAGAAACTACTTTGTGTTCTTTCCCTCAGGAAGCCTTTCGCTAAGACTGTTCTTGTGGAATTTGCAAAGTGATATTTGGAAGCCCATAGAGGGCTATGGTGAAAAAGGAAATATCTTCCGTTCAAAACTGGAAAGAAGCTTTCTGAGAAACTGCTCTGTGTTCTGTTAATTCATCTCACAGAGTTACATCTTTCCCTTCAAGAAGCCTTTCGCTAAGGCTGTTCTTGTGGAATTGGCAAAGTGATATTTGGGAGCCCATAGGGGGCTATGGTGAAAAAGGAAATATCTTCCTTTAAAAACTGGAAAGAAGCTTTCTGAGAAACTGCTTTGTGTTCTGCTAATTCATCTCACTGATTTACAGCTTTTCCCTCAAAAAGCCTTTCGCTAAGACTGTTCTTGTGGAATTTGCAAAGTGATCTTTGGAAGACCATAGAGGGCATTGGTGAAATGGGAAATATCTTCAGTTAAAAACTGGAATGAAGCTGTCTGAGAAACTGTGTTGTGTTCTGTTAATTCATGTCACTGAGTTACAGCTTTCCCCTCAAGAAGCCTTTCGGTAAGACTATTCTTGTGGAATTTTCAAAGTGATATTTAGAAGCCCATAGAGGGCTATGGTGAAAAAGGAAATATCTTCCTATAAAAACTGGAAAGAAGCTTTCTGAGAAACTGCTTTGTGTTATATTAATTCATCTCACAGATTTACAGCTTTTCCCTCAAGAAGCCTTTCGCTAAGACTGTTCTTGTGGAATTTGCAAAGTGATATTTGGAAGCACATAGACTCTTATGGTGAAAAAGGAAATATCTTCAGTTAAAAACTGGAGGGGGCGGAGCAAGATGGCCGAATAGGAACAGCTCCTGTCTCCAACTCCCAGCACGAGCGACACAGAAGACCGGTGATTTCTGCATTTTCAACTGAGGTACTGGGTTCATCTCACTGGGGAGTGCCGGAAGATCGGTGCTGGTCAGCTGCTGCAGCCCAACCAGCGAGAGCTGAAGCAGGGCGAGGCATTGCCTCACCTGGGAAGCGCAAGGGGGAAGGGAATCCCTTTTCCTAGCCAGGGGAACTGAGACACACAACACCTGGAAAATCGGGTAACTCCTACCCCAATACTGTGCTTTAAGAAAACAGGCACACCAGGAGATCATATCCCACACCTGGCCGGGAGGGTCCCACACCCACGGAGCCTCCCTCATTGCTAGCACAGCAGTCTGTGATCTTCCGGCAAGGCAGCAGCGAGGCTGGGGGAGGGGCGCCCACCATTGCTGAGGCTTAAGTAGGTAAACAAAGCTGCTGGGAAGCTCGAACTGGGTGGAGCTCACAGCAGCTCAAGGAAACCTGCCTGTCTCTGTAGACTCCACCTCTGGGGACAGGGTACAGTAAACAATAACAAACGCAGCAGACACCTCTGCAGACACAAACGACTCTGTCTGACAGCTTTGAAGAGAGCAGTGGATCTCCCAACATGGAGGTTGAGATCTGAGAAGGGACAGACTCCCTGCTCAAGTGGGTCCCTGACCCTGGAGTAACCTAACTGGGAGACATCCCCCACTAGGGGCAGTCTGACACCCCACACCTCACAGGGTGGGGTACACACCTGAGAGGCAGCTTCCAAAGCAAGAATCAGACAGGTACACTCGCTGTTCAGAAATATTCTATCTTCTGCAGCCTCTGCTGCTGATACCCAGGCAAACAGGGTCTGGAATGGACCTCAAGCAATCTCCTACAGCTACAACCTACAGCTGAGGATCCTGACTGTTAGAAGGAAAGCTATCAAACAGGAAGGACACCTACACCAAAACCCCATCAGTACATCACCATCATCAAAGACCAGAGGCAGGTAAAACCACAAAGATGGGGAAAAAGCAGGGCAGAAAAGCGGGGAATTCAAAAAATAAGAGCGCATCTCCCCCGGCAAAGGAGCGCAGCTCATCGCCAGCAACGGATCAAAGCTGGAAGGGGAATGACTTCGACGAGATGAGAGAAGAAGGCTTCAGTCCATCAAATTTCTCAGAGCTAAAGGAGGAATTACGTACCCAGCGCAAAGAAACTAAAAATCTTGAAAAAAAAGTGGAAGAATTGATGGCTAGAATAATTAATGCAGAGAAGCTCACAAACGAAATGAAAGAGACGAAAACCATGGCACGAGAAATACGTGACAAATGCACAAGCTTCAGTAACCGACTCGATCAACTGGAAGAAAGAATGTCAGCGATGGAGGATCAAATGAATGAAATGAAGTGAGAAGAGAAACCATAAGAAAAAAGAAGAAAAAGAAATGAACAAAGCCTGCAAGAAGTATGGGATTATGTAAAAAGACCAAATCTACATCTGATTGGGGTGCCTGAAAGTGAGGGGGAAAATGGAACCAAGTTGGAAAACACTCTTCAGGATATCATCCAGGAGAACTTCCCCAACCTAGTAGGGCAGGCCAACATTCAAATCCAGGAAATACAGAGAACGCCACAAAGATACTCCTCGAGAAGAGCAACTCCAAGACACATAATTGCCAGATTCACCAAAGTTGAAATGAAGGAAAAAATCTTAAGGGCAGCCAGAGAGAAAGGTCAGGTTACCCACAAAGGGAAGCCCATCAGACTAACAGCAGATCTCTCGGCATAAACTCTTCAAGCCAGAAGAGAGTGGGGGCCAATATTCAACATTCTTAAAGAAAAGAATTTTAAACCCAGAATTTTATATCCAGCCAAACTAAGTTTCATAAGCGAAGGAGAAATAAAATCCTTTACAGATAAGCAAATGCTTAGAGATTTTGTCACCACTAGGCCTGCCTTACAAGAGGCCCTGAAGGAAGCACTAAACATGGAAAGGAACAACCGGTACCAGCCATTGCAAAAACATGCCAAAATGTAAAGACCATCAATGCTAGGAAGAAACTGCATCAACTAACGAGCAAAATAACCAGTTAATATCATAATGGCAGGATCAAGTTCACACATAACAATCTTAACCTTAAATGTAAATGGACTAAATGCTCCAATTAAAAGACACAGACTGGCAAACTGGATAAAGAGTCAAGACCCATCAGTCTGCTGTATTCAGGAGACCCATCTCATACGTAGCGACATACATAGGCTCAAAATAAAGGGATGGAGGAAGATTTACCAAGCAAATGGAGAAAAAAAGCGGGGTTTGCAATACTAGTCTCTGATAAAACAGACTTTAAACCATCAAAGATCAAAAGAGACAAAGAAGGCCATTACCTAATGGTAAAGGGATCAATTCAACAGGAAGAGCTAATTATCCTAAATATATATGCACCCAATACAGGAGCACCCAGATTCATAAAGCAAGTCCTTAGAGACTTACAAAGAGACTTAGACTCCCATACAATAATAATGGGAGACTTCAACACTCCACTGTCAACATTAGACAGATCAACGAGACAGAAAGTTAACAAGGAGATCCAGGAATTGAACCCATCTCTGCAGCAAGCAGACCTAATAGACATCTATAGAACTCTCCACCCCAAATCAACAGAATATACATTCTTCTCAGCACCACATCGTACTTACTCCAAAATTGACCACGTAATTGGAAGTAAAGCACTCCTCAGCAAATGTACAAGAACAGAAATTATAACAAACTGTCTCTCAGACCACAGTGCAATCAAACTAGAACTCAGGACTAAGAAACTCAATCAAAACCGCTCAACTACATGGAAACTGAACAACCTGCTCCTGAATGACTACTGGGTACATAACGAAATGAAGGCAGAAATAAAGATGTTCTTTGAAACCAATGAGAACAAAGATACAACATACCAGAATCTCTGGGACACATTTATAGCAGTGTGTAGAGGGAAATTTATAGCACTAAATGCCCACAAGAGAAAGCAGGAAAGATCTAAAATTGACACTCTAACATCACAATTAAAAGAACTAGAGAAGCAAGAGCAAACACATTCGAAAGCTAGCAGAAGGCAAGAAATAACTAAGATCAGAGCAGAACTGAAGGAGATAGAGACACAAAAAACCCTCCAAAAAATCAATGAATCCAGGAGTTGGTTTTTTGAAAAGATCAACAAAATTGACAGACCACTAGGAAGACTAATAAAGAAGAAAAGAGAGAAGAATCAAATCGACGTAATTAAAAATGATAATGGGAATATCACCACCGACCCCACAGAAATACAAACTACCATCAGAGAATACTATAAACACCTCTACGCAAATAAAGTGGAAAATCTAGAAGAAATGGATAATTTCCTGGACACTTACACTCTTCCAAGACTAAACCAGGAAGAAGTTGAATCCCTGAATAGACCAATAGCAGGCTCTGAAATTGAGGCAATAATTAATAGCCTACCAACCAAAAAAAGTCCAGGACCAGATGGATTCACAGCTGAATTCTACCAGAGGTACAAGGAGGAGCTGGTACCATTCCTTCTGAAACTATTCCAATGAATAGAAAAAGAGGGAATCCTCCCTAACTCATTTTATGAGGCCAACATCATCCTGATACCAAAGCCTGGCAGAGACACAACAAAAAAAGAGAATTTTAGACCAATATCCCTGATGAACATCGATGCAAAAATCCTCAATAAAATACTGGCAAACCGGATTCAGCAACACATCAAAAAGCTTATCCACCATGATCAAGTGGGCTTCATCCCTGGGATGCAAGGCTGGTTCAACATTCGCAAATCAATAAACATAATCCAGCATATAAACAGAACCAAAGAGAAGAACCACATCATTATCTCAATAGATGCAGAAAAGGCTTTTGACAAAATTCAACAGCCCTTCATGCTAAAAACACTCAGTAAATTCGGTATTGATGGAACGTACCTCAATATCATAAGAGCTATTTATCACAAACCCACAGCCAATATCATACTGAATGGGCAAAAACTGGAAAAATTCCCTTTGAAAACTGGCACAAGACAGGGATGCCCTCTCTCACCACTCCTATTCAACATAGTGTTGGAAGTTCTGGCTAGGGCAATCAGGCAAGAGAAAGAAATCAAGGGGATTCAGTTAGGAAAAGAAGAAGTCAAATTGTCCCTGTTTGCAGATGACATGATTGTTTATTTAGAAAACCCCATTGTCTCACCCCAAAATCTCCTTAAGCTGATAAGCAACTTCAGCAAAGTCTCAGGATACAAAATTAATGTGCAAAAATCACCAGCATTCTTATACACCAGTAACAGACAAACAGAGAGCCAAATCAGGAATGAACTTCCATTCACAATTGCTTCAAAGAGAATAAAATACCTAGGAATCCAACTTACAAGGGATGTAAAGGACCTCTTTAAGGAGAACTACAAACCACTGCTCAGTGAAATAAAAGAGGATACAAACAAATGGAAGAACATACCATGCTCATGGATAGGAAGAATCAATATCGTGAAAATGGCCATACTGCCCAAGGTAATTTATAGATTCAATGCCATTCCCATCAAGCTACCAATGAGCTTCTTCACAGAATTGGAAAAAACTGCTTTAAAGTTCATATGGAACCAAAAAAGAGCCCGCATCTCCAAGACAATCCTAAGTCAAAAGAACAAAGCTGGAGGCATCACGCTCCCTGACTTCAAACTATACTACACGGCTACAGTAACCAAAACAGCATGGTACTGGTACCAAAACAGAGATATAGACCAATGGAACAGAACAGAGTCCTCAGAAATAATACCACACATCTACAGCCATCTGATCTTTGACAAACCTGAGAGAAACAAGAAATGGGGAAAGGATTCCCTATTTAATAAATGGTGCTGGGAAAATTGGCTCGCCATAAGTAGAAAGCTGAAACTGGATCCTTTCCTTACTGCTTATACGAAAATTAATTCAAGATGGATTAGAGACTTAAATGTTAGACCTAATACCATAAAAATCCTAGAGGAAAACCTAGGTAGTACCATTCAGGACATAGGCATGGGCAAAGACTTCATGTCTAAAACACCAAAAGCAACAGCAGCAAAAGCAAAAATTGACAAATGGGATCTCATTAAACTAAAGAGCTTCTGCACAGCAAAAGAAACTACCATCAGAGTGAACAGGCAACCTACAGAATGGGAGAAAATTTTTGCAATCTACTCATCTGACAAAGGGCTAATATCCAGAACCTACAAAGAACTCAAACAAATTTACAAGAAAAAACAAACAACCCCATCCAAAAGTGGGCAAAGGATATGAGCAGACATTTCTCAAAAGAAGACATTCATACAGCCAACAGACACATGAAAAAATACTCGTCATCACTGGCCATCAGAGAAATGCAAATCAAAACCACAATGAGATACCATCTCACACCAGTTAGAATGGCAATCATTCAAAAGTCAGGAAACAACAGGTGCTGGAGAGGATGTGGAGAAATAGGAACACTTTTACACTGTTGGTGGGATTGTAAACTAGTTCAATCATTATGGAAAACAGTATGGCGATTCCTCAAGGATCTAGAACTAGACGTACCATATGACCCAGCCATCCAATTACTGGGTATATACCCAAAGGATTATAAATCATGCTGCTATAAAGACACATGCACACATATGTTTATTGCGGCACTATTCACAATAGCAAAGACTTGGAATCAACCCAAATGTCCATCAGTGACAGACTGGATTAAGAAAATGTGGCACATACACACCATGGAATACTATGCAGCCATAAAAAAGGATGAGTTTGTGTCCTTTGTAGGGACATGGATGCAGCTGGAAACCATCATTCTTAGCAAACTATCACAAGAACAGAAAACCAAACACCGCATGTTCTCACTCATAGGTGGGAACTGAACAATGAGATCACTTGGACTCGGGAAGGGGAACATCACACACTGGGGCCTATCATGGGGAGGGGGGAGGGGGGAGGGATTGCATTGGGAGTTATACCTGATGTAAATGACGTGTTGATGGGTGCTGATGAGTTGATGGGTGCAGCACAGCAACAGGGCACAAGTATACATATGTAACAAACCTGCATGTTATGCACATGTACCCTAGAACTTAAAATATAAAAAAAAAAAAAAAAAAAAAAGAAGCAACCATCCACATCCCTCCTTCCCACTAGAGGCTTCCAGGCTGAAACAGGTTGATACAGGGAGAGGAGGAGAAGATACGCAACTAAGTCACATTTTGAGATCTGTTTAATAATAATTCTAATTTCGTGTTCTCACTTATTTGTGAGATCTAAAAATCAAAACAATTGAACTCATGGAGATAGAGAGTAGAAGCATGGTTACCAGAGGCTGAGAAGGGTAGTGGGGGTTTGAGGCAAAGCTGGAGATGGTTAATGGGTACAAAAAAACCAGAAAGAATAAATAAGATCTAGTATTTGATAGCACAACAAGGCGACTATAGTCAGCAATAATTTAACTGTGCATTTTAAAATAACTAAAAGAGTCTAATTGGATTGCTTGTAACACAAAGGATAAATGCTTGAGAGAATGGATACCCCATTTTACATGATGTGATTATTATTCATTGCGTGCCTGAATCAGAACATCTCATGCACCCCATAAATACATACATCTACTATATACCCACAAAATTGAAATAAATAGTTTTAAAAATTAAAAAATAAAAAATAAAAAATAATCTTCCACTTATTTTTTAGGAAAAGCACATAACTAAATTGTTACAAAAGGATTGACGAAACAATCCTTTGAACGGTTTGAGTCAGCAGTTGTGGCAGGAATGCGGTTGGGGGAAATGGGGAGAAGTGAGTGAAGATAAAAGGAATTGGACAAGTGTTGATGTTGGTGAAATGAATGATGAGTACCTAGAGGTAATCCACTATTGTATGCATTTGGAATTTATCATAAAAATAATATTTTTGAAAGAACATATTCACTACTGAAAATTCAAACAAGGGGAATAAATTAAAGACCACTTATCATCCTATAATTTCAAACATTAAAAAGATTTATTATTTTATGAGAAAATTATAGCATTATTATATAAATATGGTATATTAATTTTCAAATAGCATTATACCTGAGCATTTTGCTAAGTTATTGTAATGTATCAAATATATATTTTACTTATTTTTATAAAAGTGAGACATAAAGTAAGCCTAAAAGAGATATACTAGAATAATAAGTACTAGAAATATAAAATAATTCTATATAAAATGATTAAATATAAATATGAAAAGAATGATAATTTAATTGCACCAGGAAAAATCATACTTGATTTAAAAAACCTTGTAAAGTAAAATAGAATTCAAAAAGCTTTAATTGTATTTGTATTTGACACTGTTTTACTTAGTTTTTTAGCATGATATAATTATGAAAAATATTGAAAGCAATGTTATTACCTGTGGAAGACATCCGAGTTCTGGAGACATTGGCGGCGAATCTGTATAGGTTTGCAGCACCCTCCATTCTTGCTTCCTCAGAAGGAATTCCACTAAGGGGCATAAGGCAGAAAGTGAGACAGAGGTAATTCTCAGAGCAGGAGTGAAGGTTTATTAAAAGGCTTTAAAACAGAAAGGAAAAGAAGGGAAGTACAACCTGGAAGAGGGCCAAGTGGGAGACTTGAGAAGCCAAGTGCACAGCTTGACTTCTTCACTTGGGGTTTTATACATTGGCATACTTCCGGGATCTTGCCTTACTTCTCCTCAATCCTGAGATCTCATTGGGAAGTTGCTGATCAGTTTCAGGTGTTTTCTATTAGAAGCCTGCTTTTACATGACACCAGGTATGAACAATTACTACTTTAGAGAAACAGTTAACAACCCCTTGACCATCACCTGAGGGTCTCCCAACACATTTGGTGTGTGGAAGAGGGAAGCCCTCTCCTGCCCTGCTCATACTTGACTAGCTTTCTACTGCAACAATATTTGTTGAATATTCTTTATGTACTAAGTAATAAGAATTCTGATATTTCATGAGTGATTGTTACACAATATTATATAAATAAAAAAGAAATTAAGCATGTAATATTAAAAAAAAAAAGTGGAAAGAAGCTTTCTGAGAAACTGCTTTGTGTTCTGTTAATTCATCTCAGAGAGTTACAGCTTTCCCCTCAAGAAGCCATTCACTAAGACTGTTCTTGTGAAATTTGGAAAGTAATATTTGGAAGCCCATAGAGGGCTATGGTGAAAAAGGAAATACCTTTCCTTAAAAACTGGAAAGAAGCTTTCTGAGAAACTGCTTTGTGTTCTGTTAATTCATCTGACAGAGTTACAGCTTTCCCCTCAAGAAGCCTTTCGCTAAGACTGTTCTTGTGGAATTTTCAAATTGATATTTGGAAGCCCATAGACGGCTATGGTGGAAAAGGAAATATCTTCCGTTAAAAAGTGGAAAGAAGCTTTCTGAGAAACTGCTTTGTGTTCTGTTAATTCATCTCACAGAGTTACAGCTTTCCCCTTAAGAAGCCTTTTGCTAAGACTGTTCTTGTGGAATTTGCAAAGTGATATTTGGAAGCCTATAGCGGGCTATGGTGTAAAAGGAAATATCCTAAGATAAAAACTAGAAAGAAGCTTTCTGAAAAACTGATTTGTGTTCTGTTAATTCATCTCACAGAGTTACAGCTTTCCCCTCAAGAAGCCTTTCGCTAAGACTCTTCTTGTGGAATTTGCAAAGTGATATTTGGAAGCCCATAGAGGGCTACGGTGAAAAAGGAAATAGCTTCCGTTAAAAACTGGAAAGAAGCTTTCTGAGAACCTGCTATGTGTTCTGTTAATTCATCTCACAGAGTTACAGCTTTCCCCTCAAGAAGCCTTTCCCTAAGAGTGTTCTGGTGAAATTTGCAAAGTGATATATGGAAGCCCAAAGAGGGCTAGGGTAAAAAAGGAAATATCATAAGATAAAAAAGGAAAAGAAGCTTTCTGAGAAACTGCCTTGTGTTCTGTTAATTCATCTCACAGGGTTACAGCATTCTCCTCAAGAAGCCTTTCGCTAAGACTGTTCTTGTGGAATTTTAAAGTGATATTTGGAAAGCCATAGAAGGATACGTTAAAAAACGAAATATCTTCTGTTAAAAACTGGAAAGAAGCTTTCTGAGAACATGCTTTGTGTTCTGTTAATTCATCTCACAGAGTTACAGCTTTCCCCTCAAGAAGCCTTTCCCTAAGAGTGTTCTGGTGAAATTTGCAAAGTGACATTTGGAAGCCCATAGAGGGCTATGGAGAAAAAGGAAATATCCTAAGATAAAAACTGAAAAGAAGCTTTCTGAGAAACTGCTTTGTGTTCTGTTAATTCATCTCACAGTGTTACAGCTTTCACCTCAAGAAACCTTTCGCTAACACTGTTATTGTGGAATTTTCAAAGTGATATTTGGAAGCCCATAGAGGGCTATGGTGGAGAAGGAAATATCCTAAGATAAAAACTGAAAAGAAGATTTCTGAGAAACTGCTTTGTGTTCTGTTAATTCATCTCACAGAGTTACAGCTTTCTCCTCAAGAAGCCTTTCGCTAAGACTGTTCTTGTGGAATTTGAAAAGTGATATTTTGAAGCCCATAGAGGGCTATGGTGAAAAAGGAAATATCTTCCGTTAAAAAGTGGAAAGAAGCTTTCTGAGAAACTGCTTTGTGTTCTGTTCATTCATCTCACAGAGTTACAGCTTTCCCCTCAAGAAGCCTTTCGCTAAGACTGTTCTTGTGGAATTTGCAAGAACCTCAGAGAGGTACAGCTTTTCCCTTAAGAAGTCTTTCTCTAAGACTGATGTATTGAAAATTGCAAAGTGATGTTTGGAAGCTCATAGGGGCTATGGTGACAAAGGACATATACTAAGATAAAAACCGAAAAGAACCTTTCTGAGAAACTGCTTAGTGTTCTGTTACTTCATCTCACAGAGTTACAGCTTTCCCCTCAGGAAGCCATTCACTAAGACTCTTCTTGTGAAATTTGGAAAGTAATATTTGGAAGCCCATAGAGGGCTATGGTGAAAAAGAAAATATCTTCCATTAAAAACTGTAAAGAATCTTTCTGAGAAACTGCCTTGTGTTCTGTTAATTCATGTCACAGAGTTACAGCTTTCCACTCAAGAAGCCTTTCCCTAAGACTGTTCTTGTGGAATTTGCAAAGAGATATTTGGAAGTCCATAGAGAGCTATGATTAAAAAGGAAATATCTTCCTTAAAAAGCTGGAAAGAAGCTTTCGGAGAGACAGCTTTGTTTTCCATTAATTAGTCTCACAGAGTTACAGCTTTCACCTCAAGAAGCCTTTCGCTAAGACTGTTCTTGTGGAATTTGCAAAGTGATATTTGGAAGCCCATAAAGGGCCATGGTGAAAAAGGAAATATCTTCAGTTAAAAACTGGAAAGAAGCTTTCTGAGAGACTGCTTTGTATTCTCTTAATTCATCTCACACAATTACAGTTTTCCCCTCAAGAAGCCTTTCGCTAAGACTGCTCTTGTGGAATTTGCAGAGTGATATTTGGAAGCCCATAGAGGGCTATGGTGAAAAAGGAAATATCTTCCCTTAAAAACTGGAAAGAAGCTTTCTGAGAAACTGCTTTGTGTTCTGTTAATTCATCTCACCGAGTTACATCTTTCCCCTCAAGAAACCTTTCGCTAAGGTGGTTCTTGTGCAATTTGCAAAGTGATATTTCGAAAACCGTAGAGGGCAATGGTGAAAATGGAAATATCCTAAGATAAAAACCGAAAAGAAGCTTTCTGAGAAACTGCTTTGTGTTCTGTGAATTCATCTCACAGTGTTACAAATTTCTCCTCAAGAAACCTTTAGATAAGTCTGATCTTGTGGAATTTGAAAAGTGATATTTGGAAGCCCATAGGGGGCTATGGTGAAAAAAGAAGTATCTTCCGTTAAAATCTGGAAAGAAGATTTCTGAGAAACTACTTTGTGTTCTGTTAATTCATCTCACAGAGTTACAGCTTTCCCCTCATGAAGCCTTTACCTAAGACTGTTCTTGTGGAATTTGCAAAGTGATATTTGGAAGCCCACAGAGGGCTATGGTGATAAAGGAGATATCCTAAGATAAAAACTGAAAAGAAGCTTTCTGAGAAACTGCTTTGTGTTCTGTCAATTTATCTCACAGAGTTACAGCTTTCCCCTCAAGAAGACTTTCACGATGGCGGTTCTTTTGGAATTTGCAAAGTGACATTTGGAAGCCCATAGGTGGTTACAGTGAAAAATGAAACATCTTCAGTTAAAAACTGGAATAAAGCTTTCTGAGGAACTGCTTTGTCTTCTGTTAATTCATCTCACAGAGTTACAGCTTTGCCCTCAAGAAGCCTTTCGCTAAGACTGTTCTTGTGGAATTTGCAAAGCGATATTTGGAAGCCCATAGACGGCTCTGGTGAAAAAGGAAATATCCTAAGATAAAAACTGAAAAGAAGCCTTCTAAGAAACTGCATTGTGTTCTGTTAATTCATCTCACAGAGTTACAGCTTTCTTTCTCGTCAAGAAGCTTTTCGCTAAGACTGTTCTTCTGGAATTTGCAAAGTGATATTTCGAAGACCATAGAGGGCTATGGTGAAAATGGAAATATCCTAAGATAAAAACCGAAAAGAAGCTTTCTGAGAAACTGCTTTGTGATCTGTTAATTCATCTCTCAGTGTTACAAATTTCTTCTCAAGAAGCCTTTAGCTAAGGCTGATCTTGTGGAATTTGAAAAGTGATATTTGGAAGCCCATAGGGGGCTATGGTGAAAAAGGAAGTATCTTCCGTTAAAATCCGGAAAGAAGATTTCTGAGAGACTGCTTTGTGTTCTGTTAATTCATCTCACACAGTTACAGCTTTCCCCTCAATAAACCGCTCACTGAGACTGTTCTTGTGGAATTTGCGAAGTGATATTGGAAGACCATAGATGGTTATGGCGAAAAAGGAATTATCCTAAGATAAAAACCGAAAAGAAGCTTTCTCAGAAACTACATTGTGTTCTCTTAATTCATGTCACAGAGTTATAACTTTCCCCTCAAGAAGCCTATCAGTAAGACTGTTCCTGTGGAATTTTCAAAGTCATATTTGGTAGCCCATAGAGGGCTATGGCAAAAAAGGAAATATCTTCCGTTAAAAACTGGAAAGAAGCTTTCTGAGAAACTGCTTTGTGTTCTGTTAATTCATCTCACAGAATTACAGCTTTCCCCTCAAGAAACCTTTTGCTAAGACTGTTCTTGTGGAATTTGCAAAGTGATATTTACAAGCCCATAGAGGGCTATGGTGAAAAAGTAAATATTTTCCGTTAAAAACTGGAAAGAATCTCTCTGAGAATCTGCTTTGTGTTATGTTAACTCATGTCACAGAGCTACATCTTTCCCCTCAAGGAGTCTTTCGCTAAGACTGTTTTTGTGGAATTTGCAAAGTGATATTTGAAGCCCTTATGGGGTTATGGTGAAAAATGAAACATCTTCAGTTAAAAACTGTAATAAAGCTTTCTGAGAAACTGCTTTGTCTTCTGTTAATTCATCTGACAGAGTTACAGCTGTGCCCTCAAGAAGCCTTTCGCTAAGACTGTTTTTGTGGAATTTGCAAAGTGATATTTGGATGCCCATAGAGCCCCATGGTGAAAAAGGAAACATCCTAAGATAAAAACTGAAAAGTAGCTTTGTGAGAAATAGCTTTGTGTTCTGTTAATTCATCTCACACAGCTACAGCTTTGCCCTCAAGAAGCCTTTCTCTAAGACTGTTCTTGTGGGGTTTGCAAAGGGACATTTGGGAGCCCATAGAGGGCTATGGTGAAAAAGGAAATATCTTCCGTTAAAACCTGAAAAGAAGGTTTCTGAGAAACTACTTTGTGTTCTGTTAATTCATCTCACAGAGGTACAGGTTTCCCCTAAAGAAATCGTTCACTGAGACTGTTCTTGTGGAATTTGCAAAGTGATATTGGAAGAACATAGATGGTTATGGCGAAAAAGCAAATATGCTAAGATAAAAACCGAAAGGAAGCTTTCTGAAAAACTGCATTGTGTTCTCTTAATTCATCTAACAGAGTTATAGCTCTCCTTTCAAGAAGCCGTTCACTTAGACTGTTCCTGTGGAATTTGCAAGGTGATATTTGGAAGCCCATAGAAGGCTATGGTGAAAAAGGAATTATCTTCCGTTAAAAACTGGAAAGAAGCTTTCTGAGAAACTGCTTTGTGTTCTGTTAACTCATCTCACAGAGTTTCAGCTTTCCGCTTAAGAAGTCTTTCGCTAAGGCTGTTCTCGTTGAATTTGCGAAGTGACATTTGGAGCCCATAGAGGGCTATGGTGGAAAAGGAAATATCCTAAGGTAAAAACTGAATGAAGCTTTCTGAGAAACTGATTTGTGTTCTGTTAATTTATCTCACATAGTTACATTTTTCCCCTCAAGAAGCCTTTCGCTAAGACTGTTCTTCTGGAATTTGCAAAGTGATGTATCGAAGCTCATAGAGGGCTATGGTGAAAATGGAAATATGCTAAGATAAAAACCAAAAAGAAGCTGTCTGAGAAACTGCTTTGTGTTCTGTTAATTAGTCTCACAGATTTACTGCTTTCTCCTCAAGAAGCCTTTCGCTAAGACTGTTCTTGTGGAATTTGAAAAGAGTTATTTGGAAGCCCTTAGAGGGCTATGGTGAAAAAGGAAATATCTTCCGTTAAAAACTGGAAAGAAGCTTTCTGAGAAACTGCTTTGTGTTCTGTTAATTCATCTCACAGAGTTACAACCTTCCCCTCAACAAGCCTATCCCTAAGACTGTTCTTGTGGAATTTGCATAGTGATATTTGGAATCCCATAGAGGGCTATGGTGAAAAAGGAAATACCTTCCGTTAAAAACTGGAAAGAATCTTTCTCAGAAACCCCTTTGTGTTATCTTAATTCATATCACAGAGTTACAGCTTTCTCCTCAAGAAGCCTTTCGCTAAGACTGTTCTCGTGGAATTTGCAAAGTGATATTTGGAAGCCCTTAGGGGACTATGGTGAAAAGGGAAATATCCTAAGATAAAAACTGAAAAGAAGCCTTCTGAGGAACTGCTTACTGTTCTGTTAATTCATGACAGAGATTTGCAGCTTTCCGTTCAAGAAGCCTTTCGCAAAGACTTTTCTTTTGGAATTGGCAAAGTGATATTTGGAAGCCCATAGAGAGCTATGGTGCAAATGGAAATATCCTAAGATAAAAACCGAAAAGTAGCTTTCTAAGAAACTGCTTTGTCTTCTGTTATTTCATCTCACAGAGTTACAGCTTTCCCCTCAAGAAGCCTTTCTCTAAGACTGTTCTTGTGGAATATGCAAAGTGATATTTGAAAGCCCATAGAGGTCTAAGCTGAAAATGGAATTATACTAAGATAAAAACTGAAAAGAAGCTTTCTGGAAAATTGCTTTGTCTTCTGTTAGTTCATCTCACAGAGTTATAGCTTTCCCTTCAAGAAGCCGGTCACTAAGACAGTTTTTGTGAAATCTGCAAACTGATATTTGGAAGCCCATAGCGGGCTATGGTGAAAAAGGAAATATCCTAAGATAAAAACTGAAAAGTAGCTTTCTGAGAAACTGCTTTGTGTTCTGTTAATTCATCTCACAGAGTTACAGTTTTCTCCTAAAGGAGCCTTTCGCTAAGGTTGTTCTTGTGGAATTCGCAAAGTGATATTTGGAAGCCCATAGAATGCTATGGTGAAAAAGGAAATATTTTACTTTAAAAACTGGAAAGAAGCTTTCTGAGAAACTGTTTTGTGTTCTGTTAATTCATCTCACAGAGTTACAGTTTTCTCCTCAAGAAGAATTTCGCTAAGACTTTTCTTGTGGAATTTGCAAAGTGATATTTGGAAGCCCACAGATGGCTTAGGTGAAAAAGGAAATATCTTCTGTTAAAAACTGGAAATAAGATATCTGAGAAACTGATTTAGGTTCTGTTAATTCACCTCACAGCGTTACAGCTTTCACCTCAAGAAACCTTTCCCGAAGGCTGTTCTTGTGGAATTTGCAAAGTGATATTTGGAAGCCCATAGAGAGCTATGGTGAAAAAGCAAATATAATAAGGTAAAAACACAAAGAAATCTTTCTGAGAAACTTCTTTGTGTTCTGTTAATTCATTTCAGAGAATTACAGCTTTCCCCTCAAGAAGCCTTTCAGTAACGCAGTTGTTGTGTAATTTGCAAAGTCTTATTTGGAAACCCTTACAGGGCAATGGTGAAAATGGAAATATCCTAAGATAAAAACCGAAAAGAAGCGTTCTGAGAAAGTGCTTTGTGTTCTGTTAGTTTATCTCACGGAGTTACAGCTTTCCCTTGAGGAAGCCGTTCACTAGACAGTTTTTGTGAACCTTGCAAAGTGATATTTGGAAGCGTATAGAGAGCTAAGGCGAAAAAGGAAATATCTTCCGTTAAAAACTGGAAAGAAGCTTTCTGGAAACTGTTTTGTGTTCTGTTAATTCATCTCACAGAGTTACAGCTTTCTCCTCCAGAAGCCTTTCGCTAAGACTGTTCTTGTGGAATTTGCAATGTGATATTTGGAAGCCCATAGAGGGCTAAGGTGAAAAAGGAAATATCCTAAGATAAAAACTGAAAAGTAGCTTTCTGAGAAACTGCTTAGTGTTCTGTTAATTCATCTCTCAGAGTTACAGCTTTCCCTTCTAGAAGCCGTTCACTAAGACTGTTCTTTTGGAATTTGCAAATTGATATTTGGAAGCCCCTAGAGGGCTATGGTGAAAAAGGAAATATTCAGAGATAATAACTGAAAAGAAGCTTTCTAAGAAACTGCTTTTTATTTTGTTATTTCTTTTCACAGGGTTACAGCTTTCCCCTCAAGAAGCCCTTCGCTAAGACTGTTCTTGTGGAATTTGCAAAGTGATATTTGGAAGCCCATAGGGGGTTACGGTGAAAAATGAAACATCTTCAGTTAAAAACTGGAAAGAAGCTTTCTGAGAAACTACTTTGTATTATGTTAATTCATGTCACAGAGTTACAGCTTTCCGCTCAAGAAGCCTTTTGCTAAGGCTGTTCTTGTTTAATTTGCAAGGTGGCATTTTGAAGCCCATAGAGGGCTATGGGGAAAAAGGAAATATCGTCAGTTAAAAACTGGAAACAATCTTTCTGAGAAACTGCTTTGTGTTCTGTTAATTCATCTCACAGAGTTACTGCTTTCTCCTCAATAAGCCTTCCCCTAAGGCTGTTCTTGTGGAATTTGCAAAGTGATATTTGGAAGCCCTAAGAGAGCTATGACGAAAAAGAAAATATGGTAAGATAAAAACCGAAAAGATGCTCTCTGAAAAACTGAACTGTGTTCTCTTAATTCATCTCACAGAGTTATAGCTTTCCCCTCAAGAAACCGTTCACTAAGACTGTTCTTGTGGAATTTGAAAAGTGATATTTGGAAGCCCATTGAGGGATATGCTGATAAAGGAAATATCGTCCGTTAAAAACTGGAAAGAAACTTTCTGAGTAACTGATTTGTTGTCTGTTAATTCATCTCACAGACCTACAGCTTTCCCCTCAAGAAGCCTTTCGCTAAGACTGTTCTTGTGGAAGTTGCAAAGTGATATTTGAAAGCCCATAGAGGGATACGGTGATAAAGGAAATATCTTCCGTTAAAAACTGGAAACTAGCTTACTGATAAACTTTATGCTCTGTTAATTCAACTCACAGAGATACAGCTTTCCCCTACAAAACCTTTCTCAAGAAGCCCTTCGCTAAGACTGTTCTAGTGGAAATTACAAAGTGATATTTGGAAACCGATAGAGGGATAACGTGAAAAAGGAAATATCTTCCGATAAAAACTGGAAAGAAGCTTTCTGGGAAACTGCTTTGTGTTCTATTAATTCATCTCACAGAGTTACAGCTTATCCCTCAAGAAGGCTTTCCCTAAGACTGTTCTTGTGGAATTTGCAAAGTGATATTTGGAAGCCCATAGAGGGCTATGCTGAAAAAGGAAATATCTTCCGTTAAAAACTGGAAAGAAGATTTCTGAGAAACTGCTGTGGGTTCTGTTAATTCATCTCACAGAGTTACAGCTTTCCCTTCAAGAAGCCTTCCGCTAAGACTGTTCTTGTGGAATTTGCAAAGTGATATTTGGAAGCCCATAGAGGGTTATGGTCGAAAAGGAAATATCTTCCATTAAAAACTGGAAAGAAACCTGCTGAGAAACTGCTTTGTGTTCTGTTAATTCATCTCACAGAGTTACAGCTTTCTCCCAACGAAGATTTTCGCTAAGGCTGTTCTTTTGGAATTTGCACAGTGATATTTGAAAGCCCATAGAGGGCTATGGTGAAAAAGGAAATCTCTTCCTTAAAAACTGGGAAGAAGCTATCTGAGAAACGGCTTTGTGTTCTGTTAATTCATCTCACAGAGTTACAGCTTTCCCCTCAAGAAGCTCTTCGCTAAGACTATTCTTCTGGAATTTGCAAAGTGATATTTGGAAGCCCATAGAGAGCTACGGTGAAAAAGGAAATATCTTCAGTTAAAAACTGGAAAGAAGCTTTCTGAGAAAGTGCTTTGTGTTCTGGTAATTCATCTCACAGAGTTACAGCTTTCCCCTCAAGAAGCCTTTCGCGAACTATGTTCTTGTGGGATTTGCAAAGTGATATATGGAAGCCCATAGAGGACTATGCTGAAAAAGGAAACCTCTTTCGTTAAAAACTGGAAAGAAGATTTCTGAGAAACGGATTTCAGTTCTCTTATTTCATCTCACAGAGTTACAGCTTTCTCTTCAAGAAACATTTCGCTAAGACTGTTCTGGTGGAATTTGCAAAGAGATATTTGGAAGCCCTTAGAGGGCTATGGTGAAAAAGGAAATCTCTTCCTTAAAAACTGGAAAGAAGCTATCTGACAAACTGCTTTGTGTTCTGTTAATTCATGTCACAGAGTTACTGCTTTCCCCTGAAGAAGCCTTTCGCTAAGACTGTTCTTGTGGAATTTGCAAAGTGATATTTGGAAGGCTATAGAGGGCTATCGTGAAAAAGTTAATATCTTAAGTTAAAAACAGGAAAGAAGGTTTCTGAGAAACTGTTTTGTGTCCTGTTAATTCATCTCAAAGAGTTACAGCTTTCCCTTCAAGAATCCTTTCGCTAAGAATGTTCTTGTGAATTTGCACAGTGATATTTGGAAGCCCATAGAGGGCTATGGCAAAAAAGGAAATATCTTCAGTTTAAGAACTGGAAAGAAGCTTTCTGAGAAACGGCCTTGTGTTCTCTTAATTCATCTCACAGTGTTACATCATTCCCCTCAATAAGTCTTTCGCTAAGACTGCTCTTGTGGAATTTGCAAAGTGATATTTGGAAGCCCATAGAGGGCTATGGTGAAAAAGGAAATATCTTCAGTTAAAAACAGCAAAGAAGCTTTCTGAAAAACGGCTTTGTGTTCTGTTAATTCATCTTACAGAGTTAGAGCTTTCCCCTCATGAAGCCTTTCGCTAAGAATGTTCTTTTGGAATTTGCAAAGTGATATTTGGAAGCCCATAGAGGGCTTTGCTGAAAAAGGAAATATCTTCAGTTAAAAACTGGAAAGAAGCTTTCTGAGAAACTGCTTTGTGTTCTGTTAATTCATCTCACAGACTTACAGCTTCCCCTCAAGAAGCCTTTCGCTAAGACTGTTATTGTGGAATTTAAAAAGTGATATTTGGAAGGCCATACAGGGCTATGGTGAAATAGGAAATATCCTAAGACAAAAACTGGAAAGAAGCTTTCTAAGAAACAGCTTTGTGTTCTGTTAATTCATCTCACAGAGTTACAGCTTACCCCTCAAGAAGCCTTTTGCTAAGACTGTTCTTGTGAAATTTGCAAAGTGATATTTGGAAGCCCATAGAGGGTTATGGTGAAAAAGGAAATATCTGCACTTAAAAACCGGAAAGAAGCTTTCTGAGAAACTGCGTTGTGTTCTCTTAATTTATCTCACAGAGTTACAGCTTTCCTTTCAAAAAGCCTTTCGATAAGACTGTTCTTGTGGAATTTGCAAAGTGATATTTGGAAGCCCATAGGGGGCTATGGTGAAAAAGGAAATGTCTTCAGTTAAAAACTGGAAAGGGGCCTTCTGAGAAACTGCTTTGTGTTCTATTAATTCATCTCACAGAGTTACAGCTTGCCCCTCAAGAAGCCTTTTGCTAAGACTGTTCTATTGGAATTTGCAAAGGGAGATTTCGAAGCCCATAGTGGGCTATAGTTAAAAAGGAAATATGTTCAGTTAAAAACTGGAGAGAAGCTTTCTGAGAAACTGCGTTGTGTTCCGTTAATTCATCTCACACAGTTACATCTTTCGCCTCAAGAGGGCGTTCGATAAGACTGTTCTTGTGGAATTTGCAAAGTGATATTTGGAAGCCCATAGAGGGCTATGGTGAAAAAGGAAGAATCTTCCGTTAAAAATCGGAAAGAAGCTTTCTGAGAAACTGCTTTGTGTTCTCTTAATTGAACTCAAAGACTTACAGCTTTCCCCTCAAGAAGCCTTTCGCTAAGACTCTTCTTGGGGAATTTGGAAAGTGATATTTCTAAGCCCATACGGGGCTATGGTGAAAAAGGAAATATCTTCAGTGAAAAAGTGAAAAGAAGCACTCTGAGAAATTGCGTGGTGTTCTGGTAATTCATCTCACAGAGTTACATCTTTCCTCTCAAGAAGCCTTTCGATAAGACTGTTCTGATGGAATTTGTAAAGTGAGATTTGGAGCCCATAGGGGGCTATGGTGAAAAAGGAAATGTTTTCAGTTAAAAAGTGGAAAGAAACCTTCTGAGAAACTGCTTTGTGTTCTGTTAGTTCATCTCACTGAGTTACAGCTTTCCCCCAAGAAGTCTTTCGATAAGACTGTTCTTGTGGAATTTGCGAAGTGATATTTGGAAGCCCAAAGAGGTCTACCGTGAAAAAGAAAATATCTTCCGTGAAAAACTGGAAAAAAGCTTTCTGAGAAACTGCTTTGTGTTCTGTTAATTTATCTTACAGAGTTAAAGCTTTCCCCTCAAGTAGACTTTCTGTAAGGCTGTTCTTTTGTAATTTGCAAAGTGATATTTGGAAGCCCATAGAGGGCTATGGTGAAAAAGGAAATATCTTCAGTTAAAAACTGCCAAGAAGAGTTCTGAAAAACTGCTTTGTGTTCTGTTAATTCATCTCACAGAGTTACAGCTTTCCCCTCAAAACGCCTTTCTGGAAGACTGTTCTTGTGGAATTTTCAAAGTGACGTTTGGACGCCCATAGAGGGCTATGGTGAAAAAGGAAATATCCTCAGTTAAAAACTGGAAAGAAACTTTCTGAGAAACTGCTTTGTGTTCTGTTAATTCACATCACGGAGTTACAGCTTTCCCCTCAAGAAACCTTTCGCTAAGACACTTCTTGTGGAATTTGCAAAGTGATATTTGGAAGCCATTAGAGGGCTATAGTGAAAAAGGAAATATCCTCAGTTAAAAAGTTGAAAGAAGATTTCTGAGAAACTGCTTTGTGTTTTGTTAATTCATCTCACAGTGTTACAGCTTTCCGCTCAAGAAGCCTTTCGCTAAGACTGTTCCTCTGGAATATGCAAAGTGCTATTTTGTAGCCCATATGGGGCTACGGTTAAAAGGAAATATCTTCAGTTTATAACTGGAAAGAAGCTTGTTGAGAATCTGCTTTGTGTTCTTTAAATTCATCTCACAAAGTAACAGCTTTCCCCTCTAGAAGCCTTTCGTTAAGACTTTTCTTGTGGAATTTGCAAAGTGATGTTGGGAAGCCCATAGAAGACTATGGTGAAAAAGGAAATATCTTCCGTTAAAACTCTGAAGAAGCATTCTGTGAAACTGCCGTGTGTTCTGTTAATACATCTCACCGAGTTACAGCTTTCCCCTCAAGAAGCCTTTCGCAAAGACTGTTCTTGTGGGATTTTCTATGTGATATTTGGAAGCCCATAGAGGGCTATGGGGAAAAAGGAAATATCTTCGGTTGAAGACTGCAAAGAAGCTTTCTGAGAAACAGCTCTGTGTTCTGTTAATTCATTTCAGAGAGTTACAGCTTTCCGCTCCAGAAGCCTTTCGCTAAGACTGCTCTTTTGGAATTGGCAAAGTGATATTTGGAAGCCCTTAGAGGGCTATGGTGAAAAAGGAAATATCTTCCATTAAGAACTGGAAAGAAGCATTCTGAGATACTGCCCTGTGTTTTTTTAATATGTCTAACCAAGTTACAGCTTTCCCCTCAAGAAGTCTTTCGCTAAGACTGTTCTTGTGGAATTTGCAAAATGATATTTGGAAGCCCATAGAGGGCTATGGTGAAAAAGGACATATCTTCCATTAAAACAGGAAAAAAATTTTCTGAGCAACTGCTTTGTGTTCTCTTAATTCATCTCACGGAGTTACAGCTTTCTTCTCGAGAAGCCTTGCGTTAAGACTGTTCTTGTGGCATTTGCAAAGTGATATTTGGAAGACCATAGAGGGCTATAGTGAAAAACAAAATATATTCCGTTAAAAACTGGAAAGAAGCTTTCTGAGAAACTGCCGTGTGTTCTATTAATACATCTCACACAGTTCCAGCTTTGCTCTCAAGAAGAGCTTCGCTAAGACTGTTTTTGAGGGATTTGCAAAGTGATATTTGGAAGCCCACAGAGGGCTATGTTGAAAAAGAAATATCTTCCGTTAAAAAGTGGAAAGAAGCTTTCTGAGAAACTGCCGTGTGTTCTGTTAATATATCTCACCGAGTTACAGCTTTCCCCTTAAGAAGCCTTGCGCTAAGACTGTTCTTTTGGAATTTACAAAGCGATATTTTGAAAACTATAGAGGGCTATGGTGAAAAAGGAAATATCTTCAGTTAAAAACTGGAAAGAAGGTTTCTGAGAAACTGCTTTGTGTTCTGTTAATTCATCTCATAGAGTTACAGCTTATCTCTCAAGAAGCCTTTCGCTAAGACTGTTCTTGTGGAATTTGCAAAGTGATATTTGGAAGCACATAGAGGGCTATGGTGAAAAAGGAAATATCTTTCGTTAAAAACTGAAAAGAAGCTTTCTTAGAAACTGCTATGTGTTCTGTTAATTCATCTCAACGAGTTACAACTTTCCCCTCAAGAAGCCTTCAGCTAAGGTTCCTCTTGTGTAATTTGCAAAATGATCTTTGGAAGCCCATAGAGGTCTACTGTGAAAATGGAAATATCCTCAGATAAAAAACCAAAAGAAGCTTTCTGAGAAACTGCTTTTTGTTCTGTTAGTTCATCTCACAGAGTTACAGCTTTCACTTCAAGAAGCCGTTCACTAAGATTGTTTTTGTGAAATTTGCAAAGAGATAGTTGGAAGCCTATAGAGTGCTACGGTGAAAAAGGAAATATCCTAAGATAAAAACTGAAAAGACGCCTTCTGAGAAACTGCTTTGTGTTCTGTTAATTCATCCCACAGAGTTACAGCTTTCCCCTCAAGAAGACTTTCGATAAGACTGTTCTTGTGTAATTTGGAAAGTGATATTTAGAAGACCCTACAGGGCTATGGAGAAAAAGGAAATATCTTCCATTAAAAACTGGAAAGAAGCTTTCTGAGAAACTTCTTTGTGTTCTGTTAATTCATCTCACAGAGTTACAGCTTTCCCCTCAAGAAGCCTTTCGCTCAGACTGTTCTTGTGGAATTTGCAAAGTGATATTTGGAAGTCCATAGAGGGCTATGGTGAAAAAGGAAGTATCTTTCGTTAAAAACTGAAAAGAAGCTTTCTGAGAAACTGCTATGTGTTCTGTTAATTCACCTCAACGAGTTACAAATTTACCTCAAGAAACCTTCAGCTAAGGCTCCTCTTGTGTAATTTGCAAAATGATCTTTGGAAGCCCATAGAGGTCTACTGTGAAAATGGAAATATCCTCAGATAAAAACCGAAAAGAAGCTTTCTGAGAAACTGCTTTTTGTTCTGTTAGTTCATCTCACAGAGTTACAGCTTTCACCTCAAGAAGCCGTTCGCTAAGATTGTTTTTGTGAAATTTGCAAAGAGATAGTTGGAAGCCCATAGAGGGCTACGGTGAAAAAGGAAATATCCTAAGATAAAAACTGAAAAGAAGCTTTCTGAGAACCTGCTTTGTTTTCTGTTAATTCATCCCACAGAGTTACAGCTTTCCCCTCAAGAAGACTTTCGATAAGACTGTTCTTGTGTAATTTGGAAAGTGATATTTAGAAGACCCTACAGGGCTATGGAGAAAAAGGAAATATCTTCCGTTAAAAACTGGAAAGAAGCTTTCTGAGAAACTTCTTTGTGTTCTGTTAATTCATCTCACAGAGTTACAGCTTTCCCCTCAAGAAGCCTTTCGCTCAGACTGTTCTTGTGGAATTTGCAAAGTGATATTTGGAAGCCCATAGTGGGCTATGGCGAGAAAGGAAATATCGTAAGATAAAAACTGAAAAGAAGCTTTCTGATAAACTGATTTGTGTTCTGTTAATTCATATCACAAGGTTAAAGTTTTCCCCTCAAGAAGCCTTTCTGTAAGGCTGTTCTTTTGGAATTTGAAAAGTGATATTTCGAAGCCCATAGAGGGCTACGGTGAAAAAGGAAATATCTTCAGTTAAAAACTGAAAAGAAGCTTTCTGAGAAACTGCTTTGTGTTCTGTTAATTCATATCGAAGAGTTAGAGTTTCCCCTCAAGAAGCCTTTCGCTAAGACTGTTCTTGTTGAATTTGCGAAGTGATATTTGGAAGACCATAGAGAGCTATTCTGAAAAAGGAAATATCCTAAGATAAAAACCAAAAGAAGGTTTCTGAGAAGCTGCCTTGTGTTCTTTTAGTTCATCTCATAGAGTTACAGCTTTACCCTTAAGAAACCGTTCACTAAGACTGTTGTTGTGAAATTTGCAAAGTGATATTTGGAAGCCCATAGAGGGCTCTGGTGAAAAAGGAAATACCTTCAATAAAAAACTAGAAAGAAGCTTTCTGAGAAGCTGCTTTGTGTTCTGTTAATTCATCTCAGAGTGCTACAGCTTTCCCCTCAAGAAGCCTGTCGTTAAGACTGTTCTTGTGGAACTTCCAAAGTGATATTTGGAAGCCCTTAGAGGGCTATGGTGAAAAAGGAATATCTTCCGTTAAAAATCGGAAAGAAGATTTCTTAGAAACGTCTTTGTGTTCTGTTAATGCATCTCACAGAGTTACAGCTTTCCCCTCAAGAAGCCTTTCGCTAAGACTCTTCTTGTGGAATTTTCAAAGTGATATTTGGAAACTTATATAGGGCTACGGTGAAAATGGAAATATCTTCCATTAAAAACTGAAAAGAAGCTTTTTGAGAAACTGCCTTGTGTTCTGTTAATTCAACTCACAGAGTTACAGCTTTCCCCTCAAGAAGCCTTTCGCTAAGGCTGTTTTTGTGGAAATTGCAAAGTGATATTTGGAAGCCCATAGAGGGCAATGCTGAAAAACGACATATCTTCCATTAAAAACCGTAAAGAAGCTTTCTGAGAAACTGCTTTGTGTTCTGTTAGTTCATCTCACAGTGTTACAGCTAACCCTTCAAGAAGCCGTTCACTAAGACTATTCTTGTGAAATTTGCAAAGTGATATTTGGAAACCCATATTGGGCTATGGTGAAAAAGGAAATATCTTTAGTTAAAAACTGGACAGAAGCTCTCTGAGATACTGCCGTGTGTTCTGTTAATACATCTCACCGAGTTACAGCTTTCCCCTGAAGAAGCCTTTCGCTAAGAATGTTGTTGTGAAATTTGCAAAGTGACATTTGGAAGCCCATAGAGGGCTATGGTGAAAAAGGAAGTATATTCCTTAAAAACTGAAAAGAAGATTTCTGAGAAACTGCTTTGTGTTCTGTTAAATCATCTCACAGTGTTACAGCTTTCCCCTCAAGAAGCGTTTCGCTAAGACTGTTCTTGTGGAATTTGCAAAGTGATATTTGGAAGCCCAAAGAGGGCTATGATGAAAAAGGAAATATCTTCAGTTAAAAACTGGAAAGAAGATTTCTGAGAAACTGCTTTGTGTTCTGTTAATTCATCTCACAGAGTTACAGCTTTCCCCTCAAGAAGGAGTTCACTAAGACTGTTCTTGTGGAATTTGCAAAGTGATATTTGGAAGCCCCTATAGGGCTAGGGAGAAAAAGGAAATATCTTCAGTTAAAAAGTGGAAAGAAGCTTTCTGAGAAACTGCAGTGTGTTCTGTTAATACATCTCACCGAATTACAGCTTTCCCCACAAGAAGCCTTTCGCTAAGACAGTTTTTGTCGGATTTGAAAAGTGATATTTGGAAGCCCATGGAGGGCTATGGTGAAAAAGGAAATATCCTAAGATAAAAACTGAAAAGAAGCTTTCTGAGAAACTGCTTTGCGTTCTGTAAATTCAAGTGAGATTTACAGCTTTCCCCTCAAGAAGCCTTTCGCTAAGGCTGTTGTTGTGGAATTTGCAAAGTGATATTTGAAAGCCCATTGAGGGCTATGGTGAAAAAGGAAATATCTTCAGTTTAAACTGGAAAGAAGCTTTCTGAGAAACTGCTTTGTGTTCTGTTAAGTCATCTCACAGAGTTACAGCTTTCCCCTCAAGAAGTCTTTCGCTAAGACTGTTGTTGTGGAATTTGCAAAATGATATTTGGAAGCCCGTAGAGGACTATGGTGAAAAAGGAAATATCTTCCATTAAAAACCGAAAAGAAGCTCTCTGAGAAACTGCTTTGTGTTCTGTTAGTTCATCTCACAGAGTTTCAGCTTTCCCCTCAAGAAGCCGTTCACTAAGACTGTTCTTGTGAAATTTGCAAAGTGATATTAGGAAACCCATAGAGGCCTATGGTGAAAAAGAAAATATCTTTCGTTAAAAACTGGAAAGAAACTTTATCAGAAACTGCCATGTGTTCTGATAATACATCTCACCAAATTACAGCTTTCCCCTCAAGAAGCCTTTCGCTAAGACTGTTCTAGTGGAATTTTCAAAGTGATATTTGGAAGTCCCTAGAGGGCTATGGTGAAAAAGGAAATATCTTCCGTTAAAAAGTGGAAAGAAGCTTTCTGAGAAACTGCTGTGTGTTCTGTTAATACACCTCACCGAGTTACAGCTTTCCCCTCAAGAAGCCTTTTGCTAAGACTGGTCTTGTGGGATTTGCAGAGAGATATTTGGAGGCCCATAGAGGGCTATGGTGAATTAGGATATATCTTCAGTTAAAAACTGGAAAGAAGCTTTCTGAGATACTGCTTTGTGTTCTGTTAATTCATCTCACAGAGTTACAGCTTTCCCCTCCAGAAGCCTTTCCCTAAGACTGTTCTTCTCTATTTTTCAAAGTGATATTTGGAAGCCCATAGAGTGCTATGGTGAAAAAGGAAATATCTTCCGTTAAAAACAGGAAAGGAACTTTCTGAGAAACTACCGTGTGTTCGTGTAATACATCTCACCGAGTTACAGCTTTCTCCTCATGAGGACTTTCACTGAGACTGTTCTTGTGGGATTGGCAAAGAGATATTTGGAAGCCCATAGAGGGCTATGGTGAAAAAGGAAAAATCTACCGTTAAAAACTGGAAAGAAGATTTCTGAGAAACTGCTTTGTGTTCTGCTAATTCATCTCACAGGGTTACAGATTTCCCCTCCAGAAGCCTTTCACTAAGACTGTTCTTGTGGGATTTGCAAAGTGATATTTGGAAGCCCATAGAGGGCTATGGTGAAAAAGGAAATATCTTCAGTTAAAAACTGGAAAGAGGCTTTCTGAGAAACTTCTTAGTGTTCTGTTAATTCATCTCGGAGAGTTACAGCTCTCTCCTCAAGAAGCCCTTCGCTAAGACTGTTCTTGTGGAATTTGCAAACTGATATTTTGAAGCCCATATGGGGCTATGGTGTAAAAGGAAATATCTTCCGTTAAAAACTGAAAAGAAGATTTCTGAGAAACTGCTTTGTGTTCTGTTAATACATCTCACAGAGCTACAGCTTTTCCGTCAAGAAGACTTTCGCTAAGACTGTTCTTGTGGAAATTGCGAAGTGATATTTGGAAGCTCATAGAGGGCTACGGTGAAAATGGAAATATCCTAAGTTAAAAACCAAAAAGAAGCTTTCTGAGAAACTGCTTTGTGATCTCTTAGTTCTTCTCACAGAGTTTCAGCTTTCCCCTCAAGAAGCCGATCACTAAGACTGTTCTTGGGAAATTTGCAAAGTGATATTTGGAAGGCCAAAGAGGGCTTTGGTGAAAAAGGAAACATCTTCCGTTAAAAACTGGAAAGAAACTTTATCAGAAACTGCCGTGTGTTCTGATAATACATCTCACCAAATTACAGCTTTCCCCTCAAGAAGACTTTCGCTAAGACTGTTCTATTGAAATTTTCAAAGTGATATTTGGAAGCCCCTAGAGGGCTATGGAGAAAAAGGAAATATCTTCCGTTAAAAAGTGGAAAGAAGCTTTCTGAGAAACTCCTGTGTGTTCTGTTAATACACCTCACCGAGTTACAGCTTTCCCCTCAAGTAGCCTTTCGCTAAGAATGCTCTTGTGGGATTTACAGAGAGATATTTGGAAGCCCATAGAGGACTATGGTGAATAAGGAAATATCTTCAGTTAAAAACTGGAAAGAAGCTTTCTGAGATACTGCTTTGTGTTCTGTTAATTCATCTCACAAAGTTACACCTTTCCCCTCCAGATGCCTTTCCCTAAGACTGTTCTTGTGGAATTTGCAATCTGATGTTTGGAAGCCCATAGAGCGCTATGGTGAAAAAGGAAATATCTTCCGTTAAAAAGTGGAAAGAAGCTTTCTGAGAAACTGCTTTGTGTTCTGTTATTTCATCTCACAGGGTTACAGCTTTCCCTTCAAGAAACCTTTCGCTAAGACTGTTCCTGTGGAATTTGCAAAGTGATATTTGGAAGCTCATAGAGGGCTATGGTGAACAAGGAAATATCTTCAGTTGAAACCGGGAAAGAGGCTTTCTGAGAAACTGCTTTGTGTTCTGTTAATTCATCTCGGAGAGTTACAGCTCTCTCCTCAAGAAGCCATTCGCTAAGACTGTTCTTGTGGAATTTGCAAAGTGACATTTTGAAGCCCCTAGGGGGCTATGGTGTAAAAGGAAATATCTTTCGTTAAAAACTAAAAAAAAAGCTTTCTTAGAAACTGCTTTGTGTTCTGTTAATTCATCTCACAGAGTTAGGGCTTTCTCCTCCACAAGCCTTCCACTAAGACTATTCTGCAAAGTGATATTTGGAAGCCCATAGAGGGCTATGGTGAAAATGGAAATATCCTAAGATAAAAACCGAAAGGAAGCTTTCTGAGACACTGCTTTGTGTTCTGTTAGTTCATCTCACTGAGTTACAGCTTTACCCTGAATAATCCGTTCACTAAGGCTGTTTTGTGAAATTTGCAAAGTGACATTTGAAAGCCCATAGAGGGATATGGTGAAAAAGAAAATATCTTCCGTTAAAAACTGGAAAGAAGCATTCTGAGAAATTGCCGTGTGTTGTGTTAATACATCTCACTGACTTACAGCTTTCCCCTCAACAAGCCTTTCGCTAACACTGCTCTTGTGAAATGTGCAAAGTGATATTTGGAAGCCCATAGAGGGCTACGGTGAAACAGGAAATATCTTCAGTTAAAAACTGGAAAGAATCTTTCAGAGAAACTGCTTTGTGTTTTGTTAATTAATCTCACAGAGTTACAGCTTTCCCCTCAAGAAGCCTTTCGCTAAGACTGTTCTTGTGGAATTTGCAAAGCGATATTTCGAAGCCCATAGAGGGCTATGGTGAAAAAGGAAAGAGCCTCCGTTAAAAACTGGAAAGAAATTTTCTAAGAAATGGCTTTGTCTTCTGTGAATTCATCTCACAGAGTTACAGCTTTCCTTAAAGAAGCCTTTCGCTAAGGTTGTTCTTGCGGAACTTGCAAAGTGATATTTGGAAGCCCATAGAGGGCTATGGTGAAACAGGAAATATCTTCAGTTAAAAACTGGAAAGAAGCTGTCTGAGAAACAACTTTGTGATGTTTTAATTCATCTCTCAGAGTTACAGCTTTCCCCTCAAGAAGAGTTTTGCTAAGACTGTTCTTGTGGAATTGGATAAGTGATACTTGGAAGCCCATAGAGGGCTATGGTGAAAAAGGAATATTTTCAATTAAAAACTGGAAAGAAGCTTTCTGAGAAACTGCTTTGTGTTCTCTTAATTCATCTCACAGATTTACAGCTTTCCCCTCAAGAAGCCGTTCGCTAAGACTGTTCTTGTGGAATTTACAAAGTGATATTGGAAGCCCATAGAGGGCTATGGTGAAAAAGGAAATATCTTCCGTTAAAAACTGGAAAGAAACTTTCTGAGAAACTGCTTTGTGTTCTGTTAATTCACCTCTCTGAGTTACTGCTTTCCCCTCAAGAAGCGTTTCGCTAAGACTGTTCTTGTGGAATTTTCAAAGTGATATTTCAAAACCCATAGAGGGATATGGTGAAAAAGGCAATATCTTCCTTTTAAAACTGGAAAGAAGCTTTCAGAGAAACTGCTTTGTGTTCGGTTAATTCAACTCACAGAGTTACAGCTTTTCCTTCAAGAGGCCTTTCGCTTTTACTGTTATTGTGGAATTTGCAAAGTGATATTTGGAAGCCCATAGAGGGATATTTAGAAAAAGGAAATATCTTCAGTTAAAAACTGGAAAGAAGCTGTCTGAGAAACTGCTTTGTGTTCTGTTAATTCATCTCACAGAGTTACAGCTTTCCCTTCAAGAATCCTTTCACGAAGGCTGTTCTTGTGTAATTTGCAAAGGGATATTTGGAAGCCCATAGAGGGCTACGGAGAAAAAGGAAATACCTTCCGTTAAAAATTGGAAAGAAACTTTCTGAGAACCTGCTTTGTGTTCTGTTAATTCACCTCACAGAGTTACTGCTTTCCCTTCAAGAAGCCTTTCGCTAAGCCTGTTCTTGTGGAATTTGCAAAGTGATATTTTGAAGCCCATAGAGATCTATGGTGAAAAAGGAAATATCTTCCGTTAAATACTGGAAAGAAGCTTTCTGAGAAACGGCTTTGTGTTCTGTTAATTCATCTCACAGCGTTACAGCTTTCCCTTCAAGAAGCCTTTCGCTAAGGCTGTTCTTGTGGAATTTGCAAAGTGATATTTGGAAGCCCATAGAGGGCTCTGGTGAAAAAGGTAATATCTTCAGTGAAAAAATGGAAAGAAGCTGTCTGAGAAACGGCTTTTTGTTCTGTGAATTCACCTCACAGAGTTACAGCTTTCCCCTCAAGAAGCCTTTCGATAAGGCTGTTCTTGTGGAATTTTCAAAGTGATATTTGGAAGCCCCTAGACGGCTATGGTGAAAAAGGAAATATCTTCAGTTAAAAATTGGAAAGAAGATGTCTGAGAAACTGCTTTGTGTTGTGTTAATTCATCTCACAGTGTTACAGCTTTCCCTCAAGAAGCCTTTTGCTTAGACCGTTCTTGTGGAATTGGCAAAGTGATATTTGGAAGCCCATAGAGGGCTATGGTGAAAAAGGAATATCTTCAGTTAAAAACTGGAAAGAAGCTGTCTGAGAAACTGCTTTGTGATGTGTTAATTCATCTCACAGAGTTACAGTTTCCCCTCTAGGAGCCTTTCGGTAAGACTGTTCTTTTGGAATTTGCAAAGCATATTTCTAAGCCCATAGAGGGCTATATTGAAAAAGGAAACATCTTCCGTTAAAAACTGGAAAGATGCTTTCCTTGAAACTACTTTGTATTCTGTTAATTCATCTCACAGAATTACAGCTTTCCCTTCAAGAAGCCTTTCTCTAAGCCTGTTCTTGTGGAATTTGCAAAGTGATATTTGGTAGCCCAAAGAGGGCTACGGAGAAAAAGGAAATACCTTCCGTTAAAAATTGGAAAGAAGCTTTCTGAGAAACTGCTTTGTGTTCTGTTAATTCTCCTCACAGAGATACTGTTTCCCTTCAAGAAGCCTTTCGCTAAGACTGTTCCTGTGGAATTTGCAAAGTGATACTTTGCAGTCCATAGAGATCTATGGTGAAAAAGCAAATATCTTCCGTTAAAAACTGGGAAGAAGCTTTCTGAGAAACGGCTTTGTGTTCTGTTAATTCATTTCACAGCGTTACAGCTTTCCCTTCAAGAAGCCTTTTGCTAAGGCTGTTCTTGTGGAATTTGCACAGTGATATTTGGAAGCCCATATAGGGCTATGGTGAAAAAGGAAATATCTTCCGTTAAAAACTGGAAAGAAGCTTTCTGAGAAACTGCTTTGTGTTCTGTTAATTGATCTCACAGAGTTACAGCTTTCCCCTAAAGAAGCCTTTTGCTAAGACTGTATTTGTGGAATTTGCAAAGAGATATTTGGAAGCCCATGGGGGGCTATGGTGAAAAAGGAAATATCTTTCGTAAAATACTGGAAAGAAGCTTTCTGAGAAACTGCTTTGTGTTCTGTTAATTCATCTCACAGAGTTACTGCTTTCCCCTCAAGAAGCCTATCGCTAAGACTTTTCTTGTACAATTTGCAAAGTGATATTTGGAAGCCCATAGAGGGCCATATTGAAAAAAGTAATATCTTAAGTTAAAAACTTGAAAGAAGCTTTCTGAGAAACGGCTTTGTGTTTTTTTAATTCATCTCACAGATTTACTGCTATCCCCTCACGAAGCCTTTCACTAAGTGTGTACTTCTGGAATTGTCAAAGTGATATTTGGAAGCCCATAGAGGGCTATGGTGAAAATGGACATATCTTCCGTTAAAAACGGGAAAGAAGCTTTCTGAGAAACTGCTTTGTGTTCTGTTAATTAATCTCACAGAGTTACAGCTTTCCCTTCAAGAATCCTTTCGCTAAGGCTGTTCTTGTGTAATTTGCAAAGGGATATTTGGAAGCCCATAGAGGGCTACGGAGAAAAAGGAAATACCTTCCGTTAAAAATTGGAAAGAAACTTTCTGAGAACCTGATTTGTGTTCTGTTAATTCACCTCACAGAGTTACTGCTTTCCCTTCAAGAAGCCTTTCGCTAAGCCTGTTCTTGTGGAATTTGCAAAGTGATATTTGGAAGCCCCTAGACGGCTATGGTGAAAAAGGAAATATCTTCAGTTAAAAATTGGAAAGAAGATGTCTGAGAAACTGCTTTGTGTTGTGTTAATTCATCTCACAGTGTTACAGCTTTCCCTCAAGAAGCCTTTTGCTTAGACTGTTCTTGTGGAATTGGCAAAGTGATATTTGGAAGCCCATAGAGGGCTATGGTGAAAAAGGAATATCTTCAGTTAAAAACTGGAAAGAAGCTGTCTGAGAAACTGCTTTGTGTTGTGTTAATTCATCTCACAGAGTTACAGTTTCCCCTCTAGGAGCCTTTCGGTAAGACTGTTCTTTTGGAATTTGCAAAGCATATTTCTAAGCCCATAGAGGGCTATATTGAAAAAGGAAACATCTTCCGTTAAAAACTGGAAAGATGCTTTCCTTGAAACTACTTTGTATTCTGTTAATTCATCTCACAGAATTACAGCTTTCCCTTCAAGAAGCCTTTCTCTAAGCCTGTTCTTGTGGAATTTGCAAGGTGATATTTGGTAGCCCAAAGAGGGCTACGGAGAAAAAGGAAATACCTTCCGTTAAAAATTGGAAAGAAGTTTTCTGAGAAACTGCTTTGTGTTCTGTTAATTCTCCTCACAGAGATACTGTTTCCCTTCAAGAAGCCTTTCGCTAAGACTGTTCCTGTGGAATTTGCAAAGTGATATTTTGCAGTCCATAGAGATCTATGGTGAAAAAGGAAATATCTTCCGTTAAAAACTGGAAAGAAGCTTTCTGAGAAACGGCTTTGTGTTCTGTTAATTCATCTCACAGCGTTACAGCTTTCCCTTCAAGAAGCCTTTCGCTAAGGCTGTTCTTGTGGAATTTGCACAGTGATATTTGGAAGCCCATGGGGGGCTATGGTGAAAAAGGAAATATCTTTCGTAAAATACTGGAAGGAAGCTTTCTGAGAAACTGCTTTGTGTTCTGTTAATTCATCTCACAGAGTTACAGCTTTCCCTTCAAGAAGCCTTTCGCTAAGACTGTTCTTGTGGAATTTGCAAAGTGATATTTGGAAGCCCACAGAGGGCTATGGCGAAAAAGGAAATATCTTCTGTTAAAAACTCGAAAGACGCATTCTGAGAAACTGCTTTGTGTTCTGTTCATTCATCTCACAGAGTTACTGTTTTCCCCTCAAGAAGCCTATCGCTAAGAGTTTTCTTGTACAATTTGCAAAGTGATATTTGGAAGCCCATAGAGGGCCATATTGAAAAAGGTAATATCTTAAGTTAAAAACTTGAAAGAAGCTTTCTGAGAAACGGCTTTGTGTTTTTTTAATTCATCTCACAGATTTACTGCTATCCCCTCACGAAGCCTTTTGCTAAGACTGTTCTTGTGGAATTTGCACAGTGATATTTGGAAGCCCAAAGAGGGCTACGGTGAAAAAGGAAATA
This sequence comes from Chlorocebus sabaeus, assembly GCF_047675955.1. Taxonomy (NCBI): domain Eukaryota; kingdom Metazoa; phylum Chordata; class Mammalia; order Primates; family Cercopithecidae; genus Chlorocebus; species Chlorocebus sabaeus. Next base: position 613,220 of record NW_027328358.1, on the reverse strand, counting down.
TCCTAAGTTAAAAACTGAAAAGAAGCATTCTGAGAAACTCCTTTGTGTTCTGTTAATTCATTTCACAGAGTTACAGCTTTCCCTTCAAGAAGCCTTTCACTAAGTGTGTCCTTCTGGAATTGTCAAAGTGATATTTGGAAGCCCATAGAGGGCTACGGTGAAAATGGAAATATCTTCAGTTAAAAACTGGAAAGAAGCTTTCTGAGAAACTGCTTTGTGTTCTGTTAATTAATCTCACAGAGTTACAGATTTCCCCTCAAGTAGCGTTTCGCTAAGACTGCTCTTGGGGAATTTGCAAAGTGATATTTGGAAGCCCGTAGAGGGCTTTGGTGAAAAAGGAAATATCTTCCGTTAAAAACTGGAAAGAAGCTTTCTGAGAAACTGCTTTGTGTTCTCTTAATTCATTTCACAGATTTACAGCTTTCCCCTCAAAAAGCCTTTTGTTAAGACTGTTCTTGTGGAATTTGCAAAGTGATATTTGGAAGCCCATAGAGGGCTACGATGAAAGAGGAAATATCCTAAGTTAAAAACTGAAAAGAAGCATTCTGAGAAACTGCTTTGTGCTCTGTTAATTCTTGTCACAGAGTTACAGCTTTCCCTTCAAGAAGCCTTTCGCTAAGGCTGTTCTTGTGGAATTGGCAAAGTGATATTTGGAAGCCCATAGAGGGCTATGGTGAAAATGGAAATATCTTCCGTTAAAAACGGGAAAGAAGCATTCTGAGAAACTGCTTTGTGTTCTGTTAATTCATCTCACAGAGTTACAGCTTTCCCCTCAAGAAGCCTTTCGCTACGACTGTTTTTGTAGAATTTGCAAAGTGATATTCGGAAGGCCATAGAGGGCTATGGTGAAAAAGGAAATAGCCTCCGATAAAAACTGGAAAGAAATTTTCTGAGAAACTGCTTTGTGTTCTGTGAATTAATCTCATGGAGTTACAGCTTTCCTTAAAGAAGCCTTTCGCTAAGGTTGTTCTTGCGAAACTTGCAAAGTGATATTTGGAAGCCCATAGAGGGCTATGGTGAAAAAGGAAATATCTTCCGTTAAAAACTGGAAAGAATCTTTCTGAGAAACTGCCTTGTGTTCTCTTAATTCATCTCATAGTTACTGCTTTCCCCTCAAGAAGCCTTTCGCTAAGACTGTTCTTGTGGAATTTGCAAAGTGATATTTGGAAGCCCATAAAGGGTTAAGGTGAAAAATGAAATATTTTCCGTTAAAAACTGGAAAGAAGATTTCTGAGAAACTGCTTTGTTTTCTGTTAATTCATCTCACAGTGTTACAGCTTTCGCCTCAAGAAGCCTTTCGTTAAGACTGTTCTTGTGGAATTTGCAAAGTGATATTTGGGATCCAATAGAGGGCTGTGGTGAAAAAGGAAATATCTTCCGTTAAAAACTGGAAAGAAGGTTTCTGGGAAATTGCTTTGTGTTCTGTTAATTCATCTCACAGAGTTACAGCTTTCCCTTCAAGAAGCCTTTCGCTAAGGCTGTTCTTGTGGAAATTGCAAAGTGATATTTGGTAGCCAATAGAGGGCTACGGTGCAAAAGAAATTATCTTCAGTTAAAAACAGGAAAGAAGCTGTCTGAGAAACTGCTTTGTGTTCTATTAATTCATCGCAAAGAGTTACAGCTTTCCCCTCAAGAAGACTTTCGCTAAGGCTGTTCTTGTGGAATTTGCAAAGTGATTTTCGGAAGCCCATAGAGGGCTATGGTGAAAAAGGAAATATCTTCCGTTAAAAATGGGAAAGAAGTTTTCTGATTTACAGCTTTCCCTTCAAGAAGCCTTTCGCTAAGGCTGTTCTTGTGGAATTTGCAAAGCGATATTTCGAAGCCCATAGAGGGCTCTGGTGAAAAAGGAAAGAGCCTCCGTTAAAAACTGGAAAGAAATTTTCTAAGAAATGGCTTTGTCTTCTGTGAATTCATCTCACAGAGTTACAGCTTTCCTTAAAGGAGCCTTTCGCTAAGGTTGTTCTTGCGGAACTTGCAAAGTGATATTTGGAAGCCCATAGAGGGCTATGGTGAAACAGGAAATATCTTCAGTTAAAAACTGGAAAGAAGCTGTCTGAGAAACAACTTTGTGATGTTTTAATTCATCTCTCAGAGTTACAGCTTTCCCCTCAAGAAGAGTTTTGCTAAGACTGTTCTTGTGGAATTGGATAAGTGATACTTGGAAGCCCATAGAGGGCTATGGTGAAAAAGGAATATTTTCAATTAAAAACTGGAAAGAAGCTTTCTGAGAAACTGCTTTGTGTTCTCTTAATTCATCTCACAGATTTACAGCTTTCCCCTCAAGAAGCCGTTCGCTAAGACTGTTCTTGTGGAATTTGCAAAGTGATATTTGGAAGTCCATAGAGGGCTATGGTGAAAAAGGAAATATCTTCCGTTAAAAACTGGAAAGGAACGTTCTGAGAAACTGCTTTGTGTTCTGTTAGTTCATCTCACAGTGTTACAGCTAACCCTTCAAGAAGCCGTTCACTAAGACTATTCTTGTGAAATTTGCAAAGTGATATTTGGAAACCCATATTGGGCTATGGTGAAAAAGGAAATATCTTTAGTTAAAAACTGGACAGAAGCTCTCTGAGATACTGCCGTGTGTTCTGTTAATACATCTCACCGAGTTACAGCTTTCCCCTGAAGAAGCCTTTCGCTAAGAATGTTGTTGTGAAATTTGCAAAGTGACATTTGGAAGCCCATAGAGGGCTATGGTGAAAAAGGAAGTATATTCCTTAAAAACTGAAAAGAAGATTTCTGAGAAACTGCTTTGTGTTCTGTTAAATCATCTCACAGTGTTACAGCTTTCCCCTCAAGAAGCGTTTCGCTAAGACTGTTCTTGTGGAATTTGCAAAGTGATATTTGGAAGCCCAAAGAGGGCTATGATGAAAAAGGAAATATCTTCAGTTAAAAACTGGAAAGAAGATTTCTGAGAAACTGCTTTGTGTTCTGTTAATTCATCTCACAGAGTTACAGCTTTCCCCTCAAGAAGGAGTTCACTAAGACTGTTCTTGTGGAATTTGCAAAGTGATATTTGGAAGCCCCTATAGGGCTAGGGAGAAAAAGGAAATATCTTCAGTTAAAAAGTGGAAAGAAGCTTTCTGAGAAACTGCAGTGTGTTCTGTTAATACATCTCACCGAATTACAGCTTTCCCCACAAGAAGCCTTTCGCTAAGACAGTTTTTGTCGGATTTGAAAAGTGATATTTGGAAGCCCATGGAGGGCTATGGTGAAAAAGGAAATATCCTAAGATAAAAACTGAAAAGAAGCTTTCTGAGAAACTGCTTTGCGTTCTGTAAATTCAAGTGAGATTTACAGCTTTCCCCTCAAGAAGCCTTTCGCTAAGGCTGTTGTTGTGGAATTTGCAAAGTGATATTTGAAAGCCCATTGAGGGCTATGGTGAAAAAGGAAATATCTTCAGTTTAAACTGGAAAGAAGCTTTCTGAGAAACTGCTTTGTGTTCTGTTAAGTCATCTCACAGAGTTACAGCTTTCCCCTCAAGAAGTCTTTCGCTAAGACTGTTGTTGTGGAATTTGCAAAATGATATTTGGAAGCCCGTAGAGGACTATGGTGAAAAAGGAAATATCTTCCATTAAAAACCGAAAAGAAGCTCTCTGAGAAACTGCTTTGTGTTCTGTTAGTTCATCTCACAGAGTTTCAGCTTTCCCCTCAAGAAGCCGTTCACTAAGACTGTTCTTGTGAAATTTGCAAAGTGATATTAGGAAACCCATAGAGGCCTATGGTGAAAAAGAAAATATCTTTCGTTAAAAACTGGAAAGAAACTTTATCAGAAACTGCCATGTGTTCTGATAATACATCTCACCAAATTACAGCTTTCCCCTCAAGAAGCCTTTCGCTAAGACTGTTCTAGTGGAATTTTCAAAGTGATATTTGGAAGTCCCTAGAGGGCTATGGTGAAAAAGGAAATATCTTCCGTTAAAAAGTGGAAAGAAGCTTTCTGAGAAACTGCTGTGTGTTCTGTTAATACACCTCACCGAGTTACAGCTTTCCCCTCAAGAAGCCTTTTGCTAAGACTGGTCTTGTGGGATTTGCAGAGAGATATTTGGAGGCCCATAGAGGGCTATGGTGAATTAGGATATATCTTCAGTTAAAAACTGGAAAGAAGCTTTCTGAGATACTGCTTTGTGTTCTGTTAATTCATCTCACAGAGTTACAGCTTTCCCCTCCAGAAGCCTTTCCCTAAGACTGTTCTTCTCTATTTTTCAAAGTGATATTTGGAAGCCCATAGAGTGCTATGGTGAAAAAGGAAATATCTTCCGTTAAAAACAGGAAAGGAACTTTCTGAGAAACTACCGTGTGTTCGTGTAATACATCTCACCGAGTTACAGCTTTCTCCTCATGAGGACTTTCACTGAGACTGTTCTTGTGGGATTGGCAAAGAGATATTTGGAAGCCCATAGAGGGCTATGGTGAAAAAGGAAAAATCTACCGTTAAAAACTGGAAAGAAGATTTCTGAGAAACTGCTTTGTGTTCTGCTAATTCATCTCACAGGGTTACAGATTTCCCCTCCAGAAGCCTTTCACTAAGACTGTTCTTGTGGGATTTGCAAAGTGATATTTGGAAGCCCATAGAGGGCTATGGTGAAAAAGGAAATATCTTCAGTTAAAAAATGGAAAGAGGCTTTCTGAGAAACTTCTTAGTGTTCTGTTAATTCATCTCGGAGAGTTACAGCTCTCTCCTCAAGAAGCCCTTCGCTAAGACTGTTCTTGTGGAATTTGCAAACTGATATTTTGAAGCCCATATGGGGCTATGGTGTAAAAGGAAATATCTTCCGTTAAAAACTGAAAAGAAGATTTCTGAGAAACTGCTTTGTGTTCTGTTAATACATCTCACAGAGCTACAGCTTTTCCGTCAAGAAGACTTTCGCTAAGACTGTTCTTGTGGAAATTGCGAAGTGATATTTGGAAGCTCATAGAGGGCTACGGTGAAAATGGAAATATCCTAAGTTAAAAACCAAAAAGAAGCTTTCTGAGAAACTGCTTTGTGATCTCTTAGTTCTTCTCACAGAGTTTCAGCTTTCCCCTCAAGAAGCCGATCACTAAGACTGTTCTTGGGAAATTTGCAAAGTGATATTTGGAAGGCCAAAGAGGGCTTTGGTGAAAAAGGAAACATCTTCCGTTAAAAACTGGAAAGAAACTTTATCAGAAACTGCCGTGTGTTCTGATAATACATCTCACCAAATTACAGCTTTCCCCTCAAGAAGACTTTCGCTAAGACTGTTCTATTGAAATTTTCAAAGTGATATTTGGAAGCCCCTAGAGGGCTATGGAGAAAAAGGAAATATCTTCCGTTAAAAAGTGGAAAGAAGCTTTCTGAGAAACTCCTGTGTGTTCTGTTAATACACCTCACCGAGTTACAGCTTTCCCCTCAAGTAGCCTTTCGCTAAGAATGCTCTTGTGGGATTTACAGAGAGATATTTGGAAGCCCATAGAGGACTATGGTGAATAAGGAAATATCTTCAGTTAAAAACTGGAAAGAAGCTTTCTGAGATACTGCTTTGTGTTCTGTTAATTCATCTCACAAAGTTACACCTTTCCCCTCCAGATGCCTTTCCCTAAGACTGTTCTTGTGGAATTTGCAATCTGATGTTTGGAAGCCCATAGAGCGCTATGGTGAAAAAGGAAATATCTTCCGTTAAAAAGTGGAAAGAAGCTTTCTGAGAAACTGCTTTGTGTTCTGTTATTTCATCTCACAGGGTTACAGCTTTCCCTTCAAGAAACCTTTCGCTAAGACTGTTCCTGTGGAATTTGCAAAGTGATATTTGGAAGCTCATAGAGGGCTATGGTGAACAAGGAAATATCTTCAGTTGAAACCGGGAAAGAGGCTTTCTGAGAAACTGCTTTGTGTTCTGTTAATTCATCTCGGAGAGTTACAGCTCTCTCCTCAAGAAGCCATTCGCTAAGACTGTTCTTGTGGAATTTGCAAAGTGACATTTTGAAGCCCCTAGGGGGCTATGGTGTAAAAGGAAATATCTTTCGTTAAAAACTAAAAAAAAAGCTTTCTTAGAAACTGCTTTGTGTTCTGTTAATTCATCTCACAGAGTTAGGGCTTTCTCCTCCACAAGCCTTCCACTAAGACTATTCTGCAAAGTGATATTTGGAAGCCCATAGAGGGCTATGGTGAAAATGGAAATATCCTAAGATAAAAACCGAAAGGAAGCTTTCTGAGACACTGCTTTGTGTTCTGTTAGTTCATCTCACTGAGTTACAGCTTTACCCTGAATAATCCGTTCACTAAGGCTGTTTTGTGAAATTTGCAAAGTGACATTTGAAAGCCCATAGAGGGATATGGTGAAAAAGAAAATATCTTCCGTTAAAAACTGGAAAGAAGCATTCTGAGAAATTGCCGTGTGTTGTGTTAATACATCTCACTGACTTACAGCTTTCCCCTCAACAAGCCTTTCGCTAACACTGCTCTTGTGAAATGTGCAAAGTGATATTTGGAAGCCCATAGAGGGCTACGGTGAAACAGGAAATATCTTCAGTTAAAAACTGGAAAGAATCTTTCAGAGAAACTGCTTTGTGTTTTGTTAATTAATCTCACAGAGTTACAGCTTTCCCCTCAAGAAGCCTTTCGCTAAGACTGTTCTTGTGGAATTTGCAAAGCGATATTTCGAAGCCCATAGAGGGCTATGGTGAAAAAGGAAAGAGCCTCCGTTAAAAACTGGAAAGAAATTTTCTAAGAAATGGCTTTGTCTTCTGTGAATTCATCTCACAGAGTTACAGCTTTCCTTAAAGAAGCCTTTCGCTAAGGTTGTTCTTGCGGAACTTGCAAAGTGATATTTGGAAGCCCATAGAGGGCTATGGTGAAACAGGAAATATCTTCAGTTAAAAACTGGAAAGAAGCTGTCTGAGAAACAACTTTGTGATGTTTTAATTCATCTCTCAGAGTTACAGCTTTCCCCTCAAGAAGAGTTTTGCTAAGACTGTTCTTGTGGAATTGGATAAGTGATACTTGGAAGCCCATAGAGGGCTATGGTGAAAAAGGAATATTTTCAATTAAAAACTGGAAAGAAGCTTTCTGAGAAACTGCTTTGTGTTCTCTTAATTCATCTCACAGATTTACAGCTTTCCCCTCAAGAAGCCGTTCGCTAAGACTGTTCTTGTGGAATTTACAAAGTGATATTGGAAGCCCATAGAGGGCTATGGTGAAAAAGGAAATATCTTCCGTTAAAAACTGGAAAGAAACTTTCTGAGAAACTGCTTTGTGTTCTGTTAATTCACCTCTCTGAGTTACTGCTTTCCCCTCAAGAAGCGTTTCGCTAAGACTGTTCTTGTGGAATTTTCAAAGTGATATTTCAAAACCCATAGAGGGATATGGTGAAAAAGGCAATATCTTCCTTTTAAAACTGGAAAGAAGCTTTCAGAGAAACTGCTTTGTGTTCGGTTAATTCAACTCACAGAGTTACAGCTTTTCCTTCAAGAGGCCTTTCGCTTTTACTGTTATTGTGGAATTTGCAAAGTGATATTTGGAAGCCCATAGAGGGATATTTAGAAAAAGGAAATATCTTCAGTTAAAAACTGGAAAGAAGCTGTCTGAGAAACTGCTTTGTGTTCTGTTAATTCATCTCACAGAGTTACAGCTTTCCCTTCAAGAATCCTTTCACGAAGGCTGTTCTTGTGTAATTTGCAAAGGGATATTTGGAAGCCCATAGAGGGCTACGGAGAAAAAGGAAATACCTTCCGTTAAAAATTGGAAAGAAACTTTCTGAGAACCTGCTTTGTGTTCTGTTAATTCACCTCACAGAGTTACTGCTTTCCCTTCAAGAAGCCTTTCGCTAAGCCTGTTCTTGTGGAATTTGCAAAGTGATATTTTGAAGCCCATAGAGATCTATGGTGAAAAAGGAAATATCTTCCGTTAAATACTGGAAAGAAGCTTTCTGAGAAACGGCTTTGTGTTCTGTTAATTCATCTCACAGCGTTACAGCTTTCCCTTCAAGAAGCCTTTCGCTAAGGCTGTTCTTGTGGAATTTGCAAAGTGATATTTGGAAGCCCATAGAGGGCTCTGGTGAAAAAGGTAATATCTTCAGTGAAAAAATGGAAAGAAGCTGTCTGAGAAACGGCTTTTTGTTCTGTGAATTCACCTCACAGAGTTACAGCTTTCCCCTCAAGAAGCCTTTCGATAAGGCTGTTCTTGTGGAATTTTCAAAGTGATATTTGGAAGCCCCTAGACGGCTATGGTGAAAAAGGAAATATCTTCAGTTAAAAATTGGAAAGAAGATGTCTGAGAAACTGCTTTGTGTTGTGTTAATTCATCTCACAGTGTTACAGCTTTCCCTCAAGAAGCCTTTTGCTTAGACCGTTCTTGTGGAATTGGCAAAGTGATATTTGGAAGCCCATAGAGGGCTATGGTGAAAAAGGAATATCTTCAGTTAAAAACTGGAAAGAAGCTGTCTGAGAAACTGCTTTGTGATGTGTTAATTCATCTCACAGAGTTACAGTTTCCCCTCTAGGAGCCTTTCGGTAAGACTGTTCTTTTGGAATTTGCAAAGCATATTTCTAAGCCCATAGAGGGCTATATTGAAAAAGGAAACATCTTCCGTTAAAAACTGGAAAGATGCTTTCCTTGAAACTACTTTGTATTCTGTTAATTCATCTCACAGAATTACAGCTTTCCCTTCAAGAAGCCTTTCTCTAAGCCTGTTCTTGTGGAATTTGCAAAGTGATATTTGGTAGCCCAAAGAGGGCTACGGAGAAAAAGGAAATACCTTCCGTTAAAAATTGGAAAGAAGCTTTCTGAGAAACTGCTTTGTGTTCTGTTAATTCTCCTCACAGAGATACTGTTTCCCTTCAAGAAGCCTTTCGCTAAGACTGTTCCTGTGGAATTTGCAAAGTGATACTTTGCAGTCCATAGAGATCTATGGTGAAAAAGCAAATATCTTCCGTTAAAAACTGGGAAGAAGCTTTCTGAGAAACGGCTTTGTGTTCTGTTAATTCATTTCACAGCGTTACAGCTTTCCCTTCAAGAAGCCTTTTGCTAAGGCTGTTCTTGTGGAATTTGCACAGTGATATTTGGAAGCCCATATAGGGCTATGGTGAAAAAGGAAATATCTTCCGTTAAAAACTGGAAAGAAGCTTTCTGAGAAACTGCTTTGTGTTCTGTTAATTGATCTCACAGAGTTACAGCTTTCCCCTAAAGAAGCCTTTTGCTAAGACTGTATTTGTGGAATTTGCAAAGAGATATTTGGAAGCCCATGGGGGGCTATGGTGAAAAAGGAAATATCTTTCGTAAAATACTGGAAAGAAGCTTTCTGAGAAACTGCTTTGTGTTCTGTTAATTCATCTCACAGAGTTACTGCTTTCCCCTCAAGAAGCCTATCGCTAAGACTTTTCTTGTACAATTTGCAAAGTGATATTTGGAAGCCCATAGAGGGCCATATTGAAAAAAGTAATATCTTAAGTTAAAAACTTGAAAGAAGCTTTCTGAGAAACGGCTTTGTGTTTTTTTAATTCATCTCACAGATTTACTGCTATCCCCTCACGAAGCCTTTCACTAAGTGTGTACTTCTGGAATTGTCAAAGTGATATTTGGAAGCCCATAGAGGGCTATGGTGAAAATGGACATATCTTCCGTTAAAAACGGGAAAGAAGCTTTCTGAGAAACTGCTTTGTGTTCTGTTAATTAATCTCACAGAGTTACAGCTTTCCCTTCAAGAATCCTTTCGCTAAGGCTGTTCTTGTGTAATTTGCAAAGGGATATTTGGAAGCCCATAGAGGGCTACGGAGAAAAAGGAAATACCTTCCGTTAAAAATTGGAAAGAAACTTTCTGAGAACCTGATTTGTGTTCTGTTAATTCACCTCACAGAGTTACTGCTTTCCCTTCAAGAAGCCTTTCGCTAAGCCTGTTCTTGTGGAATTTGCAAAGTGATATTTGGAAGCCCCTAGACGGCTATGGTGAAAAAGGAAATATCTTCAGTTAAAAATTGGAAAGAAGATGTCTGAGAAACTGCTTTGTGTTGTGTTAATTCATCTCACAGTGTTACAGCTTTCCCTCAAGAAGCCTTTTGCTTAGACTGTTCTTGTGGAATTGGCAAAGTGATATTTGGAAGCCCATAGAGGGCTATGGTGAAAAAGGAATATCTTCAGTTAAAAACTGGAAAGAAGCTGTCTGAGAAACTGCTTTGTGTTGTGTTAATTCATCTCACAGAGTTACAGTTTCCCCTCTAGGAGCCTTTCGGTAAGACTGTTCTTTTGGAATTTGCAAAGCATATTTCTAAGCCCATAGAGGGCTATATTGAAAAAGGAAACATCTTCCGTTAAAAACTGGAAAGATGCTTTCCTTGAAACTACTTTGTATTCTGTTAATTCATCTCACAGAATTACAGCTTTCCCTTCAAGAAGCCTTTCTCTAAGCCTGTTCTTGTGGAATTTGCAAGGTGATATTTGGTAGCCCAAAGAGGGCTACGGAGAAAAAGGAAATACCTTCCGTTAAAAATTGGAAAGAAGTTTTCTGAGAAACTGCTTTGTGTTCTGTTAATTCTCCTCACAGAGATACTGTTTCCCTTCAAGAAGCCTTTCGCTAAGACTGTTCCTGTGGAATTTGCAAAGTGATATTTTGCAGTCCATAGAGATCTATGGTGAAAAAGGAAATATCTTCCGTTAAAAACTGGAAAGAAGCTTTCTGAGAAACGGCTTTGTGTTCTGTTAATTCATCTCACAGCGTTACAGCTTTCCCTTCAAGAAGCCTTTCGCTAAGGCTGTTCTTGTGGAATTTGCACAGTGATATTTGGAAGCCCATGGGGGGCTATGGTGAAAAAGGAAATATCTTTCGTAAAATACTGGAAGGAAGCTTTCTGAGAAACTGCTTTGTGTTCTGTTAATTCATCTCACAGAGTTACAGCTTTCCCTTCAAGAAGCCTTTCGCTAAGACTGTTCTTGTGGAATTTGCAAAGTGATATTTGGAAGCCCACAGAGGGCTATGGCGAAAAAGGAAATATCTTCTGTTAAAAACTCGAAAGACGCATTCTGAGAAACTGCTTTGTGTTCTGTTCATTCATCTCACAGAGTTACTGTTTTCCCCTCAAGAAGCCTATCGCTAAGAGTTTTCTTGTACAATTTGCAAAGTGATATTTGGAAGCCCATAGAGGGCCATATTGAAAAAGGTAATATCTTAAGTTAAAAACTTGAAAGAAGCTTTCTGAGAAACGGCTTTGTGTTTTTTTAATTCATCTCACAGATTTACTGCTATCCCCTCACGAAGCCTTTTGCTAAGACTGTTCTTGTGGAATTTGCACAGTGATATTTGGAAGCCCAAAGAGGGCTACGGTGAAAAAGGAAATATCCTAAGTTAAAAACTGAAAAGAAGCATTCTGAGAAACTCCTTTGTGTTCTGTTAATTCATTTCACAGAGTTACAGCTTTCCCTTCAAGAAGCCTTTCACTAAGTGTGTCCTTCTGGAATTGTCAAAGTGATATTTGGAAGCCCATAGAGGGCTACGGTGAAAATGGAAATATCTTCAGTTAAAAACTGGAAAGAAGCTTTCTGAGAAACTGCTTTGTGTTCTGTTAATTAATCTCACAGAGTTACAGATTTCCCCTCAAGTAGCGTTTCGCTAAGACTGCTCTTGGGGAATTTGCAAAGTGATATTTGGAAGCCCGTAGAGGGCTTTGGTGAAAAAGGAAATATCTTCCGTTAAAAACTGGAAAGAAGCTTTCTGAGAAACTGCTTTGTGTTCTCTTAATTCATTTCACAGATTTACAGCTTTCCCCTCAAAAAGCCTTTTGTTAAGACTGTTCTTGTGGAATTTGCAAAGTGATATTTGGAAGCCCATAGAGGGCTACGATGAAAGAGGAAATATCCTAAGTTAAAAACTGAAAAGAAGCATTCTGAGAAACTGCTTTGTGCTCTGTTAATTCTTGTCACAGAGTTACAGCTTTCCCTTCAAGAAGCCTTTCGCTAAGGCTGTTCTTGTGGAATTGGCAAAGTGATATTTGGAAGCCCATAGAGGGCTATGGTGAAAATGGAAATATCTTCCGTTAAAAACGGGAAAGAAGCATTCTGAGAAACTGCTTTGTGTTCTGTTAATTCATCTCACAGAGTTACAGCTTTCCCCTCAAGAAGCCTTTCGCTACGACTGTTTTTGTAGAATTTGCAAAGTGATATTCGGAAGGCCATAGAGGGCTATGGTGAAAAAGGAAATAGCCTCCGATAAAAACTGGAAAGAAATTTTCTGAGAAACTGCTTTGTGTTCTGTGAATTAATCTCATGGAGTTACAGCTTTCCTTAAAGAAGCCTTTCGCTAAGGTTGTTCTTGCGAAACTTGCAAAGTGATATTTGGAAGCCCATAGAGGGCTATGGTGAAAAAGGAAATATCTTCCGTTAAAAACTGGAAAGAATCTTTCTGAGAAACTGCCTTGTGTTCTCTTAATTCATCTCATAGTTACTGCTTTCCCCTCAAGAAGCCTTTCGCTAAGACTGTTCTTGTGGAATTTGCAAAGTGATATTTGGAAGCCCATAAAGGGTTAAGGTGAAAAATGAAATATTTTCCGTTAAAAACTGGAAAGAAGATTTCTGAGAAACTGCTTTGTTTTCTGTTAATTCATCTCACAGTGTTACAGCTTTCGCCTCAAGAAGCCTTTCGTTAAGACTGTTCTTGTGGAATTTGCAAAGTGATATTTGGGATCCAATAGAGGGCTGTGGTGAAAAAGGAAATATCTTCCGTTAAAAACTGGAAAGAAGGTTTCTGGGAAATTGCTTTGTGTTCTGTTAATTCATCTCACAGAGTTACAGCTTTCCCTTCAAGAAGCCTTTCGCTAAGGCTGTTCTTGTGGAAATTGCAAAGTGATATTTGGTAGCCAATAGAGGGCTACGGTGCAAAAGAAATTATCTTCAGTTAAAAACAGGAAAGAAGCTGTCTGAGAAACTGCTTTGTGTTCTATTAATTCATCGCAAAGAGTTACAGCTTTCCCCTCAAGAAGACTTTCGCTAAGGCTGTTCTTGTGGAATTTGCAAAGTGATTTTCGGAAGCCCATAGAGGGCTATGGTGAAAAAGGAAATATCTTCCGTTAAAAATGGGAAAGAAGTTTTCTGATTTACAGCTTTCCCTTCAAGAAGCCTTTCGCTAAGGCTGTTCTTGTGGAATTTGCAAAGCGATATTTCGAAGCCCATAGAGGGCTCTGGTGAAAAAGGAAAGAGCCTCCGTTAAAAACTGGAAAGAAATTTTCTAAGAAATGGCTTTGTCTTCTGTGAATTCATCTCACAGAGTTACAGCTTTCCTTAAAGGAGCCTTTCGCTAAGGTTGTTCTTGCGGAACTTGCAAAGTGATATTTGGAAGCCCATAGAGGGCTATGGTGAAACAGGAAATATCTTCAGTTAAAAACTGGAAAGAAGCTGTCTGAGAAACAACTTTGTGATGTTTTAATTCATCTCTCAGAGTTACAGCTTTCCCCTCAAGAAGAGTTTTGCTAAGACTGTTCTTGTGGAATTGGATAAGTGATACTTGGAAGCCCATAGAGGGCTATGGTGAAAAAGGAATATTTTCAATTAAAAACTGGAAAGAAGCTTTCTGAGAAACTGCTTTGTGTTCTCTTAATTCATCTCACAGATTTACAGCTTTCCCCTCAAGAAGCCGTTCGCTAAGACTGTTCTTGTGGAATTTGCAAAGTGATATTTGGAAGTCCATAGAGGGCTATGGTGAAAAAGGAAATATCTTCCGTTAAAAACTGGAAAGGAACGTTCTGAGAAACTGCTTTGTGTTCTGTTAATTCACCTCTCTGAGTTACTGCTTTCCCCTCAAGAAGCGTTTCGCTAAGACTGTTCTTGTGGAATTTTCAAAGTGATATTTCAAAACCCATAGAGGGATATGGTGAAAAAGGCAATATCTTCCTTTTAAAACTGGAAAGAAGCTTTCAGAGAAACTGCTTTGTGTTCGGATAATTCAACTCACAGAGTTACAGCTTTTCCTTCAAGAGGCCTTTCGCTTTTACTGTTATTGTGGAATTTGCAAAGTGATATTTGGAAGCCCATAGAGGGATATTTAGAAAAAGGAAATATCTTCAGTTAAAAACTGGAAAGAAGCTGTCTGAGAAACTGCTTTGTGTTCTGTTAATTCATCTCACAGAGTTACAGCTTTCCCTTCAAGAATCCTTTCGCGAAGGCTGTTCTTGTGTAATTTGCAAAGGGATATTTGGAAGCCCATAGAGGGCTACGGAGAAAAAGGAAATACCTTCCGTTAAAAATTGGAAAGAAACTTTCTGAGAACCTGCTTTGTGTTCTGTTAATTCACCTCACAGAGTTACTGCTTTCCCTTCAAGAAGCCTTTCGCTAAGCCTGTTCTTGTGGAATTTGCAAAGTGATATTTTGAAGCCCATAGAGATCTATGGTGAAAAAGGAAATATCTTCCGTTAAATACTGGAAAGAAGCTTTCTGAGAAACGGCTTTGTGTTCTGTTAATTCATCTCACAGAGTTACAGCTTTCCCTTCAAGAAGCCTTTCGCTAAGGCTGTTCTTGTGGAATTTGCAAAGTGATATTTGGAAGCCCCTAGACGGCTATGGTGAAAAAGGAAATATCTTCAGTTAAAAATTGGAAAGAAGATGTCTGAGAAACTGCTTTGTGTTGTGTTAATTCATCTCACAGTGTTACAGCTTTCCCTCAAGAAGCCTTTTGCTTAGACTGTTCTTGTGGAATTGGCAAAGTGATATTTGGAAGCCCATAGAGGGCTATGGTGAAAAAGGAATATCTTCAGTTAAAAACTGGAAAGAAGCTGTCTGAGAAACTGCTTTGTGTTGTGTTAATTCATCTCACAGAGTTACAGTTTCCCCTCTAGGAGCCTTTCGGTAAGACTGTTGTTTTGGAATTTGCAAAGCATATTTCTAAGCCCATAGAGGGCTATATTGAAAAAGGAAACATCTTCCGTTAAAAACTGGAAAGATGCTTTCCTTGAAACTACTTTGTATTCTGTTAATTCATCTCACAGAATTACAGCTTTCCCTTCAAGAAGCCTTTCTCTAAGCCTGTTCTTGTGGAATTTGCAAAGTGATATTTGGTAGCCCAAAGAGGGCTACGGAGAAAAAGGAAATACCTTCCGTTAAAAATTGGAAAGAAGTTTTCTGAGAAACTGCTTTGTGTTCTGTTAATTCTCCT
The DNA here is from genome assembly GCF_047675955.1 of Chlorocebus sabaeus. Taxonomy (NCBI): domain Eukaryota; kingdom Metazoa; phylum Chordata; class Mammalia; order Primates; family Cercopithecidae; genus Chlorocebus; species Chlorocebus sabaeus. The sequence goes on along the minus strand of NW_027328358.1, from coordinate 598,134 downwards.
CACAGAGATACTGTTTCCCTTCAAGAAGCCTTTCGCTAAGACTGTTCCTGTGGAATTTGCAAAGTGATATTTTGCAGTCCATAGAGATCTATGGTGAAAAAGGAAATATCTTCCGTTAAAAACTGGAAAGAAGCTTTCTGAGAAACGGCTTTGTGTTCTGTTAATTCATCTCACAGCGTTACAGCTTTCCCTTCAAGAAGCCTTTCGCTAAGGCTGTTCTTGTGGAATTTGCACAGTGATATTTGGAAGCCCATGGGGGGCTATGGTGAAAAAGGAAATATCTTTCGTAAAATACTGGAAGGAAGCTTTCTGAGAAACTGCTTTGTGTTCTGTTAATTCATCTCACAGAGTTACAGCTTTCCCTTCAAGAAGCCTTTCGCTAAGACTGTTCTTGTGGAATTTGCAAAGTGATATTTGGAAGCCCACAGAGGGCTATGGCGAAAAAGGAAATATCTTCTGTTAAAAACTCGAAAGACGCATTCTGAGAAACTGCTTTGTGTTCTGTTCATTCATCTCACAGAGTTACTGTTTTCCCCTCAAGAAGCCTATCGCTAAGAGTTTTCTTGTACAATTTGCAAAGTGATATTTGGAAGCCCATAGAGGGCCATATTGAAAAAGGTAATATCTTAAGTTAAAAACTTGAAAGAAGCTTTCTGAGAAACGGCTTTGTGTTTTTTTAATTCATCTCACAGATTTACTGCTATCCCCTCACGAAGCCTTTTGCTAAGACTGTTCTTGTGGAATTTGCACAGTGATATTTGGAAGCCCAAAGAGGGCTACGGTGAAAAAGGAAATATCCTAAGTTAAAAACTGAAAAGAAGCATTCTGAGAAACTCCTTTGTGTTCTGTTAATTCATTTCACAGAGTTACAGCTTTCCCTTCAAGAAGCCTTTCACTAAGTGTGTCCTTCTGGAATTGTCAAAGTGATATTTGGAAGCCCATAGAGGGCTACGGTGAAAATGGAAATATCTTCAGTTAAAAACTGGAAAGAAGCTTTCTGAGAAACTGCTTTGTGTTCTGTTAATTAATCTCACAGAGTTACAGATTTCCCCTCAAGTAGCGTTTCGCTAAGACTGCTCTTGGGGAATTTGCAAAGTGATATTTGGAAGCCCGTAGAGGGCTTTGGTGAAAAAGGAAATATCTTCCGTTAAAAACTGGAAAGAAGCTTTCTGAGAAACTGCTTTGTGTTCTCTTAATTCATTTCACAGATTTACAGCTTTCCCCTCAAAAAGCCTTTTGTTAAGACTGTTCTTGTGGAATTTGCAAAGTGATATTTGGAAGCCCATAGAGGGCTACGATGAAAGAGGAAATATCCTAAGTTAAAAACTGAAAAGAAGCATTCTGAGAAACTGCTTTGTGCTCTGTTAATTCTTGTCACAGAGTTACAGCTTTCCCTTCAAGAAGCCTTTCGCTAAGGCTGTTCTTGTGGAATTGGCAAAGTGATATTTGGAAGCCCATAGAGGGCTATGGTGAAAATGGAAATATCTTCCGTTAAAAACGGGAAAGAAGCATTCTGAGAAACTGCTTTGTGTTCTGTTAATTCATCTCACAGAGTTACAGCTTTCCCCTCAAGAAGCCTTTCGCTACGACTGTTTTTGTAGAATTTGCAAAGTGATATTCGGAAGGCCATAGAGGGCTATGGTGAAAAAGGAAATAGCCTCCGATAAAAACTGGAAAGAAATTTTCTGAGAAACTGCTTTGTGTTCTGTGAATTAATCTCATGGAGTTACAGCTTTCCTTAAAGAAGCCTTTCGCTAAGGTTGTTCTTGCGAAACTTGCAAAGTGATATTTGGAAGCCCATAGAGGGCTATGGTGAAAAAGGAAATATCTTCAGTTAAAAACTGGAAAGAAGCTATCTGAGAAAGTTCTATGTGTTCTGTTAATTCAACTCACAGAGTTACTGCTTTCCCTTCAAGAAGCCTTTCACTAAGACTGTTCTTGTGGATATTCCAAAGTGATATTTGGAAGCCCATAGAGGGCTATTTGAAAAAGGAAATATCTTCCGTTAAAAACTGGAAAGAAGCTTTCTGAGAAACTGCTTTGTGTTCTCTTAATTCATCTCACAGAGTTACAGCTTTACGCTCAAGAAGCCTTTCGCGAAGACTGTTCTTGTGGAATTTGCAAAGTGATATTTGGAAGTCCATAGAGGGCTATGGTGAAAAAGGAAATATCTTCCGTTAACAACTGGAAAGGAGCTTTCTGAGAAACTGCTTTGTGTCCTGATAGTTCATCTCACAGAGTTACAGCTTTCCCCTAAAGAAGCCTTTCGTTAAGACTGATCTTGTGGAATTTGCAAAGTGATATTTAGAAGCCCATAGTGGGCTATAGTGAAAAAGGAAATATCTTCCGTTAAAAATTGCAAAGAAGCTTTCTGAGAAGTTGCTTTGTGTTCTGTTAATTCAACTCACAGAGTTACAGCTTTCCCTTCAAGAAGCCTTTCGCTAAGTCTGTTCTTGTGGAATTTGCAAAGTGATATTTGGAAGCTCATAGAGGGCTGTGGTGAAAAAGGAAATATCTTCCGTTAAAAACTGGAAAGAATCTTTCTGAGAAACTGCCTTGTGTTCTCTTAATTCATCTCATAGTTACTGCTTTCCCCTCAAGAAGCCTTTCGCTAAGACTGTTCTTGTGGAATTTGCAAAGTGATATTTGGAAGCCCATAAAGGGTTAAGGTGAAAAATGAAATATTTTCCGTTAAAAACTGGAAAGAAGATTTCTGAGAAACTGCTTTGTTTTCTGTTAATTCATCTCACAGTGTTACAGCTTTCGCCTCAAGAAGCCTTTCGTTAAGACTGTTCTTGTGGAATTTGCAAAGTGATATTTGGGATCCAATAGAGGGCTGTGGTGAAAAAGGAAATATCTTCCGTTAAAAACTGGAAAGAAGGTTTCTGGGAAATTGCTTTGTGTTCTGTTAATTCATCTCACAGAGTTACAGCTTTCCCTTCAAGAAGCCTTTCGCTAAGGCTGTTCTTGTGGAAATTGCAAAGTGATATTTGGTAGCCAATAGAGGGCTACGGTGCAAAAGAAATTATCTTCAGTTAAAAACAGGAAAGAAGCTGTCTGAGAAACTGCTTTGTGTTCTATTAATTCATCGCAAAGAGTTACAGCTTTCCCCTCAAGAAGACTTTCGCTAAGGCTGTTCTTGTGGAATTTGCAAAGTGATTTTCGGAAGCCCATAGAGGGCTATGGTGAAAAAGGAAATATCTTCCGTTAAAAATGGGAAAGAAGTTTTCTGATTTACAGCTTTCCCTTCAAGAAGCCTTTCGCTAAGGCTGTTCTTGTGGAATTTGCAAAGCGATATTTCGAAGCCCATAGAGGGCTCTGGTGAAAAAGGAAAGAGCCTCCGTTAAAAACTGGAAAGAAATTTTCTAAGAAATGGCTTTGTCTTCTGTGAATTCATCTCACAGAGTTACAGCTTTCCTTAAAGGAGCCTTTCGCTAAGGTTGTTCTTGCGGAACTTGCAAAGTGATATTTGGAAGCCCATAGAGGGCTATGGTGAAACAGGAAATATCTTCAGTTAAAAACTGGAAAGAAGCTGTCTGAGAAACAACTTTGTGATGTTTTAATTCATCTCTCAGAGTTACAGCTTTCCCCTCAAGAAGAGTTTTGCTAAGACTGTTCTTGTGGAATTGGATAAGTGATACTTGGAAGCCCATAGAGGGCTATGGTGAAAAAGGAATATTTTCAATTAAAAACTGGAAAGAAGCTTTCTGAGAAACTGCTTTGTGTTCTCTTAATTCATCTCACAGATTTACAGCTTTCCCCTCAAGAAGCCGTTCGCTAAGACTGTTCTTGTGGAATTTGCAAAGTGATATTTGGAAGTCCATAGAGGGCTATGGTGAAAAAGGAAATATCTTCCGTTAAAAACTGGAAAGGAACGTTCTGAGAAACTGCTTTGTGTTCTGTTAATTCACCTCTCTGAGTTACTGCTTTCCCCTCAAGAAGCGTTTCGCTAAGACTGTTCTTGTGGAATTTTCAAAGTGATATTTCAAAACCCATAGAGGGATATGGTGAAAAAGGCAATATCTTCCTTTTAAAACTGGAAAGAAGCTTTCAGAGAAACTGCTTTGTGTTCGGATAATTCAACTCACAGAGTTACAGCTTTTCCTTCAAGAGGCCTTTCGCTTTTACTGTTATTGTGGAATTTGCAAAGTGATATTTGGAAGCCCATAGAGGGATATTTAGAAAAAGGAAATATCTTCAGTTAAAAACTGGAAAGAAGCTGTCTGAGAAACTGCTTTGTGTTCTGTTAATTCATCTCACAGAGTTACAGCTTTCCCTTCAAGAATCCTTTCGCGAAGGCTGTTCTTGTGTAATTTGCAAAGGGATATTTGGAAGCCCATAGAGGGCTACGGAGAAAAAGGAAATACCTTCCGTTAAAAATTGGAAAGAAACTTTCTGAGAACCTGCTTTGTGTTCTGTTAATTCACCTCACAGAGTTACTGCTTTCCCTTCAAGAAGCCTTTCGCTAAGCCTGTTCTTGTGGAATTTGCAAAGTGATATTTTGAAGCCCATAGAGATCTATGGTGAAAAAGGAAATATCTTCCGTTAAATACTGGAAAGAAGCTTTCTGAGAAACGGCTTTGTGTTCTGTTAATTCATCTCACAGAGTTACAGCTTTCCCTTCAAGAAGCCTTTCGCTAAGGCTGTTCTTGTGGAATTTGCAAAGTGATATTTGGAAGCCCATAGAGGGCTCTGGTGAAAAAGGTAATATCTTCAGTGAAAAAATGGAAAGAAGCTGTCTGAGAAACGGCTTTTTGTTCTGTGAATTCACCTCACAGAGTTACAGCTTTCCCCTCAAGAAGCCTTTCGATAAGGCTGTTCTTGTGGAATTTTCAAAGTGATATTTGGAAGCCCCTAGACGGCTATGGTGAAAAAGGAAATATCTTCAGTTAAAAATTGGAAAGAAGATGTCTGAGAAACTGCTTTGTGTTGTGTTAATTCATCTCACAGTGTTACAGCTTTCCCTCAAGAAGCCTTTTGCTTAGACTGTTCTTGTGGAATTGGCAAAGTGATATTTGGAAGCCCATAGAGGGCTATGGTGAAAAAGGAATATCTTCAGTTAAAAACTGGAAAGAAGCTGTCTGAGAAACTGCTTTGTGTTGTGTTAATTCATCTCACAGAGTTACAGTTTCCCCTCTAGGAGCCTTTCGGTAAGACTGTTGTTTTGGAATTTGCAAAGCATATTTCTAAGCCCATAGAGGGCTATATTGAAAAAGGAAACATCTTCCGTTAAAAACTGGAAAGATGCTTTCCTTGAAACTACTTTGTATTCTGTTAATTCATCTCACAGAATTACAGCTTTCCCTTCAAGAAGCCTTTCTCTAAGCCTGTTCTTGTGGAATTTGCAAAGTGATATTTGGTAGCCCAAAGAGGGCTACGGAGAAAAAGGAAATACCTTCCGTTAAAAATTGGAAAGAAGCTTTCTGAGAAACTGCTTTGTGTTCTGTTAATTCTCCTCACAGAGATACTGTTTCCCTTCAAGAAGCCTTTCGCTAAGACTGTTCCTGTGGAATTTGCAAAGTGATATTTTGCAGTCCATAGAGATCTATGGTGAAAAAGGAAATATCTTCCGTTAAAAACTGGAAAGAAGCTTTCTGAGAAACGGCTTTGTGTTCTGTTAATTCATCTCACAGCGTTACAGCTTTCCCTTCAAGAAGCCTTTCGCTAAGGCTGTTCTTGTGGAATTTGCACAGTGATATTTGGAAGCCCATATAGGGCTATGGTGAAAAAGGAAATATCTTCCGTTAAAAACTGGAAAGAAGCTTTCTGAGAAACTGCTTTGTGTTCTGTTAATTGATCTCACAGAGTTACAGCTTTCCCCTCAAGAAGCCTTTTGCTAAGACTGTATTTGTGGAATTTGCAAAGAGATATTTGGAAGCCCATGGGGGGCTATGGTGAAAAAGAAAATATCTTTCGTAAAATACTGGAAGGAAGCTTTCTGAGAAACTGCTTTGTGTTCTGTTAATTCATCTCACAGAGTTACAGCTTTCCCTTCAAGAAGCCTTTCGCTAAGACTGTTCTTGTGGAATTTGCAAAGTGATATTTGGAAGCCCACAGAGGGCTATGGCTATAAAGGAAATATCTTCTGTTAAAAACTGGAAAGAAGCATTCTGAGAAACTGCTTTGTGTTCTGTTCATTCATCTCACAGAGTTACTGCTTTCCCCTCAAGAAGCCTATCGCTAAGACTTTTCTGGTACAATTTGCAAAGTGATATTTGGAAGCCCATAGAGGGCCATATTGAAAAAGGTAATATCTTAAGTTAAAAACTTGAAAGAAGCTTTCTGAGAAACGGCTTTGTGTTTTTTTAATTCATCTCACAGATTTACTGCTATCCCCTCACGAAGCCTTTTGCTAAGACTGTTCTTGTGGAATTTGCACAGTGATATTTGGAAGCCCAAAGAGGGCTACGATGAAAAAGGAAATATCCTAAGTTAAAAACTGAAAAGAAGCATTCTGAGAAACTCCTTTGTGTTCTGTTAATTCATTTCACAGAGTTACAGCTTTCCCTTCAAGAAGCCTTTCACTAAGTGTGTCCTTCTGGAATTGTCAAAGTGATATTTGGAAGCCCATAGAGGGCTACGGTGAAAATGGAAATATCTTCAGTTAACAACTGGAAAGGAGCTTTCTGAGAAACTGCTTTGTGTCCTGATAGTTCATCTCACAGAGTTACAGCTTTCCCCTAAAGAAGCCTTTCGTTAAGACTGTTCTTGTGGAATTTGCAAAGTGATATTTAGAAGCCCATAGTGGGCTATAGTGAAAAAGGAAATATCTTCCGTTAAAAATTGCAAAGAAGCTTTCTGAGAAGTTGCTTTGTGTTCTGTTAATTCAACTCACAGAGTTACAGCTTTCCCTTCAAGAAGCCTTTCGCTAAGTCTGTTCTTGTGGAATTTGCAAAGTGATATTTGGAAGCTCATAGAGGGCTGTGGTGAAAAAGGAAATATCTTCCGTTAAAAACTGGAAAGAATCTTTCTGAGAAACTGCCTTGTGTTCTCTTAATTCATCTCATAGTTACTGCTTTCCCCTCAAGAAACCTTTCGCTAAGACTTTTCTTGTGGAATTTGCAAAGTGATATTTGGAAGCCCATAAAGGGTTAAGGTGAAAAATGAAATATTTTCCGTTAAAAACTGGAAAGAAGATTTCTGAGAAACTGCTTTGTTTTCTGTTAATTCATCTCACAGTGTTACAGCTTTCGCCTCAAGAAGCCTTTCGTTAAGACTGTTCTTGTGGAATTTGCAAAGTGATATTTGGGATCCAATAGAGGGCTGTGGTGAAAAAGGAAATATCTTCCGTTAAAAACTGGAAAGAAGGTTTCTGAGAAATTGCTTTGTGTTCTGTTAATTCATCTCACAGAGTTACAGCTTTCCCTTCAAGAAGCCTTTCGCTAAGGCTGTTCTTGTGGAAATTGCAAAGTGATATTTGGTAGCCAATAGAGGGCTACGGTGCAAAAGAAATTATCTTCAGTTAAAAACAGGAAAGAAGCTGTCTGAGAAACTGCTTTGTGTTCTATTAATTCATCGCAAAGAGTTACAGCTTTCCCCTCAAGAAGACTTTCGCTAAGGCTGTTCTTGTGGAATTTGCAAAGTGATTTTCGGAAGCCCATAGAGGGCTATGGTGAAAAAGGAAATATCTTCCGTTAAAAATGGGAAAGAAGTTTTCTGATTTACAGCTTTCCCTTCAAGAAGCCTTTCGCTAAGGCTGTTCTTGTGGAATTTGCAAAGCGATATTTCGAAGCCCATAGAGGGCTCTGGTGAAAAAGGAAAGAGCCTCCGTTAAAAACTGGAAAGAAATTTTCTAAGAAATGGCTTTGTCTTCTGTGAATTCATCTCACAGAGTTACAGCTTTCCTTAAAGGAGCCTTTCGCTAAGGTTGTTCTTGCGGAACTTGCAAAGTGATATTTGGAAGCCCATAGAGGGCTATGGTGAAACAGGAAATATCTTCAGTTAAAAACTGGAAAGAAGCTGTCTGAGAAACAACTTTGTGATGTTTTAATTCATCTCTCAGAGTTACAGCTTTCCCCTCAAGAAGAGTTTTGCTAAGACTGTTCTTGTGGAATTGGATAAGTGATACTTGGAAGCCCATAGAGGGCTATGGTGAAAAAGGAATATTTTCAATTAAAAACTGGAAAGAAGCTTTCTGAGAAACTGCTTTGTGTTCTCTTAATTCATCTCACAGATTTACAGCTTTCCCCTCAAGAAGCCGTTCGCTAAGACTGTTCTTGTGGAATTTGCAAAGTGATATTTGGAAGTCCATAGAGGGCTATGGTGAAAAAGGAAATATCTTCCGTTAAAAACTGGAAAGGAACGTTCTGAGAAACTGCTTTGTGTTCTGTTAATTCACCTCTCTGAGTTACTGCTTTCCCCTCAAGAAGCGTTTCGCTAAGACTGTTCTTGTGGAATTTTCAAAGTGATATTTCAAAACCCATAGAGGGATATGGTGAAAAAGGCAATATCTTCCTTTTAAAACTGGAAAGAAGCTTTCAGAGAAACTGCTTTGTGTTCGGATAATTCAACTCACAGAGTTACAGCTTTTCCTTCAAGAGGCCTTTCGCTTTTACTGTTATTGTGGAATTTGCAAAGTGATATTTGGAAGCCCATAGAGGGATATTTAGAAAAAGGAAATATCTTCAGTTAAAAACTGGAAAGAAGCTGTCTGAGAAACTGCTTTGTGTTCTGTTAATTCATCTCACAGAGTTACAGCTTTCCCTTCAAGAATCCTTTCGCGAAGGCTGTTCTTGTGTAATTTGCAAAGGGATATTTGGAAGCCCATAGAGGGCTACGGAGAAAAAGGAAATACCTTCCGTTAAAAATTGGAAAGAAACTTTCTGAGAACCTGCTTTGTGTTCTGTTAATTCACCTCACAGAGTTACTGCTTTCCCTTCAAGAAGCCTTTCGCTAAGCCTGTTCTTGTGGAATTTGCAAAGTGATATTTTGAAGCCCATAGAGATCTATGGTGAAAAAGGAAATATCTTCCGTTAAATACTGGAAAGAAGCTTTCTGAGAAACGGCTTTGTGTTCTGTTAATTCATCTCACAGAGTTACAGCTTTCCCTTCAAGAAGCCTTTCGCTAAGGCTGTTCTTGTGGAATTTGCAAAGTGATATTTGGAAGCCCATAGAGGGCTCTGGTGAAAAAGGTAATATCTTCAGTGAAAAAATGGAAAGAAGCTGTCTGAGAAACGGCTTTTTGTTCTGTGAATTCACCTCACAGAGTTACAGCTTTCCCCTCAAGAAGCCTTTCGATAAGGCTGTTCTTGTGGAATTTTCAAAGTGATATTTGGAAGCCCCTAGACGGCTATGGTGAAAAAGGAAATATCTTCAGTTAAAAATTGGAAAGAAGATGTCTGAGAAACTGCTTTGTGTTGTGTTAATTCATCTCACAGTGTTACAGCTTTCCCTCAAGAAGCCTTTTGCTTAGACTGTTCTTGTGGAATTGGCAAAGTGATATTTGGAAGCCCATAGAGGGCTATGGTGAAAAAGGAATATCTTCAGTTAAAAACTGGAAAGAAGCTGTCTGAGAAACTGCTTTGTGTTGTGTTAATTCATCTCACAGAGTTACAGTTTCCCCTCTAGGAGCCTTTCGGTAAGACTGTTGTTTTGGAATTTGCAAAGCATATTTCTAAGCCCATAGAGGGCTATATTGAAAAAGGAAACATCTTCCGTTAAAAACTGGAAAGATGCTTTCCTTGAAACTACTTTGTATTCTGTTAATTCATCTCACAGAATTACAGCTTTCCCTTCAAGAAGCCTTTCTCTAAGCCTGTTCTTGTGGAATTTGCAAAGTGATATTTGGTAGCCCAAAGAGGGCTACGGAGAAAAAGGAAATACCTTCCGTTAAAAATTGGAAAGAAGCTTTCTGAGAAACTGCTTTGTGTTCTGTTAATTCTCCTCACAGAGATACTGTTTCCCTTCAAGAAGCCTTTCGCTAAGACTGTTCCTGTGGAATTTGCAAAGTGATATTTTGCAGTCCATAGAGATCTATGGTGAAAAAGGAAATATCTTCCGTTAAAAACTGGAAAGAAGCTTTCTGAGAAACTGCTTTGTGTTCTGTTAATTGATCTCACAGAGTTACAGCTTTCCCCTCAAGAAGCCTTTTGCTAAGACTGTATTTCTGGAATTTGCAAAGAGATATTTGGAAGCCCATGGGGGGCTATGGTGAAAAAGGAAATATCTTTCGTAAAATACTGGAAGGAAGCTTTCTGAGAAACTGCTTTGTGTTCTGTTAATTCATCTCACAGAGTTACAGCTTTCCCTTCAAGAAGCCTTTCGCTAAGACTGTTCTTGTGGAATTTGCAAAGTGATATTTGGAAGCCCACAGAGGGCTATGGCGAAGAAGGAAATATCTTCTGTTAAAAACTGGAAAGAAGCATTCTGAGAAACTGCTTTCTGTTCTGTTCATTCAACTCACAGAGTTACTGCTTTCCCCTCAAGAGGCCTATCGCTAAGATTTTTCTTGTACAATTTGCAAAGTGATATTTGGAAGCCCATAGAGGGCCATATTGAAAAAGGTAATATCTTAAGTTAAAAACTTGAAAGAAGCTTTCTGAGAAACGGCTTTGTGTTTTTTTAATTCATCTCACAGATTTACTGCTATCCCCTCACGAAGCCTTTTGCTAAGACTGTTCTTGTGGAATTTGCACAGTGATATTTGGAAGCCCAAAGAGGGCTACGGTGAAAAAGGAAATATCCTAAGTTAGAAACTGAAAAGAAGCATTCTGAGAAACTCCTTTGTGTTCTGTTAATTCATTTCACAGAGTTACAGCTTTCCCTTCAAGAAGCCTTTCACTAAGTGTGTACTTCTGGAATTGTCAAAGTGATATTTGGAAGCCCATAGAGGGCTACCGTGAAAATGGAAATATCTTCAGTTAAAAACTGGAAAGAAGCTTTCTGAGAAACTGCTTTGTGTTCTGTTAATTAATCTCACAGAGTTACAGATTTCCCCTCAAGTAGCGTTTCGCTAAGACTGCTCTTGGGGAATTTGCAAAGTGATATTTGGAAGCCCGTAGAGGGCTTTGGTGAAAAAGGAAATATCTTCCGTTTAAAACTGGAAAGAAGCTTTCTGAGAAACTGCTTTGTGTTCTCTTAATTCATTTCACAGATTTACAGCTTAACCCTCAAAAAGCCTTTTGTTAAGACTGTTCTTGTGGAATTTGCAAAGTGATATTTGGAAGCCCATAGAGGGCTACGATGAAAGAGGAAATATCCTAAGTTAAAAACTGAAAAGAAGCATTCTGAGAAACTGCTTTGTGCTCTGTTAATTCTTGTCACAGAGTTACAGCTTTCCCTTCAAGAAGCCTTTCGCTAAGGCTGTTCTTGTGGAATTGGCAAAGTGATATTTGGAAGCCCATAGAGGGCTATGTTGAAAATGGAAATATCTTCCGTTAAAAACGGGAAAGAAGCTTTCTGAGAAACTGCTTTGTGTTCTGTTAATTCATCTCACAGAGTTACAGCTTTCCCCTCAAGAAGCCTTTCGCTACGACTGTTTTTGTAGACTTTGCAAAGTGATATTCGGAAGGCCATAGAGGGCTATGGTGAAAAAGGAAATAGCCTCCGATAAAAACTGGAAAGAAATTTTCTGAGAAACTGCTTTGTGTTCTGTGAATTAATCTCATGGAGTTACAGCTTTCCTTAAAGAAGCCTTTCGCTAAGGTTGTTCTTGCGGAACTTGCAAAGTGATATTTGGAAGCCCATAGAGGGCTATGGTGAAAAAGGAAATATCTTCAGTTAAAAACTGGAAAGAAACTATCTGAGAAAGTTCTATGTGTTCTGTTAATTCAACTCACAGAGTTACTGCTTTCCCTTCAAGAAGCCTTTCACTAAGACTGTTCTTGTGGATATTCCAAAGTGATATTTGGAAGCCCATAGAGGGCTATTTGAAAAAGGAAATATCTTCCGTTAAAAACTGGAAAGAAGCTTTCTGAGAAACTGCTTTGTGTTCTGTTAATTCATCTCACAGAGTTACAGCTTTACGCTCAAGAAGCCTTTCGCGAAGACTGTTCTTGTGGAATTTGCAAAGTGATATTTGGAAGTCCATAGAGGGCTATGGTGAAAAAGGAAATATCTTCCGTTAACAACCGGAAAGAAGCTTTCTGAGAAACTGCTTTGTGTCCTGATAGTTCATCTCACAGAGTTACAGCTTTCCCCTAAAGAAGCCTTTCGCTAAGTCTGTTCTTGTGGAATTTGCAAAGTGATATTTGGAAGCTCATAGAGGGCTGTGGTGAAAAAGGAAATATCTTCCGTTAAAAACTGGAAAGAATCTTTCTGAGAAACTGCCTTGTGTTCTCTTAATTAATCTCAGAGTTACTGCTTTCCCCTCAAGAAGCCTTTCGCTAAGACTGTTCTTGTGGAATTTGCAAAGTGATATTTGGAAGCCCATAAAGGGTTAAGGTGAAAAATGAAATATTTTCCGTTAAAAACTGGAAAGAAGATTTCTGAGAAACTGCTTTGTTTTCTGTTAATTCATCTCACAGTGTTACAGCTTTCCCCTCAAGAAGCCTTTCGTTAAGACTGTTCTTGTGGAATTTGCAAAGTGATATTTGGGATCCAATAGAGGGCTGTGGTGAAAAAGGAAATATCTTCCGTTAAAAACTGGAAAGAAGGTTTCTGAGAAATTGCTTTGTGTTCTGTTAATTCATCTCACAGAGTTACAGCTTTCCCTTCAAGAAGCCTTTCGCTAAGGCTGTTCTTGTGGAAATTGCAAAGTGATATTTGGTAGCCAATAGAGGGCTACGGTGCAAAAGAAATTATCTTCAGTTAAAAACAGGAAAGAAGCTGTCTGAGAAACTGCTTTGTGTTCTATTAATTCATCGCAAAGAGTTACAGCTTTCCCCTCAAGAAGACTTTCGCTAAGGCTGTTCTTGTGGAATTTGCAAAGTGATTTTCGGAAGCCCATAGAGGGCTATGGTGAAAAAGGAAATATCTTCCGTTAAAAATGGGAAAGAAGTTTTCTGATTTACAGCTTTCCCTTCAAGAAGCCTTTCGCTAAGGCTGTTCTTGTGGAATTTGCAAAGCGATATTTCGAAGCCCATAGAGGGCTCTGGTGAAAAAGGAAAGAGCCTCCGTTAAAAACTGGAAAGAAATTTTCTAAGAAATGGCTTTGTCTTCTGTGAATTCATCTCACAGAGTTACAGCTTTCCTTAAAGGAGCCTTTCGCTAAGGTTGTTCTTGCGGAACTTGCAAAGTGATATTTGGAAGCCCATAGAGGGCTATGGTGAAACAGGAAATATCTTCAGTTAAAAACTGGAAAGAAGCTGTCTGAGAAACAACTTTGTGATGTTTTAATTCATCTCTCAGAGTTACAGCTTTCCCCTCAAGAAGAGTTTTGCTAAGACTGTTCTTGTGGAATTGGATAAGTGATACTTGGAAGCCCATAGAGGCTATGGTGAAAAAGGAATATTTTCAATTAAAAACTGGAAAGAAGCTTTCTGAGAAACTGCTTTGTGTTCTCTTAATTCATCTCACAGATTTACAGCTTTCCCCTCAAGAAGCCGTTCGCTAAGACTGTTCTTGTGGAATTTGCAAAGTGATATTTGGAAGTCCATAGAGGGCTATGGTGAAAAAGGAAATATCTTCCGTTAAAAACTGGAAAGGAACTTTCTGAGAAACTGCTTTGTGTTCTGTTAATTCACCTCTCTGAGTTACTGCTTTCCCCTCAAGAAGCGTTTCGCTAAGACTGTTCTTGTGGAATTTTCAAAGTGATATTTCAAAACCCATAGAGGGATATGGTGAAAAAGGCAATATCTTCCTTTTAAAACTGGAAAGAAGCTTTCAGAGAAACTGCTTTGTGTTCGGTTAATTCAACTCACAGAGTTACAGCTTTTCCTTCAAGAGGCCTTTCGCTTTTACTGTTATTGTGGAATTTGCAAAGTGATATTTGGAAGCCCATAGAGGGATATTTAGAAAAAGGAAATATCTTCAGTTAAAAACTGGAAAGAAGCTGTCTGAGAAACTGCTTCGTGTTCTGTTAATTCATCTCACAGAGTTACAGCTTTCCCTTCAAGAATCCTTTCGCGAAGGCTGTTCTTGTGTAATTTGCAAAGGGATATTTGGAAGCCCCTAGAGGGCTACGGAGAAAAAGGAAATACCTTCCGTTAAAAATTGGAAAGAAACTTTCTGAGAACCTGCTTTGTGTTCTGTTAATTCACCTCACAGAGTTACTGCTTTCCCTTCAAGAAGCCTTTCGCTAAGCCTGTTCTTGTGGAATTTGCAAAGTGATATTTTGAAGCCCATAGAGGGCTCTGGTGAAAAAGGTAATATCTTCAGTGAAAAAATGGAAAGAAGCTGTCTGAGAAACGGCTTTTTGTTCTGTGAATTCACCTCACAGAGTTACAGCTTTCCCCTCAAGAAGCCTTTCGATAAGGCTGTTCTTGTGGAATTTTCAAAGTGATATTTGGAAGCCCCTAGACGGCTATGGTGAAAAAGGAAATATCTTCAGTTAAAAATTGGAAAGAAGATGTCTGAGAAACTGCTTTGTGTTGTGTTAATTCATCTCACAGTGTTACAGCTTTCCCTCAAGAAGCCTTTTGCTTAGACTGTTCTTGTGGAATTGGCAAAGTGATATTTGGAAGCCCATAGAGGGCTATGGTGAAAAAGGAATATCTTCAGTTAAAAACTGGAAAGAAGCTGTCTGAGAAACTGCTTTGTGTTGTGTTAATTCATCTCACAGAGTTACAGTTTCCCCTCTAGGAGCCTTTCGGTAAGACTGTTGTTTTGGAATTTGCAAAGCATATTTCTAAGCCCATAGAGGGCTATATTGAAAAAGGAAACATCTTCCGTTAAAAACTGGAAAGATGCTTTCCTTGAAACTACTTTGTATTCTGTTAATTCATCTCACAGAATTACAGCTTTCCCTTCAAGAAGCCTTTCTCTAAGCCTGTTCTTGTGGAATTTGCAAAGTGATATTTGGTAGCCCAAAGAGGGCTACGGAGAAAAAGGAAATACCTTCCGTTAAAAATTGGAAAGAAGCTTTCTGAGAAACTGCTTTGTGTTCTGTTAATTCTCCTCACAGAGATACTGTTTCCCTTCAAGAAGCCTTTCGCTAAGACTGTTCCTGTGGAATTTGCAAAGTGATATTTTGCAGTCCATAGAGATCTATGGTGAAAAAGGAAATATCTTCCGTTAAAAACTGGAAAGAAGCTTTCTGAGAAACGGCTTTGTGTTCTGTTAATTCATCTCACAGCGTTACAGCTTTCCCTTCAAGAAGCCTTTCGCTAAGGCTGTTCTTGTGGAATTTGCACAGTGATATTTGGAAGCCCATATAGGGCTGTGGTGAAAAAGGAAATATCTTCCGTTAAAAACTGGAAAGAAGCTTTCTGAGAAACTGCTTTGTGTTCTGTTAATTGATCTCACAGAGTTACAGCTTTCCCCTCAAGAAGCCTTTTGCTAAGACTGTATTTGTGGAATTTGCAAAGAGATATTTGGAAGCCCATGGGGGGCTATGGTGAAAAAGAAAATATCTTTCGTAAAATACTGGAAGGAAGCTTTCTGAGAAACTGCTTTGTGTTCTGTTAATTCATCTCACAGAGTTACAGCTTTCCCTTCAAGAAGCCTTTCGCTAAGACTGTTCTTGTGGAATTTGCAAAGTGATATTTGGAAGCCCACAGAGGGCTATGGCTATAAAGGAAATATCTTCTGTTAAAAACTGGAAAGAAGCATTCTGAGAAACTGCTTTGTGTTCTGTTCATTCATCTCACAGAGTTACTGCTTTCCCCTCAAGGAGCCTATCGCTAAGACTTTTCTGGTACAATTTGCAAAGTGATATTTGGAAGCCCATAGAGGGCCATATTGAAAAAGGTAATATCTTAAGTTAAAAACTTGAAAGAAGCTTTCTGAGAAACGGCTTTGTGTTTTTTTAATTCATCTCACAGATTTACTGCTATCCCCTCACGAAGCCTTTTGCTAAGACTGTTCTTGTGGAATTTGCACAGTGATATTTGGAAGCCCAAAGAGGGCTACGATGAAAAAGGAAATATCCTAAGTTAAAAACTGAAAAGAAGCATTCTGAGAAACTCCTTTGTGTTCTGTTAATTCATTTCACAGAGTTACAGCTTTCCCTTCAAGAAGCCTTTCACTAAGTGTGTCCTTCTGGAATTGTCAAAGTGATATTTGGAAGCCCATAGAGGGCTACGGTGAAAATGGAAATATCTTCAGTTAAAAACTGGAAAGAAGCTTTCTGAGAAACTGCTTTGTGTTCTGTTAATTAATCTCACAGAGTTACAGATTTCCCCTCAAGTAGCGTTTCGCTAAGACTGCTCTTGGGGAATTTGCAAAGTGATATTTGGAAGCCCGTAGAGGGCTTTGGTGAAAAAGGAAATATCTTCCGTTAAAAACTGGAAAGAAGCTTTCTGAGAAACTGCTTTGTGTTCTCTTAATTCATTTCACAGATTTACAGCTTTCCCCTCAAAAAGCCTTTTGTTAAGACTGTTCTTGTGGAATTTGCAAAGTGATATTTGGAAGCCCATAGAGGGCTACGATGAAAGAGCAAATATCCTAAGTTAAAAACTGAAAAGAAGCATTCTGAGAAACTGCTTTGTGCTCTGTTAATTCTTGTCACAGAGTTACAGCTTTCCCTTCAAGAAGCCTTTCGCTAAGGCTGTTCTTGTGGAATTGGCAAAGTGATATTTGGAAGCCCATAGAGGGCTATGGTGAAAATGGAAATATCTTCCGTTAAAAACGGGAAAGAAGCTTTCTGAGAAACTGCTTTGTGTTCTGTTAATTCATCTCACAGAGTTACAGCTTTCCCCTCAAGAAGCCTTTCGCTACGACTGTTTTTGTAGACTTTGCAAAGTGATATTCGGAAGGCCATAGAGGGCTATGGTGAAAAAGGAAATAGCCTCCGATAAAAACTGGAAAGAAATTTTCTGAGAAACTGCTTTGTGTTCTGTGAATTAATCTCATGGAGTTACAGCTTTCCTTAAAGAAGCCTTTCGCTAAGGTTGTTCTTGCGGAACTTGCAAAGTGATATTTGGAAGCCCATAGAGGGCTATGGTGAAAAAGGAAATATCTTCAGTTAAAAACTGGAAAGAAGCTATCTGAGAAAGTTCTATGTGTTCTGTTAATTCAACTCACAGAGTTACTGCTTTCCCTTCAAGAAGCCTCTCACTAAGACTGTTCTTGTGGATATTCCAAAGTGATATTAGGAAGCCCATAGAGGGCTATTTGAAAAAGGAAATATCTTCCGTTAAAAACTGGAAAGAAGCTTTCTGAGAAACTGCTTTGTGTTCTGTTAATTCATCTCACAGAGTTACAGCTTTACGCTCAAGAAG
Organism: Chlorocebus sabaeus; assembly: GCF_047675955.1. Classification (NCBI taxonomy): domain Eukaryota; kingdom Metazoa; phylum Chordata; class Mammalia; order Primates; family Cercopithecidae; genus Chlorocebus; species Chlorocebus sabaeus. Next base: position 580,876 of record NW_027328358.1, on the reverse strand, counting down.
CCTTTCGCGAAGACTGTTCTTGTGGAATTTGCAAAGTGATATTTGGAAGTCCATAGAGGGCTATGGTGAAAAAGGAAATATCTTCCGTTAAAAACTGGAAAGGAACTTTCTGAGAAACTGCTTTGTGTTCTGTTAATTCACCTCTCTGAGTTACTGCTTTCCCCTCAAGAAGCGTTTCGCTAAGACTGTTCTTGTGGAATTTTCAAAGTGATATTTCAAAACCCATAGAGGGATATGGTGAAAAAGGCAATATCTTCCTTTTAAAACTGGAAAGAAGCTTTCAGAGAAACTGCTTTGTGTTCGGTTAATTCAACTCACAGAGTTACAGCTTTTCCTTCAAGAGGCCTTTCGCTTTTACTGTTATTGTGGAATTTGCAAAGTGATATTTGGAAGCCCATAGAGGGATATTTAGAAAAAGGAAATATCTTCAGTTAAAAACTGGAAAGAAGCTGTCTGAGAAACTGCTTTGTGTTCTGTTAATTCATCTCACAGAGTTACAGCTTTCCCTTCAAGAATCCTTTCGCGAAGGCTGTTCTTGTGTAAATTGCAAAGGGATATTTGGAAGCCCATAGAGGGCTACGGAGAAAAAGGAAATACCTTCCGTTAAAAATTGGAAAGAAACTTTCTGAGAACCTGCTTTGTGTTCTGTTAATTCACCTCACAGAGTTACTGCTTTCCCTTCAAGAAGCCTTTCGCTAAGCCTGTTCTTGTGGAATTTGCAAAGTGATATTTTGAAGCCCATAGAGATCTATGGTGAAAAAGGAAATATCTTCCGTTAAATACTGGAAAGAAGCTTTCTGAGAAACGGCTTTGTGTTCTGTTAATTCATCTCACAGAGTTACAGCTTTCCCTTCAAGAAGCCTTTCGTTAAGGCTGTTCTTGTGGAATTTGCAAAGTGATATTTGGAAGCCCATAGAGGGCTCTGGTGAAAAAGGTAATATCTTCAGTGAAAAAATGGAAAGAAGCTGTCTGAGAAACGGCTTTTTGTTCTGTGAATTCACCTCACAGAGTTACAGCTTTCCCCTCAAGAAGCCTTTCGATAAGGCTGTTCTTGTGGAATTTTCAAAGTGATATTTGGAAGCCCCTAGACGGCTATGGTGAAAAAGGAAATATCTTCAGTTAAAAATTGGAAAGAAGATGTCTGAGAAACTGCTTTGTGTTGTGTTAATTCATCTCACAGTGTTACAGCTTTCCCTCAAGAAGCCTTTTGCTTAGACTGTTCTTGTGGAATTGGCAAAGTGATATTTGGAAGCCCATAGAGGGCTATGGTGAAAAAGGAATATCTTCAGTTAAAAACTGGAAAGAAGCTGTCTGAGAAACTGCTTTGTGTTGTGTTAATTCATCTCACAGAGTTACAGTTTCCCCTCTAGGAGCCTTTCGGTAAGACTGTTGTTTTGGAATTTGCAAAGCATATTTCTAAGCCCATAGAGGGCTATATTGAAAAAGGAAACATCTTCCGTTAAAAACTGGAAAGATGCTTTCCTTGAAACTACTTTGTATTCTGTTAATTCATCTCACAGAATTACAGCTTTCCCTTCAAGAAGCCTTTCTCTAAGCCTGTTCTTGTGGAATTTGCAAAGTGATATTTGGTAGCCCAAAGAGGGCTACGGAGAAAAAGGAAATACCTTCCGTTAAAAATTGGAAAGAAGCTTTCTGAGAAACTGCTTTGTGTTCTGTTAATTCTCCTCACAGAGATACTGTTTCCCTTCAAGAAGCCTTTCGCTAAGACTGTTCCTGTGGAATTTGCAAAGTGATATTTTGCAGTCCATAGAGATCTATGGTGAAAAAGGAAATATCTTCCGTTAAAAACTGGAAAGAAGCTTTCTGAGAAACGGCTTTGTGTTCTGTTAATTCATCTCACAGCGTTACAGCTTTCCCTTCAAGAAGCCTTTCGCTAAGGCTGTTCTTGTGGAATTTGCACAGTGATATTTGGAAGCCCATATAGGGCTATGGTGAAAAAGGAAATATCTTCCGTTAAAAACTGGAAAGAAGCTTTCTGAGAAACTGCTTTGTGTTCTGTTAATTGATCTCACAGAGTTACAGCTTTCCCCTCAAGAAGCCTTTTGCTAAGACTGTATTTGTGGAATTTGCAAAGAGATATTTGGAAGCCCATGGGGGGCTATGGTGAAAAAGAAAATATCTTTCGTAAAATACTGGAAGGAAGCTTTCTGAGAAACTGCTTTGTGTTCTGTTAATTCATCTCACAGAGTTACAGCTTTCCCTTCAAGAAGCCTTTCGCTAAGACTGTTCTTGTGGAATTTGCAAAGTGATATTTGGAAGCCCACAGAGGGCTATGGCTATAAAGGAAATATCTTCTGTTAAAAACTGGAAAGAAGCATTCTGAGAAACTGCTTTGTGTTCTGTTCATTCATCTCACAGAGTTACTGCTTTCCCCTCAAGAAGCCTATCGCTAAGACTTTTCTGGTACAATTTGCAAAGTGATATTTGGAAGCCCATAGAGGGCCATATTGAAAAAGGTAATATCTTAAGTTAAAAACTTGAAAGAAGCTTTCTGAGAAACGGCTTTGTGTTTTTTTAATTCATCTCACAGATTTACTGCTATCCCCTCACGAAGCCTTTTGCTAAGACTGTTCTTGTGGAATTTGCACAGTGATATTTGGAAGCCCAAAGAGGGCTACGATGAAAAAGGAAATATCCTAAGTTAAAAACTGAAAAGAAGCATTCTGAGAAACTCCTTTGTGTTCTGTTAATTCATTTCACAGAGTTACAGCTTTCCCTTCAAGAAGCCTTTCACTAAGTGTGTCCTTCTGGAATTGTCAAAGTGATATTTGGAAGCCCATAGAGGGCTACGGTGAAAATGGAAATATCTTCAGTTAAAAACTGGAAAGAAGCTTTCTGAGAAACTGCTTTGTGTTCTGTTAATTAATCTCACAGAGTTACAGATTTCCCCTCAAGTAGCGTTTCGCTAAGACTGCTCTTGGGGAATTTGCAAAGTGATATTTGGAAGCCCGTAGAGGGCTTTGGTGAAAAAGGAAATATCTTCCGTTAAAAACTGGAAAGAAGCTTTCTGAGAAACTGCTTTGTGTTCTCTTAATTCATTTCACAGATTTACAGCTTTCCCCTCAAAAAGCCTTTTGTTAAGACTGTTCTTGTGGAATTTGCAAAGTGATATTTGGAAGCCCATAGAGGGCTACGATGAAAGAGCAAATATCCTAAGTTAAAAACTGAAAAGAAGCATTCTGAGAAACTGCTTTGTGCTCTGTTAATTCTTGTCACAGAGTTACAGCTTTCCCTTCAAGAAGCCTTTCGCTAAGGCTGTTCTTGTGGAATTGGCAAAGTGATATTTGGAAGCCCATTTAGGGCTATGGTGAAAATGGAAATATCTTCCGTTAAAAACGGGAAAGAAGCTTTCTGAGAAACTGCTTTGTGTTCTGTTAATTCATCTCACAGAGTTACAGCTTTCCCCTCAAGAAGCCTTTCGCTACGACTGTTTTTGTAGACTTTGCAAAGTGATATTCGGAAGGCCATAGAGGGCTATGGTGAAAAAGGAAATAGCCTCCGATAAAAACTGGAAAGAAATTTTCTGAGAAACTGCTTTGTGTTCTGTGAATTAATCTCATGGAGTTACAGCTTTCCTTAAAGAAGCCTTTCGCTAAGGTTGTTCTTGCGGAACTTGCAAAGTGATATTTGGAAGCCCATAGAGGGCTATGGTGAAAAAGGAAATATCTTCAGTAAAAAACTGGAAAGAAGCTATCTGAGAAAGTTCTATGTGTTCTGTTAATTCAACTCACAGAGTTACTGCTTTCCCTTCAAGAAGCCTCTCACTAAGACTGTTCTTGTGGATATTCCAAAGTGATATTAGGAAGCCCATAGAGGGCTATTTGAAAAAGGAAATATCTTCCGTTAAAAACTGGAAAGAAGCTTTCTGAGAAACTGCTTTGTGTTCTGTTAATTCATCTCACAGAGTTACAGCTTTACGCTCAAGAAGCCTTTCGCGAAGACTGTTCTTGTGGAATTTGCAAAGTGATATTTGGAAGTCCATAGAGGGCTATGGTGAAAAAGGAAATATCTTCCGTTAACAACCGGAAAGAAGCTTTCTGAGAAACTGCTTTGTGTCCTGATAGTTCATCTCACAGAGTTACAGCTTTCCCCTAAAGAAGCCTTTCGTTAAGACTGTTCTTGTGGAATTTGCAAAGTGATATTTAGAAGCCCATAGTGGGCTATAGTGAAAAAGGAAATATCTTCCGTTAAAAATTGCAAAGAAGCTTTCTGAGAAGCTGCTTTGTGTTCTGTTAATTCAACTCACAGAGTTACAGCTTTCCCTTCAAGAAGCCTTTCGCTAAGTCTGTTCTTGTGGAATTTGCAAAGTGATATTTGGAAGCTCATAGAGGGCTGTGGTGAAAAAGGAAATATCTTCCGTTAAAAACTGGAAAGAATCTTTCTGAGAAACTGCCTTGTGTTCTCTTAATTCATCTCATAGTTACTGCTTTCCCCTCAAGAAGCCTTTCGCTAAGACTGTTCTTGTGGAATTTGCAAAGTGATATTTGGAAGCCCATAAAGGGTTAAGGTGAAAAAGGAAATATTTTCCGTTAAAAACTGGAAAGAAGATTTCTGAGAAACTGCTTTGTTTTCTGTTAATTCATCTCACAGTGTTACAGCTTTCCCCTCAAGAAGCCTTTCGTTAAGACTGTTCTTGTGGAATTTGCAAAGTGATATTTGGGATCCAATAGAGGGCTGTGGTGAAAAAGGAAATATCTTCCGTTAAAAACTGGAAAGAAGGTTTCTGAGAAATTGCTTTGTGTTCTATTAATTCATCTCACAGAGTTACAGCTTTCCCTTCAAGAAGCCTTTCGCTAAGACTGTTCTTGTGGAAATTGCAAAGTGATATTTGGTAGCCAATAGAGGGCTACGGTGCAAAAGAAATTATCTTCAGTTAAAAACAGGAAAGAAGCTGTCTGAGAAACTGCTTTGTGTTCTATTAATTCATCGCAAAGAGTTACAGCTTTCCCCTCAAGAAGACTTTCGCTAAGGCTGTTCTTGTGGAATTTGCAAAGTGATTTTCGGAAGCCCATAGAGGGCTATGGTGAAAAAGGAAATATCTTCCGTTAAAAATGGGAAAGAAGTTTTCTGATTTACAGCTTTCCCTTCAAGAAGCCTTTCGCTAAGGCTGTTCTTGTGGAATTTGCAAAGCGATATTTCGAAGCCCATAGAGGGCTCTGGTGAAAAAGGAAAGAGCCTCCGTTAAAAACTGGAAAGAAATTTTCTAAGAAATGGCTTTGTCTTCTGTGAATTCATCTCACAGAGTTACAGCTTTCCTTAAAGAAGCCTTTCGCTAAGGTTGTTCTTGCGGAACTTGCAAAGTGATATTTGGAAGCCCATAGATGGCTATGGTGAAACAGGAAATATCTTCAGTTAAAAACTGGAAAGAAGCTGTCTGAGAAACAACTTTGTGATGTTTTAATTCATCTCTCAGAGTTACAGCTTTCCCCTCAAGAAGAGTTTTGCTAAGACTGTTCTTGTGGAATTGGATAAGTGATACTTGGAAGCCCATAGAGGCTATGGTGAAAAAGGAATATTTTCAATTAAAAACTGGAAAGAAGCTTTCTGAGAAACTGCTTTGTGTTCTCTTAATTCATCTCACAGATTTACAGCTTTCCCCTCAAGAAGCCGTTCGCTAAGACTGTTCTTGTGGAATTTGCAAAGTGATATTTGGAAGTCCATAGAGGGCTATGGTGAAAAAGGAAATATCTTCCGTTAAAAACTGGAAAGGAACGTTCTGAGAAACTGCTTTGTGTTCTGTTAATTCACCTCTCTGAGTTACTGCTTTCCCCTCAAGAAGCGTTTCGCTAAGACTGTTCTTGTGGAATTTTCAAAGTGATATTTCAAAACCCATAGAGGGATATGGTGAAAAAGGCAATATCTTCCTTTTAAAACTGGAAAGAAGCTTTCAGAGAAACTGCTTTGTGTTCGGATAATTCAACTCACAGAGTTACAGCTTTTCCTTCAAGAGGCCTTTCGCTTTTACTGTTATTGTGGAATTTGCAAAGTGATATTTGGAAGCCCATAGAGGGATATTTAGAAAAAGGAAATATCTTCAGTTAAAAACTGGAAAGAAGCTGTCTGAGAAACTGCTTTGTGTTCTGTTAATTCATCTCACAGAGTTACAGCTTTCCCTTCAAGAATCCTTTCGCGAAGGCTGTTCTTGTGTAATTTGCAAAGGGATATTTGGAAGCCCATAGAGGGCTACGGAGAAAAAGGAAATACCTTCCGTTAAAAATTGGAAAGAAACTTTCTGAGAACCTGCTTTGTGTTCTGTTAATTCACCTCACAGAGTTACTGCTTTCCCTTCAAGAAGCCTTTCGCTAAGCCTGTTCTTGTGGAATTTGCAAAGTGATATTTTGAAGCCCATAGAGATCTATGGTGAAAAAGGAAATATCTTCCGTTAAATACTGGAAAGAAGCTTTCTGAGAAACGGCTTTGTGTTCTGTTAATTCATCTCACAGAGTTACAGCTTTCCCTTCAAGAAGCCTTTCGCTAAGGCTGTTCTTGTGGAATTTGCAAAGTGATATTTGGAAGCCCATAGAGGGCTCTGGTGAAAAAGGTAATATCTTCAGTGAAAAAATGGAAAGAAGCTGTCTGAGAAACGGCTTTTTGTTCTGTGAATTCACCTCACAGAGTTACAGCTTTCCCCTCAAGAAGCCTTTCGATAAGGCTGTTCTTGTGGAATTTTCAAAGTGATATTTGGAAGCCCCTAGACGGCTATGGTGAAAAAGGAAATATCTTCAGTTAAAAATTGGAAAGAAGATGTCTGAGAAACTGCTTTGTGTTGTGTTAATTCATCTCACAGTGTTACAGCTTTCCCTCAAGAAGCCTTTTGCTTAGACTGTTCTTGTGGAATTGGCAAAGTGATATTTGGAAGCCCATAGAGGGCTATGGTGAAAAAGGAATATCTTCAGTTAAAAACTGGAAAGAAGCTGTCTGAGAAACTGCTTTGTGTTGTGTTAATTCATCTCACAGAGTTACAGTTTCCCCTCTAGGAGCCTTTCGGTAAGACTGTTGTTTTGGAATTTGCAAAGCATATTTCTAAGCCCATAGAGGGCTATATTGAAAAAGGAAACATCTTCCGTTAAAAACTGGAAAGATGCTTTCCTTGAAACTACTTTGTATTCTGTTAATTCATCTCACAGAATTACAGCTTTCCCTTCAAGAAGCCTTTCTCTAAGCCTGTTCTTGTGGAATTTGCAAAGTGATATTTGGTAGCCCAAAGAGGGCTACGGAGAAAAAGGAAATACCTTCCGTTAAAAATTGGAAAGAAGTTTTCTGAGAAACTGCTTTGTGTTCTGTTAATTCTCCTCACAGAGATACTGTTTCCCTTCAAGAAGCCTTTCGCTAAGACTGTTCCTGTGGAATTTGCAAAGTGATATTTTGCAGTCCATAGAGATCTATGGTGAAAAAGGAAATATCTTCCGTTAAAAACTGGAAAGAAGCTTTCTGAGAAACGGCTTTGTGTTCTGTTAATTCATCTCACAGCGTTACAGCTTTCCCTTCAAGAAGCCTTTCGCTAAGGCTGTTCTTGTGGAATTTGCACAGTGATATTTGGAAGCCCATGGGGGGCTATGGTGAAAAAGGAAATATCTTTCGTAAAATACTGGAAGGAAGCTTTCTGAGAAACTGCTTTGTGTTCTGTTAATTCATCTCACAGAGTTACAGCTTTCCCTTCAAGAAGCCTTTCGCTAAGACTGTTCTTGTGGAATTTGCAAAGTGATATTTGGAAGCCCACAGAGGGCTATGGCGAAAAAGGAAATATCTTCTGTTAAAAACTCGAAAGACGCATTCTGAGAAACTGCTTTGTGTTCTGTTCATTCATCTCACAGAGTTACTGTTTTCCCCTCAAGAAGCCTATCGCTAAGAGTTTTCTTGTACAATTTGCAAAGTGATATTTGGAAGCCCATAGAGGGCCATATTGAAAAAGGTAATATCTTAAGTTAAAAACTTGAAAGAAGCTTTCTGAGAAACGGCTTTGTGTTTTTTTAATTCATCTCACAGATTTACTGCTATCCCCTCACGAAGCCTTTTGCTAAGACTGTTCTTGTGGAATTTGCACAGTGATATTTGGAAGCCCAAAGAGGGCTACGGTGAAAAAGGAAATATCCTAAGTTAAAAACTGAAAAGAAGCATTCTGAGAAACTCCTTTGTGTTCTGTTAATTCATTTCACAGAGTTACAGCTTTCCCTTCAAGAAGCCTTTCACTAAGTGTGTCCTTCTGGAATTGTCAAAGTGATATTTGGAAGCCCATAGAGGGCTACGGTGAAAATGGAAATATCTTCAGTTAAAAACTGGAAAGAAGCTTTCTGAGAAACTGCTTTGTGTTCTGTTAATTAATCTCACAGAGTTACAGATTTCCCCTCAAGTAGCGTTTCGCTAAGACTGCTCTTGGGGAATTTGCAAAGTGATATTTGGAAGCCCGTAGAGGGCTTTGGTGAAAAAGGAAATATCTTCCGTTAAAAACTGGAAAGAAGCTTTCTGAGAAACTGCTTTGTGTTCTCTTAATTCATTTCACAGATTTACAGCTTTCCCCTCAAAAAGCCTTTTGTTAAGACTGTTCTTGTGGAATTTGCAAAGTGATATTTGGAAGCCCATAGAGGGCTACGATGAAAGAGGAAATATCCTAAGTTAAAAACTGAAAAGAAGCATTCTGAGAAACTGCTTTGTGCTCTGTTAATTCTTGTCACAGAGTTACAGCTTTCCCTTCAAGAAGCCTTTCGCTAAGGCTGTTCTTGTGGAATTGGCAAAGTGATATTTGGAAGCCCATAGAGGGCTATGGTGAAAATGGAAATATCTTCCGTTAAAAACGGGAAAGAAGCATTCTGAGAAACTGCTTTGTGTTCTGTTAATTCATCTCACAGAGTTACAGCTTTCCCCTCAAGAAGCCTTTCGCTACGACTGTTTTTGTAGAATTTGCAAAGTGATATTCGGAAGGCCATAGAGGGCTATGGTGAAAAAGGAAATAGCCTCCGATAAAAACTGGAAAGAAATTTTCTGAGAAACTGCTTTGTGTTCTGTGAATTAATCTCATGGAGTTACAGCTTTCCTTAAAGAAGCCTTTCGCTAAGGTTGTTCTTGCGAAACTTGCAAAGTGATATTTGGAAGCCCATAGAGGGCTATGGTGAAAAAGGAAATATCTTCAGTTAAAAACTGGAAAGAAGCTATCTGAGAAAGTTCTATGTGTTCTGTTAATTCAACTCACAGAGTTACTGCTTTCCCTTCAAGAAGCCTTTCACTAAGACTGTTCTTGTGGATATTCCAAAGTGATATTTGGAAGCCCATAGAGGGCTATTTGAAAAAGGAAATATCTTCCGTTAAAAACTGGAAAGAAGCTTTCTGAGAAACTGCTTTGTGTTCTCTTAATTCATCTCACAGAGTTACAGCTTTACGCTCAAGAAGCCTTTCGCGAAGACTGTTCTTGTGGAATTTGCAAAGTGATATTTGGAAGTCCATAGAGGGCTATGGTGAAAAAGGAAATATCTTCCGTTAACAACTGGAAAGGAGCTTTCTGAGAAACTGCTTTGTGTCCTGATAGTTCATCTCACAGAGTTACAGCTTTCCCCTAAAGAAGCCTTTCGTTAAGACTGATCTTGTGGAATTTGCAAAGTGATATTTAGAAGCCCATAGTGGGCTATAGTGAAAAAGGAAATATCTTCCGTTAAAAATTGCAAAGAAGCTTTCTGAGAAGTTGCTTTGTGTTCTGTTAATTCAACTCACAGAGTTACAGCTTTCCCTTCAAGAAGCCTTTCGCTAAGTCTGTTCTTGTGGAATTTGCAAAGTGATATTTGGAAGCTCATAGAGGGCTGTGGTGAAAAAGGAAATATCTTCCGTTAAAAACTGGAAAGAATCTTTCTGAGAAACTGCCTTGTGTTCTCTTAATTCATCTCATAGTTACTGCTTTCCCCTCAAGAAGCCTTTCGCTAAGACTGTTCTTGTGGAATTTGCAAAGTGATATTTGGAAGCCCATAAAGGGTTAAGGTGAAAAATGAAATATTTTCCGTTAAAAACTGGAAAGAAGATTTCTGAGAAACTGCTTTGTTTTCTGTTAATTCATCTCACAGTGTTACAGCTTTCGCCTCAAGAAGCCTTTCGTTAAGACTGTTCTTGTGGAATTTGCAAAGTGATATTTGGGATCCAATAGAGGGCTGTGGTGAAAAAGGAAATATCTTCCGTTAAAAACTGGAAAGAAGGTTTCTGGGAAATTGCTTTGTGTTCTGTTAATTCATCTCACAGAGTTACAGCTTTCCCTTCAAGAAGCCTTTCGCTAAGGCTGTTCTTGTGGAAATTGCAAAGTGATATTTGGTAGCCAATAGAGGGCTACGGTGCAAAAGAAATTATCTTCAGTTAAAAACAGGAAAGAAGCTGTCTGAGAAACTGCTTTGTGTTCTATTAATTCATCGCAAAGAGTTACAGCTTTCCCCTCAAGAAGACTTTCGCTAAGGCTGTTCTTGTGGAATTTGCAAAGTGATTTTCGGAAGCCCATAGAGGGCTATGGTGAAAAAGGAAATATCTTCCGTTAAAAATGGGAAAGAAGTTTTCTGATTTACAGCTTTCCCTTCAAGAAGCCTTTCGCTAAGGCTGTTCTTGTGGAATTTGCAAAGCGATATTTCGAAGCCCATAGAGGGCTCTGGTGAAAAAGGAAAGAGCCTCCGTTAAAAACTGGAAAGAAATTTTCTAAGAAATGGCTTTGTCTTCTGTGAATTCATCTCACAGAGTTACAGCTTTCCTTAAAGGAGCCTTTCGCTAAGGTTGTTCTTGCGGAACTTGCAAAGTGATATTTGGAAGCCCATAGAGGGCTATGGTGAAACAGGAAATATCTTCAGTTAAAAACTGGAAAGAAGCTGTCTGAGAAACAACTTTGTGATGTTTTAATTCATCTCTCAGAGTTACAGCTTTCCCCTCAAGAAGAGTTTTGCTAAGACTGTTCTTGTGGAATTGGATAAGTGATACTTGGAAGCCCATAGAGGGCTATGGTGAAAAAGGAATATTTTCAATTAAAAACTGGAAAGAAGCTTTCTGAGAAACTGCTTTGTGTTCTCTTAATTCATCTCACAGATTTACAGCTTTCCCCTCAAGAAGCCGTTCGCTAAGACTGTTCTTGTGGAATTTGCAAAGTGATATTTGGAAGTCCATAGAGGGCTATGGTGAAAAAGGAAATATCTTCCGTTAAAAACTGGAAAGGAACGTTCTGAGAAACTGCTTTGTGTTCTGTTAATTCACCTCTCTGAGTTACTGCTTTCCCCTCAAGAAGCGTTTCGCTAAGACTGTTCTTGTGGAATTTTCAAAGTGATATTTCAAAACCCATAGAGGGATATGGTGAAAAAGGCAATATCTTCCTTTTAAAACTGGAAAGAAGCTTTCAGAGAAACTGCTTTGTGTTCGGATAATTCAACTCACAGAGTTACAGCTTTTCCTTCAAGAGGCCTTTCGCTTTTACTGTTATTGTGGAATTTGCAAAGTGATATTTGGAAGCCCATAGAGGGATATTTAGAAAAAGGAAATATCTTCAGTTAAAAACTGGAAAGAAGCTGTCTGAGAAACTGCTTTGTGTTCTGTTAATTCATCTCACAGAGTTACAGCTTTCCCTTCAAGAATCCTTTCGCGAAGGCTGTTCTTGTGTAATTTGCAAAGGGATATTTGGAAGCCCATAGAGGGCTACGGAGAAAAAGGAAATACCTTCCGTTAAAAATTGGAAAGAAACTTTCTGAGAACCTGCTTTGTGTTCTGTTAATTCACCTCACAGAGTTACTGCTTTCCCTTCAAGAAGCCTTTCGCTAAGCCTGTTCTTGTGGAATTTGCAAAGTGATATTTTGAAGCCCATAGAGATCTATGGTGAAAAAGGAAATATCTTCCGTTAAATACTGGAAAGAAGCTTTCTGAGAAACGGCTTTGTGTTCTGTTAATTCATCTCACAGAGTTACAGCTTTCCCTTCAAGAAGCCTTTCGCTAAGGCTGTTCTTGTGGAATTTGCAAAGTGATATTTGGAAGCCCATAGAGGGCTCTGGTGAAAAAGGTAATATCTTCAGTGAAAAAATGGAAAGAAGCTGTCTGAGAAACGGCTTTTTGTTCTGTGAATTCACCTCACAGAGTTACAGCTTTCCCCTCAAGAAGCCTTTCGATAAGGCTGTTCTTGTGGAATTTTCAAAGTGATATTTGGAAGCCCCTAGACGGCTATGGTGAAAAAGGAAATATCTTCAGTTAAAAATTGGAAAGAAGATGTCTGAGAAACTGCTTTGTGTTGTGTTAATTCATCTCACAGTGTTACAGCTTTCCCTCAAGAAGCCTTTTGCTTAGACTGTTCTTGTGGAATTGGCAAAGTGATATTTGGAAGCCCATAGAGGGCTATGGTGAAAAAGGAATATCTTCAGTTAAAAACTGGAAAGAAGCTGTCTGAGAAACTGCTTTGTGTTGTGTTAATTCATCTCACAGAGTTACAGTTTCCCCTCTAGGAGCCTTTCGGTAAGACTGTTGTTTTGGAATTTGCAAAGCATATTTCTAAGCCCATAGAGGGCTATATTGAAAAAGGAAACATCTTCCGTTAAAAACTGGAAAGATGCTTTCCTTGAAACTACTTTGTATTCTGTTAATTCATCTCACAGAATTACAGCTTTCCCTTCAAGAAGCCTTTCTCTAAGCCTGTTCTTGTGGAATTTGCAAAGTGATATTTGGTAGCCCAAAGAGGGCTACGGAGAAAAAGGAAATACCTTCCGTTAAAAATTGGAAAGAAGCTTTCTGAGAAACTGCTTTGTGTTCTGTTAATTCTCCTCACAGAGATACTGTTTCCCTTCAAGAAGCCTTTCGCTAAGACTGTTCCTGTGGAATTTGCAAAGTGATATTTTGCAGTCCATAGAGATCTATGGTGAAAAAGGAAATATCTTCCGTTAAAAACTGGAAAGAAGCTTTCTGAGAAACTGCTTTGTGTTCTGTTAATTGATCTCACAGAGTTACAGCTTTCCCCTCAAGAAGCCTTTTGCTAAGACTGTATTTCTGGAATTTGCAAAGAGATATTTGGAAGCCCATGGGGGGCTATGGTGAAAAAGGAAATATCTTTCGTAAAATACTGGAAGGAAGCTTTCTGAGAAACTGCTTTGTGTTCTGTTAATTCATCTCACAGAGTTACAGCTTTCCCTTCAAGAAGCCTTTCGCTAAGACTGTTCTTGTGGAATTTGCAAAGTGATATTTGGAAGCCCACAGAGGGCTATGGCGAAAAAGGAAATATCTTCTGTTAAAAACTGGAAAGAAGCATTCTGAGAAACTGCTTTCTGTTCTGTTCATTCAACTCACAGAGTTACTGCTTTCCCCTCAAGAGGCCTATCGCTAAGATTTTTCTTGTACAATTTGCAAAGTGATATTTGGAAGCCCATAGAGGGCCATATTGAAAAAGGTAATATCTTAAGTTAAAAACTTGAAAGAAGCTTTCTGAGAAACGGCTTTGTGTTTTTTTAATTCATCTCACAGATTTACTGCTATCCCCTCACGAAGCCTTTTGCTAAGACTGTTCTTGTGGAATTTGCACAGTGATATTTGGAAGCCCAAAGAGGGCTACGGTGAAAAAGGAAATATCCTAAGTTAGAAACTGAAAAGAAGCATTCTGAGAAACTCCTTTGTGTTCTGTTAATTCATTTCACAGAGTTACAGCTTTCCCTTCAAGAAGCCTTTCACTAAGTGTGTCCTTCTGGAATTGTCAAAGTGATATTTGGAAGCCCATAGAGGGCTACGGTGAAAATGGAAATATCTTCAGTTAAAAACTGGAAAGAAGCTTTCTGAGAAACTGCTTTGTGTTCTGTTAATTAATCTCACAGAGTTACAGATTTCCCCTCAAGTAGCGTTTCGCTAAGACTGCTCTTGGGGAATTTGCAAAGTGATATTTGGAAGCCCGTAGAGGGCTTTGGTGAAAAAGGAAATATCTTCCGTTAAAAACTGGAAAGAAGCTTTCTGAGAAACTGCTTTGTGTTCTCTTAATTCATTTCACAGATTTACAGCTTTCCCCTCAAAAAGCCTTTTGTTAAGACTGTTCTTGTGGAATTTGCAAAGTGATATTTGGAAGCCCATAGAGGGCTACGATGAAAGAGGAAATATCCTAAGTTAAAAACTGAAAAGAAGCATTCTGAGAAACTGCTTTGTGCTCTGTTAATTCTTGTCACAGAGTTACAGCTTTCCCTTCAAGAAGCCTTTCGCTAAGGCTGTTCTTGTGGAATTGGCAAAGTGATATTTGGAAGCCCATAGAGGGCTATGGTGAAAATGGAAATATCTTCCGTTAAAAACGGGAAAGAAGCATTCTGAGAAACTGCTTTGTGTTCTGTTAATTCATCTCACAGAGTTACAGCTTTCCCCTCAAGAAGCCTTTCGCTACGACTGTTTTTGTAGAATTTGCAAAGTGATATTCGGAAGGCCATAGAGGGCTATGGTGAAAAAGGAAATAGCCTCCGATAAAAACTGGAAAGAAATTTTCTGAGAAACTGCTTTGTGTTCTGTGAATTAATCTCATGGAGTTACAGCTTTCCTTAAAGAAGCCTTTCGCTAAGGTTGTTCTTGCGAAACTTGCAAAGTGATATTTGGAAGCCCATAGAGGGCTATGGTGAAAAAGGAAATATCTTCAGTTAAAAACTGGAAAGAAGCTATCTGAGAAAGTTCTATGTGTTCTGTTAATTCAACTCACAGAGTTACTGCTTTCCCTTCAAGAAGCCTTTCACTAAGACTGTTCTTGTGGATATTCCAAAGTGATATTTGGAAGCCCATAGAGGGCTATTTGAAAAAGGAAATATCTTCCATTAAAAACTGGAAAGAAGCTTTCTGAGAAACTGCTTTGTGTTCTCTTAATTCATCTCACAGAGTTACAGCTTTACGCTCAAGAAGCCTTTCGCGAAGACTGTTCTTGTGGAATTTGCAAAGTGATATTTGGAAGTCCATAGAGGGCTATGGTGAAAAAGGAAATATCTTCCGTTAACAACTGGAAAGGAGCTTTCTGAGAAACTGCTTTGTGTCCTGATAGTTCATCTCACAGAGTTACAGCTTTCCCCTAAAGAAGCCTTTCGTTAAGACTGATCTTGTGGAATTTGCAAAGTGATATTTAGAAGCCCATAGTGGGCTATAGTGAAAAAGGAAATATCTTCCGTTAAAAATTGCAAAGAAGCTTTCTGAGAAGTTGCTTTGTGTTCTGTTAATTCAACTCACAGAGTTACAGCTTTCCCTTCAAGAAGCCTTTCGCTAAGTCTGTTCTTGTGGAATTTGCAAAGTGATATTTGGAAGCTCATAGAGGGCTGTGGTGAAAAAGGAAATATCTTCCGTTAAAAACTGGAAAGAATCTTTCTGAGAAACTGCCTTGTGTTCTCTTAATTCATCTCATAGTTACTGCTTTCCCCTCAAGAAGCCTTTCGCTAAGACTGTTCTTGTGGAATTTGCAAAGTGATATTTGGAAGCCCATAAAGGGTTAAGGTGAAAAATGAAATATTTTCCGTTAAAAACTGGAAAGAAGATTTCTGAGAAACTGCTTTGTTTTCTGTTAATTCATCTCACAGTGTTACAGCTTTCGCCTCAAGAAGCCTTTCGTTAAGACTGTTCTTGTGGAATTTGCAAAGTGATATTTGGGATCCAATAGAGGGCTGTGGTGAAAAAGGAAATATCTTCCGTTAAAAACTGGAAAGAAGGTTTCTGGGAAATTGCTTTGTGTTCTGTTAATTCATCTCACAGAGTTACAGCTTTCCCTTCAAGAAGCCTTTCGCTAAGGCTGTTCTTGTGGAAATTGCAAAGTGATATTTGGTAGCCAATAGAGGGCTACGGTGCAAAAGAAATTATCTTCAGTTAAAAACAGGAAAGAAGCTGTCTGAGAAACTGCTTTGTGTTCTATTAATTCATCGCAAAGAGTTACAGCTTTCCCCTCAAGAAGACTTTCGCTAAGGCTGTTCTTGTGGAATTTGCAAAGTGATTTTCGGAAGCCCATAGAGGGCTATGGTGAAAAAGGAAATATCTTCCGTTAAAAATGGGAAAGAAGTTTTCTGATTTACAGCTTTCCCTTCAAGAAGCCTTTCGCTAAGGCTGTTCTTGTGGAATTTGCAAAGCGATATTTCGAAGCCCATAGAGGGCTCTGGTGAAAAAGGAAAGAGCCTCCGTTAAAAACTGGAAAGAAATTTTCTAAGAAATGGCTTTGTCTTCTGTGAATTCATCTCACAGAGTTACAGCTTTCCTTAAAGGAGCCTTTCGCTAAGGTTGTTCTTGCGGAACTTGCAAAGTGATATTTGGAAGCCCATAGAGGGCTATGGTGAAACAGGAAATATCTTCAGTTAAAAACTGGAAAGAAGCTGTCTGAGAAACAACTTTGTGATGTTTTAATTCATCTCTCAGAGTTACAGCTTTCCCCTCAAGAAGAGTTTTGCTAAGACTGTTCTTGTGGAATTGGATAAGTGATACTTGGAAGCCCATAGAGGGCTATGGTGAAAAAGGAATATTTTCAATTAAAAACTGGAAAGAAGCTTTCTGAGAAACTGCTTTGTGTTCTCTTAATTCATCTCACAGATTTACAGCTTTCCCCTCAAGAAGCCGTTTGCTAAGACTGTTCTTGTGGAATTTGCAAAGTGATATTTGGAAGTCCATAGAGGGCTATGGTGAAAAAGGAAATATCTTCCGTTAAAAACTGGAAAGAAGCTTTCAGAGAAACTGCTTTGTGTTCGGATAATTCAACTCACAGAGTTACAGCTTTTCCTTCAAGAGGCCTTTCGCTTTTACTGTTATTGTGGAATTTGCAAAGTGATATTTGGAAGCCCATAGAGGGATATTTAGAAAAAGGAAATATCTTCAGTTAAAAACTGGAAAGAAGCTGTCTGAGAAACTGCTTTGTGTTCTGTTAATTCATCTCACAGAGTTACAGCTTTCCCTTCAAGAATCCTTTCGCGAAGGCTGTTCTTGTGTAATTTGCAAAGGGATATTTGGAAGCCCATAGAGGGCTACGGAGAAAAAGGAAATACCTTCCGTTAAAAATTGGAAAGAAACTTTCTGAGAACCTGCTTTGTGTTCTGTTAATTCACCTCACAGAGTTACTGCTTTCCCTTCAAGAAGCCTTTCGCTAAGCCTGTTCTTGTGGAATTTGCAAAGTGATATTTTGAAGCCCATAGAGATCTATGGTGAAAAAGGAAATATCTTCCGTTAAATACTGGAAAGAAGCTTTCTGAGAAACGGCTTTGTGTTCTGTTAATTCATCTCACAGAGTTACAGCTTTCCCTTCAAGAAGCCTTTCGCTAAGGCTGTTCTTGTGGAATTTGCAAAGTGATATTTGGAAGCCCCTAGACGGCTATGGTGAAAAAGGAAATATCTTCAGTTAAAAATTGGAAAGAAGATGTCTGAGAAACTGCTTTGTGTTGTGTTAATTCATCTCACAGTGTTACAGCTTTCCCTCAAGAAGCCTTTTGCTTAGACTGTTCTTGTGGAATTGGCAAAGTGATATTTGGAAGCCCATAGAGGGCTATGGTGAAAAAGGAATATCTTCAGTTAAAAACTGGAAAGAAGCTGTCTGAGAAACTGCTTTGTGTTGTGTTAATTCATCTCACAGAGTTACAGTTTCCCCTCTAGGAGCCTTTCGGTAAGACTGTTGTTTTGGAATTTGCAAAGCATATTTCTAAGCCCATAGAGGGCTATATTGAAAAAGGAAACATCTTCCGTTAAAAACTGGAAAGATGCTTTCCTTGAAACTACTTTGTATTCTGTTAATTCATCTCACAGAATTACAGCTTTCCCTTCAAGAAGCCTTTCTCTAAGCCTGTTCTTGTGGAATTTGCAAAGTGATATTTGGTAGCCCAAAGAGGGCTACGGAGAAAAAGGAAATACCTTCCGTTAAAAATTGGAAAGAAGTTTTCTGAGAAACTGCTTTGTGTTCTGTTAATTCTCCTCACAGAGATACTGTTTCCCTTCAAGAAGCCTTTCGCTAAGACTGTTCCTGTGGAATTTGCAAAGTGATATTTTGCAGTCCATAGAGATCTATGGTGAAAAAGGAAATATCTTCCGTTAAAAACTGGAAAGAAGCTTTCTGAGAAACGGCTTTGTGTTCTGTTAATTCATCTCACAGCGTTACAGCTTTCCCTTCAAGAAGCCTTTCGCTAAGGCTGTTCTTGTGGAATTTGCACAGTGATATTTGGAAGCCCATGGGGGGCTATGGTGAAAAAGGAAATATCTTTCGTAAAATACTGGAAGGAAGCTTTCTGAGAAACTGCTTTGTGTTCTGTTAATTCATCTCACAGAGTTACAGCTTTCCCTTCAAGAAGCCTTTCGCTAAGACTGTTCTTGTGGAATTTGCAAAGTGATATTTGGAAGCCCACAGAGGGCTATGGCGAAAAAGGAAATATCTTCTGTTAAAAACTCGAAAGACGCATTCTGAGAAACTGCTTTGTGTTCTGTTCATTCATCTCACAGAGTTACTGTTTTCCCCTCAAGAAGCCTATCGCTAAGAGTTTTCTTGTACAATTTGCAAAGTGATATTTGGAAGCCCATAGAGGGCCATATTGAAAAAGGTAATATCTTAAGTTAAAAACTTGAAAGAAGCTTTCTGAGAAACGGCTTTGTGTTTTTTTAATTCATCTCACAGATTTACTGCTATCCCCTCACGAAGCCTTTTGCTAAGACTGTTCTTGTGGAATTTGCACAGTGATATTTGGAAGCCCAAAGAGGGCTACGGTGAAAAAGGAAATATCCTAAGTTAAAAACTGAAAAGAAGCATTCTGAGAAACTCCTTTGTGTTCTGTTAATTCATTTCACAGAGTTACAGCTTTCCCTTCAAGAAGCCTTTCACTAAGTGTGTCCTTCTGGAATTGTCAAAGTGATATTTGGAAGCCCATAGAGGGCTACGGTGAAAATGGAAATATCTTCAGTTAAAAACTGGAAAGAAGCTTTCTGAGAAACTGCTTTGTGTTCTGTTAATTAATCTCACAGAGTTACAGATTTCCCCTCAAGTAGCGTTTCGCTAAGACTGCTCTTGGGGAATTTGCAAAGTGATATTTGGAAGCCCGTAGAGGGCTTTGGTGAAAAAGGAAATATCTTCCGTTAAAAACTGGAAAGAAGCTTTCTGAGAAACTGCTTTGTGTTCTCTTAATTCATTTCACAGATTTACAGCTTTCCCCTCAAAAAGCCTTTTGTTAAGACTGTTCTTGTGGAATTTGCAAAGTGATATTTGGAAGCCCATAGAGGGCTACGATGAAAGAGGAAATATCCTAAGTTAAAAACTGAAAAGAAGCATTCTGAGAAACTGCTTTGTGCTCTGTTAATTCTTGTCACAGAGTTACAGCTTTCCCTTCAAGAAGCCTTTCGCTAAGGCTGTTCTTGTGGAATTGGCAAAGTGATATTTGGAAGCCCATAGAGGGCTATGGTGAAAATGGAAATATCTTCCGTTAAAAACGGGAAAGAAGCATTCTGAGAAACTGCTTTGTGTTCTGTTAATTCATCTCACAGAGTTACAGCTTTCCCCTCAAGAAGCCTTTCGCTACGACTGTTTTTGTAGAATTTGCAAAGTGATATTCGGAAGGCCATAGAGGGCTATGGTGAAAAAGGAAATAGCCTCCGATAAAAACTGGAAAGAAATTTTCTGAGAAACTGCTTTGTGTTCTGTGAATTAATCTCATGGAGTTACAGCTTTCCTTAAAGAAGCCTTTCGCTAAGGTTGTTCTTGCGAAACTTGCAAAGTGATATTTGGAAGCCCATAGAGGGCTATGGTGAAAAAGGAAATATCTTCAGTTAAAAACTGGAAAGAAGCTATCTGAGAAAGTTCTATGTGTTCTGTTAATTCAACTCACAGAGTTACTGCTTTCCCTTCAAGAAGCCTTTCACTAAGACTGTTCTTGTGGATATTCCAAAGTGATATTTGGAAGCCCATAGAGGGCTATTTGAAAAAGGAAATATCTTCCGTTAAAAACTGGAAAGAAGCTTTCTGAGAAACTGCTTTGTGTTCTCTTAATTCATCTCACAGAGTTACAGCTTTACGCTCAAGAAGCCTTTCGCGAAGACTGTTCTTGTGGAATTTGCAAAGTGATATTTGGAAGTCCATAGAGGGCTATGGTGAAAAAGGAAATATCTTCCGTTAACAACTGGAAAGGAGCTTTCTGAGAAACTGCTTTGTGTCCTGATAGTTCATCTCACAGAGTTACAGCTTTCCCCTAAAGAAGCCTTTCGTTAAGACTGATCTTGTGGAATTTGCAAAGTGATATTTAGAAGCCCATAGTGGGCTATAGTGAAAAAGGAAATATCTTCCGTTAAAAATTGCAAAGAAGCTTTCTGAGAAGTTGCTTTGTGTTCTGTTAATTCAACTCACAGAGTTACAGCTTTCCCTTCAAGAAGCCTTTCGCTAAGTCTGTTCTTGTGGAATTTGCAAAGTGATATTTGGAAGCTCATAGAGGGCTGTGGTGAAAAAGGAAATATCTTCCGTTAAAAACTGGAAAGAATCTTTCTGAGAAACTGCCTTGTGTTCTCTTAATTCATCTCATAGTTACTGCTTTCCCCTCAAGAAGCCTTTCGCTAAGACTGTTCTTGTGGAATTTGCAAAGTGATATTTGGAAGCCCATAAAGGGTTAAGGTGAAAAATGAAATATTTTCCGTTAAAAACTGGAAAGAAGATTTCTGAGAAACTGCTTTGTTTTCTGTTAATTCATCTCACAGTGTTACAGCTTTCGCCTCAAGAAGCCTTTCGTTAAGACTGTTCTTGTGGAATTTGCAAAGTGATATTTGGGATCCAATAGAGGGCTGTGGTGAAAAAGGAAATATCTTCCGTTAAAAACTGGAAAGAAGGTTTCTGGGAAATTGCTTTGTGTTCTGTTAATTCATCTCACAGAGTTACAGCTTTCCCTTCAAGAAGCCTTTCGCTAAGGCTGTTCTTGTGGAAATTGCAAAGTGATATTTGGTAGCCAATAGAGGGCTACGGTGCAAAAGAAATTATCTTCAGTTAAAAACAGGAAAGAAGCTGTCTGAGAAACTGCTTTGTGTTCTATTAATTCATCGCAAAGAGTTACAGCTTTCCCCTCAAGAAGACTTTCGCTAAGGCTGTTCTTGTGGAATTTGCAAAGTGATTTTCGGAAGCCCATAGAGGGCTATGGTGAAAAAGGAAATATCTTCCGTTAAAAATGGGAAAGAAGTTTTCTGATTTACAGCTTTCCCTTCAAGAAGCCTTTCGCTAAGGCTGTTCTTGTGGAATTTGCAAAGCGATATTTCGAAGCCCATAGAGGGCTCTGGTGAAAAAGGAAAGAGCCTCCGTTAAAAACTGGAAAGAAATTTTCTAAGAAATGGCTTTGTCTTCTGTGAATTCATCTCACAGAGTTACAGCTTTCCTTAAAGGAGCCTTTCGCTAAGGTTGTTCTTGCGGAACTTGCAAAGTGATATTTGGAAGCCCATAGAGGGCTATGGTGAAACAGGAAATATCTTCAGTTAAAAACTGGAAAGAAGCTGTCTGAGAAACAACTTTGTGATGTTTTAATTCATCTCTCAGAGTTACAGCTTTCCCCTCAAGAAGAGTTTTGCTAAGACTGTTCTTGTGGAATTGGATAAGTGATACTTGGAAGCCCATAGAGGGCTATGGTGAAAAAGGAATATTTTCAATTAAAAACTGGAAAGAAGCTTTCTGAGAAACTGCTTTGTGTTCTCTTAATTCATCTCACAGATTTACAGCTTTCCCCTCAAGAAGCCGTTCGCTAAGACTGTTCTTGTGGAATTTGCAAAGTGATATTTGGAAGTCCATAGAGGGCTATGGTGAAAAAGGAAATATCTTCCGTTAAAAACTGGAAAGGAACGTTCTGAGAAACTGCTTTGTGTTCTGTTAATTCACCTCTCTGAGTTACTGCTTTCCCCTCAAGAAGCGTTTCGCTAAGACTGTTCTTGTGGAATTTTCAAAGTGATATTTCAAAACCCATAGAGGGATATGGTGAAAAAGGCAATATCTTCCTTTTAAAACTGGAAAGAAGCTTTCAGAGAAACTGCTTTGTGTTCGGATAATTCAACTCACAGAGTTACAGCTTTTCCTTCAAGAGGCCTTTCGCTTTTACTGTTATTGTGGAATTTGCAAAGTGATATTTGGAAGCCCATAGAGGGATATTTAGAAAAAGGAAATATCTTCAGTTAAAAACTGGAAAGAAGCTGTCTGAGAAACTGCTTTGTGTTCTGTTAATTCATCTCACAGAGTTACAGCTTTCCCTTCAAGAATCCTTTCGCGAAGGCTGTTCTTGTGTAATTTGCAAAGGGATATTTGGAAGCCCATAGAGGGCTACGGAGAAAAAGGAAATACCTTCCGTTAAAAATTGGAAAGAAACTTTCTGAGAACCTGCTTTGTGTTCTGTTAATTCACCTCACAGAGTTACTGCTTTCCCTTCAAGAAGCCTTTCGCTAAGCCTGTTCTTGTGGAATTTGCAAAGTGATATTTTGAAGCCCATAGAGATCTATGGTGAAAAAGGAAATATCTTCCGTTAAATACTGGAAAGAAGCTTTCTGAGAAACGGCTTTGTGTTCTGTTAATTCATCTCACAGAGTTACAGCTTTCCCTTCAAGAAGCCTTTCGCTAAGGCTGTTCTTGTGGAATTTGCAAAGTGATATTTGGAAGCCCATAGAGGGCTCTGGTGAAAAAGGTAATATCTTCAGTGAAAAAATGGAAAGAAGCTGTCTGAGAAACGGCTTTTTGTTCTGTGAATTCACCTCACAGAGTTACAGCTTTCCCCTCAAGAAGCCTTTCGATAAGGCTGTTCTTGTGGAATTTTCAAAGTGATATTTGGAAGCCCCTAGACGGCTATGGTGAAAAAGGAAATATCTTCAGTTAAAAATTGGAAAGAAGATGTCTGAGAAACTGCTTTGTGTTGTGTTAATTCATCTCACAGTGTTACAGCTTTCCCTCAAGAAGCCTTTTGCTTAGACTGTTCTTGTGGAATTGGCAAAGTGATATTTGGAAGCCCATAGAGGGCTATGGTGAAAAAGGAATATCTTCAGTTAAAAACTGGAAAGAAGCTGTCTGAGAAACTGCTTTGTGTTGTGTTAATTCATCTCACAGAGTTACAGTTTCCCCTCTAGGAGCCTTTCGGTAAGACTGTTCTTTTGGAATTTGCAAAGCATATTTCTAAGCCCATAGAGGGCTATATTGAAAAAGGAAACATCTTCCGTTAAAAACTGGAAAGATGCTTTCCTTGAAACTACTTTGTATTCTGTTAATTCATCTCACAGAATTACAGCTTTCCCTTCAAGAAGCCTTTCTCTAAGCCTGTTCTTGTGGAATTTGCAAAGTGATATTTGGTAGCCCAAAGAGGGCTACGGAGAAAAAGGAAATACCTTCCGTTAAAAATTGGAAAGAAGCTTTCTGAGAAACTGCTTTGTGTTCTGTTAATTCTCCTCACAGAGATACTGTTTCCCTTCAAGAAGCCTTTCGCTAAGACTGTTCCTGTGGAATTTGCAAAGTGATATTTTGCAGTCCATAGAGA
This sequence comes from Chlorocebus sabaeus, assembly GCF_047675955.1. NCBI lineage: Eukaryota > Metazoa > Chordata > Mammalia > Primates > Cercopithecidae > Chlorocebus > Chlorocebus sabaeus. The sequence goes on along the minus strand of NW_027328358.1, from coordinate 557,447 downwards.
TCTATGGTGAAAAAGGAAATATCTTCCGTTAAAAACTGGAAAGAAGCTTTCTGAGAAACTGCTTTGTGTTCTGTTAATTGATCTCACAGAGTTACAGCTTTCCCCTCAAGAAGCCTTTTGCTAAGACTGTATTTCTGGAATTTGCAAAGAGATATTTGGAAGCCCATGGGGGGCTATGGTGAAAAAGGAAATATCTTTCGTAAAATACTGGAAGGAAGCTTTCTGAGAAACTGCTTTGTGTTCTGTTAATTCATCTCACAGAGTTACAGCTTTCCCTTCAAGAAGCCTTTCGCTAAGACTGTTCTTGTGGAATTTGCAAAGTGATATTTGGAAGCCCACAGAGGGCTATGGCGAAAAAGGAAATATCTTCTGTTAAAAACTGGAAAGAAGCATTCTGAGAAACTGCTTTCTGTTCTGTTCATTCAACTCACAGAGTTACTGCTTTCCCCTCAAGAGGCCTATCGCTAAGATTTTTCTTGTACAATTTGCAAAGTGATATTTGGAAGCCCATAGAGGGCCATATTGAAAAAGGTAATATCTTAAGTTAAAAACTTGAAAGAAGCTTTCTGAGAAACGGCTTTGTGTTTTTTTAATTCATCTCACAGATTTACTGCTATCCCCTCACGAAGCCTTTTGCTAAGACTGTTCTTGTGGAATTTGCACAGTGATATTTGGAAGCCCAAAGAGGGCTACGGTGAAAAAGGAAATATCCTAAGTTAGAAACTGAAAAGAAGCATTCTGAGAAACTCCTTTGTGTTCTGTTAATTCATTTCACAGAGTTACAGCTTTCCCTTCAAGAAGCCTTTCACTAAGTGTGTACTTCTGGAATTGTCAAAGTGATATTTGGAAGCCCATAGAGGGCTACCGTGAAAATGGAAATATCTTCAGTTAAAAACTGGAAAGAAGCTTTCTGAGAAACTGCTTTGTGTTCTGTTAATTAATCTCACAGAGTTACAGATTTCCCCTCAAGTAGCGTTTCGCTAACACTGCTCTTGGGGAATTTGCAAAGTGATATTTGGAAGCCCGTAGAGGGCTTTGGTGAAAAAGGAAATATCTTCCGTTTAAAACTGGAAAGAAGCTTTCTGAGAAACTGCTTTGTGTTCTCTTAATTCATTTCACAGATTTACAGCTTAACCCTCAAAAAGCCTTTTGTTAAGACTGTTCTTGTGGAATTTGCAAAGTGATATTTGGAAGCCCATAGAGGGCTACGATGAAAGAGGAAATATCCTAAGTTAAAAACTGAAAAGAAGCATTCTGAGAAACTGCTTTGTGCTCTGTTAATTCTTGTCACAGAGTTACAGCTTTCCCTTCAAGAAGCCTTTCGCTAAGGCTGTTCTTGTGGAATTGGCAAAGTGATATTTGGAAGCCCATAGAGGGCTATGGTGAAAATGGAAATATCTTCCGTTAAAAACGGGAAAGAAGCATTCTGAGAAACTGCTTTGTGTTCTGTTAATTCATCTCACAGAGTTACAGCTTTCCCCTCAAGAAGCCTTTCGCTACGACTGTTTTTGTAGACTTTGCAAAGTGATATTCGGAAGGCCATAGAGGGCTATGGTGAAAAAGGAAATAGCCTCCGATAAAAACTGGAAAGAAATTTTCTGAGAAACTGCTTTGTGTTCTGTGAATTAATCTCATGGAGTTACAGCTTTCCTTAAAGAAGCCTTTCGCTAAGGTTGTTCTTGCGGAACTTGCAAAGTGATATTTGGAAGCCCATAGAGGGCTATGGTGAAAAAGGAAATATCTTCAGTTAAAAACTGGAAAGAAACTATCTGAGAAAGTTCTATGTGTTCTGTTAATTCAACTCACAGAGTTACTGCTTTCCCTTCAAGAAGCCTTTCACTAAGACTGTTCTTGTGGATATTCCAAAGTGATATTTGGAAGCCCATAGAGGGCTATTTGAAAAAGGAAATATCTTCCGTTAAAAACTGGAAAGAAGCTTTCTGAGAAACTGCTTTGTGTTCTGTTAATTCATCTCACAGAGTTACAGCTTTACGCTCAAGAAGCCTTTCGCTAAGTCTGTTCTTGTGGAATTTGCAAAGTGATATTTGGAAGCTCATAGAGGGCTGTGGTGAAAAAGGAAATATCTTCCGTTAAAAACTGGAAAGAATCTTTCTGAGAAACTGCCTTGTGTTCTCTTAATTCATCTCATAGTTACTGCTTTCCCCTCAAGAAGCCTTTCGCTAAGACTTTTCTTGTGGAATTTGCAAAGTGATATTTGGAAGCCCATAAAGGGTTAAGGTGAAAAATGAAATATTTTCCGTTAAAAACTGGAAAGAAGATTTCTGAGAAACTGCTTTGTTTTCTGTTAATTCATCTCACAGTGTTACAGCTTTCGCCTCAAGAAGCCTTTCGTTAAGACTGTTCTTGTGGAATTTGCAAAGTGATATTTGGGATCCAATAGAGGGCTGTGGTGAAAAAGGAAATATCTTCCGTTAAAAACTGGAAAGAAGGTTTCTGAGAAATTGCTTTGTGTTCTGTTAATTCATCTCACAGAGTTACAGCTTTCCCTTCAAGAAGCCTTTCGCTAAGGCTGTTCTTGTGGAAATTGCAAAGTGATATTTGGTAGCCAATAGAGGGCTACGGTGCAAAAGAAATTATCTTCAGTTAAAAACAGGAAAGAAGCTGTCTGAGAAACTGCTTTGTGTTCTATTAATTCATCGCAAAGAGTTACAGCTTTCCCCTCAAGAAGACTTTCGCTAAGGCTGTTCTTGTGGAATTTGCAAAGTGATTTTCGGAAGCCCATAGAGGGCTATGGTGAAAAAGGAAATATCTTCCGTTAAAAATGGGAAAGAAGTTTTCTGATTTACAGCTTTCCCTTCAAGAAGCCTTTCGCTAAGGCTGTTCTTGTGGAATTTGCAAAGCGATATTTCGAAGCCCATAGAGGGCTCTGGTGAAAAAGGAAAGAGCCTCCGTTAAAAACTGGAAAGAAATTTTCTAAGAAATGGCTTTGTCTTCTGTGAATTCATCTCACAGAGTTACAGCTTTCCTTAAAGGAGCCTTTCGCTAAGGTTGTTCTTGCGGAACTTGCAAAGTGATATTTGGAAGCCCATAGAGGGCTATGGTCAAACAGGAAATATCTTCAGTTAAAAACTGGAAAGAAGCTGTCTGAGAAACAACTTTGTGATGTTTTAATTCATCTCTCAGAGTTACAGCTTTCCCCTCAAGAAGAGTTTTGCTAAGACTGTTCTTGTGGAATTGGATAAGTGATACTTGGAAGCCCATAGAGGCTATGGTGAAAAAGGAATATTTTCAATTAAAAACTGGAAAGAAGCTTTCTGAGAAACTGCTTTGTGTTCTCTTAATTCATCTCACAGATTTACAGCTTTCCCCTCAAGAAGCCGTTCGCTAAGACTGTTCTTGTGGAATTTGCAAAGTGATATTTGGAAGTCCATAGAGGGCTATGGTGAAAAAGGAAATATCTTCCGTTAAAAACTGGAAAGGAACTTTCTGAGAAACTGCTTTGTGTTCTGTTAATTCACCTCTCTGAGTTACTGCTTTCCCCTCAAGAAGCGTTTCGCTAAGACTGTTCTTGTGGAATTTTCAAAGTGATATTTCAAAACCCATAGAGGGATATGGTGAAAAAGGCAATATCTTCCTTTTAAAACTGGAAAGAAGCTTTCAGAGAAACTGCTTTGTGTTCGGTTAATTCAACTCACAGAGTTACAGCTTTTCCTTCAAGAGGCCTTTCGCTTTTACTGTTATTGTGGAATTTGCAAAGTGATATTTGGAAGCCCATAGAGGGATATTTAGGAAAAGGAAATATCTTCAGTTAAAAACTGGAAAGAAGCTGTCTGAGAAACTGCTTTGTGTTCTGTTAATTCATCTCACAGAGTTACAGCTTTCCCTTCAAGAATCCTTTCGCGAAGGCTGTTCTTGTGTAATTTGCAAAGGGATATTTGGAAGCCCATAGAGGGCTACGGAGAAAAAGGAAATACCTTCCGTTAAAAATTGGAAAGAAACTTTCTGAGAACCTGCTTTGTGTTCTGTTAATTCACCTCACAGAGTTACTGCTTTCCCTTCAAGAAGCCTTTCGCTAAGCCTGTTCTTGTGGAATTTGCAAAGTGATATTTTGAAGCCCATAGAGATCTATGGTGAAAAAGGAAATATCTTCCGTTAAATACTGGAAAGAAGCTTTCTGAGAAACGGCTTTGTGTTCTGTTAATTCATCTCACAGAGTTACAGCTTTCCCTTCAAGAAGCCTTTCGCTAAGGCTGTTCTTGTGGAATTTGCAAAGTGATATTTGGAAGCCCATAGAGGGCTCTGGTGAAAAAGGTAATATCTTCAGTGAAAAAATGGAAAGAAGCTGTCTGAGAAACGGCTTTTTGTTCTGTGAATTCACCTCACAGAGTTACAGCTTTCCCCTCAAGAAGCCTTTCGATAAGGCTGTTCTTGTGGAATTTTCAAAGTGATATTTGGAAGCCCCTAGACGGCTATGGTGAAAAAGGAAATATCTTCAGTTAAAAATTGGAAAGAAGATGTCTGAGAAACTGCTTTGTGTTGTGTTAATTCATCTCACAGTGTTACAGCTTTCCCTCAAGAAGCCTTTTGCTTAGACTGTTCTTGTGGAATTGGCAAAGTGATATTTGGAAGCCCATAGAGGGCTATGGTGAAAAAGGAATATCTTCAGTTAAAAACTGGAAAGAAGCTGTCTGAGAAACTGCTTTGTGTTGTGTTAATTCATCTCACAGAGTTACAGTTTCCCCTCTAGGAGCCTTTCGGTAAGACTGTTGTTTTGGAATTTGCAAAGCATATTTCTAAGCCCATAGAGGGCTATATTGAAAAAGGAAACATCTTCCGTTAAAAACTGGAAAGATGCTTTCCTTGAAACTACTTTGTATTCTGTTAATTCATCTCACAGAATTACAGCTTTCCCTTCAAGAAGCCTTTCTCTAAGCCTGTTCTTGTGGAATTTGCAAAGTGATATTTGGTAGCCCAAAGAGGGCTACGGAGAAAAAGGAAATACCTTCCGTTAAAAATTGGAAAGAAGCTTTCTGAGAAACTGCTTTGTGTTCTGTTAATTCTCCTCACAGAGATACTGTTTCCCTTCAAGAAGCCTTTCGCTAAGACTGTTCCTGTGGAATTTGCAAAGTGATATTTTGCAGTCCATAGAGATCTATGGTGAAAAAGGAAATATCTTCCGTTAAAAACTGGAAAGAAGCTTTCTGAGAAACTGCTTTGTGTTCTGTTAATTGATCTCACAGAGTTACAGCTTTCCCCTCAAGAAGCCTTTTGCTAAGACTGTATTTCTGGAATTTGCAAAGAGATATTTGGAAGCCCATGGGGGGCTATGGTGAAAAAGGAAATATCTTTCGTAAAATACTGGAAGGAAGCTTTCTGAGAAACTGCTTTGTGTTCTGTTAATTCATCTCACAGAGTTACAGCTTTCCCTTCAAGAAGCCTTTCGCTAAGACTGTTCTTGTGGAATTTGCAAAGTGATATTTGGAAGCCCACAGAGGGCTATGGCGAAAAAGGAAATATCTTCTGTTAAAAACTGGAAAGAAGCATTCTGAGAAACTGCTTTCTGTTCTGTTCATTCAACTCACAGAGTTACTGCTTTCCCCTCAAGAGGCCTATCGCTAAGATTTTTCTTGTACAATTTGCAAAGTGATATTTGGAAGCCCATAGAGGGCCATATTGAAAAAGGTAATATCTTAAGTTAAAAACTTGAAAGAAGCTTTCTGAGAAACGGCTTTGTGTTTTTTTAATTCATCTCACAGATTTACTGCTATCCCCTCACGAAGCCTTTTGCTAAGACTGTTCTTGTGGAATTTGCACAGTGATATTTGGAAGCCCAAAGAGGGCTACGGTGAAAAAGGAAATATCCTAAGTTAGAAACTGAAAAGAAGCATTCTGAGAAACTCCTTTGTGTTCTGTTAATTCATTTCACAGAGTTACAGCTTTCCCTTCAAGAAGCCTTTCACTAAGTGTGTACTTCTGGAATTGTCAAAGTGATATTTGGAAGCCCATAGAGGGCTACCGTGAAAATGGAAATATCTTCAGTTAAAAACTGGAAAGAAGCTTTCTGAGAAACTGCTTTGTGTTCTGTTAATTAATCTCACAGAGTTACAGATTTCCCCTCAAGTAGCGTTTCGCTAAGACTGCTCTTGGGGAATTTGCAAAGTGATATTTGGAAGCCCGTAGAGGGCTTTGGTGAAAAAGGAAATATCTTCCGTTTAAAACTGGAAAGAAGCTTTCTGAGAAACTGCTTTGTGTTCTCCTAATTCATTTCACAGATTTACAGCTTAACCCTCAAAAAGCCTTTTGTTAAGACTGTTCTTGTGGAATTTGCAAAGTGATATTTGGAAGCCCATAGAGGGCTACGATGAAAGAGGAAATATCCTAAGTTAAAAACTGAAAAGAAGCATTCTGAGAAACTGCTTTGTGCTCTGTTAATTCTTGTCACAGAGTTACAGCTTTCCCTTCAAGAAGCCTTTCGCTAAGGCTGTTCTTGTGGAATTGGCAAAGTGATATTTGGAAGCCCATAGAGGGCTATGTTGAAAATGGAAATATCTTCCGTTAAAAACGGGAAAGAAGCTTTCTGAGAAACTGCTTTGTGTTCTGTTAATTCATCTCACAGAGTTACAGCTTTCCCCTCAAGAAGCCTTTCGCTACGACTGTTTTTGTAGACTTTGCAAAGTGATATTCGGAAGGCCATAGAGGGCTATGGTGAAAAAGGAAATAGCCTCCGATAAAAACTGGAAAGAAATTTTCTGAGAAACTGCTTTGTGTTCTGGGAATTAATCTCATGGAGTTACAGCTTTCCTTAAAGAAGCCTTTCGCTAAGGTTGTTCTTGCGGAACTTGCAAAGTGATATTTGGAAGCCCATAGAGGGCTATGGTGAAAAAGGAAATATCTTCAGTTAAAAACTGGAAAGAAACTATCTGAGAAAGTTCTATGTGTTCTGTTAATTCAACTCACAGAGTTACTGCTTTCCCTTCAAGAAGCCTTTCACTAAGACTGTTCTTGTGGATATTCCAAAGTGATATTTGGAAGCCCATAGAGGGCTATTTGAAAAAGGAAATATCTTCCGTTAAAAACTGGAAAGAAGCTTTCTGAGAAACTGCTTTGTGTTCTGTTAATTCATCTCACAGAGTTACAGCTTTACGCTCAAGAAGCCTTTCGCGAAGACTGTTCTTGTGGAATTTGCAAAGTGATATTTGGAAGTCCATAGAGGGCTATGGTGAAAAAGGAAATATCTTCCGTTAACAACCGGAAAGAAGCTTTCTGAGAAACTGCTTTGTGTCCTGATAGTTCATCTCACAGAGTTACAGCTTTCCCCTAAAGAAGCCTTTCGCTAAGTCTGTTCTTGTGGAATTTGCAAAGTGATATTTGGAAGCTCATAGAGGGCTGTGGTGAAAAAGGAAATATCTTCCGTTAAAAACTGGAAAGAATCTTTCTGAGAAACTGCCTTGTGTTCTCTTAATTAATCTCATAGTTACTGCTTTCCCCTCAAGAAGCCTTTCGCTAAGACTGTTCTTGTGGAATTTGCAAAGTGATATTTGGAAGCCCATAAAGGGTTAAGGTGAAAAATGAAATATTTTCCGTTAAAAACTGGAAAGAAGATTTCTGAGAAACTGCTTTGTTTTCTGTTAATTCATCTCACAGTGTTACAGCTTTCCCCTCAAGAAGCCTTTCGTTAAGACTGTTCTTGTGGAATTTGCAAAGTGATATTTGGGATCCAATAGAGGGCTGTGGTGAAAAAGGAAATATCTTCCGTTAAAAACTGGAAAGAAGGTTTCTGAGAAATTGCTTTGTGTTCTGTTAATTCATCTCACAGAGTTACAGCTTTCCCTTCAAGAAGCCTTTCGCTAAGGCTGTTCTTGTGGAAATTGCAAAGTGATATTTGGTAGCCAATAGAGGGCTACGGTGCAAAAGAAATTATCTTCAGTTAAAAACAGGAAAGAAGCTGTCTGAGAAACTGCTTTGTGTTCTATTAATTCATCGCAAAGAGTTACAGCTTTCCCCTCAAGAAGACTTTCGCTAAGGCTGTTCTTGTGGAATTTGCAAAGTGATTTTCGGAAGCCCATAGAGGGCTATGGTGAAAAAGGAAATATCTTCCGTTAAAAATGGGAAAGAAGTTTTCTGATTTACAGCTTTCCCTTCAAGAAGCCTTTCGCTAAGGCTGTTCTTGTGGAATTTGCAAAGCGATATTTCGAAGCCCATAGAGGGCTCTGGTGAAAAAGGAAAGAGCCTCCGTTAAAAACTGGAAAGAAATTTTCTAAGAAATGGCTTTGTCTTCTGTGAATTCATCTCACAGAGTTACAGCTTTCCTTAAAGGAGCCTTTCGCTAAGGTTGTTCTTGCGGAACTTGCAAAGTGATATTTGGAAGCCCATAGAGGGCTATGGTGAAACAGGAAATATCTTCAGTTAAAAACTGGAAAGAAGCTGTCTGAGAAACAACTTTGTGATGTTTTAATTCATCTCTCAGAGTTACAGCTTTCCCCTCAAGAAGAGTTTTGCTAAGACTGTTCTTGTGGAATTGGATAAGTGATACTTGGAAGCCCATAGAGGCTATGGTGAAAAAGGAATATTTTCAATTAAAAACTGGAAAGAAGCTTTCTGAGAAACTGCTTTGTGTTCTCTTAATTCATCTCACAGATTTACAGCTTTCCCCTCAAGAAGCCGTTCGCTAAGACTGTTCTTGTGGAATTTGCAAAGTGATATTTGGAAGTCCATAGAGGGCTATGGTGAAAAAGGAAATATCTTCCGTTAAAAACTGGAAAGGAACTTTCTGAGAAACTGCTTTGTGTTCTGTTAATTCACCTCTCTGAGTTACTGCTTTCCCCTCAAGAAGCGTTTCGCTAAGACTGTTCTTGTGGAATTTTCAAAGTGATATTTCAAAACCCATAGAGGGATATGGTGAAAAAGGCAATATCTTCCTTTTAAAACTGGAAAGAAGCTTTCAGAGAAACTGCTTTGTGTTCGGTTAATTCAACTCACAGAGTTACAGCTTTTCCTTCAAGAGGCCTTTCGCTTTTACTGTTATTGTGGAATTTGCAAAGTGATATTTGGAAGCCCATAGAGGGATATTTAGAAAAAGGAAATATCTTCAGTTAAAAACTGGAAAGAAGCTGTCTGAGAAACTGCTTCGTGTTCTGTTAATTCATCTCACAGAGTTACAGCTTTCCCTTCAAGAATCCTTTCGCGAAGGCTGTTCTTGTGTAATTTGCAAAGGGATATTTGGAAGCCCCTAGAGGGCTACGGAGAAAAAGGAAATACCTTCCGTTAAAAATTGGAAAGAAACTTTCTGAGAACCTGCTTTGTGTTCTGTTAATTCACCTCACAGAGTTACTGCTTTCCCTTCAAGAAGCCTTTCGCTAAGCCTGTTCTTGTGGAATTTGCAAAGTGATATTTTGAAGCCCATAGAGGGCTCTGGTGAAAAAGGTAATATCTTCAGTGAAAAAATGGAAAGAAGCTGTCTGAGAAACGGCTTTTTGTTCTGTGAATTCACCTCACAGAGTTACAGCTTTCCCTTCAAGAAGCCTTTCGATAAGGCTGTTCTTGTGGAATTTTCAAAGTGATATTTGGAAGCCCCTAGACGGCTATGGTGAAAAAGGAAATATCTTCAGTTAAAAATTGGAAAGAAGATGTCTGAGAAACTGCTTTGTGTTGTGTTAATTCATCTCACAGTGTTACAGCTTTCCCTCAAGAAGCCTTTTGCTTAGACTGTTCTTGTGGAATTGGCAAAGTGATATTTGGAAGCCCATAGAGGGCTATGGTGAAAAAGGAATATCTTCAGTTAAAAACTGGAAAGAAGCTGTCTGAGAAACTGCTTTGTGTTGTGTTAATTCATCTCACAGAGTTACAGTTTCCCCTCTAGGAGCCTTTCGGTAAGACTGTTCTTTTGGAATTTGCAAAGCATATTTCTAAGCCCATAGAGGGCTATATTGAAAAAGGAAACATCTTCCGTTAAAAACTGGAAAGATGCTTTCCTTGAAACTACTTTGTATTCTGTTAATTCATCTCACAGAATTACAGCTTTCCCTTCAAGAAGCCTTTCTCTAAGCCTGTTCTTGTGGAATTTGCAAAGTGATATTTGGTAGCCCAAAGAGGGCTACGGAGAAAAAGGAAATACCTTCCGTTAAAAATTGGAAAGAAGCTTTCTGAGAAACTGCTTTGTGTTCTGTTAATTCTCCTCACAGAGATACTGTTTCCCTTCAAGAAGCCTTTCGCTAAGACTGTTCCTGTGGAATTTGCAAAGTGATATTTTGCAGTCCATAGAGATCTATGGTGAAAAAGGAAATATCTTCCGTTAAAAACTGGAAAGAAGCTTTCTGAGAAACGGCTTTGTGTTCTGTTAATTCATCTCACAGCGTTACAGCTTTCCCTTCAAGAAGCCTTTCGCTAAGGCTGTTCTTGTGGAATTTGCACAGTGATATTTGGAAGCCCATATAGGGCTGTGGTGAAAAAGGAAATATCTTCCGTTAAAAACTGGAAAGAAGCTTTCTGAGAAACTGCTTTGTGTTCTGTTAATTGATCTCACAGAGTTACAGCTTTCCCCTCAAGAAGCCTTTTGCTAAGACTGTATTTGTGGAATTTGCAAAGAGATATTTGGAAGCCCATGGGGGGCTATGGTGAAAAAGAAAATATCTTTCGTAAAATACTGGAAGGAAGCTTTCTGAGAAACTGCTTTGTGTTCTGTTAATTCATCTCACAGAGTTACAGCTTTCCCTTCAAGAAGCCTTTCGCTAAGACTGTTCTTGTGGAATTTGCAAAGTGATATTTGGAAGCCCACAGAGGGCTATGGCTATAAAGGAAATATCTTCTGTTAAAAACTGGAAAGAAGCATTCTGAGAAACTGCTTTGTGTTCTGTTCATTCATCTCACAGAGTTACTGCTTTCCCCTCAAGGAGCCTATCGCTAAGACTTTTCTGGTACAATTTGCAAAGTGATATTTGGAAGCCCATAGAGGGCCATATTGAAAAAGGTAATATCTTAAGTTAAAAACTTGAAAGAAGCTTTCTGAGAAACGGCTTTGTGTTTTTTTAATTCATCTCACAGATTTACTGCTATCCCCTCACGAAGCCTTTTGCTAAGACTGTTCTTGTGGAATTTGCACAGTGATATTTGGAAGCCCAAAGAGGGCTACGATGAAAAAGGAAATATCCTAAGTTAAAAACTGAAAAGAAGCATTCTGAGAAACTCCTTTGTGTTCTGTTAATTCATTTCACAGAGTTACAGCTTTCCCTTCAAGAAGCCTTTCACTAAGTGTGTCCTTCTGGAATTGTCAAAGTGATATTTGGAAGCCCATAGAGGGCTACGGTGAAAATGGAAATATCTTCAGTTAAAAACTGGAAAGAAGCTTTCTGAGAAACTGCTTTGTGTTCTGTTAATTAATCTCACAGAGTTACAGATTTCCCCTCAAGTAGCGTTTCGCTAAGACTGCTCTTGGGGAATTTGCAAAGTGATATTTGGAAGCCCGTAGAGGGCTTTGGTGAAAAAGGAAATATCTTCCGTTAAAAACTGGAAAGAAGCTTTCTGAGAAACTGCTTTGTGTTCTCTTAATTCATTTCACAGATTTACAGCTTTCCCCTCAAAAAGCCTTTTGTTAAGACTGTTCTTGTGGAATTTGCAAAGTGATATTTGGAAGCCCATAGAGGGCTACGATGAAAGAGCAAATATCCTAAGTTAAAAACTGAAAAGAAGCATTCTGAGAAACTGCTTTGTGCTCTGTTAATTCTTGTCACAGAGTTACAGCTTTCCCTTCAAGAAGCCTTTCGCTAAGGCTGTTCTTGTGGAATTGGCAAAGTGATATTTGGAAGCCCATAGAGGGCTATGGTGAAAATGGAAATATCTTCCGTTAAAAACGGGAAAGAAGCTTTCTGAGAAACTGCTTTGTGTTCTGTTAATTCATCTCACAGAGTTACAGCTTTCCCCTCAAGAAGCCTTTCGCTACGACTGTTTTTGTAGACTTTGCAAAGTGATATTCGGAAGGCCATAGAGGGCTATGGTGAAAAAGGAAATAGCCTCCGATAAAAACTGGAAAGAAATTTTCTGAGAAACTGCTTTGTGTTCTGTGAATTAATCTCATGGAGTTACAGCTTTCCTTAAAGAAGCCTTTCGCTAAGGTTGTTCTTGCGGAACTTGCAAAGTGATATTTGGAAGCCCATAGAGGGCTATGGTGAAAAAGGAAATATCTTCAGTTAAAAACTGGAAAGAAGCTATCTGAGAAAGTTCTATGTGTTCTGTTAATTCAACTCACAGAGTTACTGCTTTCCCTTCAAGAAGCCTCTCACTAAGACTGTTCTTGTGGATATTCCAAAGTGATATTAGGAAGCCCATAGAGGGCTATTTGAAAAAGGAAATATCTTCCGTTAAAAACTGGAAAGAAGCTTTCTGAGAAACTGCTTTGTGTTCTGTTAATTCATCTCACAGAGTTACAGCTTTACGCTCAAGAAGCCTTTCGCGAAGACTGTTCTTGTGGAATTTGCAAAGTGATATTTGGAAGTCCATAGAGGGCTATGGTGAAAAAGGAAATATCTTCCGTTAAAAACTGGAAAGGAACTTTCTGAGAAACTGCTTTGTGTTCTGTTAATTCACCTCTCTGAGTTACTGCTTTCCCCTCAAGAAGCGTTTCGCTAAGACTGTTCTTGTGGAATTTTCAAAGTGATATTTCAAAACCCATAGAGGGATATGGTGAAAAAGGCAATATCTTCCTTTTAAAACTGGAAAGAAGCTTTCAGAGAAACTGCTTTGTGTTCGGTTAATTCAACTCACAGAGTTACAGCTTTTCCTTCAAGAGGCCTTTCGCTTTTACTGTTATTGTGGAATTTGCAAAGTGATATTTGGAAGCCCATAGAGGGATATTTAGAAAAAGGAAATATCTTCAGTTAAAAACTGGAAAGAAGCTGTCTGAGAAACTGCTTTGTGTTCTGTTAATTCATCTCACAGAGTTACAGCTTTCCCTTCAAGAATCCTTTCGCGAAGGCTGTTCTTGTGTAAATTGCAAAGGGATATTTGGAAGCCCATAGAGGGCTACGGAGAAAAAGGAAATACCTTCCGTTAAAAATTGGAAAGAAACTTTCTGAGAACCTGCTTTGTGTTCTGTTAATTCACCTCACAGAGTTACTGCTTTCCCTTCAAGAAGCCTTTCGCTAAGCCTGTTCTTGTGGAATTTGCAAAGTGATATTTTGAAGCCCATAGAGATCTATGGTGAAAAAGGAAATATCTTCCGTTAAATACTGGAAAGAAGCTTTCTGAGAAACGGCTTTGTGTTCTGTTAATTCATCTCACAGAGTTACAGCTTTCCCTTCAAGAAGCCTTTCGTTAAGGCTGTTCTTGTGGAATTTGCAAAGTGATATTTGGAAGCCCATAGAGGGCTCTGGTGAAAAAGGTAATATCTTCAGTGAAAAAATGGAAAGAAGCTGTCTGAGAAACGGCTTTTTGTTCTGTGAATTCACCTCACAGAGTTACAGCTTTCCCCTCAAGAAGCCTTTCGATAAGGCTGTTCTTGTGGAATTTTCAAAGTGATATTTGGAAGCCCCTAGACGGCTATGGTGAAAAAGGAAATATCTTCAGTTAAAAATTGGAAAGAAGATGTCTGAGAAACTGCTTTGTGTTGTGTTAATTCATCTCACAGTGTTACAGCTTTCCCTCAAGAAGCCTTTTGCTTAGACTGTTCTTGTGGAATTGGCAAAGTGATATTTGGAAGCCCATAGAGGGCTATGGTGAAAAAGGAATATCTTCAGTTAAAAACTGGAAAGAAGCTGTCTGAGAAACTGCTTTGTGTTGTGTTAATTCATCTCACAGAGTTACAGTTTCCCCTCTAGGAGCCTTTCGGTAAGACTGTTGTTTTGGAATTTGCAAAGCATATTTCTAAGCCCATAGAGGGCTATATTGAAAAAGGAAACATCTTCCGTTAAAAACTGGAAAGATGCTTTCCTTGAAACTACTTTGTATTCTGTTAATTCATCTCACAGAATTACAGCTTTCCCTTCAAGAAGCCTTTCTCTAAGCCTGTTCTTGTGGAATTTGCAAAGTGATATTTGGTAGCCCAAAGAGGGCTACGGAGAAAAAGGAAATACCTTCCGTTAAAAATTGGAAAGAAGCTTTCTGAGAAACTGCTTTGTGTTCTGTTAATTCTCCTCACAGAGATACTGTTTCCCTTCAAGAAGCCTTTCGCTAAGACTGTTCCTGTGGAATTTGCAAAGTGATATTTTGCAGTCCATAGAGATCTATGGTGAAAAAGGAAATATCTTCCGTTAAAAACTGGAAAGAAGCTTTCTGAGAAACGGCTTTGTGTTCTGTTAATTCATCTCACAGCGTTACAGCTTTCCCTTCAAGAAGCCTTTCGCTAAGGCTGTTCTTGTGGAATTTGCACAGTGATATTTGGAAGCCCATATAGGGCTATGGTGAAAAAGGAAATATCTTCCGTTAAAAACTGGAAAGAAGCTTTCTGAGAAACTGCTTTGTGTTCTGTTAATTGATCTCACAGAGTTACAGCTTTCCCCTCAAGAAGCCTTTTGCTAAGACTGTATTTGTGGAATTTGCAAAGAGATATTTGGAAGCCCATGGGGGGCTATGGTGAAAAAGAAAATATCTTTCGTAAAATACTGGAAGGAAGCTTTCTGAGAAACTGCTTTGTGTTCTGTTAATTCATCTCACAGAGTTACAGCTTTCCCTTCAAGAAGCCTTTCGCTAAGACTGTTCTTGTGGAATTTGCAAAGTGATATTTGGAAGCCCACAGAGGGCTATGGCTATAAAGGAAATATCTTCTGTTAAAAACTGGAAAGAAGCATTCTGAGAAACTGCTTTGTGTTCTGTTCATTCATCTCACAGAGTTACTGCTTTCCCCTCAAGAAGCCTATCGCTAAGACTTTTCTGGTACAATTTGCAAAGTGATATTTGGAAGCCCATAGAGGGCCATATTGAAAAAGGTAATATCTTAAGTTAAAAACTTGAAAGAAGCTTTCTGAGAAACGGCTTTGTGTTTTTTTAATTCATCTCACAGATTTACTGCTATCCCCTCACGAAGCCTTTTGCTAAGACTGTTCTTGTGGAATTTGCACAGTGATATTTGGAAGCCCAAAGAGGGCTACGATGAAAAAGGAAATATCCTAAGTTAAAAACTGAAAAGAAGCATTCTGAGAAACTCCTTTGTGTTCTGTTAATTCATTTCACAGAGTTACAGCTTTCCCTTCAAGAAGCCTTTCACTAAGTGTGTCCTTCTGGAATTGTCAAAGTGATATTTGGAAGCCCATAGAGGGCTACGGTGAAAATGGAAATATCTTCAGTTAAAAACTGGAAAGAAGCTTTCTGAGAAACTGCTTTGTGTTCTGTTAATTAATCTCACAGAGTTACAGATTTCCCCTCAAGTAGCGTTTCGCTAAGACTGCTCTTGGGGAATTTGCAAAGTGATATTTGGAAGCCCGTAGAGGGCTTTGGTGAAAAAGGAAATATCTTCCGTTAAAAACTGGAAAGAAGCTTTCTGAGAAACTGCTTTGTGTTCTCTTAATTCATTTCACAGATTTACAGCTTTCCCCTCAAAAAGCCTTTTGTTAAGACTGTTCTTGTGGAATTTGCAAAGTGATATTTGGAAGCCCATAGAGGGCTACGATGAAAGAGCAAATATCCTAAGTTAAAAACTGAAAAGAAGCATTCTGAGAAACTGCTTTGTGCTCTGTTAATTCTTGTCACAGAGTTACAGCTTTCCCTTCAAGAAGCCTTTCGCTAAGGCTGTTCTTGTGGAATTGGCAAAGTGATATTTGGAAGCCCATAGAGGGCTATGGTGAAAATGGAAATATCTTCCGTTAAAAACGGGAAAGAAGCTTTCTGAGAAACTGCTTTGTGTTCTGTTAATTCATCTCACAGAGTTACAGCTTTCCCCTCAAGAAGCCTTTCGCTACGACTGTTTTTGTAGACTTTGCAAAGTGATATTCGGAAGGCCATAGAGGGCTATGGTGAAAAAGGAAATAGCCTCCGATAAAAACTGGAAAGAAATTTTCTGAGAAACTGCTTTGTGTTCTGTGAATTAATCTCATGGAGTTACAGCTTTCCTTAAAGAAGCCTTTCGCTAAGGTTGTTCTTGCGGAACTTGCAAAGTGATATTTGGAAGCCCATAGAGGGCTATGGTGAAAAAGGAAATATCTTCAGTTAAAAACTGGAAAGAAGCTATCTGAGAAAGTTCTATGTGTTCTGTTAATTCAACTCACAGAGTTACTGCTTTCCCTTCAAGAAGCCTCTCACTAAGACTGTTCTTGTGGATATTCCAAAGTGATATTAGGAAGCCCATAGAGGGCTATTTGAAAAAGGAAATATCTTCCGTTAAAAACTGGAAAGAAGCTTTCTGAGAAACTGCTTTGTGTTCTGTTAATTCATCTCACAGAGTTACAGCTTTACGCTCAAGAAGCCTTTCGCGAAGACTGTTCTTGTGGAATTTGCAAAGTGATATTTGGAAGTCCATAGAGGGCTATGGTGAAAAAGGAAATATCTTCCGTTAACAACCGGAAAGAAGCTTTCTGAGAAACTGCTTTGTGTCCTGATAGTTCATCTCACAGAGTTACAGCTTTCCCCTAAAGAAGCCTTTCGTTAAGACTGTTCTTGTGGAATTTGCAAAGTGATATTTAGAAGCCCATAGTGGGCTATAGTGAAAAAGGAAATATCTTCCGTTAAAAATTGCAAAGAAGCTTTCTGAGAAGCTGCTTTGTGTTCTGTTAATTCAACTCACAGAGTTACAGCTTTCCCTTCAAGAAGCCTTTCGCTAAGTCTGTTCTTGTGGAATTTGCAAAGTGATATTTGGAAGCTCATAGAGGGCTGTGGTGAAAAAGGAAATATCTTCCGTTAAAAACTGGAAAGAATCTTTCTGAGAAACTGCCTTGTGTTCTCTTAATTCATCTCATAGTTACTGCTTTCCCCTCAAGAAGCCTTTCGCTAAGACTGTTCTTGTGGAATTTGCAAAGTGATATTTGGAAGCCCATAAAGGGTTAAGGTGAAAAAGGAAATATTTTCCGTTAAAAACTGGAAAGAAGATTTCTGAGAAACTGCTTTGTTTTCTGTTAATTCATCTCACAGTGTTACAGCTTTCCCCTCAAGAAGCCTTTCGTTAAGACTGTTCTTGTGGAATTTGCAAAGTGATATTTGGGATCCAATAGAGGGCTGTGGTGAAAAAGGAAATATCTTCCGTTAAAAACTGGAAAGAAGGTTTCTGAGAAATTGCTTTGTGTTCTATTAATTCATCTCACAGAGTTACAGCTTTCCCTTCAAGAAGCCTTTCGCTAAGACTGTTCTTGTGGAAATTGCAAAGTGATATTTGGTAGCCAATAGAGGGCTACGGTGCAAAAGAAATTATCTTCAGTTAAAAACAGGAAAGAAGCTGTCTGAGAAACTGCTTTGTGTTCTATTAATTCATCGCAAAGAGTTACAGCTTTCCCCTCAAGAAGACTTTCGCTAAGGCTGTTCTTGTGGAATTTGCAAAGTGATTTTCGGAAGCCCATAGAGGGCTATGGTGAAAAAGGAAATATCTTCCGTTAAAAATGGGAAAGAAGTTTTCTGATTTACAGCTTTCCCTTCAAGAAGCCTTTCGCTAAGGCTGTTCTTGTGGAATTTGCAAAGCGATATTTCGAAGCCCATAGAGGGCTCTGGTGAAAAAGGAAAGAGCCTCCGTTAAAAACTGGAAAGAAATTTTCTAAGAAATGGCTTTGTCTTCTGTGAATTCATCTCACAGAGTTACAGCTTTCCTTAAAGAAGCCTTTCGCTAAGGTTGTTCTTGCGGAACTTGCAAAGTGATATTTGGAAGCCCATAGAGGGCTATGGTGAAACAGGAAATATCTTCAGTTAAAAACTGGAAAGAAGCTGTCTGAGAAACAACTTTGTGATGTTTTAATTCATCTCTCAGAGTTACAGCTTTCCCCTCAAGAAGAGTTTTGCTAAGACTGTTCTTGTGGAATTGGATAAGTGATACTTGGAAGCCCATAGAGGCTATGGTGAAAAAGGAATATTTTCAATTAAAAACTGGAAAGAAGCTTTCTGAGAAACTGCTTTGTGTTCTCTTAATTCATCTCACAGATTTACAGCTTTCCCCTCAAGAAGCCGTTCGCTAAGACTGTTCTTGTGGAATTTGCAAAGTGATATTTGGAAGTCCATAGAGGGCTATGGTGAAAAAGGAAATATCTTCCGTTAAAAACTGGAAAGGAACTTTCTGAGAAACTGCTTTGTGTTCTGTTAATTCACCTCTCTGAGTTACTGCTTTCCCCTCAAGAAGCGTTTCGCTAAGACTGTTCTTGTGGAATTTTCAAAGTGATATTTCAAAACCCATAGAGGGATATGGTGAAAAAGGCAATATCTTCCTTTTAAAACTGGAAAGAAGCTTTCAGAGAAACTGCTTTGTGTTCGGTTAATTCAACTCACAGAGTTACAGCTTTTCCTTCAAGAGGCCTTTCGCTTTTACTGTTATTGTGGAATTTGCAAAGTGATATTTGGAAGCCCATAGAGGGATATTTAGAAAAAGGAAATATCTTCAGTTAAAAACTGGAAAGAAGCTGTCTGAGAAACTGCTTTGTGTTCTGTTAATTCATCTCACAGAGTTACAGCTTTCCCTTCAAGAATCCTTTCGCGAAGGCTGTTCTTGTGTAATTTGCAAAGGGATATTTGGAAGCCCATAGAGGGCTACGGAGAAAAAGGAAATACCTTCCGTTAAAAATTGGAAAGAAACTTTCTGAGAACCTGCTTTGTGTTCTGTTAATTCACCTCACAGAGTTACTGCTTTCCCTTCAAGAAGCCTTTCGCTAAGCCTGTTCTTGTGGAATTTGCAAAGTGATATTTTGAAGCCCATAGAGATCTATGGTGAAAAAGGAAATATCTTCCGTTAAATACTGGAAAGAAGCTTTCTGAGAAACGGCTTTGTGTTCTGTTAATTCATCTCACAGAGTTACAGCTTTCCCTTCAAGAAGCCTTTCGCTAAGGCTGTTCTTGTGGAATTTGCAAAGTGATATTTGGAAGCCCATAGAGGGCTCTGGTGAAAAAGGTAATATCTTCAGTGAAAAAATGGAAAGAAGCTGTCTGAGAAACGGCTTTTTGTTCTGTGAATTCACCTCACAGAGTTACAGCTTTCCCCTCAAGAAGCCTTTCGATAAGGCTGTTCTTGTGGAATTTTCAAAGTGATATTTGGAAGCCCCTAGACGGCTATGGTGAAAAAGGAAATATCTTCAGTTAAAAATTGGAAAGAAGATGTCTGAGAAACTGCTTTGTGTTGTGTTAATTCATCTCACAGTGTTACAGCTTTCCCTCAAGAAGCCTTTTGCTTAGACTGTTCTTGTGGAATTGGCAAAGTGATATTTGGAAGCCCATAGAGGGCTATGGTGAAAAAGGAATATCTTCAGTTAAAAACTGGAAAGAAGCTGTCTGAGAAACTGCTTTGTGTTGTGTTAATTCATCTCACAGAGTTACAGTTTCCCCTCTAGGAGCCTTTCGGTAAGACTGTTGTTTTGGAATTTGCAAAGCATATTTCTAAGCCCATAGAGGGCTATATTGAAAAAGGAAACATCTTCCGTTAAAAACTGGAAAGATGCTTTCCTTGAAACTACTTTGTATTCTGTTAATTCATCTCACAGAATTACAGCTTTCCCTTCAAGAAGCCTTTCTCTAAGCCTGTTCTTGTGGAATTTGCAAAGTGATATTTGGTAGCCCAAAGAGGGCTACGGAGAAAAAGGAAATACCTTCCGTTAAAAATTGGAAAGAAGTTTTCTGAGAAACTGCTTTGTGTTCTGTTAATTCTCCTCACAGAGATACTGTTTCCCTTCAAGAAGCCTTTCGCTAAGACTGTTCCTGTGGAATTTGCAAAGTGATATTTTGCAGTCCATAGAGATCTATGGTGAAAAAGGAAATATCTTCCGTTAAAAACTGGAAAGAAGCTTTCTGAGAAACGGCTTTGTGTTCTGTTAATTCATCTCACAGCGTTACAGCTTTCCCTTCAAGAAGCCTTTCGCTAAGGCTGTTCTTGTGGAATTTGCACAGTGATATTTGGAAGCCCATGGGGGGCTATGGTGAAAAAGGAAATATCTTTCGTAAAATACTGGAAGGAAGCTTTCTGAGAAACTGCTTTGTGTTCTGTTAATTCATCTCACAGAGTTACAGCTTTCCCTTCAAGAAGCCTTTCGCTAAGACTGTTCTTGTGGAATTTGCAAAGTGATATTTGGAAGCCCACAGAGGGCTATGGCGAAAAAGGAAATATCTTCTGTTAAAAACTCGAAAGACGCATTCTGAGAAACTGCTTTGTGTTCTGTTCATTCATCTCACAGAGTTACTGTTTTCCCCTCAAGAAGCCTATCGCTAAGAGTTTTCTTGTACAATTTGCAAAGTGATATTTGGAAGCCCATAGAGGGCCATATTGAAAAAGGTAATATCTTAAGTTAAAAACTTGAAAGAAGCTTTCTGAGAAACGGCTTTGTGTTTTTTTAATTCATCTCACAGATTTACTGCTATCCCCTCACGAAGCCTTTTGCTAAGACTGTTCTTGTGGAATTTGCACAGTGATATTTGGAAGCCCAAAGAGGGCTACGGTGAAAAAGGAAATATCCTAAGTTAAAAACTGAAAAGAAGCATTCTGAGAAACTCCTTTGTGTTCTGTTAATTCATTTCACAGAGTTACAGCTTTCCCTTCAAGAAGCCTTTCACTAAGTGTGTCCTTCTGGAATTGTCAAAGTGATATTTGGAAGCCCATAGAGGGCTACGGTGAAAATGGAAATATCTTCAGTTAAAAACTGGAAAGAAGCTTTCTGAGAAACTGCTTTGTGTTCTGTTAATTAATCTCACAGAGTTACAGATTTCCCCTCAAGTAGCGTTTCGCTAAGACTGCTCTTGGGGAATTTGCAAAGTGATATTTGGAAGCCCGTAGAGGGCTTTGGTGAAAAAGGAAATATCTTCCGTTAAAAACTGGAAAGAAGCTTTCTGAGAAACTGCTTTGTGTTCTCTTAATTCATTTCACAGATTTACAGCTTTCCCCTCAAAAAGCCTTTTGTTAAGACTGTTCTTGTGGAATTTGCAAAGTGATATTTGGAAGCCCATAGAGGGCTACGATGAAAGAGCAAATATCCTAAGTTAAAAACTGAAAAGAAGCATTCTGAGAAACTGCTTTGTGCTCTGTTAATTCTTGTCACAGAGTTACAGCTTTCCCTTCAAGAAGCCTTTCGCTAAGGCTGTTCTTGTGGAATTGGCAAAGTGATATTTGGAAGCCCATAGAGGGCTATGGTGAAAATGGAAATATCTTCCGTTAAAAACGGGAAAGAAGCTTTCTGAGAAACTGCTTTGTGTTCTGTTAATTCATCTCACAGAGTTACAGCTTTCCCCTCAAGAAGCCTTTCGCTACGACTGTTTTTGTAGACTTTGCAAAGTGATATTCGGAAGGCCATAGAGGGCTATGGTGAAAAAGGAAATAGCCTCCGATAAAAACTGGAAAGAAATTTTCTGAGAAACTGCTTTGTGTTCTGTGAATTAATCTCATGGAGTTACAGCTTTCCTTAAAGAAGCCTTTCGCTAAGGTTGTTCTTGCGGAACTTGCAAAGTGATATTTGGAAGCCCATAGAGGGCTATGGTGAAAAAGGAAATATCTTCAGTTAAAAACTGGAAAGAAGCTATCTGAGAAAGTTCTATGTGTTCTGTTAATTCAACTCACAGAGTTACTGCTTTCCCTTCAAGAAGCCTCTCACTAAGACTGTTCTTGTGGATATTCCAAAGTGATATTAGGAAGCCCATAGAGGGCTATTTGAAAAAGGAAATATCTTCCGTTAAAAACTGGAAAGAAGCTTTCTGAGAAACTGCTTTGTGTTCTGTTAATTCATCTCACAGAGTTACAGCTTTACGCTCAAGAAGCCTTTCGCGAAGACTGTTCTTGTGGAATTTGCAAAGTGATATTTGGAAGTCCATAGAGGGCTATGGTGAAAAAGGAAATATCTTCCGTTAACAACCGGAAAGAAGCTTTCTGAGAAACTGCTTTGTGTCCTGATAGTTCATCTCACAGAGTTACAGCTTTCCCCTAAAGAAGCCTTTCGTTAAGACTGTTCTTGTGGAATTTGCAAAGTGATATTTAGAAGCCCATAGTGGGCTATAGTGAAAAAGGAAATATCTTCCGTTAAAAATTGCGAAGAAGCTTTCTGAGAAGCTGCTTTGTGTTCTGTTAATTCAACTCACAGAGTTACAGCTTTCCCTTCAAGAAGCCTTTCGCTAAGTCTGTTCTTGTGG
Source organism: Chlorocebus sabaeus (assembly GCF_047675955.1). Classification (NCBI taxonomy): domain Eukaryota; kingdom Metazoa; phylum Chordata; class Mammalia; order Primates; family Cercopithecidae; genus Chlorocebus; species Chlorocebus sabaeus. Next base: position 535,274 of record NW_027328358.1, on the reverse strand, counting down.
AATTTGCAAAGTGATATTTGGAAGCTCATAGAGGGCTGTGGTGAAAAAGGAAATATCTTCCGTTAAAAACTGGAAAGAATCTTTCTGAGAAACTGCCTTGTGTTCTCTTAATTCATCTCATAGTTACTGCTTTCCCCTCAAGAAGCCTTTCGCTAAGACTGTTCTTGTGGAATTTGCAAAGTGATATTTGGAAGCCCATAAAGGGTTAAGGTGAAAAATGAAATATTTTCCGTTAAAAACTGGAAAGAAGATTTCTGAGAAACTGCTTTGTTTTCTGTTAATTCATCTCACAGTGTTACAGCTTTCGCCTCAAGAAGCCTTTCGTTAAGACTGTTCTTGTGGAATTTGCAAAGTGATATTTGGGATCCAATAGAGGGCTGTGGTGAAAAAGGAAATATCTTCCGTTAAAAACTGGAAAGAAGGTTTCTGAGAAATTGCTTTGTGTTCTGTTAATTCATCTCACAGAGTTACAGCTTTCCCTTCAAGAAGCCTTTCGCTAAGGCTGTTCTTGTGGAAATTGCAAAGTGATATTTGGTAGCCAATAGAGGGCTACGGTGCAAAAGAAATTATCTTCAGTTAAAAACAGGAAAGAAGCTGTCTGAGAAACTGCTTTGTGTTCTATTAATTCATCGCAAAGAGTTACAGCTTTCCCCTCAAGAAGACTTTCGCTAAGGCTGTTCTTGTGGAATTTGCAAAGTGATTTTCGGAAGCCCATAGAGGGCTATGGTGAAAAAGGAAATATCTTCCGTTAAAAATGGGAAAGAAGTTTTCTGATTTACAGCTTTCCCTTCAAGAAGCCTTTCGCTAAGGCTGTTCTTGTGGAATTTGCAAAGCGATATTTCGAAGCCCATAGAGGGCTCTGGTGAAAAAGGAAAGAGCCTCCGTTAAAAACTGGAAAGAAATTTTCTAAGAAATGGCTTTGTCTTCTGTGAATTCATCTCACAGAGTTACAGCTTTCCTTAAAGGAGCCTTTCGCTAAGGTTGTTCTTGCGGAACTTGCAAAGTGATATTTGGAAGCCCATAGATGGCTATGGTGAAACAGGAAATATCTTCAGTTAAAAACTGGAAAGAAGCTGTCTGAGAAACAACTTTGTGATGTTTTAATTCATCTCTCAGAGTTACAGCTTTCCCCTCAAGAAGAGTTTTGCTAAGACTGTTCTTGTGGAATTGGATAAGTGATACTTGGAAGCCCATAGAGGGCTATGGTGAAAAAGGAATATTTTCAATTAAAAACTGGAAAGAAGCTTTCTGAGAAACTGCTTTGTGTTCTCTTAATTCATCTCACAGATTTACAGCTTTCCCCTCAAGAAGCCGTTCGCTAAGACTGTTCTTGTGGAATTTGCAAAGTGATATTTGGAAGTCCATAGAGGGCTATGGTGAAAAAGGAAATATCTTCCGTTAAAAACTGGAAAGGAACTTTCTGAGAAACTGCTTTGTGTTCTGTTAATTCACCTCTCTGAGTTACTGCTTTCCCCTCAAGAAGCGTTTCGCTAAGACTGTTCTTGTGGAATTTTCAAAGTGATATTTCAAAACCCATAGAGGGATATGGTGAAAAAGGCAATATCTTCCTTTTAAAACTGGAAAGAAGCTTTCAGAGAAACTGCTTTGTGTTCGGATAATTCAACTCACAGAGTTACAGCTTTTCCTTCAAGAGGCCTTTCGCTTTTACTGTTATTGTGGAATTTGCAAAGTGATATTTGGAAGCCCATAGAGGGATATTTAGAAAAAGGAAATATCTTCAGTTAAAAACTGGAAAGAAGCTGTCTGAGAAACTGCTTTGTGTTCTGTTAATTCATCTCACAGAGTTACAGCTTTCCCTTCAAGAATCCTTTCGCGAAGGCTGTTCTTGTGTAATTTGCAAAGGGATATTTGGAAGCCCATAGAGGGCTACGGAGAAAAAGGAAATACCTTCCGTTAAAAATTGGAAAGAAACTTTCTGAGAACCTGCTTTGTGTTCTGTTAATTCACCTCACAGAGTTACTGCTTTCCCTTCAAGAAGCCTTTCGCTAAGCCTGTTCTTGTGGAATTTGCAAAGTGATATTTTGAAGCCCATAGAGATCTATGGTGAAAAAGGAAATATCTTCCGTTAAATACTGGAAAGAAGCTTTCTGAGAAACGGCTTTGTGTTCTGTTAATTCATCTCACAGAGTTACAGCTTTCCCTTCAAGAAGCCTTTCGCTAAGGCTGTTCTTGTGGAATTTGCAAAGTGATATTTGGAAGCCCATAGAGGGCTCTGGTGAAAAAGGTAATATCTTCAGTGAAAAAATGGAAAGAAGCTGTCTGAGAAACGGCTTTTTGTTCTGTGAATTCACCTCACAGAGTTACAGCTTTCCCCTCAAGAAGCCTTTCGATAAGGCTGTTCTTGTGGAATTTTCAAAGTGATATTTGGAAGCCCCTAGACGGCTATGGTGAAAAAGGAAATATCTTCAGTTAAAAATTGGAAAGAAGATGTCTGAGAAACTGCTTTGTGTTGTGTTAATTCATCTCACAGTGTTACAGCTTTCCCTCAAGAAGCCTTTTGCTTAGACTGTTCTTGTGGAATTGGCAAAGTGATATTTGGAAGCCCATAGAGGGCTATGGTGAAAAAGGAATATCTTCAGTTAAAAACTGGAAAGAAGCTGTCTGAGAAACTGCTTTGTGTTGTGTTAATTCATCTCACAGAGTTACAGTTTCCCCTCTAGGAGCCTTTCGGTAAGACTGTTGTTTTGGAATTTGCAAAGCATATTTCTAAGCCCATAGAGGGCTATATTGAAAAAGGAAACATCTTCCGTTAAAAACTGGAAAGATGCTTTCCTTGAAACTACTTTGTATTCTGTTAATTCATCTCACAGAATTACAGCTTTCCCTTCAAGAAGCCTTTCTCTAAGCCTGTTCTTGTGGAATTTGCAAAGTGATATTTGGTAGCCCAAAGAGGGCTACGGAGAAAAAGGAAATACCTTCCGTTAAAAATTGGAAAGAAGCTTTCTGAGAAACTGCTTTGTGTTCTGTTAATTCTCCTCACAGAGATACTGTTTCCCTTCAAGAAGCCTTTCGCTAAGACTGTTCCTGTGGAATTTGCAAAGTGATATTTTGCAGTCCATAGAGATCTATGGTGAAAAAGGAAATATCTTCCGTTAAAAACTGGAAAGAAGCCTTCTGAGAAACTGCTTTGTGTTCTGTTAATTGATCTCACAGAGTTACAGCTTTCCCCTCAAGAAGCCTTTTGCTAAGACTGTATTTCTGGAATTTGCAAAGAGATATTTGGAAGCCCATGGGGGGCTATGGTGAAAAAGGAAATATCTTTCGTAAAATACTGGAAGGAAGCTTTCTGAGAAACTGCTTTGTGTTCTGTTAATTCATCTCACAGAGTTACAGCTTTCCCTTCAAGAAGCCTTTCGCTAAGACTGTTCTTGTGGAATTTGCAAAGTGATATTTGGAAGCCAACAGAGGGCTATGGCTATAAAGGAAATATCTTCTGTTAAAAACTGGAAAGAAGCATTCTGAGAAACTGCTTTCTGTTCTGTTCATTCAACTCACAGAGTTACTGCTTTCCCCTCAAGAGGCCTATCGCTAAGATTTTTCTTGTACAATTTGCAAAGTGATATTTGGAAGCCCATAGAGGGCCATATTGAAAAAGGTAATATCTTAAGTTAAAAACTTGAAAGAAGCTTTCTGAGAAACGGCTTTGTGTTTTTTTAATTCATCTCACAGATTTACTGCTATCCCCTCACGAAGCCTTTTGCTAAGACTGTTCTTGTGGAATTTGCACAGTGATATTTGGAAGCCCAAAGAGGGCTACGGTGAAAAAGGAAATATCCTAAGTTAGAAACTGAAAAGAAGCATTCTGAGAAACTCCTTTGTGTTCTGTTAATTCATTTCACAGAGTTACAGCTTTCCCTTCAAGAAGCCTTTCACTAAGTGTGTACTTCTGGAATTGTCAAAGTGATATTTGGAAGCCCATAGAGGGCTACCGTGAAAATGGAAATATCTTCAGTTAAAAACTGGAAAGAAGCTTTCTGAGAAACTGCTTTGTGTTCTGTTAATTAATCTCACAGAGTTACAGATTTCCCCTCAAGTAGCGTTTCGCTAAGACTGCTCTTGGGGAATTTGCAAAGTGATATTTGGAAGCCCGTAGAGGGCTTTGGTGAAAAAGGAAATATCTTCCGTTTAAAACTGGAAAGAAGCTTTCTGAGAAACTGCTTTGTGTTCTCTTAATTCATTTCACAGATTTACAGCTTAACCCTCAAAAAGCCTTTTGTTAAGACTGTTCTTGTGGAATTTGCAAAGTGATATTTGGAAGCCCATAGAGGGCTACGATGAAAGAGGAAATATCCTAAGTTAAAAACTGAAAAGAAGCATTCTGAGAAACTGCTTTGTGCTCTGTTAATTCTTGTCACAGAGTTACAGCTTTCCCTTCAAGAAGCCTTTCGCTAAGGCTCTTCTTGTGGAATTGGCAAAGTGATATTTGGAAGCCCATAGAGGGCTATGTTGAAAATGGAAATATCTTCCGTTAAAAACGGGAAAGAAGCTTTCTGAGAAACTGCTTTGTGTTCTGTTAATTCATCTCACAGAGTTACAGCTTTCCCCTCAAGAAGCCTTTCGCTACGACTGTTTTTGTAGACTTTGCAAAGTGATATTCGGAAGGCCATAGAGGGCTATGGTGAAAAAGGAAATAGCCTCCGATAAAAACTGGAAAGAAATTTTCTGAGAAACTGCTTTGTGTTCTGTGAATTAATCTCATGGAGTTACAGCTTTCCTTAAAGAAGCCTTTCGCTAAGGTTGTTCTTGCGGAACTTGCAAAGTGATATTTGGAAGCCCATAGAGGGCTATGGTGAAAAAGGAAATATCTTCAGTTAAAAACTGGAAAGAAACTATCTGAGAAAGTTCTATGTGTTCTGTTAATTCAACTCACAGAGTTACTGCTTTCCCTTCAAGAAGCCTTTCACTAAGACTGTTCTTGTGGATATTCCAAAGTGATATTTGGAAGCCCATAGAGGGCTATTTGAAAAAGGAAATATCTTCCGTTAAAAACTGGAAAGAAGCTTTCTGAGAAACTGCTTTGTGTTCTGTTAATTCATCTCACAGAGTTACAGCTTTACGCTCAAGAAGCCTTTCGCGAAGACTGTTCTTGTGGAATTTGCAAAGTGATATTTGGAAGTCCATAGAAGGCTATGGTGAAAAAGGAAATATCTTCCGTTAACAACCGGAAAGAAGCTTTCTGAGAAACTGCTTTGTGTCCTGATAGTTCATCTCACAGAGTTACAGCTTTCCCCTAAAGAAGCCTTTCGCTAAGTCTGTTCTTGTGGAATTTGCAAAGTGATATTTGGAAGCTCATAGAGGGCTGTGGTGAAAAAGGAAATATCTTCCGTTAAAAACTGGAAAGAATCTTTCTGAGAAACTGCCTTGTGTTCTCTTAATTCATCTCATAGTTACTGCTTTCCCCTCAAGAAGCCTTTCGCTAAGACTGTTCTTGTGGAATTTGCAAAGTGATATTTGGAAGCCCATAAAGGGTTAAGGTGAAAAATGAAATATTTTCCGTTAAAAACTGGAAAGAAGATTTCTGAGAAACTGCTTTGTTTTCTGTTAATTCATCTCACAGTGTTACAGCTTTCCCCTCAAGAAGCCTTTCGTTAAGACTGTTCTTGTGGAATTTGCAAAGTGATATTTGGGATCCAGTAGAGGGCTGTGGTGAAAAAGGAAATATCTTCCGTTAAAAACTGGAAAGAAGGTTTCTGAGAAATTGCTTTGTGTTCTGTTAATTCATCTCACAGAGTTACAGCTTTCCCTTCAAGAAGCCTTTCGCTAAGGCTGTTCTTGTGGAAATTGCAAAGTGATATTTGGTAGCCAATAGAGGGCTACGGTGCAAAAGAAATTATCTTCAGTTAAAAACAGGAAAGAAGCTGTCTGAGAAACTGCTTTGTGTTCTATTAATTCATCGCAAAGAGTTACAGCTTTCCCCTCAAGAAGACTTTCGCTAAGGCTGTTCTTGTGGAATTTGCAAAGTGATTTTCGGAAGCCCATAGAGGGCTATGGTGAAAAAGGAAATATCTTCCGTTAAAAATGGGAAAGAAGTTTTCTGATTTACAGCTTTCCCTTCAAGAAGCCTTTCGCTAAGGCTGTTCTTGTGGAATTTGCAAAGCGATATTTCGAAGCCCATAGAGGACTCTGGTGAAAAAGGAAAGAGCCTCCGTTAAAAACTGGAAAGAAATTTTCTAAGAAATGGCTTTTTCTTCTGTGAATTCATCTCACAGAGTTACAGCTTTCCTTAAGAAGCCTTTCGCTAAGGTTGTTCTTGCGGAACTTGCAAAGTCATATTTGGAAGCCCTTAGAGGGCTATGGTGAAACAGGAAATATCTTCAGATAAAAACTGGAAAGAAGCTGTCTGAGAAACAACTTTGTGATGTTTTAATTCATCTCTCAGAGTTACAGCTTTCCCCTCAAGAAGAGTTTTGCTAAGACTGTTCTTGTGGAATTGGATAAGTGATACTTGGAAGCCCATAGAGGGCTATGGTGAAAAAGGAATATTTTCAATTAAAAACTGGAAAGAAGCTTTCTGAGAAACTGCTTTGTGTTCTCTTAATTCATCTCACAGATTTACAGCTTTCCCCTCAAGAAGCCGTTCGCTAAGACTGTTCTTGTGGAATTTGCAAAGTGATATTTGGAAGTCCATAGAGGGCTATGGTGAAAAAGGAAATATCTTCCGTTAAAAACTGGAAAGGAACTTTCTGAGAAACTGCTTTGTGTTCTGTTAATTCACCTCTCTGAGTTACTGCTTTCCCCTCAAGAAGCGTTTCGCTAAGACTGTTCTTGTGGAATTTTCAAAGTGATATTTCAAAACCCATAGAGGGATATGGTGAAAAAGGCAATATCTTCCTTTTAAAACTGGAAAGAAGCTTTCAGAGAAACTGCTTTGTGTTCGGTTAATTCAACTCACAGAGTTACAGCTTTTCCTTCAAGAGGCCTTTCGCTTTTACTGTTATTGTGGAATTTGCAAAGTGATATTTGGAAGCCCATAGAGGGATATTTAGAAAAAGGAAATATCTTCAGTTAAAAACTGGAAAGAAGCTGTCTGAGAAACTGCTTTGTGTTCTGTTAATTCATCTCACAGAGTTACAGCTTTCCCTTCAAGAATCCTTTCGCGAAGGCTGTTCTTGTGTAAATTGCAAAGGGATATTTGGAAGCCCATAGAGGGCTACGGAGAAAAAGGAAATACCTTCCGTTAAAAATTGGAAAGAAACTTTCTGAGAACCTGCTTTGTGTTCTGTTAATTCACCTCACAGAGTTACTGCTTTCCCTTCAAGAAGCCTTTCGCTAAGCCTGTTCTTGTGGAATTTGCAAAGTGATATTTTGAAGCCCATAGAGATCTATGGTGAAAAAGGAAATATCTTCCGTTAAATACTGGAAAGAAGCTTTCTGAGAAACGGCTTTGTGTTCTGTTAATTCATCTCACAGAGTTACAGGTTTCCCTTCAAGAAGCCTTTCGCTAAGGCTGTTCTTGTGGAATTTGCAAAGTGATATTTGGAAGCCCATAGAGGGCTCTGGTGAAAAAGGTAATATCTTCAGTGAAAAAATGGAAAGAAGCTGTCTGAGAAACGGCTTTTTGTTCTGTGAATTCACCTCACAGAGTTACAGCTTTCCCCTCAAGAAGCCTTTCGATAAGGCTGTTCTTGTGGAATTTTCAAAGTGATATTTGGAAGCCCCTAGACGGCTATGGTGAAAAAGGAAATATCTTCAGTTAAAAATTGGAAAGAAGATGTCTGAGAAACTGCTTTGTGTTGTGTTAATTCATCTCACAGTGTTACAGCTTTCCCTCAAGAAGCCTTTTGCTTAGACTGTTCTTGTGGAATTGGCAAAGTGATATTTGGAAGCCCATAGAGGGCTATGGTGAAAAAGGAATATCTTCAGTTAAAAACTGGAAAGAAGCTGTCTGAGAAACTGCTTTGTGTTGTGTTAATTCATCTCACAGAGTTACAGTTTCCCCTCTAGGAGCCTTTCGGTAAGACTGTTGTTTTGGAATTTGCAAAGCATATTTCTAAGCCCATAGAGGGCTATATTGAAAAAGGAAACATCTTCCGTTAAAAACTGGAAAGATGCTTTCCTTGAAACTACTTTGTATTCTGTTAATTCATCTCACAGAATTACAGCTTTCCCTTCAAGAAGCCTTTCTCTAAGCCTGTTCTTGTGGAATTTGCAAAGTGATATTTGGTAGCCCAAAGAGGGCTACGGAGAAAAAGGAAATACCTTCCGTTAAAAATTGGAAAGAAGCTTTCTGAGAAACTGCTTTGTGTTCTGTTAATTCTCCTCACAGAGATACTGTTTCCCTTCAAGAAGCCTTTCGCTAAGACTGTTCCTGTGGAATTTGCAAAGTGATATTTTGCAGTCCATAGAGATCTATGGTGAAAAAGGAAATATCTTCCGTTAAAAACTGGAAAGAAGCTTTCTGAGAAACGGCTTTGTGTTCTGTTAATTCATCTCACAGCGTTACAGCTTTCCCTTCAAGAAGCCTTTCGCTAAGGCTGTTCTTGTGGAATTTGCACAGTGATATTTGGAAGCCCATATAGGGCTATGGTGAAAAAGGAAATATCTTCCGTTAAAAACTGGAAAGAAGCTTTCTGAGAAACTGCTTTGTGTTCTGTTAATTGATCTCACAGAGTTACAGCTTTCCCCTCAAGAAGCCTTTTGCTAAGACTGTATTTGTGGAATTTGCAAAGAGATATTTGGAAGCCCATGGGGGGCTATGGTGAAAAAGAAAATATCTTTCGTAAAATACTGGAAGGAAGCTTTCTGAGAAACTGCTTTGTGTTCTGTTAATTCATCTCACAGAGTTACAGCTTTCCCTTCAAGAAGCCTTTCGCTAAGACTGTTCTTGTGGAATTTGCAAAGTGATATTTGGAAGCCCACAGAGGGCTATGGCTATAAAGGAAATATCTTCTGTTAAAAACTGGAAAGAAGCATTCTGAGAAACTGCTTTGTGTTCTGTTCATTCATCTCACAGAGTTACTGCTTTCCCCTCAAGAAGCCTATCGCTAAGACTTTTCTGGTACAATTTGCAAAGTGATATTTGGAAGCCCATAGAGGGCCATATTGAAAAAGGTAATATCTTAAGGTAAAAACTTGAAAGAAGCTTTCTGAGAAACGGCTTTGTGTTTTTTTAATTCATCTCACAGATTTACTGCTATCCCCTCACGAAGCCTTTTGCTAAGACTGTTCTTGTGGAATTTGCACAGTGATATTTGGAAGCCCAAAGAGGGCTACGATGAAAAAGGAAATATCCTAAGTTAAAAACTGAAAAGAAGCATTCTGAGAAACTCCTTTGTGTTCTGTTAATTCATTTCACAGAGTTACAGCTTTCCCTTCAAGAAGCCTTTCACTAAGTGTGTACTTCTGGAATTGTCAAAGTGATATTTGGAAGCCCATAGAGGGCTACGGTGAAAATGGAAATATCTTCAGTTAAAAACTGGAAAGAAGCTTTCTGAGAAACTGCTTTGTGTTCTGTTAATTAATCTCACAGAGTTACAGATTTCCCCTCAAGTAGCGTTTCGCTAAGACTGCTCTTGGGGAATTTGCAAAGTGATATTTGGAAGCCCGTAGAGGGCTTTGGTGAAAAAGGAAATATCTTCCGTTAAAAACTGGAAAGAAGCTTTCTGAGAAACTGCTTTGTGTTCTCTTAATTCATTTCACAGATTTACAGCTTTCCCCTCAAAAAGCCTTTTGTTAAGACTGTTCTTGTGGAATTTGCAAAGTGATATTTGGAAGCCCATAGAGGGCTACGATGAAAGAGCAAATATCCTAAGTTAAAAACTGAAAAGAAGCATTCTGAGAAACTGCTTTGTGCTCTGTTAATTCTTGTCACAGAGTTACAGCTTTCCCTTCAAGAAGCCTTTCGCTAAGGCTGTTCTTGTGGAATTGGCAAAGTGATATTTGGAAGCCCATAGAGGGCTATGGTGAAAATGGAAATATCTTCCGTTAAAAACGGGAAAGAAGCTTTCTGAGAAACTGCTTTGTGTTCTGTTAATTCATCTCACAGAGTTACAGCTTTCCCCTCAAGAAGCCTTTCGCTACGACTGTTTTTGTAGACTTTGCAAAGTGATATTCGGAAGGCCATAGAGGGCTATGGTGAAAAAGGAAATAGCCTCCGATAAAAACTGGAAAGAAATTTTCTGAGAAACTGCTTTGTGTTCTGTGAATTAATCTCATGGAGTTACAGCTTTCCTTAAAGAAGCCTTTCGCTAAGGTTGTTCTTGCGGAACTTGCAAAGTGATATTTGGAAGCCCATAGAGGGCTATGGTGAAAAAGGAAATATCTTCAGTTAAAAACTGGAAAGAAGCTATCTGAGAAAGTTCTATGTGTTCTGTTAATTCAACTCACAGAGTTACTGCTTTCCCTTCAAGAAGCCTCTCACTAAGACTGTTCTTGTGGATATTCCAAAGTGATATTAGGAAGCCCATAGAGGGCTATTTGAAAAAGGAAATATCTTCCGTTAAAAACTGGAAAGAAGCTTTCTGAGAAACTGCTTTGTGTTCTGTTAATTCATCTCACAGAGTTACAGCTTTACGCTCAAGAAGCCTTTCGCGAAGACTGTTCTTGTGGAATTTGCAAAGTGATATTTGGAAGTCCATAGAGGGCTATGGTGAAAAAGGAAATATCTTCCGTTAACAACCGGAAAGAAGCTTTCTGAGAAACTGCTTTGTGTCCTGATAGTTCATCTCACAGAGTTACAGCTTTCCCCTAAAGAAGCCTTTCGTTAAGACTGTTCTTGTGGAATTTGCAAAGTGATATTTAGAAGCCCATAGTGGGCTATAGTGAAAAAGGAAATATCTTCCGTTAAAAATTGCAAAGAAGCTTTCTGAGAAGCTGCTTTGTGTTCTGTTAATTCAACTCACAGAGTTACAGCTTTCCCTTCAAGAAGCCTTTCGCTAAGTCTGTTCTTGTGGAATTTGCAAAGTGATATTTGGAAGCTCATAGAGGGCTGTGGTGAAAAAGGAAATATCTTCCGTTAAAAACTGGAAAGAATCTTTCTGAGAAACTGCTTTGTGTTCTCTTAATTCATCTCTTAGTTACTGCTTTCCCCTCAAGAAGCCTTTCGCTAAGACTGTTCTTGTGGAATTTGCAAAGTGATATTTGGAAGCCCATAAAGGGTTAAGGTGAAAAAGGAAATATTTTCCGTTAAAAACTGGAAAGAAGATTTCTGAGAAACTGCTTTGTTTTCTGTTAATTCATCTCACAGTGTTACAGCTTTCCCCTCAAGAAGCCTTTCGTTAAGACTGTTCTTGTGGAATTTGCAAAGTGATATTTGGGATCCAATAGAGGGCTGTGGTGAAAAAGGAAATATCTTCCGTTAAAAACTGGAAAGAAGGTTTCTGAGAAATTGCTTTGTGTTCTGTTAATTCATCTCACAGAGTTACAGCTTTCCCTTCAAGAAGCCTTTCGCTAAGGCTGTTCTTGTGGAAATTGCAAAGTGATATTTGGTAGCCAATAGAGGGCTACGGTGCAAAAGAAATTATCTTCAGTTAAAAACAGGAAAGAAGCTGTCTGAGAAACTGCTTTGTGTTCTATTAATTCATCGCAAAGAGTTACAGCTTTCCCCTCAAGAAGACTTTCGCTAAGGCTGTTCTTGTGGAATTTGCAAAGTGATTTTCGGAAGCCCATAGAGGGCTATGGTGAAAAAGGAAACATCTTCCGTTAAAAATGGGAAAGAAGTTTTCTGATTTACAGCTTTCCCTTCAAGAAGCCTTTCGCTAAGGCTGTTCTTGTGGAATTTGCAAAGCGATATTTCGAAGCCCATAGAGGGCTCTGGTGAAAAAGGAAAGAGCCTCCGTTAAAAACTGGAAAGAAATTTTCTAAGAAATGGCTTTGTCTTCTGTGAATTCATCTCACAGAGTTACAGCTTTCCTTAAAGAAGCCTTTCGCTAAGGTTGTTCTTGCGGAACTTGCAAAGTGATATTTGGAAGCCCATAGAGGGCTATGGTGAAACAGGAAATATCTTCAGTTAAAAACTGGAAAGAAGCTGTCTGAGAAACAACTTTGTGATGTTTTAATTCATCTCTCAGAGTTACAGCTTTCCCCTCAAGAAGAGTTTTGCTAAGACTGTTCTTGTGGAATTGGATAAGTGATACTTGGAAGCCCATAGAGGGCTATGGTGAAAAAGGAATATTTTCAATTAAAAACTGGAAAGAAGCTTTCTGAGAAACTGCTTTGTGTTCTCTTAATTCATCTCACAGATTTACAGCTTTCCCCTCAAGAAGCCGTTCGCTAAGACTGTTCTTGTGGAATTTGCAAAGTGATATTTGGAAGTCCATAGAGGGCTATGGTGAAAAAGGAAATATCTTCCGTTAAAAACTGGAAAGGAACTTTCTGAGAAACTGCTTTGTGTTCTGTTAATTCACCTCTCTGAGTTACTGCTTTCCCCTCAAGAAGCGTTTCGCTAAGACTGTTCTTGTGGAATTTTCAAAGTGATATTTCAAAACCCATAGAGGGATATGGTGAAAAAGGCAATATCTTCCTTTTAAAACTGGAAAGAAGCTTTCAGAGAAACTGCTTTGTGTTCGGTTAATTCAACTCACAGAGTTACAGCTTTTCCTTCAAGAGGCCTTTCGCTTTTACTGTTATTGTGGAATTTGCAAAGTGATATTTGGAAGCCCATAGAGGGATATTTAGAAAAAGGAAATATCTTCAGTTAAAAACTGGAAAGAAGCTGTCTGAGAAACTGCTTTGTGTTCTGTTAATTCATCTCACAGAGTTACAGCTTTCCCTTCAAGAATCCTTTCGCGAAGGCTGTTCTTGTGTAAATTGCAAAGGGATATTTGGAAGCCCATAGAGGGCTACGGAGAAAAAGGAAATACCTTCCGTTAAAAATTGGAAAGAAACTTTCTGAGAACCTGCTTTGTGTTCTGTTAATTCACCTCACAGAGTTACTGCTTTCCCTTCAAGAAGCCTTTCGCTAAGCCTGTTCTTGTGGAATTTGCAAAGTGATATTTTGAAGCCCATAGAGATCTATGGTGAAAAAGGAAATATCTTCCGTTAAATACTGGAAAGAAGCTTTCTGAGAAACGGCTTTGTGTTCTGTTAATTCATCTCACAGAGTTACAGCTTTCCCTTCAAGAAGCCTTTCGCTAAGGCTGTTCTTGTGGAATTTGCAAAGTGATATTTGGAAGCCCATAGAGGGCTCTGGTGAAAAAGGTAATATCTTCAGTGAAAAAATGGAAAGAAGCTGTCTGAGAAACGGCTTTTTGTTCTGTGAATTCACCTCACAGAGTTACAGCTTTCCCCTCAAGAAGCCTTTCGATAAGGCTGTTCTTGTGGAATTTTCAAAGTGATATTTGGAAGCCCCTAGACGGCTATGGTGAAAAAGGAAATATCTTCAGTTAAAAATTGGAAAGAAGATGTCTGAGAAACTGCTTTGTGTTGTGTTAATTCATCTCACAGTGTTACAGCTTTCCCTCAAGAAGCCTTTTGCTTAGACTGTTCTTGTGGAATTGGCAAAGTGATATTTGGAAGCCCATAGAGGGCTATGGTGAAAAAGGAATATCTTCAGTTAAAAACTGGAAAGAAGCTGTCTGAGAAACTGCTTTGTGTTGTGTTAATTCATCTCACAGAGTTACAGTTTCCCCTCTAGGAGCCTTTCGGTAAGACTGTTGTTTTGGAATTTGCAAAGCATATTTCTAAGCCCATAGAGGGCTATATTGAAAAAGGAAACATCTTCCGTTAAAAACTGGAAAGATGCTTTCCTTGAAACTACTTTGTATTCTGTTAATTCATCTCACAGAATTACAGCTTTCCCTTCAAGAAGCCTTTCTCTAAGCCTGTTCTTGTGGAATTTGCAAAGTGATATTTGGTAGCCCAAAGAGGGCTACGGAGAAAAAGGAAATACCTTCCGTTAAAAATTGGAAAGAAGCTTTCTGAGAAACTGCTTTGTGTTCTGTTAATTCTCCTCACAGAGATACTGTTTCCCTTCAAGAAGCCTTTCGCTAAGACTGTTCCTGTGGAATTTGCAAAGTGATATTTTGCAGTCCATAGAGATCTATGGTGAAAAAGGAAATATCTTCCGTTAAAAACTGGAAAGAAGCTTTCTGAGAAACGGCTTTGTGTTCTGTTAATTCATCTCACAGCGTTACAGCTTTCCCTTCAAGAAGCCTTTCGCTAAGGCTGTTCTTGTGGAATTTGCACAGTGATATTTGGAAGCCCATATAGGGCTATGGTGAAAAAGGAAATATCTTCCGTTAAAAACTGGAAAGAAGCTTTCTGAGAAACTGCTTTGTGTTCTGTTAATTGATCTCACAGAGTTACAGCTTTCCCCTCAAGAAGCCTTTTGCTAAGACTGTATTTGTGGAATTTGCAAAGAGATATTTGGAAGCCCATGGGGGGCTATGGTGAAAAAGAAAATATCTTTCGTAAAATACTGGAAGGAAGCTTTCTGAGAAACTGCTTTGTGTTCTGTTAATTCATCTCACAGAGTTACAGCTTTCCCTTCAAGAAGCCTTTCGCTAAGACTGTTCTTGTGGAATTTGCAAAGTGATATTTGGAAGCACACAGAGGGCTATGGCTATAAAGGAAATATCTTCTGTTAAAAACTGGAAAGAAGCATTCTGAGAAACTGCTTTGTGTTCTGTTCATTCATCTCACAGAGTTACTGCTTTCCCCTCAAGAAGCCTATCGCTAAGACTTTTCTGGTACAATTTGCAAAGTGATATTTGGAAGCCCATAGAGGGCCATATTGAAAAAGGTAATATCTTAAGTTAAAAACTTGAAAGAAGCTTTCTGAGAAACGGCTTTGTGTTTTTTTAATTCATCTCACAGATTTACTGCTATCCCCTCACGAAGCCTTTTGCTAAGACTGTTCTTGTGGAATTTGCACAGTGATATTTGGAAGCCCAAAGAGGGCTACGATGAAAAAGGAAATATCCTAAGTTAAAAACTGAAAAGAAGCATTCTGAGAAACTCCTTTGTGTTCTGTTAATTCATTTCACAGAGTTACAGCTTTCCCTTCAAGAAGCCTTTCACTAAGTGTGTCCTTCTGGAATTGTCAAAGTGATATTTGGAAGCCCATAGAGGGCTACGGTGAAAATGGAAATATCTTCAGTTAAAAACTGGAAAGAAGCTTTCTGAGAAACTGCTTTGTGTTCTGTTAATTAATCTCACAGAGTTACAGATTTCCCCTCAAGTAGCGTTTCGCTAAGACTGCTCTTGGGGAATTTGCAAAGTGATATTTGGAAGCCCGTAGAGGGCTTTGGTGAAAAAGGAAATATCTTCCGTTAAAAACTGGAAAGAAGCTTTCTGAGAAACTGCTTTGTGTTCTCTTAATTCATTTCACAGATTTACAGCTTTCCCCTCAAAAAGCCTTTTGTTAAGACTGTTCTTGTGGAATTTGCAAAGTGATATTTGGAAGCCCATAGAGGGCTACGATGAAAGAGCAAATATCCTAAGTTAAAAACTGAAAAGAAGCATTCTGAGAAACTGCTTTGTGCTCTGTTAATTCTTGTCACAGAGTTACAGCTTTCCCTTCAAGAAGCCTTTCGCTAAGGCTGTTCTTGTGGAATTGGCAAAGTGATATTTGGAAGCCCATAGAGGGCTATGGTGAAAATGGAAATATCTTCCGTTAAAAACGGGAAAGAAGCTTTCTGAGAAACTGCTTTGTGTTCTGTTAATTCATCTCACAGAGTTACAGCTTTCCCCTCAAGAAGCCTTTCGCTACGACTGTTTTTGTAGACTTTGCAAAGTGATATTCGGAAGGCCATAGAGGGCTATGGTGAAAAAGGAAATAGCCTCCGATAAAAACTGGAAAGAAATTTTCTGAGAAACTGCTTTGTGTTCTGTGAATTAATCTCATGGAGTTACAGCTTTCCTTAAAGAAGCCTTTCGCTAAGGTTGTTCTTGCGGAACTTGCAAAGTGATATTTGGAAGCCCATAGAGGGCTATGGTGAAAAAGGAAATATCTTCAGTTAAAAACTGGAAAGAAGCTATCTGAGAAAGTTCTATGTGTTCTGTTAATTCAACTCACAGAGTTACTGCTTTCCCTTCAAGAAGCCTCTCACTAAGACTGTTCTTGTGGATATTCCAAAGTGATATTAGGAAGCCCATAGAGGGCTATTTGAAAAAGGAAATATCTTCCGTTAAAAACTGGAAAGAAGCTTTCTGAGAAACTGCTTTGTGTTCTGTTAATTCATCTCACAGAGTTACAGCTTTACGCTCAAGAAGCCTTTCGCGAAGACTGTTCTTGTGGAATTTGCAAAGTGATATTTGGAAGTCCATAGAGGGCTATGGTGAAAAAGGAAATATCTTCCGTTAACAACCGGAAAGAAGCTTTCTGAGAAACTGCTTTGTGTCCTGATAGTTCATCTCACAGAGTTACAGCTTTCCCCTAAAGAAGCCTTTCGTTAAGACTGTTCTTGTGGAATTTGCAAAGTGATATTTAGAAGCCCATAGTGGGCTATAGTGAAAAAGGAAATATCTTCCGTTAAAAATTGCAAAGAAGCTTTCTGAGAAGCTGCTTTGTGTTCTGTTAATTCAACTCACAGAGTTACAGCTTTCCCTTCAAGAAGCCTTTCGCTAAGTCTGTTCTTGTGGAATTTGCAAAGTGATATTTGGAAGCTCATAGAGGGCTGTGGTGAAAAAGGAAATATCTTCCGTTAAAAACTGGAAAGAATCTTTCTGAGAAACTGCTTTGTGTTCTCTTAATTCATCTCTTAGTTACTGCTTTCCCCTCAAGAAGCCTTTCGCTAAGACTGTTCTTGTGGAATTTGCAAAGTGATATTTGGAAGCCCATAAAGGGTTAAGGTGAAAAAGGAAATATTTTCCGTTAAAAACTGGAAAGAAGATTTCTGAGAAACTGCTTTGTTTTCTGTTAATTCATCTCACAGTGTTACAGCTTTCCCCTCAAGAAGCCTTTCGTTAAGACTGTTCTTGTGGAATTTGCAAAGTGATATTTGGGATCCAATAGAGGGCTGTGGTGAAAAAGGAAATATCTTCCGTTAAAAACTGGAAAGAAGGTTTCTGAGAAATTGCTTTGTGTTCTGTTAATTCATCTCACAGAGTTACAGCTTTCCCTTCAAGAAGCCTTTCGCTAAGGCTGTTCTTGTGGAAATTGCAAAGTGATATTTGGTAGCCAATAGAGGGCTACGGTGCAAAAGAAATTATCTTCAGTTAAAAACAGGAAAGAAGCTGTCTGAGAAACTGCTTTGTGTTGTGTTAATTCATCTCACAGAGTTACAGTTTCCCCTCTAGGAGCCTTTCGGTAAGACTGTTGTTTTGGAATTTGCAAAGCATATTTCTAAGCCCATAGAGGGCTATATTGAAAAAGGAAACATCTTCCGTTAAAAACTGGAAAGATGCTTTCCTTGAAACTACTTTGTGTTCTGTTAATTCATCTCACAGAATTACAGCTTTCCCTTCAAGAAGCCTTTCTCTAAGCCTGTTCTTGTGGAATTTGCAAAGTGATATTTGGTAGCCCAAAGAGGGCTACGGAGAAAAAGGAAATACCTTCCGTTAAAAATTGGAAAGAAGCTTTCTGAGAAACTGCTTTGTGTTCTGTTAATTCTCCTCACAGAGATACTGTTTCCCTTCAAGAAGCCTTTCGCTAAGACTGTTCCTGTGGAATTTGCAAAGTGATATTTTGCAGTCCATAGAGATCTATGGTGAAAAAGGAAATATCTTCCGTTAAAAACTGGAAAGAAGCTTTCTGAGAAACTGCTTTGTGTTCTGTTAATTGATCTCACAGAGTTACAGCTTTCCCCTCAAGAAGCCTTTTGCTAAGACTGTATTTCTGGAATTTGCAAAGAGATATTTGGAAGCCCATGGGGGGCTATGGTGAAAAAGGAAATATCTTTCGTAAAATACTGGAAGGAAGCTTTCTGAGAAACTGCTTTGTGTTCTGTTAATTCATCTCACAGAGTTACAGCTTTCCCTTCAAGAAGCCTTTCGCTAAGACTGTTCTTGTGGAATTTGCAAAGTGATATTTGGAAGCCCACAGAGGGCTATGGCGAAAAAGGAAATATCTTCTGTTAAAAACTGGAAAGAAGCATTCTGAGAAACTGCTTTCTGTTCTGTTCATTCAACTCACAGAGTTACTGCTTTCCCCTCAAGAGGCCTATCGCTAAGATTTTTCTTGTACAATTTGCAAAGTGATATTTGGAAGCCCATAGAGGGCCATATTGAAAAAGGTAATATCTTAAGTTAAAAACTTGAAAGAAGCTTTCTGAGAAACGGCTTTGTGTTTTTTTAATTCATCTCACAGATTTACTGCTATCCCCTCACGAAGCCTTTTGCTAAGACTGTTCTTGTGGAATTTGCACAGTGATATTTTGAAGCCCAAAGAGGGCTACGGTGAAAAAGGAAATATCCTAAGTTAGAAACTGAAAAGAAGCATTCTGAGAAACTCCTTTGTGTTCTGTTAATTCATTTCACAGAGTTACAGCTTTCCCTTCAAGAAGCCTTTCACTAAGTGTGTACTTCTGGAATTGTCAAAGTGATATTTGGAAGCCCATAGAGGGCTACCGTGAAAATGGAAATATCTTCAGTTAAAAACTGGAAAGAAGCTTTCTGAGAAACTGCTTTGTGTTCTGTTAATTAATCTCACAGAGTTACAGATTTCCCCTCAAGTAGCGTTTCGCTAAGACTGCTCTTGGGGAATTTGCAAAGTGATATTTGGAAGCCCGTAGAGGGCTTTGGTGAAAAAGGAAATATCTTCCGTTTAAAACTGGAAAGAAGCTTTCTGAGAAACTGCTTTGTGTTCTCCTAATTCATTTCACAGATTTACAGCTTAACCCTCAAAAAGCCTTTTGTTAAGACTGTTCTTGTGGAATTTGCAAAGTGATATTTGGAAGCCCATAGAGGGCTACGATGAAAGAGGAAATATCCTAAGTTAAAAACTGAAAAGAAGCATTCTGAGAAACTGCTTTGTGCTCTGTTAATTCTTGTCACAGAGTTACAGCTTTCCCTTCAAGAAGCCTTTCGCTAAGGCTGTTCTTGTGGAATTGGCAAAGTGATATTTGGAAGCCCATAGAGGGCTATGTTGAAAATGGAAATATCTTCCGTTAAAAACGGGAAAGAAGCTTTCTGAGAAACTGCTTTGTGTTCTGTTAATTCATCTCACAGAGTTACAGCTTTCCCCTCAAGAAGCCTTTCGCTACGACTGTTTTTGTAGACTTTGCAAAGTGATATTCGGAAGGCCATAGAGGGCTATGGTGAAAAAGGAAATAGCCTCCGATAAAAACTGGAAAGAAATTTTCTGAGAAACTGCTTTGTGTTCTGTGAATTAATCTCATGGAGTTACAGCTTTCCTTAAAGAAGCCTTTCGCTAAGGTTGTTCTTGCGGAACTTGCAAAGTGATATTTGGAAGCCCATAGAGGGCTATGGTGAAAAAGGAAATATCTTCCGTTAAAAACTGGAAAGAAACTATCTGAGAAAGTTCTATGTGTTCTGTTAATTCAACTCACAGAGTTACTGCTTTCCCTTCAAGAAGCCTTTCACTAAGACTGTTCTTGTGGATATTCCAAAGTGATATTTGGAAGCCCATAGAGGGCTATTTGAAAAAGGAAATATCTTCCGTTAAAAACTGGAAAGAAGCTTTCTGAGAAACTGCTTTGTGTTCTGTTAATTCATCTCACAGAGTTACAGCTTTACGCTCAAGAAGCCTTTCGCGAAGACTGTTCTTGTGGAATTTGCAAAGTGATATTTGGAAGTCCATAGAGGGCTATGGTGAAAAAGGAAATATCTTCCGTTAACAACCGGAAAGAAGCTTTCTGAGAAACTGCTTTGTGTCCTGATAGTTCATCTCACAGAGTTACAGCTTTCCCCTAAAGAAGCCTTTCGCTAAGTCTGTTCTTGTGGAATTTGCAAAGTGATATTTGGAAGCTCATAGAGGGCTGTGGTGAAAAAGGAAATATCTTCCGTTAAAAACTGGAAAGAATCTTTCTGAGAAACTGCCTTGTGTTCTCTTAATTCATCTCATAGTTACTGCTTTCCCCTCAAGAAGCCTTTCGCTAAGACTGTTCTTGTGGAATTTGCAAAGTGATATTTGGAAGCCCATAAAGGGTTAAGGTGAAAAATGAAATATTTTCCGTTAAAAACTGGAAAGAAGATTTCTGAGAAACTGCTTTGTTTTCTGTTAATTCATCTCACAGTGTTACAGCTTTCGCCTCAAGAAGCCTTTCGTTAAGACTGTTCTTGTGGAATTTGCAAAGTGATATTTGGGATCCAATAGAGGGCTGTGGTGAAAAAGGAAATATCTTCCGTTAAAAACTGGAAAGAAGGTTTCTGAGAAATTGCTTTGTGTTCTGTTAATTCATCTCACAGAGTTACAGCTTTCCCTTCAAGAAGCCTTTCGCTAAGGCTGTTCTTGTGGAAATTGCAAAGTGATATTTGGTAGCCAATAGAGGGCTACGGTGCAAAAGAAATTATCTTCAGTTAAAAACAGGAAAGAAGCTGTCTGAGAAACTGCTTTGTGTTCTATTAATTCATCGCAAAGAGTTACAGCTTTCCCCTCAAGAAGACTTTCGCTAAGGCTGTTCTTGTGGAATTTGCAAAGTGATTTTCGGAAGCCCATAGAGGGCTATGGTGAAAAAGGAAATATCTTCCGTTAAAAATGGGAAAGAAGTTTTCTGATTTACAGCTTTCCCTTCAAGAAGCCTTTCGCTAAGGCTGTTCTTGTGGAATTTGCAAAGCGATATTTCGAAGCCCATAGAGGGCTCTGGTGAAAAAGGAAAGAGCCTCCGTTAAAAACTGGAAAGAAATTTTCTAAGAAATGGCTTTGTCTTCTGTGAATTCATCTCACAGAGTTACAGCTTTCCTTAAAGGAGCCTTTCGCTAAGGTTGTTCTTGCGGAACTTGCAAAGTGATATTTGGAAGCCCATAGAGGGCTATGGTCAAACAGGAAATATCTTCAGTTAAAAACTGGAAAGAAGCTGTCTGAGAAACAACTTTGTGATGTTTTAATTCATCTCTCAGAGTTACAGCTTTCCCCTCAAGAAGAGTTTTGCTAAGACTGTTCTTGTGGAATTGGATAAGTGATACTTGGAAGCCCATAGAGGCTATGGTGAAAAAGGAATATTTTCAATTAAAAACTGGAAAGAAGCTTTCTGAGAAACTGCTTTGTGTTCTCTTAATTCATCTCACAGATTTACAGCTTTCCCCTCAAGAAGCCGTTCGCTAAGACTGTTCTTGTGGAATTTGCAAAGTGATATTTGGAAGTCCATAGAGGGCTATGGTGAAAAAGGAAATATCTTCCGTTAAAAACTGGAAAGGAACTTTCTGAGAAACTGCTTTGTGTTCTGTTAATTCACCTCTCTGAGTTACTGCTTTCCCCTCAAGAAGCGTTTCGCTAAGACTGTTCTTGTGGAATTTTCAAAGTGATATTTCAAAACCCATAGAGGGATATGGTGAAAAAGGCAATATCTTCCTTTTAAAACTGGAAAGAAGCTTTCAGAGAAACTGCTTTGTGTTCGGTTAATTCAACTCACAGAGTTACAGCTTTTCCTTCAAGAGGCCTTTCGCTTTTACTGTTATTGTGGAATTTACAAAGTGATATTTGGAAGCCCATAGAGGGATATTTAGAAAAAGGAAATATCTTCAGTTAAAAACTGGAAAGAAGCTGTCTGAGAAACTGCTTTGTGTTCTGTTAATTCATCTCACAGAGTTACAGCTTTCCCTTCAAGAATCCTTTCGCGAAGGCTGTTCTTGTGTAATTTGCAAAGGGATATTTGGAAGCCCCTAGAGGGCTACGGAGAAAAAGGAAATACCTTCCGTTAAAAATTGGAAAGAAACTTTCTGAGAACCTGCTTTGTGTTCTGTTAATTCACCTCACAGAGTTACTGCTTTCCCTTCAAGAAGCCTTTCGCTAAGCCTGTTCTTGTGGAATTTGCAAAGTGATATTTTGAAGCCCATAGAGATCTATGGTGAAAAAGGAAATATCTTCCGTTAAATACTGGAAAGAAGCTTTCTGAGAAACGGCTTTGTGTTCTGTTAATTCATCTCACAGAGTTACAGCTTTCCCTTCAAGAAGCCTTTCGCTAAGGCTGTTCTTGTGGAATTTGCAAAGTGATATTTGGAAGCCCATAGAGGGCTCTGGTGAAAAAGGTAATATCTTCAGTGAAAAAATGGAAAGAAGCTGTCTGAGAAACGGCTTTTTGTTCTGTGAATTCACCTCACAGAGTTACAGCTTTCCCCTCAAGAAGCCTTTCGATAAGGCTGTTCTTGTGGAATTTTCAAAGTGATATTTGGAAGCCCCTAGACGGCTATGGTGAAAAAGGAAATATCTTCAGTTAAAAATTGGAAAGAAGATGTCTGAGAAACTGCTTTGTGTTGTGTTAATTCATCTCACAGTGTTACAGCTTTCCCTCAAGAAGCCTTTTGCTTAGACTGTTCTTGTGGAATTGGCAAAGTGATATTTGGAAGCCCATAGAGGGCTATGGTGAAAAAGGAATATCTTCAGTTAAAAACTGGAAAGAAGCTGTCTGAGAAACTGCTTTGTGTTGTGTTAATTCATCTCACAGAGTTACAGTTTCCCCTCTAGGAGCCTTTCGGTAAGACTGTTGTTTTGGAATTTGCAAAGCATATTTCTAAGCCCATAGAGGGCTATATTGAAAAAGGAAACATCTTCCGTTAAAAACTGGAAAGATGCTTTCCTTGAAACTACTTTGTATTCTGTTAATTCATCTCACAGAATTACAGCTTTCCCTTCAAGAAGCCTTTCTCTAAGCCTGTTCTTGTGGAATTTGCAAAGTGATATTTGGTAGCCCAAAGAGGGCTACGGAGAAAAAGGAAATACCTTCCGTTAAAAATTGGAAAGAAGCTTTCTGAGAAACTGCTTTGTGTTCTGTTAATTCTCCTCACAGAGATACTGTTTCCCTTCAAGAAGCCTTTCGCTAAGACTGTTCCTGTGGAATTTGCAAAGTGATATTTTGCAGTCCATAGAGATCTATGGTGAAAAAGGAAATATCTTCCGTTAAAAACTGGAAAGAAGCTTTCTGAGAAAAGGCTTTGTGTTCTGTTAATTCATCTCACAGCGTTACAGCTTTCCCTTCAAGAAGCCTTTCGCTAAGGCTGTTCTTGTGGAATTTGCACAGTGATATTTGGAAGCCCATATAGGGCTATGGTGAAAAAGGAAATATCTTCCGTTAAAAACTGGAAAGAAGCTTTCTGAGAAACTGCTTTGTGTTCTGTTAATTGATCTCACAGAGTTACAGCTTTCCCCTCAAGAAGCCTTTTGCTAAGACTGTATTTGTGGAATTTGCAAAGAGATATTTGGAAGCCCATGGGGGGCTATGGTGAAAAAGAAAATATCTTTCGTAAAATACTGGAAGGAAGCTTTCTGAGAAACTGCTTTGTGTTCTGTTAATTCATCTCACAGAGTTACAGCTTTCCCTTCAAGAAGCCTTTCGCTAAGACTGTTCTTGTGGAATTTGCAAAGTGATATTTGGAAGCCCACAGAGGGCTATGGCTATAAAGGAAATATCTTCTGTTAAAAACTGGAAAGAAGCATTCTGAGAAACTGCTTTGTGTTCTGTTCATTCATCTCACAGAGTTACTGCTTTCCCCTCAAGAAGCCTATCGCTAAGACTTTTCTGGTACAATTTGCAAAGTGATATTTGGAAGCCCATAGAGGGCCATATTGAAAAAGGTAATATCTTAAGTTAAAAACTTGAAAGAAGCTTTCTGAGAAACGGCTTTGTGTTTTTTTAATTCATCTCACAGATTTACTGCTATCCCCTCACGAAGCCTTTTGCTAAGACTGTTCTTGTGGAATTTGCACAGTGATATTTGGAAGCCCAAAGAGGGCTACGATGAAAAAGGAAATATCCTAAGTTAAAAACTGAAAAGAAGCATTCTGAGAAACTCCTTTGTGTTCTGTTAATTCATTTCACAGAGTTACAGCTTTCCCTTCAAGAAGCCTTTCACTAAGTGTGTCCTTCTGGAATTGTCAAAGTGATATTTGGAAGCCCATAGAGGGCTACGGTGAAAATGGAAATATCTTCAGTTAAAAACTGGAAAGAAGCTTTCTGAGAAACTGCTTTGTGTTCTGTTAATTAATCTCACAGAGTTACAGATTTCCCCTCAAGTAGCGTTTCGCTAAGACTGCTCTTGGGGAATTTGCAAAGTGATATTTGGAAGCCTGTAGAGGGCTTTGGTGAAAAAGGAAATATCTTCCGTTAAAAACTGGAAAGAAGCTTTCTGAGAAACTGCTTTGTGTTCTCTTAATTCATTTCACAGATTTACAGCTTTCCCCTCAAAAAGCCTTTTGTTAAGACTGTTCTTGTGGAATTTGCAAAGTGATATTTGGAAGCCCATAGAGGGCTACGATGAAAGAGCAAATATCCTAAGTTAAAAACTGAAAAGAAGCATTCTGAGAAACTGCTTTGTGCTCTGTTAATTCTTGTCACAGAGTTACAGCTTTCCCTTCAAGAAGCCTTTCGCTAAGGCTGTTCTTGTGGAATTGGCAAAGTGATATTTGGAAGCCCATAGAGGGCTATGGTGAAAATGGAAATATCTTCCGTTAAAAACGGGAAAGAAGCTTTCTGAGAAACTGCTTTGTGTTCTGTTAATTCATCTCACAGAGTTACAGCTTTCCCCTCAAGAAGCCTTTCGCTACGACTGTTTTTGTAGACTTTGCAAAGTGATATTCGGAAGGCCATAGAGGGCTATGGTGAAAAAGGAAATAGCCTCCGATAAAAACTGGAAAGAAATTTTCTGAGAAACTGCTTTGTGTTCTGTGAATTAATCTCATGGAGTTACAGCTTTCCTTAAAGAAGCCTTTCGCTAAGGTTGTTCTTGCGGAACTTGCAAAGTGATATTTGGAAGCCCATAGAGGGCTATGGTGAAAAAGGAAATATCTTCAGTTAAAAACTGGAAAGAAGCTATCTGAGAAAGTTCTATGTGTTCTGTTAATTCAACTCACAGAGTTACTGCTTTCCCTTCAAGAAGCCTCTCACTAAGACTGTTCTTGTGGATATTCCAAAGTGATATTAGGAAGCCCATAGAGGGCTATTTGAAAAAGGAAATATCTTCCGTTAAAAACTGGAAAGAAGCTTTCTGAGAAACTGCTTTGTGTTCTGTTAATTCATCTCACAGAGTTACAGCTTTACGCTCAAGAAGCCTTTCGCGAAGACTGTTCTTGTGGAATTTGCAAAGTGATATTTGGAAGTCCATAGAGGGCTATGGTGAAAAAGGAAATATCTTCCGTTAACAACCGGAAAGAAGCTTTCTGAGAAACTGCTTTGTGTCCTGATAGTTCATCTCACAGAGTTACAGCTTTCCCCTAAAGAAGCCTTTCGTTAAGACTGTTCTTGTGGAATTTGCAAAGTGATATTTAGAAGCCCATAGTGGGCTATAGTGAAAAAGGAAATATCTTCCGTTAAAAATTGCAAAGAAGCTTTCTGAGAAGCTGCTTTGTGTTCTGTTAATTCAACTCACAGAGTTACAGCTTTCCCTTCAAGAAGCCTTTCGCTAAGTCTGTTCTTGTGGAATTTGCAAAGTGATATTTGGAAGCTCATAGAGGGCTGTGGTGAAAAAGGAAATATCTTCCGTTAAAAACTGGAAAGAATCTTTCTGAGAAACTGCTTTGTGTTCTCTTAATTCATCTCTTAGTTACTGCTTTCCCCTCAAGAAGCCTTTCGCTAAGACTGTTCTTGTGGAATTTGCAAAGTGATATTTGGAAGCCCATAAAGGGTTAAGGTGAAAAAGGAAATATTTTCCGTTAAAAACTGGAAAGAAGATTTCTGAGAAACTGCTTTGTTTTCTGTTAATTCATCTCACAGTGTTACAGCTTTCCCCTCAAGAAGCCTTTCGTTAAGACTGTTCTTGTGGAATTTGCAAAGTGATATTTGGGATCCAATAGAGGGCTGTGGTGAAAAAGGAAATATCTTCCGTTAAAAACTGGAAAGAAGGTTTCTGAGAAATTGCTTTGTGTTCTGTTAATTCATCTCACAGAGTTACAGCTTTCCCTTCAAGAAGCCTTTCGCTAAGGCTGTTCTTGTGGAAATTGCAAAGTGATATTTGGTAGCCAATAGAGGGCTACGGTGCAAAAGAAATTATCTTCAGTTAAAAACAGGAAAGAAGCTGTCTGAGAAACTGCTTTGTGTTCTATTAATTCATCGCAAAGAGTTACAGCTTTCCCCTCAAGAAGACTTTCGCTAAGGCTGTTCTTGTGGAATTTGCAAAGTGATTTTCGGAAGCCCATAGAGGGCTATGGTGAAAAAGGAAATATCTTCCGTTAAAAATGGGAAAGAAGTTTTCTGATTTACAGCTTTCCCTTCAAGAAGCCTTTCGCTAAGGCTGTTCTTGTGGAATTTGCAAAGCGATATTTCGAAGCCCATAGAGGGCTCTGGTGAAAAAGGAAAGAGCCTCCGTTAAAAACTGGAAAGAAATTTTCTAAGAAATGGCTTTGTCTTCTGTGAATTCATCTCACAGAGTTACAGCTTTCCTTAAAGAAGCCTTTCGCTAAGGTTGTTCTTGCGGAACTTGCAAAGTGATATTTGGAAGCCCATAGAGGGCTATGGTGAAACAGGAAATATCTTCAGTTAAAAACTGGAAAGAAGCTGTCTGAGAAACAACTTTGTGATGTTTTAATTCATCTCTCAGAGTTACAGCTTTCCCCTCAAGAAGAGTTTTGCTAAGACTGTTCTTGTGGAATTGGATAAGTGATACTTGGAAGCCCATAGAGGGCTATGGTGAAAAAGGAATATTTTCAATTAAAAACTGGAAAGAAGCTTTCTGAGAAACTGCTTTGTGTTCTCTTAATTCATCTCACAGATTTACAGCTTTCCCCTCAAGAAGCCGTTCGCTAAGACTGTTCTTGTGGAATTTGCAAAGTGATATTTGGAAGTCCATAGAGGGCTATGGTGAAAAAGGAAATATCTTCCGTTAAAAACTGGAAAGGAACTTTCTGAGAAACTGCTTTGTGTTCTGTTAATTCACCTCTCTGAGTTACTGCTTTCCCCTCAAGAAGCGTTTCGCTAAGACTGTTCTTGTGGAATTTTCAAAGTGATATTTCAAAACCCATAGAGGGATATGGTGAAAAAGGCAATATCTTCCTTTTAAAACTGGAAAGAAGCTTTCAGAGAAACTGCTTTGTGTTCGGTTAATTCAACTCACAGAGTTACAGCTTTTCCTTCAAGAGGCCTTTCGCTTTTACTGTTATTGTGGAATTTGCAAAGTGATATTTGGAAGCCCATAGAGGGATATTTAGAAAAAGGAAATATCTTCAGTTAAAAACTGGAAAGAAGCTGTCTGAGAAACTGCTTTGTGTTCTGTTAATTCATCTCACAGAGTTACAGCTTTCCCCTCAAGAAGCCTTTCGATAAGGCTGTTCTTGTGTAAATTGCAAAGGGATATTTGGAAGCCCATAGAGGGCTACGGAGAAAAAGGAAATACCTTCCGTTAAAAATTGGAAAGAAACTTTCTGAGAACCTGCTTTGTGTTCTGTTAATTCACCTCACAGAGTTACTGCTTTCCCTTCAA
Source organism: Chlorocebus sabaeus (assembly GCF_047675955.1). Lineage (NCBI taxonomy): Eukaryota > Metazoa > Chordata > Mammalia > Primates > Cercopithecidae > Chlorocebus > Chlorocebus sabaeus. Next base: position 507,848 of record NW_027328358.1, on the reverse strand, counting down.
GAAGCCTTTCGCTAAGCCTGTTCTTGTGGAATTTGCAAAGTGATATTTTGAAGCCCATAGAGATCTATGGTGAAAAAGGAAATATCTTCCGTTAAATACTGGAAAGAAGCTTTCTGAGAAACGGCTTTGTGTTCTGTTAATTCATCTCACAGAGTTACAGCTTTCCCTTCAAGAAGCCTTTCGCTAAGGCTGTTCTTGTGGAATTTGCAAAGTGATATTTGGAAGCCCATAGAGGGCTCTGGTGAAAAAGGTAATATCTTCAGTGAAAAAATGGAAAGAAGCTGTCTGAGAAACGGCTTTTTGTTCTGTGAATTCACCTCACAGAGTTACAGCTTTCCCCTCAAGAAGCCTTTCGATAAGGCTGTTCTTGTGGAATTTTCAAAGTGATATTTGGAAGCCCCTAGACGGCTATGGTGAAAAAGGAAATATCTTCAGTTAAAAATTGGAAAGAAGATGTCTGAGAAACTGCTTTGTGTTGTGTTAATTCATCTCACAGTGTTACAGCTTTCCCTCAAGAAGCCTTTTGCTTAGACTGTTCTTGTGGAATTGGCAAAGTGATATTTGGAAGCCCATAGAGGGCTATGGTGAAAAAGGAATATCTTCAGTTAAAAACTGGAAAGAAGCTGTCTGAGAAACTGCTTTGTGTTGTGTTAATTCATCTCACAGAGTTACAGTTTCCCCTCTAGGAGCCTTTCGGTAAGACTGTTCTTTTGGAATTTGCAAAGCATATTTCTAAGCCCATAGAGGGCTATATTGAAAAAGGAAACATCTTCCGTTAAAAACTGGAAAGATGCTTTCCTTGAAACTACTTTGTATTCTGTTAATTCATCTCACAGAATTACAGCTTTCCCTTCAAGAAGCCTTTCTCTAAGCCTGTTCTTGTGGAATTTGCAAAGTGATATTTGGTAGCCCAAAGAGGGCTACGGAGAAAAAGGAAATACCTTCCGTTAAAAATTGGAAAGAAGCTTTCTGAGAAACTGCTTTGTGTTCTGTTAATTCTCCTCACAGAGATACTGTTTCCCTTCAAGAAGCCTTTCGCTAAGACTGTTCCTGTGGAATTTGCAAAGTGATATTTTGCAGTCCATAGAGATCTATGGTGAAAAAGGAAATATCTTCCGTTACAAACTGGAAAGAAGCTTTCTGAGAAACGGCTTTGTGTTCTGTTAATTCATCTCACAGCGTTACAGCTTTCCCTTCAAGAAGCCTTTCGCTAAGGCTGTTCTTGTGGAATTTGCACAGTGATATTTGGAAGCCCATATAGGGCTATGGTGAAAAAGGAAATATCTTCCGTTAAAAACTGGAAAGAAGCTTTCTGAGAAACTGCTTTGTGTTCTGTTAATTGATCTCACAGAGTTACAGCTTTCCCCTCAAGAAGCCTTTTGCTAAGACTGTATTTGTGGAATTTGCAAAGAGATATTTGGAAGCCCATGGGGGGCTATGGTGAAAAAGAAAATATCTTTCGTAAAATACTGGAAGGAAGCTTTCTGAGAAACTGCTTTGTGTTCTGTTAATTCATCTCACAGAGTTACAGCTTTCCCTTCAAGAAGCCTTTCGCTAAGACTGTTCTTGTGGAATTTGCAAAGTGATATTTGGAAGCCCACAGAGGGCTACGGCTATAAAGGAAATATCTTCTGTTAAAAACTGGAAAGAAGCATTCTGAGAAACTGCTTTGTGTTCTGTTCATTCATCTCACAGAGTTACTGCTTTCCCCTCAAGAAGCCTATCGCTAAGACTTTTCTGGTACAATTTGCAAAGTGATATTTGGAAGCCCATAGAGGGCCATATTGAAAAAGGTAATATCTTAAGTTAAAAACTTGAAAGAAGCTTTCTGAGAAACGGCTTTGTGTTTTTTTAATTCATCTCACAGATTTACTGCTATCCCCTCACGAAGCCTTTTGCTAAGACTGTTCTTGTGGAATTTGCACAGTGATATTTGGAAGCCCAAAGAGGGCTACGATGAAAAAGGAAATATCCTAAGTTAAAAACTGAAAAGAAGCATTCTGAGAAACTCCTTTGTGTTCTGTTAATTCATTTCACAGAGTTACAGCTTTCCCTTCAAGAAGCCTTTCACTAAGTGTGTACTTCTGGAATTGTCAAAGTGATATTTGGAAGCCCATAGAGGGCTACGGTGAAAATGGAAATATCTTCAGTTAAAAACTGGAAAGAAGCTTTCTGAGAAACTGCTTTGTGTTCTGTTAATTAATCTCACAGAGTTACAGATTTCCCCTCAAGTAGCGTTTCGCTAAGACTGCTCTTGGGGAATTTGCAAAGTGATATTTGGAAGCCCGTAGAGGGCTTTGGTGAAAAAGGAAATATCTTCCGTTAAAAACTGGAAAGAAGCTTTCTGAGAAACTGCTTTGTGTTCTCTTAATTCATTTCACAGATTTACAGCTTTCCCCTCAAAAAGCCTTTTGTTAAGACTGTTCTTGTGGAATTTGCAAAGTGATATTTGGAAGCCCATAGAGGGCTACGATGAAAGAGCAAATATCCTAAGTTAAAAACTGAAAAGAAGCATTCTGAGAAACTGCTTTGTGCTCTGTTAATTCTTGTCACAGAGTTACAGCTTTCCCTTCAAGAAGCCTTTCGCTAAGGCTGTTCTTGTGGAATTGGCAAAGTGATATTTGGAAGCCCATAGAGGGCTATGGTGAAAATGGAAATATCTTCCGTTAAAAACGGGAAAGAAGCTTTCTGAGAAACTGCTTTGTGTTCTGTTAATTCATCTCACAGAGTTACAGCTTTCCCCTCAAGAAGCCTTTCGCTACGACTGTTTTTGTAGACTTTGCAAAGTGATATTCGGAAGGCCATAGAGGGCTATGGTGAAAAAGGAAATAGCCTCCGATAAAAACTGGAAAGAAATTTTCTGAGAAACTGCTTTGTGTTCTGTGAATTAATCTCATGGAGTTACAGCTTTCCTTAAAGAAGCCTTTCGCTAAGGTTGTTCTTGCGGAACTTGCAAAGTGATATTTGGAAGCCCATAGAGGGCTATGGTGAAAAAGGAAATATCTTCAGTTAAAAACTGGAAAGAAGCTATCTGAGAAAGTTCTATGTGTTCTGTTAATTCAACTCACAGAGTTACTGCTTTCCCTTCAAGAAGCCTCTCACTAAGACTGTTCTTGTGGATATTCCAAAGTGATATTAGGAAGCCCATAGAGGGCTATTTGAAAAAGGAAATATCTTCCGTTAAAAACTGGAAAGAAGCTTTCTGAGAAACTGCTTTGTGTTCTGTTAATTCATCTCACAGAGTTACAGCTTTACGCTCAAGAAGCCTTTCGCGAAGACTGTTCTTGTGGAATTTGCAAAGTGATATTTGGAAGTCCATAGAGGGCTATGGTGAAAAAGGAAATATCTTCCGTTAACAACCGGAAAGAAGCTTTCTGAGAAACTGCTTTGTGTCCTGATAGTTCATCTCACAGAGTTACAGCTTTCCCCTAAAGAAGCCTTTCGTTAAGACTGTTCTTGTGGAATTTGCAAAGTGATATTTAGAAGCCCATAGTGGGCTATAGTGAAAAAGGAAATAACTTCCGTTAAAAATTGCAAAGAAGCTTTCTGAGAAGCTGCTTTGTGTTCTGTTAATTCAACTCACAGAGTTACAGCTTTCCCTTCAAGAAGCCTTTCGCTAAGTCTGTTCTTGTGGAATTTGCAAAGTGATATTTGGAAGCTCATAGAGGGCTGTGGTGAAAAAGGAAATATCTTCCGTTAAAAACTGGAAAGAATCTTTCTGAGAAACTGCTTTGTGTTCTCTTAATTCATCTCTTAGTTACTGCTTTCCCCTCAAGAAGCCTTTCGCTAAGACTGTTCTTGTGGAATTTGCAAAGTGATATTTGGAAGCCCATAAAGGGTTAAGGTGAAAAAGGAAATATTTTCCGTTAAAAACTGGAAAGAAGATTTCTGAGAAACTGCTTTGTTTTCTGTTAATTCATCTCACAGTGTTACAGCTTTCCCCTCAAGAAGCCTTTCGTTAAGACTGTTCTTGTGGAATTTGCAAAGTGATATTTGGGATCCAATAGAGGGCTGTGGTGAAAAAGGAAATATCTTCCGTTAAAAACTGGAAAGAAGGTTTCTGAGAAATTGCTTTGTGTTCTGTTAATTCATCTCACAGAGTTACAGCTTTCCCTTCAAGAAGCCTTTCGCTAAGGCTGTTCTTGTGGAAATTGCAAAGTGATATTTGGTAGCCAATAGAGGGCTACGGTGCAAAAGAAATTATCTTCAGTTAAAAACAGGAAAGAAGCTGTCTGAGAAACTGCTTTGTGTTCTATTAATTCATCGCAAAGAGTTACAGCTTTCCCCTCAAGAAGACTTTCGCTAAGGCTGTTCTTGTGGAATTTGCAAAGTGATTTTCGGAAGCCCATAGAGGGCTATGGTGAAAAAGGAAATATCTTCCGTTAAAAATGGGAAAGAAGTTTTCTGATTTACAGCTTTCCCTTCAAGAAGCCTTTCGCTAAGGCTGTTCTTGTGGAATTTGCAAAGTGATATTTCGAAGCCCATAGAGGGCTCTGGTGAAAAAGGAAAGAGCCTCCGTTAAAAACTGGAAAGAAATTTTCTAAGAAATGGCTTTGTCTTCTGTGAATTCATCTCACAGAGTTACAGCTTTCCTTAAAGAAGCCTTTCGCTAAGGTTGTTCTTGCGGAACTTGCAAAGTGATATTTGGAAGCCCATAGAGGGCTATGGTGAAACAGGAAATATCTTCAGTTAAAAACTGGAAAGAAGCTGTCTGAGAAACAACTTTGTGATGTTTTAATTCATCTCTCAGAGTTACAGCTTTCCCCTCAAGAAGAGTTTTGCTAAGACTGTTCTTTTGGAATTGGATAAGTGATACTTGGAAGCCCATAGAGGGCTATGGTGAAAAAGGAATATTTTCAATTAAAAACTGGAAAGAAGCTTTCTGAGAAACTGCTTTGTGTTCTCTTAATTCATCTCACAGATTTACAGCTTTCCCCTCAAGAAGCCGTTCGCTAAGACTGTTCTTGTGGAATTTGCAAAGTGATATTTGGAAGTCCATAGAGGGCTATGGTGAAAAAGGAAATATCTTCCGTTAAAAACTGGAAAGGAACTTTCTGAGAAACTGATTTGTGTTCTGTTAATTCACCTCTCTGAGTTACTGCTTTCCCCTCAAGAAGCGTTTCGCTAAGACTGTTCTTGTGGAATTTTCAAAGTGATATTTCAAAACCCATAGAGGGATATGGTGAAAAAGGCAATATCTTCCTTTTAAAACTGGAAAGAAGCTTTCAGAGAAACTGCTTTGTGTTCGGTTAATTCAACTCACAGAGTTACAGCTTTTCCTTCAAGAGGCCTTTCGCTTTTACTGTTATTGTGGAATTTGCAAAGTGATATTTGGAAGCCCATAGAGGGATATTTAGAAAAAGGAAATATCTTCAGTTAAAAACTGGAAAGAAGCTGTCTGAGAAACTGCTTTGTGTTCTGTTAATTCATCTCACAGAGTTACAGCTTTCCCTTCAAGAATCCTTTCGCGAAGGCTGTTCTTGTGTAATTTGCAAAGGGATATTTGGAAGCCCATAGAGGGCTACGGAGAAAAAGGAAATACCTTCCGTTAAAAATTGGAAAGAAACTTTCTGAGAACCTGCTTTGTGTTCTGTTAATTCACCTCACAGAGTTACTGCTTTCCCTTCAAGAAGCCTTTCGCTAAGCCTGTTCTTGTGGAATTTGCAAAGTGATATTTTGAAGCCCATAGAGATCTATGGTGAAAAAGGAAATATCTTCCGTTAAATACTGGAAAGAAGCTTTCTGAGAAACGGCTTTGTGTTCTGTTAATTCATCTCACAGAGTTACAGCTTTCCCTTCAAGAAGCCTTTCGCTAAGGCTGTTCTTGTGGAATTTGCAAAGTGATATTTGGAAGCCCATAGAGGGCTCTGGTGAAAAAGGTAATATCTTCAGTGAAAAAATGGAAAGAAGCTGTCTGAGAAACGGCTTTTTGTTCTGTGAATTCACCTCACAGAGTTACAGCTTTCCCCTCAAGAAGCCTTTCGATAAGGCTGTTCTTGTGGAATTTTCAAAGTGATATTTGGAAGCCCCTAGACGGCTATGGTGAAAAAGGAAATATCTTCAGTTAAAAATTGGAAAGAAGATGTCTGAGAAACTGCTTTGTGTTGTGTTAATTCATCTCACAGTGTTACAGCTTTCCCTCAAGAAGCCTTTTGCTTAGACTGTTCTTGTGGAATTGGCAAAGTGATATTTGGAAGCCCATAGAGGGCTATGGTGAAAAAGGAATATCTTCAGTTAAAAACTGGAAAGAAGCTGTCTGAGAAACTGCTTTGTGTTGTGTTAATTCATCTCACAGAGTTACAGTTTCCCCTCTAGGAGCCTTTCGGTAAGACTGTTCTTTTGGAATTTGCAAAGCATATTTCTAAGCCCATAGAGGGCTATATTGAAAAAGGAAACATCTTCCGTTAAAAACTGGAAAGATGCTTTCCTTGAAACTACTTTGTATTCTGTTAATTCATCTCACAGAATTACAGCTTTCCCTTCAAGAAGCCTTTCTCTAAGCCTGTTCTTGTGGAATTTGCAAAGTGATATTTGGTAGCCCAAAGAGGGCTACGGAGAAAAAGGAAATACCTTCCGTTAAAAATTGGAAAGAAGCTTTCTGAGAAACTGCTTTGTGTTCTGTTAATTCTCCTCACAGAGATACTGTTTCCCTTCAAGAAGCCTTTCGCTAAGACTGTTCCTGTGGAATTTGCAAAGTGATATTTTGCAGTCCATAGAGATCTACGGTGAAAAAGGAAATATCTTCCGTTAAAAACTGGAAAGAAGCTTTCTGAGAAACGGCTTTGTGTTCTGTTAATTCATCTCACAGCGTTACAGCTTTCCCTTCAAGAAGCCTTTCGCTAAGGCTGTTCTTGTGGAATTTGCACAGTGATATTTGGAAGCCCATATAGGGCTATGGTGAAAAAGGAAATATCTTCCGTTAAAAACTGGAAAGAAGCTTTCTGAGAAACAGCTTTGTGTTCTGTTAATTGATCTCACAGAGTTACAGCTTTCCCCTCAAGAAGCCTTTTGCTAAGACTGTATTTTTGAATTTGCAAAGAGATATTTGGAAGCCCATGGGGGGCTATGGTGAAAAAGGAAATATCTTTCGTAAAATACTGGAAAGAAGCTTTCTGAGAAACTGCTTTGTGTTCTGTTAATTCATCTCACAGAGTTACTGCTTTCCCCTCAAGAAGCCTATCGCTAAGACTTTTCTTGTACAATTTGCAAAGTGATATTTGGAAGCCCATAGAGGGCCATATTGAAAAAGGTAATATCTTAAGTTAAAAACTTGAAACAAGCTTTCTGAGAAACGGCTTTGTGTTTTTTTAATTCATCTCACAGATTTACTGCTATCCCCTCATGAAGCCTTTCACTAATTGTGTACTTCTGGAATTGTCAAAGTGATATTTGGAAGCCCATAGAGGGCTATGGTGAAAATGGAAATATCTTCAGTTAAAAACGGGAAAGAAGCTTTCTGAGAAACTGCTTTGTGTTCTGTTAATTAATCTCACAGAGTTACAGATTTCCCCTCAAGTAGCGTTTCGCTAAGAATGCTCTTGGGGAATTTGCAAAGTGATATTTGGAAGCCCGTAGAGGGCTTTGGTGAAAAAGGAAATATCTTCCGTTAAAAACTGGAAAGAAGCTTTCTGAGAAACTGCTTTGTGTTCTCTTAATTCATTTCACAGATTTACAGCTTTCCCCTCAAAAAGCCTTTCGTTAAGACTGTTCTTGTGGAATTTGCAAAGTGATATTTGGAAGCCCATAGAGGGCTACGATGAAAGAGGAAATATCCTAAGTTAAAAACTGAAAAGAAGCATTCTGAGAAACTGCTTTGTGCTCTGTTAATTCTTGTCACAGAGTTACAGCTTTCCCTTCAAGAAGCCTTTCGCTAAGGCTGTTCTTGTGGAATTGGCAAAGTGATATTTGGAAGCCCATAGAGGGCTATGGTGAAAATGGAAATATCTTCCGTTAAAAATGGGAAAGAAGCTTTCTAAGAAACTGCTTTGTGTTCTGTTAATTCATCTCACAGAGTTACAGCTTTCCCCTCAAGAAGCCTTTCGCTACGACTGTTTTTGTAGAATTTGCAAAGTGATATTCGGAAGGCCATAGAGGGCTATGGTGAAAAAGGAAATAGCCTCCGATAAAAACTGGAAAGAAATTTTCTGAGAAACTGCTTTGTGTTCTGTGAATTAATCTCATGGAGTTACAGCTTTCCTTAAAGAAGCCTTTCGCTAAGGTTGTTCTTGCGGAACTTGCAAAGTGATACTTGGAAGCCCATAGAGGGCTATGGTGAAAAAGGAAATATCTTCAGTTAAAAACTGGAAAGAAGCTGTCTGAGAAAGTTCTACGTGTTCTGTTAATTCAACTCACAGAGTTACTGCTTTCCCATCAACAAACCTTGCACTAAGACTGTTCTTGTGGATTTTCCAAAGTGCTATTTGGAAGCCCATAGAGGGCTATTTGAAAAAGGAAATATCTTCCGTTAAAAACTGGAAAGAAGCTTTCTGAGAAACTATTTTGTGTTCTGTTAATTCATCTCACAGAGTTACAGCTTTCCCCTCAACAAGCCTTTCGTTAAGACTGTTCTTGTGGAATTGGATAAGTGATATTTGGAAGCCAATAGAGGGTTATGGTAAAAAAGGATATATCTTCCGGTAAAAACTGGAAAGGGGCTTTATGAGAAACTGCTTTGTGTTCTGTTAACTCATCTAACAGAGTTACAGCATTCCCTTCAAGAAGCCTTTCGCTAAGTCTGTTCTTGTGGAATTTGCAAAGTGACTTTTGGAAGCCCATAGATGGATACGGTGAAAAAGGAAATATCTTCCGTTAAAAACTGGAAAGAAGCTTTCTGAGAAACTGCTTTGTGTTCTGTTAATTCATCTCACAGAGTTACAGCTTTACGCTCAAGAAACCTTTCGCGAAGACTGTTCTTGTGGAATTTGCAAAGTGATATTTGGAAGTCCATAGAGGGCTATGGTGAAAAAGGAAATACCTTCCGTTAACAACTGGAAAGAAGCTTTCTGAGAAACTGCTTTGTGTCCTGATAGTTCATCTCACAGAGTTACAGATTTCCCCTAAAGAAGCCTTTCGTTAAGACTGTTCTTGTGGAATTTGCAAAGTGATATTTAGAAGCCCGTAGTGGGCTATAGTGAAAAAGGAAATATCTTCCGTTAAAAATTGCAAAGAAGCTTTCTGAGAAACTGCTTTGTGTTCTGTTAATTCAACTCACAGAGTTACAGCTTTCCCTTCAAGAAGCCTTTCGCTAAGTCTGTTCTTGTGTAATTTGCAAAGTGATATTTGGAAGCTCATAGAGGGCTATGGTGAAAAAGGAAATATCTTCCGTTAAAAACTGGAAAGAATCTTTCTGAGAAACTGCTTTGTGTTCTCTTAATTCATCTCATAGTTACTGCTTTCCCCTCAAGAAGCCTTTCGCTAAGACTGTTCTTGTGGAATTTGCAAAGTGATATTTGGGATCCAATAGAGGGCTGTGGTGAAAAAGGAAATATCTTCCGTTAAAAACTGGAAAGAAGCTTTCTGAGAAACTGCTCTGTGTTCTGTTAATTCATCTCACAGAGTTACATCTTTTCCTTCAAGAAGCCTTTCGCTAAGGCTGTTCTTGTGGAAATTGCAAAGTGATATTTGGTAGCCAATAGAGGGCTACGGTGCAAAAGAAATTATCTTCAGTTAAAAACAGGAAAGAAGCTGTCTGAGAAACTGCTTTGTGTTCTATTAATTCATCGCAAAGAGTTACAGCTTTCCCCTCAAGAAGACTTTCGCTAAGGCTGTTCTTGTGGAATTTGCAAAGTGATTTTCTGAAGCCCATAGAGGGCTATGGTGAAAAAGGAAATATCTTCCGTTAAAAATGGGAAAGAAGTTTTCTGATTTACAGCTTTCCCTTCAAGAAGCCTTTCGCTAAGGCTGTTCTTGTGGAATTTGCAAAGCGATATTTCGAAGCCCATAGAGGGCTCTGGTGAAAAAGGAAAGAGCCTCCGTTAAAAACTGGAAAGAAATTTTCTAAGAAATGGCTTTGTCTTCTGTGAATTCATCTCACAGAGTTACAGCTTTCCTTAAAGAAGCCTTTCGCTAAGGTTGTTCTTGCGGAACTTGCAAAGTGATATTTGGAAGCCCATAGAGGGCTATGGTGAAACAGGAAATATCTTCAGTTAAAAACTGGAAAGAAGCTGTCTGAGAAACAACTTTGTGATGTTTTAATTCATCTCTCAGAGTTACAGCTTTCCCCTCAAGAAGAGTTTTGCTAAGACTGTTCTTGTGGAATTGGATAAGTGATACTTGGAAGCCCATAGAGGGCTATGGTGAAAAAGGAATATTTTCAATTAAAAACTGGAAAGAAGCTTTCTGAGAAACTGCTTTGTGTTCTCTTAATTCATCTCACAGATTTACAGCTTTCCCCTCAAGAAGCCGTTCGCTAAGACTGTTCTTGTGGAATTTGCAAAGTGATATTTGGAAGTCCATAGAGGGCTATGGTGAAAAAGGAAATATCTTCCGTTAAAAACTGGAAAGGAACTTTCTGAGAAACTGCTTTGTGTTCTGTTAATTCACCTCTCTGAGTTACTGCTTTCCCCTCAAGAAGCGTTTCGCTAAGACTGTTCTTGTGGAATTTTCAAAGTGATATTTCAAAACCCATAGAGGGATATGGTGAAAAAGGCAATATCTTCCTTTTAAAACTGGAAAGAAGCTTTCAGAGAAACTGCTTTGTGTTCGGTTAATTCAACTCACAGAGTTACAGCTTTTCCTTCAAGAGGCCTTTCGCTTTTACTGTTATTGTGGAATTTGCAAAGTGATATTTGGAAGCCCATAGAGGGATATTTAGAAAAAGGAAATATCTTCAGTTAAAAACTGGAAAGAAGCTGTCTGAGAAACTGCTTTGTGTTCTGTTAATTCATCTCACAGAGTTACAGCTTTCCCTTCAAGAATCCTTTCGCGAAGGCTGTTCTTGTGTAAATTGCAAAGGGATATTTGGAAGCCCATAGAGGGCTACGGAGAAAAAGGAAATACCTTCCGTTAAAAATTGGAAAGAAACTTTCTGAGAACCTGCTTTGTGTTCTGTTAATTCACCTCACAGAGTTACTGCTTTCCCTTCAAGAAGCCTTTCGCTAAGCCTGTTCTTGTGGAATTTGCAAAGTGATATTTTGAAGCCCATAGAGATCTATGGTGAAAAAGGAAATATCTTCCGTTAAATACTGGAAAGAAGCTTTCTGAGAAACGGCTTTGTGTTCTGTTAATTCATCTCACAGAGTTACAGCTTTCCCTTCAAGAAGCCTTTCGCTAAGGCTCTTCTTGTGGAATTTGCAAAGTGATATTTGGAAGCCCATAGAGGGCTCTGGTGAAAAGGTAATATCTTCAGTGAAAAAATGGAAAGAAGCTGTCTCAGAAACGGCTTTTTGTTCTGTGAATTCACCTCACAGAGTTACAGCTTTCCCCTCAAGAAGCCTTTCGATAAGGCTGTTCTTGTGGAATTTTCAAAGTGATATTTGGAAGCCCCTAGACGGCTATGGTGAAAAAGGAAATATCTTCAGTTAAAAATTGGAAAGAAGATGTCTGAGAAACTGCTTTGTGTTGTGTTAATTCATCTCACAGTGTTACAGCTTTCCCTCAAGAAGCCTTTTGCTTAGACTGTTCTTGTGGAATTGGCAAAGTGATATTTGGAAGCCCATAGAGGGCTATGGTGAAAAAGGAATATCTTCAGTTAAAAACTGGAAAGAAGCTGTCTGAGAAACTGCTTTGTGTTGTGTTAATTCATCTCACAGAGTTACAGTTTCCCCTCTAGGAGCCTTTCGGTAAGACTGTTCTTTTGGAATTTGCAAAGCATATTTCTAAGCCCATAGAGGGCTATATTGAAAAAGGAAACATCTTCCGTTAAAAACTGGAAAGATGCTTTCCTTGAAACTACTTTGTATTCTGTTAATTCATCTCACAGAATTACAGCTTTCCCTTCAAGAAGCCTTTCTCTAAGCCTGTTCTTGTGGAATTTGCAAAGTGATATTTGGTAGCCCAAAGAGGGCTACGGAGAAAAAGGAAATACCTTCCGTTAAAAATTGGAAAGAAGCTTTCTGAGAAACTGCTTTGTGTTCTGTTAATTCTCCTCACAGAGATACTGTTTCCCTTCAAGAAGCCTTTCGCTAAGACTGTTCCTGTGGAATTTGCAAAGTGATATTTTGCAGTCCATAGAGATCTATGGTGAAAAAGGAAATATCTTCCGTTAAAAACTGGAAAGAAGCTTTTTGAGAAACGGCTTTGTGTTCTGTTAATTCATCTCACAGCGTTACAGCTTTCCCTTCAAGAAGCCTTTCGCTAAGGCTGTTCTTGTGGAATTTGCACAGTGATATTTGGAAGCCCATATAGGGCTAAGGTGAAAAAGGAAATATCTTCCGTTAAAAACTGGAAAGAAGCTTTCTGAGAAACTGCTTTGTGTTCTGTTAATTGATCTCACAGAGTTACAGCTTTCCCCTCAAGAAGCCTTTTGCTAAGACTGTATTTGTGGAATTTGCAAAGAGATATTTGGAAGCCCATGGGGGGCTACGGTGAAAAAGGAAATATCTTTCGTAAAATACTGGAAAGAAGCTTTCTGAGAAACTGCTTTGTGTTCTGTTAATTCATCTCACAGAGTTACAGCTTTCCTTTCAAGAAGCCTTTCGCTAAGACTGTTCTTGTGGAATTTGCAAAGTGATATTTGGAAGCCCACAGAGGGCTATGGCGAAAAAGGAAATATCTTCTGTTAAAAACTGGAAAGAAGCTGTCTGAGAAAGTTCTATGTGTTCTGTTAATTCAACTCACAGAGTTACTGCTTTCCCTTCAAGAAGCCTTTCACTAAGACTGTTCTTGTGGATTTTCCAAAGTGATATTTGGAAACCCATAGAGGGCTATTTGAAAAAGGAAATATCTTCCGTTAAAAACTGGAAAGAAGCTTTCTGAGAAACTGCTTTGTGTTCTCTTAATTCATCTCATAGTTACTGCTTTCCCCTCAAGAAGCCTTTCGCTAAAACTGTTCTTGTGGAATTTGCAAAGTGATATTTGGAAGCCCATAAAGGGTTAAGGTGAAAAAGGAAATATTTTCCGTTAAAAACTGGAAAGAAGATTTCTGAGAAACTGCTTTGTTTTCTGTTAATTCATCTCACAGTGTTACAGCTTTCCCCTCAAGAAGCCTTTCGTTAAGACTGTTCTTGTGGAATTTGCAAAGTGATATTTGGGATCCAATAGAGGGCTGTGGTGAAAAAGGAAATATCTTCCGTTAAAAACTGGAAAGAAGGTTTCTGAGAAATTGCTTTGTGTTCTGTTAATTCATCTCACAGAGTTACAGCTTTCCCTTCAAGAAGCCTTTCGCTAAGGCTGTTCTTGTGGAAATTGCAAAGTGATATTTGGTAGCCAGTAGAGGGCTACGGTGCAAAAGAAATTATCTTCAGTTAAAAACAGGAAAGAAGCTGTCTGAGAAACTGCTTTGTGTTCTATTAATTCATCGCAAAGAGTTACAGCTTTCCCCTCAAGAAGACTTTCGCTAAGGCTGTTCTTGTGGAATTTGCAAAGTGATTTTCGGAAGCCCATAGAGGGCTATGGTGAAAAAGGAAATATCTTCCGTTAAAAATGGGAAAGAAGTTTTCTGATTTACAGCTTTCCCTTCAAGAAGCCTTTCGCTAAGGCTGTTCTTGTGGAATTTGCAAAGCGATATTTCGAAGCCCATAGAGGACTCTGGTGAAAAAGGAAAGAGCCTCCGTTAAAAACTGGAAAGAAATTTTCTAAGAAATGGCTTTTTCTTCTGTGAATTCATCTCACAGAGTTACAGCTTTCCTTAAAGAAGCCTTTCGCTAAGGTTGTTCTTGCGGAACTTGCAAAGTCATATTTGGAAGCCCTTAGAGGGCTATGGTGAAACAGGAAATATCTTCAGTTAAAAACTGGAAAGAAGCTGTCTGAGAAACAACTTTGTGATGTTTTAATTCATCTCTCAGAGTTACAGCTTTCCCCTCAAGAAGAGTTTTGCTAAGACTGTTCTTGTGGAATTGGATAAGTGATACTTGGAAGCCCATAGAGGGCTATGGTGAAAAAGGAATATTTTCAATTAAAAACTGGAAAGAAGCTTTCTGAGAAACTGCTTTGTGTTCTCTTAATTCATCTCACAGATTTACAGCTTTCCCCTCAAGAAGCCGTTCGCTAAGACTGTTCTTGTGGAATTTGCAAAGTGATATTTGGAAGTCCATAGAGGGCTATGGTGAAAAAGGAAATATCTTCCGTTAAAAACTGGAAAGGAACTTTCTGAGAAACTGCTTTGTGTTCTGTTAATTCACCTCTCTGAGTTACTGCTTTCCCCTCAAGAAGCGTTTCGCTAAGACTGTTCTTGTGGAATTTTCAAAGTGATATTTCAAAACCCATAGAGGGATATGGTGAAAAAGGCAATATCTTCCTTTTAAAACTGGAAAGAAGCTTTCAGAGAAACTGCTTTGTGTTCGGTTAATTCAACTCACAGAGTTACAGCTTTTCCTTCAAGAGGCCTTTCGCTTTTACTGTTATTGTGGAATTTGCAAAGTGATATTTGGAAGCCCATAGAGGGATATTTAGAAAAAGGAAATATCTTCAGTTAAGAACTGGAAAGAAGCTGTCTGAGAAACTGCTTTGTGTTCTGTTAATTCATCTCACAGAGTTACAGCTTTCCCTTCAAGAATCCTTTCGCGAAGGCTGTTCTTGTGTAATTTGCAAAGGGATATTTGGAAGCCCATAGAGGGCTACGGAGAAAAAGGAAATACCTTCCGTTAAAAATTGGAAAGAAACTTTCTGAGAACCTGCTTTGTGTTCTGTTAATTCACCTCACAGAGTTACTGCTTTCCCTTCAAGAAGCCTTTCGCTAAGCCTGTTCTTGTGGAATTTGCAAAGTGATATTTTGAAGCCCATAGAGATCTATGGTGAAAAAGGAAATATCTTCCGTTAAATACTGGAAAGAAGCTTTCTGAGAAACGGCTTTGTGTTCTGTTAATTCATCTCACAGAGTTACAGCTTTCCCTTCAAGAAGCCTTTCGCTAAGGCTGTTCTTGTGGAATTTGCAAAGTGATATTTGGAAGCCCATAGAGGGCTCTGGTGAAAAAGGTAATATCTTCAGTGAAAAAATGGAAAGAAGCTGTCTGAGAAACGGCTTTTTGTTCTGTGAATTCACCTCACAGAGTTACAGCTTTCCCCTCAAGAAGCCTTTCGATAAGGCTGTTCTTGTGGAATTTTCAAAGTGATATTTGGAAGCCCCTAGACGGCTATGGTGAAAAAGGAAATATCTTCAGTTAAAAATTGGAAAGAAGATGTCTGAGAAACTGCTTTGTGTTGTGTTAATTCATCTCACAGTGTTACAGCTTTCCCTCAAGAAGCCTTTTGCTTAGACTGTTCTTGTGGAATTGGCAAAGTGATATTTGGAAGCCCATAGAAGGCTATGGTGAAAAAGGAATATCTTCAGTTAAAAACTGGAAAGAAGCTGTCTGAGAAACTGCTTTGTGTTGTGTTAATTCATCTCACAGAGTTACAGTTTCCCCTCTAGGAGCCTTTCGGTAAGACTGTTCTTTTGGAATTTGCAAAGCATATTTCTAAGCCCATAGAGGGCTATATTGAAAAAGGAAACATCTTCCGTTAAAAACTGGAAAGATGCTTTCCTTGAAACTACTTTGTATTCTGTTAATTCATCTCACAGAATTACAGCTTTCCCTTCAAGAAGCCTTTCTCTAAGCCTGTTCTTGTGGAATTTGCAAAGTGATATTTGGTAGCCCAAAGAGGGCTACGGAGAAAAAGGAAATACCTTCCGTTAAAAATTGGAAAGAAGGTTTCTGAGAAACTGGTTTGTGTTCTGTTAATTCTCCTCACAGAGATACTGTTTCCCTTCAAGAAGCCTTTCGCTAAGACTGTTCCTGTGGAATTTGCAAAGTGATATTTTGCAGTCCATAGAGATCTATGGTGAAAAAGGAAATATCTTCCGTTAAAAATTGGAAAGAAGCTTTCTGAGAAACGGCTTTGTGTTCTGTTAATTCATCTCACAGCGTTACAGCTTTCCCTTCAAGAAGCCTTTCGCTAAGGCTGTTCTTGTGGAATTTGCAAAGTGATATTTGGAAGCCCATAGAGGGCTCTGGTGAAAAAGGTAATATCTTCAGTGAAAAAATGGAAAGAAGCTGTCTGAGAAACGGCTTTTTGTTCTGTGAATTCACCTCACAGAGTTACAGCTTTCCCCTCAAGAAGCCTTTCGATAAGGCTGTTCTTGTGGAATTTTCAAAGTGATATTTGGAAGCCCCTAGACGGCTATGGTGAAAAAGGAAATATCTTCAGTTAAAAATTAGAAAGAAGATGTCTGAGAAACTGCTTTGTGTTGTGTTAATTCATCTCACAGTGTTACAGCTTTCCCTCAAGAAGCCTTTTGCTTAGACTGTTCTGGTGGAATTGGCAAAGTGATATTTGGAAGCCCATAGAGGGCTATGGTGAAAAAGGAATATCTTCAGTTAAAAACTGGAAAGAAGCTGTCTGAGAAACTGCTTTGTGTTGTGTTAATTCATCTCACAGAGTTACAGTTTCCCCTCTAGGAGCCTTTCGGTAAGACTGTTCTTTTGGAATTTGCAAAGCATATTTCTAAGCCCATAGAGGGCTATATTGAAAAAGGAAACATCTTCCGTTAAAAACTGGAAAGATGCTTTCCTTGAAACTACTTTGTATTCTGTTAATTCATCTCACAGAATTACAGCTTTCCCTTCAAGAAGCCTTTCTCTAAGCCTGTTCTTGTGGAATTTGCAAAGTGATATTTGGTAGCCCAAAGAGGGCTACGGAGAAAAAGGAAATACCTTCCGTTAAAAATTGGAAAGAAGCTTTCTGAGAAACTGCTTTGTGTTCTGTTAATTCTCCTCACAGAGATACTGTTTCCCTTCAAGAAGCCTTTCGCTAAGACTGTTCCTGTGGAATTTGCAAAGTGATATTTTGCAGTCCATAGAGATCTATGGTGAAAAAGGAAATATCTTCCGTTACAAACTGGAAAGAAGCTTTCTGAGAAACGGCTTTGTGTTCTGTTAATTCATCTCACAGCGTTACAGCTTTCCCTTCAAGAAGCCTTTCGCTAAGGCTGTTCTTGTGGAATTTGCACAGTGATATTTGGAACCCCATATAGGGCTATGGTGAAAAAGGAAATATCTTCCGTTAAAAACTGGAAAGAAGCTTTCTGAGAAACTGCTTTGTGTTCTGTTAATTGATCTCACAGAGTTACAGCTTTCCCCTCAAGAAGCCTTTTGCTAAGACTGTATTTGTGGAATTTGCAAAGAGATATTTGGAAGCCCATGGGGGGCTATGGCGGAAAAGGAAATATCTTCTGTTAAAAACTGGAAAGAAGCATTCTGAGAAACTGCTTTGTGTTCTGTTCATTCATCTCACAGAGTTCCTGCTTTCCCCTCAAGAAGCCTATCGCTAAGACTTTTCTTGTACAATTTGCAAGGTGATATTTGGAAGCCCATAGAGGGCCATATTGAAAAAGGTAATAATTTAAGTTAAAAACTTGAAAGAAGCTTTCTGAGAAACGGCTTTGTGTTTTTTTAATTCATCTCACAGATTTACTGCTATCCCCTCACGAAGCATTTTGCTAAGACTGTTCTTGTGGAATTTGCACAGTGATATTTGGAAGCCCAAAGAGGGCTACGGTGAAAAAGGAAATATCCTAAGTTAAAAACTGAAAAGAAGCATTCTGAGAAACTCCTTTGTGTTCTGTTAATTCATTTCACAGAGTTACAGCTTTCCCTTCAAGAAGCCTTTCACTAAGTGTGTACTTCTGGAATTGTCAAAGTGATATTTGGAAGCCCATAGAGGGCTATGGTGAAAATGGAAATATCTTCAGTTAAAAACTGGAAAGAAGCTTTCTGAGAAACTGCTTTGTGTTCTGTTAATTAATCTCACAGAGTTACAGATTTCCCCTCATGTAGCGTTTCGCTAAGACTGCTCTTGGGGAATTTGCAAAGTGCTATTTGGAAGCCCGTAGAGGGCTTTGGTGAAAAAGGAAATATCTTCCGTTAAAAACTGGAAAGAAGCTTTCTGAGAAACTGCTTTGTGTTCTCTTAATTCATTTCACAGATTTACAGCTTTCCCCTCAAAAAGCCTTTCGTTAAGACTCTTCTTGTGGAATTTGCAAAGTGATATTTGGAAGCCCATAGAGGGCTATGATGAAAGAGGAAATATCCTAAGTTAAAAACTGAAAAGAAGCATGCTGAGAAACTGCTTTGTGCTCTGTTAATTCTTGTCACGGAGTTACAGTTTTCCCTTCAAGAAGCCTTTCGCTAAGGCTGTTCTTGTGGAATTGGCAAAGTGATATTTGGAAGCCCATAGAGGGCTATGGTGAAAATGGAAATATCTTCCGTTAAAAACGGGAAAGAAGCTTTCTGAGAAACTGCTTTGTGTTCTGTTAATTCATCTCACAGAGTTACAGCTTTCCCCTCAAGAAGCCTTTCGCTACGACTGTTTTTGTAGAATTTGCAAAGTGATATTCGGAAGGCCATAGAGGGCTATGGTGAAAAAGGAAATAGCCTCCGATAAAAACTGGAAAGAAATTTTCTGAGAAACTGCTTTGTGTTCTGTGAATTAACCTCATGGAGTTACAGCTTTCCTTAAAGAAGCCTTTCGCTAAGGTTGTTCTTGCGGAACTTGCAAAGTGATATTTGGAAGCCCATAGAGGGCTATGGTGAAAAAGGAAATATCTTCAGTTAAAAACTGGAAAGAAGCTGTCTGAGAAAGTTCTATGTGTTCTGTTAATTCAACTCACAGAGTTACTGCTTTCCCATCAACAAACCTTTCACTAAGACTGTTCTTGTGGATTTTCCAAAGTGATATTTGGAAGCCCATAGAGGGCTATTTGAAAAAGGAAATATCTTCCGTTAAAAACTGGAAAGAAGCTTTCTGAGAAACTACTTTGTGTTCTGTTAATTCATCTCACAGAGTTACAGCTTTCCCCTCAAGAAGACTTTCCCTAGGACTGTTCTTGAGGAATTTGCAAAGTGATATTTGAAAGCCCAGAGAGCGCAATGGTGAAAAAGTAAATATCTTCCTTTAAAATCTGGAAAGAAGCTTTCTGAGAAACTACTTTGTGTTCTGTTAATTCATCTCACAGAGTTACAGCTTTCCCCTCAACAAGCCTTTCGTTAAGACTGTTCTTGTGGAATTGGATAAGTGATATTTGGAAGCCAATAGAGGGTTATGGTAAAAAAGGATATATCTTCCGGTAAAAACTGGAAAGGAGCTTTATGAGAAACTGCTTTGTGTTCTGTTAACTCATCTAACAGAGTTACAGCATTCCCTTCAAGAAGCCTTTCGCTAAGTCTGTTCTTGTGGAATTTGCAAAGTGACTTTTGGAAGCCCATAGAGGGATACGGTGAAAAAGGAAATATCTTCCGTTAAAAACTGGAAAGAAGCTTTCTGAGAAACTGCTTTGTGTTCTGTTAATTCATCTCACAGAGTTACAGCTTTACGCTCAAGAAGCCTTTCGCGAAGACTGTTCTTGTGGAATTTGCAAAGTGATATTTGGAAGTCCATAGAGGGCTATGGTGAAAAAGGAAATATCTTCCGTTAACAACTGGAAAGAAGCTTTCTGAGAAACTGCTTTGTGTTCTGTTAATTCATCTCACAGCGTTACAGCTTTCCCTTCAAGAAGCCTTTCGCTAAGGCTGTTCTTGTGGAATTTGCACAGTGATATTTGGAACCCCATATAGGGCTATGGTGAAAAAGGAAATATCTTCCGTTAAAAACTGGAAAGAAGCTTTCTGAGAAACTGCTTTGTGTTCTGTTAATTGATCTCACAGAGTTACAGCTTTCCCCTCAAGAAGCCTTTTGCTAAGACTGTATTTGTGGAATTTGCAAAGAGATATTTGAAAGCCCATGGGGGGCTATGGCGGAAAAGGAAATATCTTCTGTTAAAAACTGGAAAGAAGCATTCTGAGAAACTGCTTTGTGTTCTGTTCATTCATCTCACAGAGTTACTGCTTTCCCCTCAAGAAGCCTATCGCTAAGACTTTTCTTGTACAATTTGCAAGGTGATATTTGGAAGCCCATAGAGGGCCATATTGAAAAAGGTAATAATTTAAGTTAAAAACTTGAAAGAAGCTTTCTGAGAAACGGCTTTGTGTTTTTTTAATTCATCTCACAGATTTACTGCTATCCCCTCACGAAGCCTTTTGCTAAGACTGTTCTTGTGGAATTTGCACAGTGATATTTGGAAGCCCAAAGAGGGCTACGGTGAAAAAGGAAATATCCTAAGTTAAAAACTGAAAAGAAGCATTCTGAGAAACTCCTTTGTGTTCTGTTAATTCATTTCACAGAGTTACAGCTTTCCCTTCAAGAAGCCTTTCACTAAGTGTGTACTTCTGGAATTGTCAAAGTGATATTTGGAAGCCCATAGAGGGCTATGGTGAAAATGGAAATATCTTCAGTTAAAAACTGGAAAGAAGCTTTCTGAGAAACTGCTTTGTGTTCTGTTAATTAATCTCACAGAGTTACAGATTTCCCCTCAAGTAGCGTTTCGCTAAGACTGCTCTTGGGGAATTTGCAAAGTGCTATTTGGAAGCCCGTAGAGGGCTTTGGTGAAAAAGGAAATATCTTCCGTTAAAAACTGGAAAGAAGCTTTCTGAGAAACTGCTTTGTGTTCTCTTAATTCATTTCACAGATTTACAGCTTTCCCCTCAAAAAGCCTTTCGTTAAGACTCTTCTTGTGGAATTTGCAAAGTGATATTTGGAAGCCCATAGAGGGCTATGATGAAAGAGGAAATATCCTAAGTTAAAAACTGAAAAGAAGCATGCTGAGAAACTGCTTTGTGCTCTGTTAATTCTTGTCACGGAGTTACAGTTTTCCCTTCAAGAAGCCTTTCGCTAAGGCTGTTCTTGTGGAATTGGCAAAGTGATATTTGGAAGCCCATAGAAGGCTATGGTGAAAATGGAAATATCTTCCGTTAAAAACGGGAAAGAAGCTTTCTGAGAAACTGCTTTGTGTTCTGTTAATTCATCTCACAGAGTTACAGCTTTCCCCTCAAGAAGCCTTTCGCTACGACTGTTTTTGTAGAATTTGCAAAGTGATATTCGGAAGGCCATAGAGGGCTATGGTGAAAAAGGAAATAGCCTCCGATAAAAACTGGAAAGAAATTTTCTGAGAAACTGCTTTGTGTTCTGTGAATTAATCTCATGGAGTTACAGCTTTCCTTAAAGAAGCCTTTCGCTAAGGTTGTTCTTGCGGAACTTGCAAAGTGATATTTGGAAGCCCATAGAGGGCTATGGTGAAAAAGGAAATATCTTCAGTTAAAAACTGGAAAGAAGCTGTCTGAGAAAGTTCTATGTGTTCTGTTAATTCAACTCACAGAGTTACTGCTTTCCCATCAAAAAACCTTTCACTAAGACTGTTCTTGTGGATTTTCCAAAGTGATATTTGGAAGCCCATAGAGGGCTATTTGAAAAAGGAAATATCTTCCGTTAAAAACTGGAAAGAAGCTTTCTGAGAAACTACTTTGTGTTCTGTTAATTCATCTCACAGAGTTACAGCTTTCCCCTCAAGAAGACTTTCCCTAGGACTGTTCTTGAGGAATTTGCAAAGTGATATTTGAAAGCCCAGAGAGCGCAATGGTGAAAAAGGAAATATCTTCCTTTAAAATCTGGAAAGAAGCTTTCTGAGAAACTACTTTGTGTTCTGTTAATTCATCTCACAGAGTTACAGCTTTCCCCTCAAGAAGCCTTTCGTTAAGACTGTTCTTGTGGAATTGGATAAGTGATATTTGGAAGCCAATAGAGGGTTATGGTAAAAAAGGATATATCTTCCGGTAAAAACTGGAAAGGAGCTTTATGAGAAACTGCTTTGTGTTCTGTTAACTCATCTAACAGAGTTACAGCATTCCCTTCAAGAAGCCTTTCGCTAAGTCTGTTCTTGTGGAATTTGCAAAGTGACTTTTGGAAGCCCATAGAGGGATACGGTGAAAAAGGAAATATCTTCCGTTAAAAACTGGAAAGAAGCTTTCTGAGAAACTGCTTTGTGTTCTGTTAATTCATCTCACAGAGTTACAGCTTTACGCTCAAGAAGCCTTTCGCGAAGACTGTTCTTGTGGAATTTGCAAAGTGATATTTGGAAGTCCATAGAGGGCTATGGTGAAAAAGGAAATATCTTCCGTTAACAACTGGAAAGAAGCTTTCTGAGAAACTGCTTTGTGTTCTGTTACTTCAACTCACAGAGTTACAGCTTTCCCTTCAAGAAGCCTTTCGCTAAGTCTGTTCTTGTGGAATTTGCAAAGTGATATTTGGAAGCTCATAGAGGGCTATGGTGAAAAAGAAATATCTTCCGTTAAAAACTGGAAAGAATCTTTCTGAGAAACTGCTTTGTGTTCTCTTAATTCATCTCATAGTTACTGCTTTCCCCTGAAGAAGCCTTTCGCTAAGACTGTTCTTGTGGAATTTGCAAAGTGATATTTGGAAGCCCATAAAGGGTTAAGGTGAAAAAGGAAATATTTTCCGTTAAAAACTGGAAAGAAGATTTCTGAGAAACTGCTTTGTTTTCTGTTAATTCATCTCACAGTGTTACAGCTTTCCCCTCAAGAAGCCTTTCGTTAAGACTGTTCTTGTGGAATTTGCAAAGTGATATTTGTGATCCAATAGAGGGCTGTGGTGAAAAAGGAAATATCTTCCGTTAAAAACTGGAAAGAAGGTTTCTGAGAAATTGCTTTGTGTTCTGTTAATTCATCTCACAGAGTTACAGCTTTCCCTTCAAGAAGCCTTTCGCTAAGGCTGTTCTTGTGGAAATTGCAAAGTGATATTTGGTAGCCAATAGAGGGCTACGGTGCAAAAGAAATTATCTTCAGTTAAAAACAGGAAAGAAGCTGTCTGAGAACTGCTTTGTGTTCTATTAATTCATCGCAAAGAATTACAGCTTTCCCCTCAAGAAGACTTTCGCTAAGGCTGTTCTTGTGGAATTTGCAAAGTGATTTTCAGAAGCCCATAGAGGGCTATGGTGAAAAAGGAAATATCTTCCGTTAAAAATGGGAAAGAAATTTTCTGATTTACAGCTTTCCCTTCAAGAAGCCTTTCGCTAAGGCTGTTCTTGTGGAATTTGCAAAGCGATATTTCGAAGCCCATAGAGGGCTATGGTGAAAAAGGAAAGAGCCTCCGTTAAAAACTGGAAAGAAATTTTCTAAGAAATGGCTTTGTCTTCTGTGAATTCATCTCACAGAGTTACAGCTTTCCTTAAAGAAGCCTTTCGCTAAGGTTGTTCTTGCGGAACTTGCAAAGTGATATTTGGAAGCCCATAGAGGGCTATGGTGAAACAGGAAATATCTTCAGTTAAAAACTGGAAAGAAGCTGTCTGAGAAACAACTTTGTGATGTTTTAATTCATCTCTCAGAGTTACAGCTTTCCCCTCAAGAAGAGTTTTGCTAAGACTGTTCTTGTGGAATTGGATAAGTGATACTTGGAAGCCCATAGAGGGCTATGGTGAAAAAGGAATATTTTCAATTAAAAACTGGAAAGAAGCTTTCTGAGAAACTGCTTTGTGTTCTCTTAATTCATCTCACAGATTTACAGCTTTCCCCTCAAGAAGCCGTTCGCTAAGACTGTTCTTGTGGAATTTGCAAAGTGATATTTGGAAGTCCATAGAGGGCTATGGTGAAAAAGGAAATATCTTCCGTTAAAAACTGGAAAGGAACTTTCTGAGAAACTGCTTTGTGTTCTGTTAATTCACCTCTCTGAGTTACTGCTTTCCCCTCAAGAAGCGTTTCGCTAAGACTGTTCTTGTGGAATTTTCAAAGTGATATTTCAAAACCCATAGAGGGATATGGTGAAAAAGGCAATATCTTCCTTTTAAAACTGGAAAGAAGCTTTCAGAGAAACTGCTTTGTGTTCGGTTAATTCAACTCACAGAGTTACAGCTTTTCCTTCAAGAGGCCTTTCGCTTTTACTGTTATTGTGGAATTTGCAAAGTGATATTTGGAAGCCCATAGAGGGATATTTAGAAAAAGGAAATATCTTCAGTTAAAAACTGGAAAGAAGCTGTCTGAGAAACTGCTTTGTGTTCTGTTAATTCATCTCACAGAGTTACAGCTTTCCCTTCAAGAATCCTTTCGCGAAGGCTGTTCTTGTGTAATTTGCAAAGGGATATTTGGAAGCCCATAGAGGGCTACGGAGAAAAAGGAAATACCTTCCGTTAAAAATTGGAAAGAAACTTTCTGAGAACCTGCTTTGTGTTCTGTTAATTCACCTCACAGAGTTACTGCTTTCCCTTCAAGAAGCCTTTCGCTAAGCCTGTTCTTGTGGAATTTGCAAAGTGATATTTTGAAGCCCATAGAGATCTATGGTGAAAAAGGAAATATCTTCCGTTAAATACTGGAAAGAAGCTTTCTGAGAAACGGCTTTGTGTTCTGTTAATTCATCTCACAGAGTTACAGCTTTCCCTTCAAGAAGCCTTTCGCTAAGGCTGTTCTTGTGGAATTTGCAAAGTGATATTTGGAAGCCCATAGAGGGCTCTGGTGAAAAAGGTAATATCTTCAGTGAAAAAATGGAAAGAAGCTGTCTGAGAAACGGCTTTTTGTTCTGTGAATTCACCTCACAGAGTTACAGCTTTCCCCTCAAGAAGCCTTTCGATAAGGCTGTTCTTGTGGAATTTTCAAAGTGATATTTGGAAGCCCCTAGACGGCTATGGTGAAAAAGGAAATATCTTCAGTTAAAAATTGGAAAGAAGATGTCTGAGAAACTGCTTTGTGTTGTGTTAATTCATCTCACAGTGTTACAGCTTTCCCTCAAGAAGCCTTTTGCTTAGACTGTTCTTCTGGAATTGGCAAAGTGATATTTGGAAGCCCATAGAGGGCTATGGTGAAAAAGGAATATCTTCAGTTAAAAACTGGAAAGAAGCTGTCTGAGAAACTGCTTTGTGTTGTGTTAATTCATCTCACAGAGTTACAGTTTCCCCTCTAGGAGCCTTTCGGTAAGACTGTTCTTTTGGAATTTGCAAAGCATATTTCTAAGCCCATAGAGGGCTATATTGAAAAAGGAAACATCTTCCGTTAAAAACTGGAAAGATGCTTTCCTTGAAACTACTTTGTATTCTGTTAATACATCTCACAGAATTACAGCTTTCCCTTCAAGAAGCCTTTCTCTAAGCCTGTTCTTGTGGAATTTGCAAAGTGATATTTGGTAGCCCAAAGAGGGCTACGGAGAAAAAGGAAATACCTTCCGTTAAAAATTGGAAAGAAGCTTTCTGAGAAACTGCTTTGTGTTCTGTTAATTCTCCTCACAGAGATACTGTTTCCCTTCAAGAAGCCTTTCGCTAAGACTGTTCCTGTGGAATTTGCAAAGTGATATTTTGCAGTCCATAGAGATCTATGGTGAAAAAGGAAATATCTTCCGTTAAAAACTGGAAAGAAGCTTTCTGAGAAACGGCTTTGTGTTCTGTTAATTCATCTCACAGCGTTACAGCTTTCCCTTCAAGAAGCCTTTCGCTAAGGCTGTTCTTGTGGAATTTGCACAGTGATATTTGGAAGCCCATATAGGGCTAAGGTGAAAAAGGAAATATCTTCCGTTATAAACTGGAAATAAGCTTTCTGAGAAACTGCTTTGTGTTCTGTTAATTGATCTCACAGAGTTACAGCTTTCCCCTCAAGAAGCCTTTTGCTAAGACTGTATTTGTGGAATTTGCAAAGAGATATTTGGAAGCCCATGGGGGGCTATGGTGAAAAAGGAAATATCTTTCGTAAAATACTGGAAAGAAGCTTTCTGAGAAACTGCTTTGTGTTCTGTTAATTCATCTCACAGAGTTACAGCTTTCCTTTCAAGAAGCCTTTCGCTAAGACTGTTCTTGTGGAATTTGCAAAGTGATATTTGGAAGCCCACAGAGGGCTATGGCGAAAAAGGAAATATCTTCTGTTAAAAACTGGAAAGAAGCTGTCTGAGAAAGTTCTATGTGTTCTGTTAATTCAACTCACAGAGTTACTGCTTTCCCTTCAAGAAGCCTTTCACTAAGACTGTTCTTGTGGATTTTCCAAAGTGATATTTGGAAACCCATAGAGGGCTACTTGAAAAAGGAAATATCTTCCGTTAAAAACTGGAAAGAAGCTTACTGAGAAACTGCTTTGTGTTCTCTTAATTCATCTCATAGTTACTGCTTTCCCCTCAAGAAGCCTTTCGCTAAAACTGTTCTTGTGGAATTTGCAAAGTGATATTTGGAAGCCCATAAAGGGTTAAGGTGAAAAAGGAAATATTTTCCGTTAAAAACTGGAAAGAAGCTTTCTGAGAAACGGCTTTGTGTTTTTTTAATTCATCTCACAGATTTACTGCTATCCCCTCACGAAGCCTTTTGCTAAGACTGTTCTTGTGGAATTTGCACAGTGATATTTGGAAGCCCAAAGAGGGCTACGGTGAAAAAGGAAATATCCTAAGTTAAAAACTGAAAAGAAGCATTCTGAGAAACTCCTTTGTGTTCTGTTAATTCATTTCACAGAGTTACAGCTTTCCCTTCAAGAAGCCTTTCACTAAGTGTGTACTTCTGGAATTGTCAAAGTGATATTTGGAAGCCCATAGAGGGCTATGGTGAAAATGGAAATATCTTCAGTTAAAAACTGGAAAGAAGCTTTCTGAGAAACTGCTTTGTGTTCTGTTAATTAATCTCACAGAGTTACAGATTTCCCCTCAAGTAGCGTTTCGCTAAGACTGCTCTTGGGGAATTTGCAAAGTGCTATTTGGAAGCCCGTAGAGGGCTTTGGTGAAAAAGGAAATATCTTCCGTTAAAAACTGGAAAGAAGCTTTCTGAGAAACTGCTTTGTGTTCTCTTAATTCATTTCACAGATTTACAGCTTTCCCCTCAAAAAGCCTTTCGTTAAGACTCTTCTTGTGGAATTTGCAAAGTGATATTTGGAAGCCCATAGAGGGCTATGATGAAAGAGGAAATATCCTAAGTTAAAAACTGAAAAGAAGCATGCTGAGAAACTGCTTTGTGCTCTGTTAATTCTTGTCACGGAGTTACAGTTTTCCCTTCAAGAAGCCTTTCGCTAAGGCTGTTCTTGTGGAATTGGCAAAGTGATATTTGGAAGCCCATAGAGGGCTATGGTGAAAATGGAAATATCTTCCGTTAAAAACGGGAAAGAAGCTTTCTGAGAAACTGCTTTGTGTTCTGTTAATTCATCTCACAGAGTTACAGCTTTCCCCTCAAGAAGCCTTTCGCTACGACTGTTTTTGTAGAATTTGCAAAGTGATATTCGGAAGGCCATAGAGGGCTATGGTGAAAAAGGAAATAGCCTCCGATAAAAACTGGAAAGAAATTTTCTGAGAAACTGCTTTGTGTTCTGTGAATTAATCTCATGGAGTTACAGCTTTCCTTAAAGAAGCCTTTCGCTAAGGTTGTTCTTGCGGAACTTGCAAAGTGATATTTGGAAGCCCATAGAGGGCTATGGTGAAAAAGGAAATATCTTCAGTTAAAAACTGGAAAGAAGCTGTCTGAGAAAGTTCTATGTGTTCTGTTAATTCAACTCACAGAGTTACTGCTTTCCCATCAACAAACCTTTCACTAAGACTGTTCTTGTGGATTTTCCAAAGTGATATTTGGAAGCCCATAGAGGGCTATTTGAAAAAGGAAATATCTTCCGTTAAAAACTGGAAAGAAGCTTTCTGAGAAACTACTTTGTGTTCTGTTAATTCATCTCACAGAGTTACAGCTTTCCCCTCAAGAAGACTTTCCCTAGGACTGTTCTTGAGGAATTTGCAAAGTGATATTTGAAAGCCCAGAGAGCGCAATGGTGAAAAAGTAAATATCTTCCTTTAAAATCTGGAAAGAAGCTTTCTGAGAAACTACTTTGTGTTCTGTTAATTCATCTCACAGAGTTACAGCTTTCCCCTCAACAAGCCTTTCGTTAAGACTGTTCTTGTGGAATTGGATAAGTGATATTTGGAAGCCAATAGAGGGTTATGGTAAAAAAGGATATATCTTCCGTTAAAAACTGGAAAGGAGCTTTATGAGAAACTGCTTTGTGTTCTGTTAACTCATCTAACAGTTACAGCATTCCCTTCAAGAAGCCTTTCGCTAAGTCTGTTCTTGTGGAATTTGCAAAGTGACTTTTGGAAGCCCATAGAGGGATACGGTGAAAAAGGAAATATCTTTCGTTAAAAACTGGAAAGAAGCTTTCTGAGAAACTGCTTTGTGTTCTGTTAATTCATCTCACAGAGTTACAGCTTTACGCTCAAGAAGCCTTTCACGAAGACTGTTCTTGTGGAATTTGCAAAGTGATATTTGGAAGTCCATAGAGGGCTATGGTGAAAAAGGAAATATCTTCCGTTAACAACTGGAAAGAAGCTTTCTGAGAAACTGCTTTGTGTTCTGTTAATTCAACTCACAGAGTTACAGCTTTCCCTTCAAGAAGCCTTTCGCTAAGTCTGTTCTTGTGGAATTTGCAAAGTGATATTTGGAAGCTCATAGAGGGCTATGGTGAAAAAGGAAATATCTTCCGTTAAAAACTGGAAAGAATCTTTCTGAGAAACTGCTTTGTGTTCTCTTAATTCATCTCATAGTTACTGCTTTCCCCTCAAGAAGCCTTTCGCTAAGACTGTTCTTGTGGAATTTGCAAAGTGATATTTGGAAGCCCATAAAGGGTTAAGGTGAAAAAGGAAATATTTTCCGTTAAAAACTGGAAAGAAGATTTCTGAGAAACTGCTTTGTTTTCTGTTAATTCATCTCACAGTGTTACAGCTTTCCCCTCAAGAAGCCTTTCGTTAAGACTGTTCTTGTGGAATTTGCAAAGTGATATTTGTGATCCAATAGAGGGCTGTGGTGAAAAAGGAAATATCTTCCGTTAAAAACTGGAAAGAAGGTTTCTGAGAAATTGCTTTGTGTTCTGTTAATTCATCTCACAGAGTTACAGCTTTCCCTTCAAGAAGCCTTTCGCTAAGGCTGTTCTTGTGGAAATTGCAAAGTGATATTTGGTAGCCAATAGAGGGCTACGGTGCAAAAGAAATTATCTTCAGTTCAAAACAGGAAAGAAGCTGTCTGAGAACTGCTTTGTGTTCTATTAATTCATCGCAAAGAATTACAGCTTTCCCCTCAAGAAGACTTTCGCTAAGGCTGTTCTTGTGGAATTTGCAAAGTGATTTTCAGAAGCCCATAGAGGGCTATGGTGAAAAAGGAAATATCTTCCGTTAAAAATGGGAAAGAAATTTTCTGATTTACAGCTTTCCCTTCAAGAAGCCTTTCGCTAAGGCTGTTCTTGTGGAATTTGCAAAGCGATATTTCGAAGCCCATAGAGGGCTATGGTGAAAAAGGAAAGAGCCTCCGTTAAAAACTGGAAAGAAATTTTCTAAGAAATGGCTTTGTCTTCTGTGAATTCATCTCACAGAGTTACAGCTTTCCTTAAAGAAGCCTTTCGCTAAGGTTGTTCTTGCGGAACTTGCAAAGTGATATTTGGAAGCCCATAGAGGGCTATGGTGAAACAGGAAATATCTTCAGTTAAAAATTGGAAAGAAGATGTCTGAGAAACTGCTTTGTGTTGTGTTAATTCATCTCACAGTGTTACAGCTTTCCCTCAAGAAGCCTTTTGCTTAGACTGTTCTGGTGGAATTGGCAAAGTGATATTTGGAAGCCCATAGAGGGCTATGGTGAAAAAGGAATATCTTCAGTTAAAAACTGGAAAGAAGCTGTCTGAGAAACTGCTTTGTGTTGTGTTAATTCATCTCACAGAGTTACAGTTTCCCCTCTAGGAGCCTTTCGGTAAGACTGTTCTTTTGGAATTTGCAAAGCATATTTCTAAGCCCATAGAGGGCTATATTGAAAAAGGAAACATCTTCCGTTAAAAACTGGAAAGATGCTTTCCTTGAAACTACTTTGTATTCTGTTAATTCATCTCACAGAATTACAGCTTTCCCTTCAAGAAGCCTTTCTCTAAGCCTGTTCTTGTGGAATTTGCAAAGTGATATTTGGTAGCCCAAAGAGGGCTACGGAGAAAAAGGAAATACCTTCCGTTAAAAATTGGAAAGAAGCTTTCTGAGAAACTGCTTTGTGTTCTGTTAATTCTCCTCACAGAGATACTGTTTCCCTTCAAGAAGCCTTTCGCTAAGACTGTTCCTGTGGAATTTGCAAAGTGATATTTTGCAGCCCATAGAGATCTATGGTGAAAAAGGAAATATCTTCCGTTAAAAACTGGAAAGAAGCTTTCTGAGAAACGGCTTTGTGTTCTGTTAATTCATCTCACAGCGTTACAGCTTTCCCTTCAAGAAGCCTTTCGCTAAGGCTGTTCTTGTGGAATTTGCACAGTGATATTTGGAACCCCATATAGGGCTATGGTGAAAAAGGAAATATCTTCCGTTAAAAACTGGAAAGAAGCTTTCTGAGAAACTGCTTTGTGTTCTGTTAATTGATCTCACAGAGTTACAGCTTTCCCCTCAAGAAGCCTTTTGCTAAGACTGTATTTGTGGAATTTGCAAAGAGATATTTGGAAGCCCATGGGGGGCTATGGCGGAAAAGGAAATATCTTCTGTTAAAAACTGGAAAGAAGCATTCTGAGAAACTGCTTTGTGTTCTGTTCATTCATCTCACAGAGTTACTGCTTTCCCCTCAAGAAGCCTATCGCTAAGACTTTTCTTGTACAATTTGCAAGGTGATATTTGGAAGCCCATAGAGGGCCATATTGAAAAAGGTAATAATTTAAGTTAAAAACTTGAAAGAAGCTTTCTGAGAAACGGCTTTGTGTTTTTTTAATTCATCTCACAGATTTACTGCTATCCCCTCACGAAGCCTTTTGCTAAGACTGTTCTTGTGGAATTTGCACAGTGATATTTGGAAGCCCAAAGAGGGCTACTGTGAAAAAGGAAATATCCTAAGTTAAAAACTGAAAAGAAGCATTCTGAGAAACTCCTTTGTGTTCTGTTAATTCATTTCACAGAGTTACAGCTTTCCCTTCAAGAAGCCTTTCACTAAGTGTGTACTTCTGGAATTGTCAAAGTGATATTTGGAAGCCCATAGAGGGCTATGGTGAAAATGGAAATATCTTCAGTTAAAAACTGGAAAGAAGCTTTCTGAGAAACTGCTTTGTGTTCTGTTAATTAATCTCACAGAGTTACAGATTTCCCCTCAAGTAGCGTTTCGCTAAGACTGCTCTTGGGGAATTTGCAAAGTGCTATTTGGAAGCCCGTAGAGGGCTTTGGTGAAAAAGGAAATATCTTCCGTTAAAAACTGGAAAGAAGCTTTCTGAGAAACTGCTTTGTGTTCTCTTAATTCATTTCACAGATTTACAGCTTTCCCCTCAAAAAGCCTTTCGTTAAGACTCTTCTTGTGGAATTTGCAAAGTGATATTTGGAAGCCCATAGAGGGCTATGATGAAAGAGGAAATATCCTAAGTTAAAAACTGAAAAGAAGCATGCTGAGAAACTGCTTTGTGCTCTGTTAATTCTTGTCACGGAGTTACAGTTTTCCCTTCAAGAAGCCTTTCGCTAAGGCTGTTCTTGTGGAATTGGCAAAGTGATATTTGGAAGCCCATAGAGGGCTATGGTGAAAATGGAAATATCTTCCGTTAAAAACGGGAAAGAAGCTTTCTGAGAAACTGCTTTGTTTTCTGTTAATTCATCTCACAGAGTTACAGCTTTCCCCTCAAGAAGCCTTTCGCTACGACTGTTTTTGTAGAATTTGCAAAGTGATATTCGGAAGGCCATAGAGGGCTATGGTGAAAAAGGAAATAGCCTCCGATAAAAACTGGAAAGAAATTTTCTGAGAAACTGCTTTGTGTTCTGTGAATTAATCTCATGGAGTTACAGCTTTCCTTAAAGAAGCCTTTCGCTAAGGTTGTTCTTGCGGAACTTGCAAAGTGATATTTGGAAGCCCATAGAGGGCTATGGTGAAAAAGGAAATATCTTCAGTTAAAAACTGGAAAGAAGCTGTCTGAGAAAGTTCTATGTGTTCTGTTAATTCAACTCACAGAGTTACTGCTTTCCCATCAACAAACCTTTCACTAAGACTGTTCTTGTGGATTTTCCAAAGTGATATTTGGAAGCCCATAGAGGGCTATTTGAAAAAGGAAATATCTTCCGTTAAAAACTGGAAAGAAGCTTTCTGAGAAACTACTTTGTGTTCTGTTAATTCATCTCACAGAGTTACAGCTTTCCCCTCAAGAAGACTTTCCCTAGGACTGTTCTTGAGGAATTTGCAAAGTGATATTTGAAAGCCCAGAGAGCGCAATGGTGAAAAAGGAAATATCTTCCTTTAAAATCTGGAAAGAAGCTTTCTGAGAAACTACTTTGTGTTCTGTTAATTCATCTCACAGAGTTACAGCTTTCCCCTCAACAAGCCTTTCGTTAAGACTGTTCTTGTGGAATTGGATAAGTGATATTTGGAAGCCAATAGAGGGTTATGGTAAAAAAGGATATATCTTCCGGTAAAAACTGGAAAGGAGCTTTATGAGAAACTGCTTTGTGTTCTGTTAACTCATCTAACAGAGTTACAGCATTCCCTTCAAGAAGCCTTTCGCTAAGTCTGTTCTTGTGGAATTTGCAAAGTGACTTTTGGAAGCCCATAGAGGGATACGGTGAAAAAGGAAATATCTTCCGTTAAAAACTGGAAAGAAGCTTTCTGAGAAACTGCTTTGTGTTCTGTTAATTCATCTCACAGAGTTACAGCTTTACGCTCAAGAAGCCTTTCGCGAAGACTGTTCTTGTGGAATTTGCAAAGTGATATTTGGAAGTCCATAGAGGGCTATGGTGAAAAAGGAAATATCTTCCGTTAACAACTGGAAAGAAGCTTTCTGAGAAACTGCTTTGTGTTCTGTTAATTCATCTCACAGCGTTACAGCTTTCCCTTCAAGAAGCCTTTCGCTAAGGCTGTTCTTGTGGAATTTGCACAGTGATATTTGGAACCCCATATAGGGCTATGGTGAAAAAGGAAATATCTTCCGTTAAAAACTGGAAAGAAGCTTTCTGAGAAACTGCTTTGTGTTCTGTTAATTGATCTCACAGAGTTACAGCTTTCCCCTCAAGAAGCCTTTTGCTAAGACTGTATTTGTGGAATTTGCAAAGAGATATTTGGAAGCCCATGGGGGGCTATGGCGGAAAAGGAAATATCTTCTGTTAAAAACTGGAAAGAAGCATTCTGAGAAACTGCTTTGTGTTCTGTTCATTCATCTCACAGAGTTACTGCTTTCCCCTCAAGAAGCCTATCGCTAAGACTTTTCTTGTACAATTTGCAAGGTGATATTTGGAAGCCCATAAAGGGCCATATTGAAAAAGGTAATAATTTAAGTTAAAAACTTGAAAGAAGCTTTCTGAGAAACGGCTTTGTGTTTTTTTAATTCATCTCACAGATTTACTGCTATCCCCTCACGAAGCCTTTTGCTAAGACTGTTCTTGTGGAATTTGCACAGTGATATTTGGAAGCCCAAAGAGGGTTACGGTGAAAAAGGAAATATCCTAAGTTAAAAACTGAAAAGAAGCATTCTGAGAAACTCCTTTGTGTTCTGTTAATTCATTTCACAGAGTTACAGCTTTCCCTTCAAGAAGCCTTTCACTAAGTGTGTACTTCTGGAATTGTCAAAGTGATATTTGGAAGCCCATAGAGGGCTATGGTGAAAATGGAAATATCTTCAGTTAAAAACTGGAAAGAAGCTTTCTGAGAAACTGCTTTGTGTTCTGTTAATTAATCTCACAGAGTTACAGATTTCCCCTCAAGTAGCGTTTCGCTAAGACTGCTCTTGGGGAATTTGCAAAGTGCTATTTGGAAGCCCGTAGAGGGCTTTGGTGAAAAAGGAAATATCTTCCGTTAAAAACTGGAAAGAAGCTTTCTGAGAAACTGCTTTGTGTTCTCTTAATTCATTTCACAGATTTACAGCTTTCCCCTCAAAAAGCCTTTCGTTAAGACTCTTCTTGTGGAATTTGCAAAGTGATATTTGGAAGCCCATAGAGGGCTATGATGAAAGAGGAAATATCCTAAGTTAAAAACTGAAAAGAAGCATGCTGAGAAACTGCTTTGTGCTCTGTTAATTCTAGTCACGGAGTTACAGCTTTCCCTTCAAGAAGCCTTTCGCTAAGGCTGTTCTTGTGGAATTGGCAAAGTGATATTTGGAAGCCCATAGAGGGCTATGGTGAAAATGGAAATATCTTCCGTTAAAAACGGGAAAGAAGCTTTCTGAGAAACTGCTTTGTGTTCTGTTAATTCATCTCACAGAGTTACAGCTTTCCCCTCAAGAAGCCTTTCGCTACGACTGTTTTTGTAGAATTTGCAAAGTGATATTCGGAAGGCCATAGAGGGCTATGGTGAAAAAGGAAATAGCCTCCGATAAAAACTGGAAAGAAATTTTCTGAGAAACTGCTTTGTGTTCTGTGAATTAATCTCATGGAGTTACAGCTTTCCTTAAAGAAGCCTTTCGCTAAGGTTGTTCTTGCGGAACTTGCAAAGTGATATTTGGAAGCCCATAGAGGGCTATGGTGAAAAAGGAAATATCTTCAGTTAAAAACTGGAAAGAAGCTGTCTGAGAAAGTTCTATGTGTTCTGTTAATTCAACTCACAGAGTTACTGCTTTCCCATCAACAAACCTTTCACTAAGACTGTTCTTGTGGATTTTCCAAAGTGATATTTGGAAGCCCATAGAGGGCTATTTGAAAAAGGAAATATCTTCCGTTAAAAACTGGAAAGAAGCTTTCTGAGAAACTACTTTGTGTTCTGTTAATTCATCTCACAGAGTTACAGCTTTCCCCTCAAGAAGACTTTCCCTAGGACTGTTCTTGAGGAATTTGCAAAGTGATATTTGAAAGCCCAGAGAGCGCAATGGTGAAAAAGGAAATATCTTCCTTTAAAATCTGGAAAGAAGCTTTCTGAGAAACTACTTTGTGTTCTGTTAATTCATCTCACAGAGTTACAGCTTTCCCCTCAACAAGCCTTTCGTTAAGACTGTTCTTGTGGAATTGGATAAGTGATATTTGGAAGCCAATAGAGGGTTATGGTAAAAAAGGATATATCTTCCGGTAAAAACTGGAAAGGAGCTTTATGAGAAACTGCTTTGTGTTCTGTTAACTCATCTAACAGAGTTACAGCATTCCCTTCAAGAAGCCTTTCGCTAAGTCTGTTCTTGTGGAATTTGCAAAGTGACTTTTGGAAGCCCATAGAGGGATACGGTGAAAAAGGAAATATCTTCCGTTAAAAACTGGAAAGAAGCTTTCTGAGAAACTGCTTTGTGTTCTGTTAATTCATCTCAAAGAGTTACAGCTTTACGCTCAAGAAGCCTTTCGCGAAGACTGTTCTTGTGGAATTTGCAAAGTGATATTTGGAAGTCCATAGAGGGCTATGGTGAAAAAGGAAATATCTTCCGTTAACAACTGGAAAGAAGCTTTCTGAGAAATTGCTTTGTGTTCTGTTAATTCAACTCACAGAGTTAGAGCTTTCCCTTCAAGAAGACTTTCGCTAAGTCTGTTCTTGTGGAATTTGCAAAGTGATATTTGGAAGCTCATAGAGGGCTATGGTGAAAAAGGAAATATCTTCCGTTAAAAACTGGAAAGAAGCTTTCTGAGAAACTGCTTTGTGTTCTCTTAATTCATCTCATAGTTACTGCTTTCCCCTCAAGAAGCCTTTCGCTAAGACTGTTCTTGTGGAATTTGCAAAGTGATATTTGGGATCCAATAGAGGGCTGTGGTGAAAAAGGAAATATCTTCCGTTAAAAACTGGAAAGAAGGTTTCTGAGAAATTGCTTTGTGTTCTGTTAATTCATCTCACAGAGTTACAGCTTTCCCTTCAAGAAGCCTTTCGCTAAGGCTGTTCTTGTGGAAATTGCAAAGTGATATTTGGTAGCCAATAGAGGGCTACGGTGCAAAAGAAATTATCTTCAGTTCAAAACAGGAAAGAAGCTGTCTGAGAACTGCTTTGTGTTCTATTAATTCATCGCAAAGAATTACAGCTTTCCCCTCAAGAAGACTTTCGCTAAGGCTGTTCTTGTGGAATTTGCAAAGTGATTTTCAGAAGCCCATAGAGGGCTATGGTGAAAAAGGAAATATCTTCCGTTAAAAATGGGAAAGAAATTTTCTGATTTACAGCTTTCCCTTCAAGAAGCCTTTCGCTAAGGCTGTTCTTGTGGAATTTGCAAAGCGATATTTCGAAGCCCATAGAGGGCTATGGTGAAAAAGGAAAGAGCCTCCGTTAAAAACTGGAAAGAAATTTTCTAAGAAATGGCTTTGTCTTCTGTGAATTCATCTCACAGAGTTACAGCTTTCCTTAAAGAAGCCTTTCGCTAAGGTTGTTCTTGCGGAACTTGCAAAGTGATATTTGGAAGCCCATAGAGGGCTATGGTGAAACAGGAAATATCTTCAGTTAAAAACTGGAAAGAAGCTGTCTGAGAAACAACTTTGTGATGTTTTAATTCATCTCTCAGAGTTACAGCTTTCCCCTCAAGAAGAGTTTTGCTAAGACTGTTCTTGTGGAATTGGATAAGTGATACTTGGAAGCCCATAGAGGGCTATGGTGAAAAAGGAATATTTTCAATTAAAAACTGGAAAGAAGCTTTCTGAGAAACTGCTTTGTGTTCTCTTAATTCATCTCACAGATTTACAGCTTTCCCCTCAAGAAGCCGTTCGCTAAGACTGTTCTTGTGGAATTTGCAAAGTGATATTTGGAAGTCCATAGAGGGCTATGGTGAAAAAGGAAATATCTTCCGTTAAAAACTGGAAAGGAACTTTCTGAGAAACTGCTTTGTGTTCTGTTAATTCACCTCTCTGAGTTACTGCTTTCCCCTCAAGAAGCGTTTCGCTAAGACTGTTCTTGTGGAATTTTCAAAGTGATATTTCAAAACCCATAGAGGGATATGGTGAAAAAGGCAATATCTTCCTTTTAAAACTGGAAAGAAGCTTTCAGAGAAACTGCTTTGTGTTCGGTTAATTCAACTCACAGAGTTACAGCTTTTCCTTCAAGAGGCCTTTCGCTTTTACTGTTATTGTGGAATTTGCAAAGTGATATTTGGAAGCCCATAGAGGGATATTTAGAAAAAGGAAATATCTTCAGTTAAAAACTGGAAAGAAGCTGTCTGAGAAACTGCTTTGTGTTCTGTTAATTCATCTCACAGAGTTACAGCTTTCCCTTCAAGAATCCTTTCGCGAAGGCTGTTCTTGTGTAATTTGCAAAGGGATATTTGGAAGCCCATAGAGGGCTACGGAGAAAAAGGAAATACCTTCCGTTAAAAATTGGAAAGAAACTTTCTGAGAACCTGCTTTGTGTTCTGTTAATTCACCTCACAGAGTTACTGCTTTCCCTTCAAGAAGCCTTTCGCTAAGCCTGTTCTTGTGGAATTTGCAAAGTGATATTTTGAAGCCCATAGAGATCTATGGTGAAAAAGGAAATATCTTCCGTTAAATACTGGAAAGAAGCTTTCTGAGAAACGGCTTTGTGTTCTGTTAATTCATCTCACAGAGTTACAGCTTTCCCTTCAAGAAGCCTTTCGCTAAGGCTGTTCTTGTGGAATTTGCAAAGTGATATTTGGAAGCCCATAGAGGGCTCTGGTGAAAAAGGTAATATCTTCAGTGAAAAAATGGAAAGAAGCTGTCTGAGAAACGGCTTTTTGTTCTGTGAATTCACCTCACAGAGTTACAGCTTTCCCCTCAAGAAGCCTTTCGATAAGGCTGTTCTTGTGGAATTTTCAAAGTGATATTTGGAAGCCCCTAGACGGCTATGGTGAAAAAGGAAATATCTTCAGTTAAAAATTGGAAAGAAGATGTCTGAGAAACTGCTTTGTGTTGTGTTAATTCATCTCACAGTATTACAGCTTTCCCTCAAGAAGCCTTTTGCTTAGACTGTTCTTGTGGAATTGGCAAAGTGATATTTGGAAGCCCATAGAGGGCTATGGTGAAAAAGGAATATCTTCAGTTAAAAACTGGAAAGAAGCTGTCTGAGAAACTGCTTTGTGTTGTGTTAATTCATCTCACAGAGTTACAGTTTCCCCTCTAGGAGACTTTCGGTAAGACTGTTGTTTTGGAATTTGCAAAGCATATTTCTAAGCCCATAGAGGGCTATATTGAAAAAGGAAACATCTTCCGTTAAAAACTGGAAAGATGCTTTCCTTGAAACTACTTTGTATTCTGTTAATTCATCTCACAGAATTACAGCTTTCCCTTCAAGAAGCCTTTCTCTAAGCCTGTTCTTGTGGAATTTGCAAAGTGATATTTGGTAGCCCAAAGAGGGCTACGGAGAAAAAGGAAATACCTTCCGTTAAAAATTGGAAAGAAGCTTTCTGAGAAACTGCTTTGTGTTCTGTTAATTCTCCTCACAGAGATACTGTTTCCCTTCAAGAAGCCTTTCGCTAAGACTGTTCCTGTGGAATTTGCAAAGTGATATTTTGCAGTCCATAGAGATCTATGGTGAAAAAGGAAATATCTTCCGTTAAAAACTGGAAAGAAGCTTTCTGAGAAACGGCTTTGTGTTCTGTTAATTCATCTCACAGCGTTACAGCTTTCCCTTCAAGAAGCCTTTCGCTAGGGCTGTTCTTGTGGAATTTGCACAGTGATATTTGGAAGCCCATATAGGGCTATGGTGAAAAAGGAAATATCTTCCGTTAAAAACTGGAAAGAAGCTTTCTGAGAAACTGCTTTGTGTTCTGTTAATTGATCTCACAGAGTTACAGCTTTCCCTTCAAGAAGCCTTTCGCTAAGATTGTTCTTGTGGAATTTGCAAAGTGATATTTGGAAGCCCACAGAGGGCTATGGCGAAAAAGGAAATATCTTCTGTTAAAAACTGGAAAGAAGCTGTCTGAGAAAGTTCTATGTGTTCTGTTAATTCAACTCACAGAGTTACTGCTTTCCCTTCAAGAAGCCTTTCACTAAGACTGTTCTTGTGGATTTTCCAAAGTGATATTTGGAAGCCCATAGAGGGCTATTTGAAAAAGGAAATATCTTCCGTTAAAAACTGGAAAGAAGCTTTCTGAGAAACTGCTTTGTGTTCTCTTAATTCATCTCATAGTTACTGCTTTCCCCTCAAGAAGCCTTTCGCTAAGACTGTTCTTGTGGAATTTGCAAAGTGATATTTGGAAGCCCATAAAGGGTTAAGGTGAAAAAGTAAATATTTTCCGTTAAAAACTGGAAAGAAGATTTCTGAGAAACTGCTTTGTTTTCTGTTAATTCATCTCACAGTGTTACAGCTTTCCCCTCAAGAAGCCTTTCGTTAAGACTGTTCTTGTGGAATTTGCAAAGTGATATTTGGGATCCAATGGAGGGCTGTGGTGAAAAAGGAAATATCTTCCGTTAAAAACTGGAAAGAAGGTTTCTGAGAAATTGCTTTGTGTTCTGTTAATTCATCTCACAGAGTTACAGCTTTCCCTTCAAGAAGCCTTTCGCTAAGGCTGTTCTTGTGGAAATTGCAAAGTGATATTTGGTAGCCAATAGAGGGCTACGGTGCAAAAGAAATTATCTTCAGTTAAAAACAGGAAAGAAGCTGTCTGAGAAACTGCTTTGTGTTCTATTAATTCATCGCAAAGAGTTACAGCTTTCCCCTCAAGAAGACTTTCGCTAAGGCTGTTCTTGTGGAATTTGCAAAGTGATTTTCGGAAGCCCATAGAGGGCTATGGTGAAAAAGGAAATATCTTCCGTTAAAAATGGGAAAGAAATTTTCTGATTTACAGCTTTCCCTTCAAGAAGCCTTTCGCTAAGGCTGTTCTTGTGGAATTTGCAAAGCGATATTTCGAAGCCCATAGAGGGCTATGGTGAAAAAAGAAAGAGCCTCCGTTAAAAACTGGAAAGAAATTTTCTAAGAAATGGCTTTGTCTTCTGTGAATTCATCTCACAGAGTTACAGCTTTCCTTAAAGAAGCCTTTCGCTAAGGTTGTTCTTGCGGAACTTGCAAAGTGATATTTGGAAGCCCATAGAGGGCTATGGTGAAACAGGAAATATCTTCAGTTAAAAACTGGAAAGAAGCTGTCTGAGAAACAACTTTGTGATGTTTTAATTCATCTCTCAGAGTTACAGCTTTCCCCTCAAGAAGAGTTTGCTAAGACTGTTCTTGTGGAATTGGATAAGTGATACTTGGAAGCCCATAGAGGGCTATGGTGAAAAAGGAATATTTTCAATTAAAAACTGGAAAGAAGCTTTCTGAGAAACTGCTTTGTGTTCTCTTAATTCATCTCACAGATTTACAGCTTTCCCCTCAAGAAGCCGTTCGCTAAGACTGTTCTTGTGGAATTTGCAAAGTGATATTTGGAAGTCCATAGAGGGCTATGGTGAAAAAGGAAATATCTTCCGTTAAAAACTGGAAAGGAACTTTCTGAGAAACTGCTTTGTGTTCTGTTAATTCACCTCTCTGAGTTACTGCTTTCCCCTCAAGAAGCGTTTCGCTAAGACTGTTCTTGTGGAATTTTCAAAGTGATATTTCAAAACCCATAGAGGGATATGGTGAAAAAGGCAATATCTTCCTTTTAAAACTGGAAAGAAGCTTTCAGAGAAACTGCTTTGTGTTCGGTTAATTCAACTCACAGAGTTACAGCTTTTCCTTCAAGAGGCCTTTCGCTTTTACTGTTATTGTGGAATTTGCAAAGTGATATTTGGAAGCCCATAGAGGGATATTTAGAAAAAGGAAATATCTTCAGTTAAAAACTGGAAAGAAGCTGTCTGAGAAACTGCTTTGTGTTCTGTTAATTCATCTCACAGAGTTACAGCTTTCCCTTCAAGAATCCTTTCGCGAAGGCTGTTCTTGTGTAATTTGCAAAGGGATATTTGGAAGCCCATAGAGGGCTACGGAGAAAAAGGAAATACCTTCCGTTAAAAATTGGAAAGAAACTTTCTGAGAACCTGCTTTGTGTTCTGTTAATTCACCTCACAGAGTTACTGCTTTCCCTTCAAGAAGCCTTTCGCTAAGCCTGTTCTTGTGGAATTTGCAAAGTGATATTTTGAAGCCCATAGAGATCTATGGTGAAAAAGGAAATATCTTCCGTTAAATACTGGAAAGATGCTTTCCTTGAAACTACTTTGTATTCTGTTAATTCATCTCACAGAATTACAGCTTTCCCTTCAAGAAGCCTTTCTCTAAGCCTGTTCTTGTGGAATTTGCAAAGTGATATTTGGTAGCCCAAAGAGGGCTACGGAGAAAAAGGAAATACCTTCCGTTAAAAATTGGAAAGAAGCTTTCTGAGAAACTGCTTTGTGTTCTGTTAATTCTCCTCACAGAGATACTGTTTCCCTTCAAGAAGCCTTTCGCTAAGACTGTTCCTGTGGAATTTGCAAAGTGATATTTTGCAGCCCATAGAGATCTATGGTGAAAAAGGAAATATCTTCCGTTAAATACTGGAAAGAAGCTTTCGAGAAACGGCTTTGTGTTCTGTTAATTCATCTCACAGAGTTACAGCTTTCCCTTCAAGAAGCCTTTCGCTAAGGCTGTTCTTGTGGAATTTGCAAAGTGATATTTGGAAGCCCATAGAGGGCTCTGGTGAAAAAGGTAATATCTTCAGTGAAAAAAATGGAAAGAAGCTGTCTGAGAAACGGCTTTTTGTTCTGTGAATTCACCTCACAGAGTTACAGCTTTCCCCTCAAGAAGCCTTTCGATAAGGCTGTTCTTGTGGAATTTTCAAAGTGATATTTGGAAGCCCCTAGACGGCTATGGTGAAAAAGGAAATATCTTCAGTTAAAAATTGGAAAGAAGATGTCTGAGAAACTGCTTTGTGTTGTGTTAATTCATCTCACAGTGTTACAGCTTTCCCTCAAGAAGCCTTTTGCTTAGACTGTTCTTGTGGAATTGGCAAAGTGATATTTGGAAGCCCATAGAGGGCTATGGTGAAAAAGGAATATCTTCAGTTAAAAACTGGAAAGAAGCTGTCTGAGAAACTGCTTTGTGTTGTGTTAATTCATCTCACAGAGTTACAGTTTCCCCTCTAGGAGCCTTTCGGTAAGACTGTTCTTTTGGAATTTGCAAAGCATATTTCTAAGCCCATAGAGGGCTATATTGAAAAAGGAAACATCTTCCGTTAAAAACTGGAAAGATGCTTTCCTTGAAACTACTTTGTATTCTGTTAATTCATCTCACAGAATTACAGCTTTCCCTTCAAGAAGCCTTTCTCTAAGCCTGTTCTTGTGGAATTTGCAAAGTGATATTTGGTAGCCCAAAGAGGGCTACGGAGAAAAAGGAAATACCTTCCGTTAAAAATTGGAAAGAAGCTTTCTGAGAAACTGCTTTGTGTTCTGTTAATTCTCCTCACAGAGATACTGTTTCCCTTCAAGAAGCCTTTCGCTAAGACTGTTCCTGTGGAATTTGCAAAGTGATATTTTGCAGCCCATAGAGATCTATGGTGAAAAAGGAAATATCTTCCGTTAAAAACTGGAAAGAAGCTTTCTGAGAAACGGCTTTGTGTTCTGTTAATTCATCTCACAGCGTTACAGCTTTCCCTTCAAGAAGCCTTTCGCTAGGGCTGTTCTTGTGGAATTTGCACAGTGATATTTGGAACCCCATATAGGGCTATGGTGAAAAAGGAAATATTTTCCGTTAAAAACTGGAAAGAAGCTTTCTGAGAAACTGCTTTGTGTTCTGTTAATTGATCTCACAGAGTTACAGTTTTCCCCTCAAGAAGCCTTTTGCTAAGACTGTGTTTGTGGAATTTGCAAAGAGATATTTGGAAGCCCATGGGGGGCTATGGCGGAAAAGGAAATATCTTCTGTTAAAAACTGGAAAGAAGCATTCTGAGAAACTGCTTTGTGTTCTGTTAATTCATCTCACAGAGTTACTGCTTTCCCCTCAAGAAGCCTATCGCTAAGACTTTTCTTGTACAATTTGCAAAGTGATATTTGGAAGCCCATAGAGGGCCATATTGAAAAAGGTAATAATTTAAGTTAAAAACTTGAAAGAAGCTTTCTGAGAAACGGCTTTGTGTTTTTTTAATTCATCTCACAGATTTACTGCTATCCCCTCACGAAGCCTTTTGCTAAGACTGTTCTTGTGGAATTTGCACAGTGATATTTGGAAGCCCAAAGAGGGCTACGGTGAAAAAGGAAATATCCTAAGTTAAAAACTGAAAAGAAACATTCTGAGAAACTCCTTTGTGTTCTGTTAATTCATTTCACAGAGTTACAGCTTTCCCTTCAAGAAGCCTTTCACAAAGTGTGTACTTCTGGAATTGTCAAAGTGATATTTGGAAGCCCATAGAGGGCTATGGTGAAAATGGAAATATCTTCAGTTAAAAACTGGAAAGAAGCTTTCTGAGAAACTGCTTTGTGTTCTGTTAATTAATCTCACAGAGTTACAGATTTCCCCTCAAGTAGCGTTTCGCTAAGACTGCTCTTGGGGAATTTGCAAAGTGCTATTTGGAAGCCCGTAGAGGGCTTTGGTGAAAAAGGAAATATCTTCCGTTAAAAACTGGAAAGAAGCTTTCTGAGAAACTGCTTTGTGTTCTCTTAATTCATTTCACAGATTTACAGCTTTCCCCTCAAAAAGCCTTTCGTTAAGACTCTTCTTGTGGAATTTGCAAAGTGATATTTGGAAGCCCATAGAGGGCTATGATGAAAGAGGAAATATCCTAAGTTAAAAACTGAAAAGAAGCATGCTGAGAAACTGCTTTGTGCTCTGTTAATTCTTGTCACGGAGTTACAGCTTTCCCTTCAAGAAGCCTTTCGCTAAGGCTGTTCTTGTGGAATTGGCAAAGTGATATTTGGAAGCCCATAGAGGGCTATGGTGAAAATGGAAATATCTTCCGTTAAAAACGGGAAAGAAGCTTTCTGAGAAACTGCTTTGTGTTCTGTTAATTCATCTCACAGAGTTACAGCTTTCCCCTCAAGAAGCCTTTCGCTACGACTGTTTTTGTAGAATTTGCAAAGTGATATTCGGAAGGCCATAGAGGGCTATGGTGAAAAAGGAAATAGCCTCCGATAAAAACTGGAAAGAAATTTTCTGAGAAACTGCTTTGTGTTCTGTGAATTAATCTCATGGAGTTACAGCTTTCCTTAAAGAAGCCTTTCGCTAAGGTTCTTCTTGCGGAACTTGCAAAGTGATATTTGGAAGCCCATAGAGGGCTATGGTGAAAAAGGAAATATCTTCAGTTAAAAACTGGAAAGAAGCTGTCTGAGAAAGTTCTATGTGTTCTGTTAATTCAACTCACAGAGTTACTGCTTTCCCATCAACAAACCTTTCACTAAGACTGTTCTTGTGGATTTTCCAAAGTGATATTTGGAAGCCCATAGAGGGCTATTTGAAAAAGGAAATATCTTCCGTTAAAAACTGGAAAGAAGCTTTCTGAGAAACTACTTTGTGTTCTGTTAATTCATCTCACAGAGTTACAGCTTTCCCCTCAAGAAGACTTTCCCTAGGACTGTTCTTGAGGAATTTGCAAAGTGATATTTGAAAGCCCAGAGAGCGAAATGGTGAAAAAGGAAATATCTTCCTTTAAAATCTGGAAAGAAGCTTTCTGAGAAACTACTTTGTGTTCTGTTAATTCATCTCACAGAGTTACAGCTTTCCCCTAAACAAGCCTTTCGTTAAGACTGTTCTTGTGGAATTGGATAAGTGATATTTGGAAGCCAATAGAGGGTTATGGTAAAAAAGGATATATCTTCCGGTAAAAACTGGAAAGGAGATTTATGAGAAACTGCTTTGTGTTCTGTTAACTCATCTAACAGAGTTACAGCATTCCCTTCAA
Organism: Chlorocebus sabaeus; assembly: GCF_047675955.1. Classification (NCBI taxonomy): domain Eukaryota; kingdom Metazoa; phylum Chordata; class Mammalia; order Primates; family Cercopithecidae; genus Chlorocebus; species Chlorocebus sabaeus. The sequence goes on along the minus strand of NW_027328358.1, from coordinate 463,311 downwards.
GAAGCCTTTCGCTAAGTCTGTTCTTGTGGAATTTGCAAAGTGACATTTGGAAGCCCATAGAGGGATACGGTGAAAAAGGAAATATCTTCCGTTAAAAACTGGAAAGAAGCTTTCTGAGAAACTGCTTTGTGTTCTGTTAATTCATCTCACAGAGTTACAGCTTTACGCTCAAGAAGCCTTTCGCGAAGACTGTTCTTGTGGAATTTGCAAAGTGATATTTGGAAGTCCATAGAGGGCTATGGTGAAAAAGGAAATATCTTCCGTTAACAACTGGAAAGAATCTTTCTGAGAAACTGCTTTGTGTTCTCTTAATTCATCTCATAGTTACTGCTTTCCCCTCAAGAAGCCTTTCGCTAAGACTGTTCTTGTGGAATTTGCAAAGTGATATTTGGAAGCCCATAAAGGGTTAAGGTGAAAAAGGAAATATTTTCCGTTAAAAACTGGAAAGAAGATTTCTGAGAAACTGCTTTGTTTTCTGTTAATTCATCTCACAGTGTTACAGCTTTCCCCTCAAGAAGCCTTTCGTTAAGACTGTTCTTGTGGAATTTGCAAAGTGATATTTGGGATCCAATAGAGGGCTGTGGTGAAAAAGGAAATATCTTCCTTTAAAAACTGGAAAGAAGGTTTCTGAGAAATTGCTTTGTGTTCTGTTAATTCATCTCACAGAGTTACAGCTTTCCCTTCAAGAAGCCTTTCGCTAAGGCTGTTCTTGTGGAAATTGCAAAGTGATATTTGGTAGCCAATAGAGGGCTACGGTGCAAAAGAAATTATCTTCAGTTAAAAACAGGAAAGAAGCTGTCTGAGAAACTGCTTTGTGTTCTATTAATTCATCGCAAAGAGTTACAGCTTTCCCCTCAAGAAGACTTTCGCTAAGGCTGTTCTTGTGGAATTTGCAAAGTGATTTTCTGAAGCCCATAGAGGGCTATGGTGAAAAAGGAAATATCTTCCGTTAAAAATGGGAAAGAAGTTTTCTGATTTATAGCTTTCCCTTCAAGAAGCCTTTCGCTAAGTCTGTTCTTGTGGAATTTGCAAAGCGATATTTCGAAGCCCATAGAGGGCTATGGTGAAAAAGGAAAGAGCCTCCGTTAAAAACTGGAAAGAAATTTTCTAAGAAATGGCTTTGTCTTCTGTGAATTCATCTCACAGAGTTACAGCTTTCCTTAAAGAAGCCTTTCGCTAAGGTTGTTCTTGCGGAACTTGCAAAGTGATATTTGGAAGCCCATAGAGGGCTATGGTGAAACAGGAAATATCTTCAGTTAAAAACTGGAAAGAAGCTGTCTGAGAAACAACTTTGTGATGTTTTAATTCATCTCTCAGAGTTACAGCTTTCCCCTCAAGAAGAGTTTTGCTAAGACTGTTCTTGTGGAATTGGATAAGTGATACTTGGAAGCCCATAGAGGGCTATGGTGAAAAAGGAATATTTTCAATTAAAAACTGGAAAGAAGCTTTCTGAGAAACTGCTTTGTGTTCTTTTAATTCATCTCACAGATTTACAGCTTTCCCCTCAAGAAGTCGTTCGCTAAGACTGTTCTTGTGGAATTTGCAAAGTGATATTTGGAAGTCCATAGAGGGCTATGGTGAAAAAGGAAATATCTTCCGTTAAAAACTGGAAAGGAACTTTCTGAGAAACTGCTTTGTGTTCTGTTAATTCACCTCTCTGAGTTACTGCTTTCCCCTCAAGAAGCGTTTCGCTAAGACTGTTCTTGTGGAATTTTCAAAGTGATATTTCAAAACCCATAGAGGGATATGGTGAAAAAGGCAATATCTTCCTTTTAAAACTGGAAAGAAGCTTTCAGAGAAACTGCTTTGTGTTCGGTTAATTCAACTCACAGAGTTACAGCTTTTCCTTCAAGAGGCCTTTCGCTTTTACTGTTATTGTGGAATTTGCAAAGTGATATTTGGAAGCCCATAGAGGGATATTTAGAAAAAGGAAATATCTTCAGTTAAAAACTGGAAAGAAGCTGTCTGAGAAACTGCTTTGTGTTCTGTTAATTCATCTCACAGAGTTACAGCTTTCCCTTCAAGAATCCTTTCGCGAAGGCTGTTCTTGTGTAATTTGCAAAGGGATATTTGGAAGCCCATAGAGGGCTACGGAGAAAAAGGAAATACCTTCCATTAAAAATTGGAAAGAAACTTTCTGAGAACCTGCTTTGTGTTCTGTTAATTCACCTCACAGAGTTACTGCTTTCCCTTCAAGAAGCCTTTCGCTAAGCCTGTTCTTGTGGAATTTGCAAAGTGATATTTTGAAGCCCATAGAGATCTATGGTGAAAAAGGAAATATCTTCCGTTAAATACTGGAAAGAAGCTTTCTGAGAAACGGCTTTGTGTTCTGTTAATTCATCTCACAGAGTTACAGCTTTCCCTTCAAGAAGCCTTTCGCTAAGGCTGTTCTTGTGGAATTTGCAAAGTGATATTTGGAAGCCCATAGAGGGCTCTGGTGAAAAAGGTAATATCTTCAGTGAAAAAATGGAAAGAAGCTGTCTGAGAAACGGCTTTTTGTTCTGTGAATTCACCTCACAGAGTTACAGCTTTCCCCTCAAGAAGCCTTTCGATAAGGCTGTTCTTGTGGAATTTTCAAAGTGATATTTGGAAGCCCCTAGACGGCTATGGTGAAAAAGGAAATATCTTCAGTTAAAAATTGGAAAGAAGATGTCTGAGAAACTGCTTTGTGTTGTGTTAATTCATCTCACAGTGTTACAGCTTTCCCTCAAGAAGCCTTTTGCTTAGACTGTTCTTGTGGAATTGGCAAAGTGATATTTGGAAGCCCATAGAGGGCTATGGTGAAAAAGGAATATCTTCAGTTAAAAACTGGAAAGAAGCTGTCTGAGAAACTGCTTTGTGTTGTGTTAATTCATCTCACAGAGTTACAGTTTCCCCTCTAGGAGCCTTTCGGTAAGACTGTTCTTTTGGAATTTGCAAAGCATATTTCTAAGCCCATAGAGGGCTACATTGAAAAAGGAAACATCTTCCGTTAAAAACTGGAAAGATGCTTTCCTTGAAACTACTTTGTATTCTGTTAATTCATCTCACAGAATTACAGCTTTCCCTTCAAGAAGCCTTTCTCTAAGCCTGTTCTTGTGGAATTTGCAAAGTGATATTTGGTAGCCCAAAGAGGGCTACGGAGAAAAAGGAAATACCTTCCGTTAAAAATTGGAAAGAAGCTTTCTGAGAAACTGCTTTGTGTTCTGTTAATTCTCCTCACAGAGATACTATTTCCCTTCAAGAAGCCTTTCGCTAAGACTGTTCCTGTGGAATTTGCAAAGTGATATTTTGCAGCCCATAGAGATCTATGGTGAAAAAGGAAATATCTTCCGTTAAATACTGGAAAGAAGCTTTCGAGAAACGGCTTTGTGTTCTGTTAATTCATCTCACAGAGTTACAGTTTTCCCTTCAAGAAGCCTTTCGCTAAGGCTGTTCTTGTGGAATTTGCAAAGTGATATTTGGAAGCCCATAGAGGGCTCTGGTGAAAAAGGTAATATCTTCAGTGAAAAAATGGAAAGAAGCTGTCTGAGAAACGGCTTTTTGTTCTGTGAATTCACCTCACAGAGTTACAGCTTTCCCCTCAAGAAGCCTTTCGATAAGGCTGTTCTTGTGGAATTTTCAAAGTGATATTTGGAAGCCCCTAGACGGCTATGGTGAAAAAGGAAATATCTTCAGTTAAAAATTGGAAAGAAGATGTCTGAGAAACTGCTTTGTGTTGTGTTAATTCATCTCACAGTGTTACAGCTTTCCTTCAAGAAGCCTTTTGCTTAGACTGTTCTTGTGGAATTGGCAAAGTGATATTTGGAAGCCCATAGAGGGCTATGGTGAAAAAGGAATATCTTCAGTTAAAAACTGGAAAGAAGCTGTCTGAGAAACTGCTTTGTGTTGTGTTAATTCATCTCACAGAGTTACAGTTTCCCCTCTAGGAGCCTTTCGGTAAGACTGTTCTTTTGGAATTTGCAAAGCATATTTCTAAGCCCATAGAGGGCTATATTGAAAAAGGAAACATCTTCCGTTAAAAACTGGAAAGATGCTTTCCTTGAAACTACTTTGTATTCTGTTAATTCATCTCACAGAATTACAGCTTTCCCTTCAAGAAGCCTTTCTCTAAGCCTGTTCTTGTGGAATTTGCAAAGTGATATTTGGTAGCCCAAAGAGGGCTATGGAGAAAAAGGAAATACCTTCCGTTAAAAATTGGAAAGAAGCTTTCTGAGAAACTGCTTTGTGTTCTGTTAATTCTCCTCACAGAGATACTGTTTCCCTTCAAGAAGCCTTTCGCTAAGACTGTTCCTGTGGAATTTGCAAAGTGATATTTTGCAGCCCATAGAGATCTATGGTGAAAAAGGAAATATCTTCCGTTAAAAACTGGAAAGAAGCTTTCTGAGAAACGGCTTTGTGTTCTGTTAATTCATCTCACAGCGTTACAGCTTTCCCTTCAAGAAGCCTTTCGCTAAGGCTGTTCTTGTGGAATTTGCACAGTGATATTTGGAACCCCATATAGGGCTATGGTGAAAAAGGAAATATCTTCCGTTAAAAACTGGAAAGAAGCTTTCTGAGAAACTGCTTTGTGTTCTGTTAATTGATCTCACAGAGTTACAGCTTTCCCCTCAAGAAGCCTTTTGCTAAGACGGTATTTGTGGAATTTGCAAAGAGATATTTGGAAGCCCATGGGGGGCTATGGCGGAAAAGGAAATATCTTCTGTTAAAAACTGGAAAGAAGCATTCTGAGAAACTGCTTTGTGTTCTGTTAATTCATCTCACAGAGTTACTGCTTTCCCCTCAAGAAGCCTATCGCTAAGACTTTTCTTGTACAATTTGCAAAGTGATATTTGGAAGCCCATAGAGGACCATATTGAAAAAGGTAATAATTTAAGTTAAAAACTTGAAAGAAGCTTTCTGAGAAACGGCTTTGTGTTTTTTTAATTCATCTCACAGATTTACTGCTATCCCCTCACGAAACCTTTTGCTAAGACTGTTCTTGTGGAATTTGCACAGTGATATTTGGAAGCCCAAAGAGGTCTACGGTGAAAAAGGAAATATCCTAAGTTAAAAACTGAAAAGAAGCATTCTGAGAAATTCCTTTGTGTTCTGTTAATTCATTTCACAGAGTTACAGCTTTCCCTTCAAGAAGCCTTTCACAAAGTGTGTACTTCTGGAATTGTCAAAGTGATATTTGGAAGTCCATAGAGGGCTATGGTGAAAATGGAAATATCTTCAGTTAAAAACTGGAAAGAAGCTTTCTGAGAAACTGCTTTGTGTTCTGTTAATTAATCTCACAGAGTTACAGATTTCCCCTCAAGTAGCGTTTCGCTAAGACTGCTCTTGGGGAATTTGCAAAGTGCTATTTGGAAGCCCGTAGAGGGCTTTGGTGAAAAAGGAAATATCTTCCGTTAAAAACTGGAAAGAAGCTTTCTGAGAAACTGCTTTGTGTTCTCTTAATTCATTTCACAGATTTACAGCTTTCCCCTCAAAAAGCCTTTCGTTAAGACTCTTCTTGTGGAATTTGCAAAGTGATATTTGGAAGCCCATAGAGGGCTATGATGAAAGAGGAAATATCCTAAGTTAAAAACTGAAAAGAAGCATGCTGAGAAACTGCTTTGTGCTCTGTTAATTCTTGTCACGGAGTTACAGCTTTCCCTTCAAGAAGCCTTTCGCTAAGGCTGTTCTTGTGGAATTGGCAAAGTGATATTTGGAAGCCCATAGAGGGCTATGGTGAAAATGGAAATATCTTCCGTTAAAAACGGGAAAGAAGCTTTCTGAGAAACTGCTTTGTGTTCTGTTAATTCATCTCACAGAGTTACAGCTTTCCCCTCAAGAAGCCTTTCGCTACGACTGTTTTTGTAGAATTTGCAAAGTGATATTCGGAAGGCCATAGAGGGCTATGGTGAAAAAGGAAATAGCCTCCGATAAAAACTGGAAAGAAATTTTCTGAGAAACTGCTTTGTGTTCTGTGAATTAATCTCATGGAGTTACAGCTTTCCTTAAAGAAGCCTTTCGCTAAGGTTCTTCTTGCGGAACTTGCAAAGTGATATTTGGAAGCCCATAGAGGGCTATGGTGAAAAAGGAAATATCTTCAGTTAAAAACTGGAAAGAAGCTGTCTGAGAAAGTTCTATGTGTTCTGTTAATTCAACTCACAGAGTTACTGCTTTCCCATCAACAAACCTTTCACTAAGACTGTTCTTGTGGATTTTCCAAAGTGATATTTGGAAGCCCATAGAGGGCTATTTGAAAAAGGAAATATCTTCCGTTAAAAACTGAAAAGAAGCTTTCTGAGAAACTACTTTGTGTTCTGTTAATTCATCTCACAGAGTTACAGCTTTCCCCTCAAGAAGACTTTCCCTAGGACTGTTCTTGAGGAATTTGCAAAGTGATATTTGAAAGCCCAGAGAGCGCAATGGTGAAAAAGGAAATATCTTCCTTTAAAATCTGGAAAGAAGCTTTCTGAGAAACTACTTTGTGTTCTGTTAATTCATCTCACAGAGTTACAGATTTCCCCTCAACAAGCCTTTCGTTAAGACTGTTCTTGTGGAATTGGATAAGTGATATTTGGAAGCCAATAGAGGGTTATGGTAAAAAAGGATATATCTTCCGGTAAAAACTGGAAAGGAGCTTTATGAGAAACTGCTTTGTGTTCTGTTAACTCATCTAACAGAGTTACAGCATTCCCTTCAAGAAGCCTTTCGCTAAGTCTGTTCTTGTGGAATTTGCAAAGTGACTTTTGGAAGCCCATAGAGGGATACGGTGAAAAAGGAAATATCTTCCGTTAAAAACTGGAAAGAAGCTTTCTGAGAAACTGCTTTGTGTTCTCTTAATTCATCTCATAGTTACTGCTTTCCCCTCAAGAAGCCTTTCGCTAAGACTGTTCTTGTGGAATTTGCAAAGTGATATTTGGAAGCCCATAAAGGGTTAAGGTGAAAAAGGAAATATTTTCTGTTAAAAACTGGAAAGAAGATTTCTGAGAAACTGCTTTGTTTTCTGTTAATTCATCTCACAGTGTTACAGCTTTCCCCTCAAGAAGCCTTTCGTTAAGACTGTTCTTGTGGAATTTGCAAAGTGATATTTGGGATCCAATAGAGGGCTGTGGTGAAAAAGGAAATATCTTCCGTTAAAAACTGGAAAGAAGGTTTCTGAGAAATTGCTTTGTGTTCTGTTAATTCATCTCACAGAGTTACAGCTTTCCCTTCAAGAAGCCTTTCGCTAAGGCTGTTCTTGTGGAAATTTGCAAAGTGATATTTGGTAGCCAATAGAGGGCTACGGTGCAAAAGAAATTATCTTCAGTTCAAAACAGGAAAGAAGCTGTCTGAGAACTGCTTTGTGTTCTATTAATTCATCGCAAAGAATTACAGCTTTCCCCTCAAGAAGACTTTCGCTAAGGCTGTTCTTGTGGAATTTGCAAAGTGATTTTCAGAAGCCCCTAGAGGGCTATGGTGAAAAAGGAAATATCTTCCGTTAAAAATGGGAAAGAAATTTTCTGATTTACAGCTTTCCCTTCAAGAAGCCTTTCGCTAAGGCTGTTCTTGTGGAATTTGCAAAGCGATATTTCGAAGCCCATAGAGGGCTATGGTGAAAAAGGAAAGAGCCTCCGTTAAAAACTGGAAAGAAATTTTCTAAGAAATGGCTTTGTCTTCTGTGAATTCATCTCACAGAGTTACAGCTTTCCTTAAAGGAGCCTTTCGCTAAGGTTGTTCTTGCGGAACTTGCAAAGTGATATTTGGAAGCCCATAGATGGCTATGGTGAAACAGGAAATATCTTCAGTTAAAAACTGGAAAGAAGCTGTCTGAGAAACAACTTTGTGATGTTTTAATTCATCTCTCAGAGTTACAGCTTTCCCCTCAAGAAGAGTTTTGCTAAGACTGTTCTTGTGGAATTGGATAAGTGATACTTGGAAGCCCATAGAGGGCTATGGTGAAAAAGGAATATTTTCAATTAAAAACTGGAAAGAAGCTTTCTGAGAAACTGCTTTGTGTTCTCTTAATTCATCTCACAGATTTACAGCTTTCCCCTCAAGAAGCCGTTCGCTAAGACTGTTCTTGTGGAATTTGCAAAGTGATATTTGGAAGTCCATAGAGGGCTATGGTGAAAAAGGAAATATCTTCCGTTAAAAACTGGAAAGGAACTTTCTGAGAAACTGCTTTGTGTTCTGTTAATTCACCTCTCTGAGTTACTGCTTTCCCCTCAAGAAGCGTTTCGCTAAGACTGTTCTTGTGGAATTTTCAAAGTGATATTTCAAAACCCATAGAGGGATATGGTGAAAAAGGCAATATCTTCCTTTTAAAACTGGAAAGAAGCTTTCAGAGAAACTGCTTTGTGTTCGGTTAATTCAACTCACAGAGTTACAGCTTTTCCTTCAAGAGGCCTTTCGCTTTTACTGTTATTGTGGAATTTGCAAAGTGATATTTGGAAGCCCATAGAGGGATATTTAGAAAAAGGAAATATCTTCAGTTAAAAACTGGAAAGAAGCTGTCTGAGAAACTGCTTTGTGTTCTGTTAATTCATCTCACAGAGTTACAGCTTTCCCTTCAAGAATCCTTTCGCGAAGGCTGTTCTTGTGTAATTTGCAAAGGGATATTTGGAAGCCCATAGAGGGCTACGGAGAAAAAGGAAATACCTTCCGTTAAAAATTGGAAAGAAACTTTCTGAGAACCTGCTTTGTGTTCTGTTAATTCACCTCACAGAGTTACTGCTTTCCCTTCAAGAAGCCTTTCGCTAAGCCTGTTCTTGTGGAATTTGCAAAGTGATATTTTGAAGCCCATAGAGATCTATGGTGAAAAAGGAAATATCTTCCGTTAAATACTGGAAAGAAGCTTTCTGAGAAACGGCTTTGTGTTCTGTTAATTCATCTCACAGAGTTACAGCTTTCCCTTCAAGAAGCCTTTCGCTAAGGCTGTTCTTGTGGAATTTGCAAAGTGATATTTGGAAGCCCATAGAGGGCTCTGGTGAAAAAGGTAATATCTTCAGTGAAAAAATGGAAAGAAGCTGTCTGAGAAACGGCTTTTTGTTCTGTGAATTCACCTCACAGAGTTACAGCTTTCCCCTCAAGAAGCCTTTCGATAAGGCTGTTCTTGTGGAATTTTCAAAGTGATATTTGGAAGCCCCTAGACGGCTATGGTGAAAAAGGAAATATCTTCAGTTAAAAATTGGAAAGAAGATGTCTGAGAAACTGCTTTGTGTTGTGTTAATTCATCTCACAGTGTTACAGCTTTCCCTCAAGAAGCCTTTTGCTTAGACTGTTCTTGTGGAATTGGCAAAGTGATATTTGGAAGCCCATAGAGGGCTATGGTGAAAAAGGAATATCTTCAGTTAAAAACTGGAAAGAAGCTGTCTGAGAAACTGCTTTGTGTTGTGTTAATTCATCTCACAGAGTTACAGTTTCCCCTCTAGGAGCCTTTCGGTAAGACTGTTGTTTTGGAATTTGCAAAGCATATTTCTAAGCCCATAGAGGGCTATATTGAAAAAGGAAACATCTTCCGTTAAAAACTGGAAAGATGCTTTCCTTGAAACTACTTTGTATTCTGTTAATTCATCTCACAGAATTACAGCTTTCCCTTCAAGAAGCCTTTCTCTAAGCCTGTTCTTGTGGAATTTGCAAAGTGATATTTGGTAGCCCAAAGAGGGCTACGGAGAAAAAGGAAATACCTTCCGTTAAAAATTGGAAAGAAGCTTTCTGAGAAACTGCTTTGTGTTCTGTTAATTCTCCTCACAGAGATACTGTTTCCCTTCAAGAAGCCTTTCGCTAAGACTGTTCCTGTGGAATTTGCAAAGTGATATTTTGCAGTCCATAGAGATCTATGGTGAAAAAGGAAATATCTTCCGTTAAAAACTGGAAAGAAGCCTTCTGAGAAACTGCTTTGTGTTCTGTTAATTGATCTCACAGAGTTACAGCTTTCCCCTCAAGAAGCCTTTTGCTAAGACTGTATTTCTGGAATTTGCAAAGAGATATTTGGAAGCCCATGGGGGGCTATGGTGAAAAAGGAAATATCTTTCGTAAAATACTGGAAGGAAGCTTTCTGAGAAACTGCTTTGTGTTCTGTTAATTCATCTCACAGAGTTACAGCTTTCCCTTCAAGAAGCCTTTCGCTAAGACTGTTCTTGTGGAATTTGCAAAGTGATATTTGGAAGCCAACAGAGGGCTATGGCTATAAAGGAAATATCTTCTGTTAAAAACTGGAAAGAAGCATTCTGAGAAACTGCTTTCTGTTCTGTTCATTCAACTCACAGAGTTACTGCTTTCCCCTCAAGAGGCCTATCGCTAAGATTTTTCTTGTACAATTTGCAAAGTGATATTTGGAAGCCCATAGAGGGCCATATTGAAAAAGGTAATATCTTAAGTTAAAAACTTGAAAGAAGCTTTCTGAGAAACGGCTTTGTGTTTTTTTAATTCATCTCACAGATTTACTGCTATCCCCTCACGAAGCCTTTTGCTAAGACTGTTCTTGTGGAATTTGCACAGTGATATTTGGAAGCCCAAAGAGGGCTACGGTGAAAAAGGAAATATCCTAAGTTAGAAACTGAAAAGAAGCATTCTGAGAAACTCCTTTGTGTTCTGTTAATTCATTTCACAGAGTTACAGCTTTCCCTTCAAGAAGCCTTTCACTAAGTGTGTACTTCTGGAATTGTCAAAGTGATATTTGGAAGCCCATAGAGGGCTACCGTGAAAATGGAAATATCTTCAGTTAAAAACTGGAAAGAAGCTTTCTGAGAAACTGCTTTGTGTTCTGTTAATTAATCTCACAGAGTTACAGATTTCCCCTCAAGTAGCGTTTCGCTAAGACTGCTCTTGGGGAATTTGCAAAGTGATATTTGGAAGCCCGTAGAGGGCTTTGGTGAAAAAGGAAATATCTTCCGTTTAAAACTGGAAAGAAGCTTTCTGAGAAACTGCTTTGTGTTCTCTTAATTCATTTCACAGATTTACAGCTTAACCCTCAAAAAGCCTTTTGTTAAGACTGTTCTTGTGGAATTTGCAAAGTGATATTTGGAAGCCCATAGAGGGCTACGATGAAAGAGGAAATATCCTAAGTTAAAAACTGAAAAGAAGCATTCTGAGAAACTGCTTTGTGCTCTGTTAATTCTTGTCACAGAGTTACAGCTTTCCCTTCAAGAAGCCTTTCGCTAAGGCTGTTCTTGTGGAATTGGCAAAGTGATATTTGGAAGCCCATAGAGGGCTATGTTGAAAATGGAAATATCTTCCGTTAAAAACGGGAAAGAAGCTTTCTGAGAAACTGCTTTGTGTTCTGTTAATTCATCTCACAGAGTTACAGCTTTCCCCTCAAGAAGCCTTTCGCTACGACTGTTTTTGTAGACTTTGCAAAGTGATATTCGGAAGGCCATAGAGGGCTATGGTGAAAAAGGAAATAGCCTCCGATAAAAACTGGAAAGAAATTTTCTGAGAAACTGCTTTGTGTTCTGTGAATTAATCTCATGGAGTTACAGCTTTCCTTAAAGAAGCCTTTCGCTAAGGTTGTTCTTGCGGAACTTGCAAAGTGATATTTGGAAGCCCATAGAGGGCTATGGTGAAAAAGGAAATATCTTCAGTTAAAAACTGGAAAGAAACTATCTGAGAAAGTTCTATGTGTTCTGTTAATTCAACTCACAGAGTTACTGCTTTCCCTTCAAGAAGCCTTTCACTAAGACTGTTCTTGTGGATATTCCAAAGTGATATTACGAAGCCCATAGAGGGCTATTTGAAAAAGGAAATATCTTCCGTTAAAAACTGGAAAGAAGCTTTCTGAGAAACTGCTTTGTGTTCTGTTAATTCATCTCACAGAGTTACAGCTTTACGCTCAAGAAGCCTTTCGCGAAGACTGTTCTTGTGGAATTTGCAAAGTGATATTTGGAAGTCCATAGAAGGCTATGGTGAAAAAGGAAATATCTTCCGTTAACAACCGGAAAGAAGCTTTCTGAGAAACTGCTTTGTGTCCTGATAGTTCATCTCACAGAGTTACAGCTTTCCCCTAAAGAAGCCTTTCGCTAAGTCTGTTCTTGTGGAATTTGCAAAGTGATATTTGGAAGCTCATAGAGGGCTGTGGTGAAAAAGGAAATATCTTCCGTTAAAAACTGGAAAGAATCTTTCTGAGAAACTGCCTTGTGTTCTCTTAATTCATCTCATAGTTACTGCTTTCCCCTCAAGAAGCCTTTCGCTAAGACTGTTCTTGTGGAATTTGCAAAGTGATATTTGGAAGCCCATAAAGGGTTAAGGTGAAAAATGAAATATTTTCCGTTAAAAACTGGAAAGAAGATTTCTGAGAAACTGCTTTGTTTTCTGTTAATTCATCTCACAGTGTTACAGCTTTCCCCTCAAGAAGCCTTTCGTTAAGACTGTTCTTGTGGAATTTGCAAAGTGATATTTGGGATCCAATAGAGGGCTGTGGTGAAAAAGGAAATATCTTCCGTTAAAAACTGGAAAGAAGGTTTCTGAGAAATTGCTTTGTGTTCTGTTAATTCATCTCACAGAGTTACAGCTTTCCCTTCAAGAAGCCTTTCGCTAAGGCTGTTCTTGTGGAAATTGCAAAGTGATATTTGGTAGCCAATAGAGGGCTACGGTGCAAAAGAAATTATCTTCAGTTAAAAACAGGAAAGAAGCTGTCTGAGAAACTGCTTTGTGTTCTATTAATTCATCGCAAAGAGTTACAGCTTTCCCCTCAAGAAGACTTTCGCTAAGGCTGTTCTTGTGGAATTTGCAAAGTGATTTTCGGAAGCCCATAGAGGGCTATGGTGAAAAAGGAAATATCTTCCGTTAAAAATGGGAAAGAAGTTTTCTGATTTACAGCTTTCCCTTCAAGAAGCCTTTCGCTAAGGCTGTTCTTGTGGAATTTGCAAAGCGATATTTCGAAGCCCATAGAGGACTCTGGTGAAAAAGGAAAGAGCCTCCGTTAAAAACTGGAAAGAAATTTTCTAAGAAATGGCTTTTTCTTCTGTGAATTCATCTCACAGAGTTACAGCTTTCCTTAAGAAGCCTTTCGCTAAGGTTGTTCTTGCGGAACTTGCAAAGTCATATTTGGAAGCCCTTAGAGGGCTATGGTGAAACAGGAAATATCTTCAGATAAAAACTGGAAAGAAGCTGTCTGAGAAACAACTTTGTGATGTTTTAATTCATCTCTCAGAGTTACAGCTTTCCCCTCAAGAAGAGTTTTGCTAAGACTGTTCTTGTGGAATTGGATAAGTGATACTTGGAAGCCCATAGAGGGCTATGGTGAAAAAGGAATATTTTCAATTAAAAACTGGAAAGAAGCTTTCTGAGAAACTGCTTTGTGTTCTCTTAATTCATCTCACAGATTTACAGCTTTCCCCTCAAGAAGCCGTTCGCTAAGACTGTTCTTGTGGAATTTGCAAAGTGATATTTGGAAGTCCATAGAGGGCTATGGTGAAAAAGGAAATATCTTCCGTTAAAAACTGGAAAGGAACTTTCTGAGAAACTGCTTTGTGTTCTGTTAATTCACCTCTCTGAGTTACTGCTTTCCCCTCAAGAAGCGTTTCGCTAAGACTGTTCTTGTGGAATTTTCAAAGTGATATTTCAAAACCCATAGAGGGATATGGTGAAAAAGGCAATATCTTCCTTTTAAAACTGGAAAGAAGCTTTCAGAGAAACTGCTTTGTGTTCGGTTAATTCAACTCACAGAGTTACAGCTTTTCCTTCAAGAGGCCTTTCGCTTTTACTGTTATTGTGGAATTTGCAAAGTGATATTTGGAAGCCCATAGAGGGATATTTAGAAAAAGGAAATATCTTCAGTTAAAAACTGGAAAGAAGCTGTCTGAGAAACTGCTTTGTGTTCTGTTAATTCATCTCACAGAGTTACAGCTTTCCCTTCAAGAATCCTTTCGCGAAGGCTGTTCTTGTGTAAATTGCAAAGGGATATTTGGAAGCCCATAGAGGGCTACGGAGAAAAAGGAAATACCTTCCGTTAAAAATTGGAAAGAAACTTTCTGAGAACCTGCTTTGTGTTCTGTTAATTCACCTCACAGAGTTACTGCTTTCCCTTCAAGAAGCCTTTCGCTAAGCCTGTTCTTGTGGAATTTGCAAAGTGATATTTTGCAGCCCATAGAGATCTATGGTGAAAAAGGAAATATCTTCCGTTAAATACTGGAAAGAAGCTTTCTGAGAAACGGCTTTGTGTTCTGTTAATTCATCTCACAGAGTTACAGCTTTCCCTTCAAGAAGCCTTTCGCTAAGGCTGTTCTTGTGGAATTTGCAAAGTGATATTTGGAAGCCCATAGAGGGCTCTGGTGAAAAAGGTAATATCTTCAGTGAAAAAATGGAAAGAAGCTGTCTGAGAAACGGCTTTTTGTTCTGTGAATTCACCTCACAGAGTTACAGCTTTCCCCTCAAGAAGCCTTTCGATAAGGCTGTTCTTGTGGAATTTTCAAAGTGATATTTGGAAGCCCCTAGACGGCTATGGTGAAAAAGGAAATATCTTCAGTTAAAAATTGGAAAGAAGATGTCTGAGAAACTGCTTTGTGTTGTGTTAATTCATCTCACAGTGTTACAGCTTTCCCTCAAGAAGCCTTTTGCTTAGACTGTTCTTGTGGAATTGGCAAAGTGATATTTGGAAGCCCATAGAGGGCTATGGTGAAAAAGGAATATCTTCAGTTAAAAACTGGAAAGAAGCTGTCTGAGAAACTGCTTTGTGTTGTGTTAATTCATCTCACAGAGTTACAGTTTCCCCTCTAGGAGCCTTTCGGTAAGACTGTTGTTTTGGAATTTGCAAAGCATATTTCTAAGCCCATAGAGGGCTATATTGAAAAAGGAAACATCTTCCGTTAAAAACTGGAAAGATGCTTTCCTTGAAACTACTTTGTATTCTGTTAATTCATCTCACAGAATTACAGCTTTCCCTTCAAGAAGCCTTTCTCTAAGCCTGTTCTTGTGGAATTTGCAAAGTGATATTTGGTAGCCCAAAGAGGGCTACGGAGAAAAAGGAAATACCTTCCGTTAAAAATTGGAAAGAAGCTTTCTGAGAAACTGCTTTGTGTTCTGTTAATTCTCCTCACAGAGATACTGTTTCCCTTCAAGAAGCCTTTCGCTAAGACTGTTCCTGTGGAATTTGCAAAGTGATATTTTGCAGTCCATAGAGATCTATGGTGAAAAAGGAAATATCTTCCGTTAAAAACTGGAAAGAAGCTTTCTGAGAAACGGCTTTGTGTTCTGTTAATTCATCTCACAGCGTTACAGCTTTCCCTTCAAGAAGCCTTTCGCTAAGGCTGTTCTTGTGGAATTTGCACAGTGATATTTGGAAGCCCATATAGGGCTATGGTGAAAAAGGAAATATCTTCCGTTAAAAACTGGAAAGAAGCTTTCTGAGAAACTGCTTTGTGTTCTGTTAATTGATCTCACAGAGTTACAGCTTTCCCCTCAAGAAGCCTTTTGCTAAGACTGTATTTGTGGAATTTGCAAAGAGATATTTGGAAGCCCATGGGGGGCTATGGTGAAAAAGAAAATATCTTTCGTAAAATACTGGAAGGAAGCTTTCTGAGAAACTGCTTTGTGTTCTGTTAATTCATCTCACAGAGTTACAGCTTTCCCTTCAAGAAGCCTTTCGCTAAGACTGTTCTTGTGGAATTTGCAAAGTGATATTTGGAAGCCCACAGAGGGCTATGGCTATAAAGGAAATATCTTCTGTTAAAAACTGGAAAGAAGCATTCTGAGAAACTGCTTTGTGTTCTGTTCATTCATCTCACAGAGTTACTGCTTTCCCCTCAAGAAGCCTATCGCTAAGACTTTTCTGGTACAATTTGCAAAGTGATATTTGGAAGCCCATAGAGGGCCATATTGAAAAAGGTAATATCTTAAGTTAAAAACTTGAAAGAAGCTTTCTGAGAAACGGCTTTGTGTTTTTTTAATTCATCTCACAGATTTACTGCTATCCCCTCACGAAGCCTTTTGCTAAGACTGTTCTTGTGGAATTTGCACAGTGATATTTGGAAGCCCAAAGAGGGCTACGATGAAAAAGGAAATATCCTAAGTTAAAAACTGAAAAGAAGCATTCTGAGAAACTCCTTTGTGTTCTGTTAATTCATTTCACAGAGTTACAGCTTTCCCTTCAAGAAGCCTTTCACTAAGTGTGTACTTCTGGAATTGTCAAAGTGATATTTGGAAGCCCATAGAGGGCTACGGTGAAAATGGAAATATCTTCAGTTAAAAACTGGAAAGAAGCTTTCTGAGAAACTGCTTTGTGTTCTGTTAATTAATCTCACAGAGTTACAGATTTCCCCTCAAGTAGCGTTTCGCTAAGACTGCTCTTGGGGAATTTGCAAAGTGATATTTGGAAGCCCGTAGAGGGCTTTGGTGAAAAAGGAAATATCTTCCGTTAAAAACTGGAAAGAAGCTTTCTGAGAAACTGCTTTGTGTTCTCTTAATTCATTTCACAGATTTACAGCTTTCCCCTCAAAAAGCCTTTTGTTAAGACTGTTCTTGTGGAATTTGCAAAGTGATATTTGGAAGCCCATAGAGGGCTACGATGAAAGAGCAAATATCCTAAGTTAAAAACTGAAAAGAAGCATTCTGAGAAACTGCTTTGTGCTCTGTTAATTCTTGTCACAGAGTTACAGCTTTCCCTTCAAGAAGCCTTTCGCTAAGGCTGTTCTTGTGGAATTGGCAAAGTGATATTTGGAAGCCCATAGAGGGCTATGGTGAAAATGGAAATATCTTCCGTTAAAAACGGGAAAGAAGCTTTCTGAGAAACTGCTTTGTGTTCTGTTAATTCATCTCACAGAGTTACAGCTTTCCCCTCAAGAAGCCTTTCGCTACGACTGTTTTTGTAGACTTTGCAAAGTGATATTCGGAAGGCCATAGAGGGCTATGGTGAAAAAGGAAATAGCCTCCGATAAAAACTGGAAAGAAATTTTCTGAGAAACTGCTTTGTGTTCTGTGAATTAATCTCATGGAGTTACAGCTTTCCTTAAAGAAGCCTTTCGCTAAGGTTGTTCTTGCGGAACTTGCAAAGTGATATTTGGAAGCCCATAGAGGGCTATGATGAAAAAGGAAATATCTTCAGTTAAAAACTGGAAAGAAGCTATCTGAGAAAGTTCTATGTGTTCTGTTAATTCAACTCACAGAGTTACTGCTTTCCCTTCAAGAAGCCTCTCACTAAGACTGTTCTTGTGGATATTCCAAAGTGATATTAGGAAGCCCATAGAGGGCTATTTGAAAAAGGAAATATCTTCCGTTAAAAACTGGAAAGAAGCTTTCTGAGAAACTGCTTTGTGTTCTGTTAATTCATCTCACAGAGTTACAGCTTTACGCTCAAGAAGCCTTTCGCGAAGACTGTTCTTGTGGAATTTGCAAAGTGATATTTGGAAGTCCATAGAGGGCTATGGTGAAAAAGGAAATATCTTCCGTTAACAACCGGAAAGAAGCTTTCTGAGAAACTGCTTTGTGTCCTGATAGTTCATCTCACAGAGTTACAGCTTTCCCCTAAAGAAGCCTTTCGTTAAGACTGTTCTTGTGGAATTTGCAAAGTGATATTTAGAAGCCCATAGTGGGCTATAGTGAAAAAGGAAATATCTTCCGTTAAAAATTGCAAAGAAGCTTTCTGAGAAGCTGCTTTGTGTTCTGTTAATTCAACTCACAGAGTTACAGCTTTCCCTTCAAGAAGCCTTTCGCTAAGTCTGTTCTTGTGGAATTTGCAAAGTGATATTTGGAAGCTCATAGAGGGCTGTGGTGAAAAAGGAAATATCTTCCGTTAAAAACTGGAAAGAATCTTTCTGAGAAACTGCTTTGTGTTCTCTTAATTCATCTCTTAGTTACTGCTTTCCCCTCAAGAAGCCTTTCGCTAAGACTGTTCTTGTGGAATTTGCAAAGTGATATTTGGAAGCCCATAAAGGGTTAAGGTGAAAAAGGAAATATTTTCCGTTAAAAACTGGAAAGAAGATTTCTGAGAAACTGCTTTGTTTTCTGTTAATTCATCTCACAGTGTTACAGCTTTCCCCTCAAGAAGCCTTTCGTTAAGACTGTTCTTGTGGAATTTGCAAAGTGATATTTGGGATCCAATAGAGGGCTGTGGTGAAAAAGGAAATATCTTCCGTTAAAAACTGGAAAGAAGGTTTCTGAGAAATTGCTTTGTGTTCTGTTAATTCATCTCACAGAGTTACAGCTTTCCCTTCAAGAAGCCTTTCGCTAAGGCTGTTCTTGTGGAAATTGCAAAGTGATATTTGGTAGCCAATAGAGGGCTACGGTGCAAAAGAAATTATCTTCAGTTAAAAACAGGAAAGAAGCTGTCTGAGAAACTGCTTTGTGTTCTATTAATTCATCGCAAAGAGTTACAGCTTTCCCCTCAAGAAGACTTTCGCTAAGGCTGTTCTTGTGGAATTTGCAAAGTGATTTTCGGAAGCCCATAGAGGGCTATGGTGAAAAAGGAAATATCTTCCGTTAAAAATGGGAAAGAAGTTTTCTGATTTACAGCTTTCCCTTCAAGAAGCCTTTCGCTAAGGCTGTTCTTGTGGAATTTGCAAAGCGATATTTCGAAGCCCATAGAGGGCTCTGGTGAAAAAGGAAAGAGCCTCCGTTAAAAACTGGAAAGAAATTTTCTAAGAAATGGCTTTGTCTTCTGTGAATTCATCTCACAGAGTTACAGCTTTCCTTAAAGAAGCCTTTCGCTAAGGTTGTTCTTGCGGAACTTGCAAAGTGATATTTGGAAGCCCATAGAGGGCTATGGTGAAACAGGAAATATCTTCAGTTAAAAACTGGAAAGAAGCTGTCTGAGAAACAACTTTGTGATGTTTTAATTCATCTCTCAGAGTTACAGCTTTCCCCTCAAGAAGAGTTTTGCTAAGACTGTTCTTGTGGAATTGGATAAGTGATACTTGGAAGCCCATAGAGGGCTATGGTGAAAAAGGAATATTTTCAATTAAAAACTGGAAAGAAGCTTTCTGAGAAACTGCTTTGTGTTCTCTTAATTCATCTCACAGATTTACAGCTTTCCCCTCAAGAAGCCGTTCGCTAAGACTGTTCTTGTGGAATTTGCAAAGTGATATTTGGAAGTCCATAGAGGGCTATGGTGAAAAAGGAAATATCTTCCGTTAAAAACTGGAAAGGAACTTTCTGAGAAACTGCTTTGTGTTCTGTTAATTCACCTCTCTGAGTTACTGCTTTCCCCTCAAGAAGCGTTTCGCTAAGACTGTTCTTGTGGAATTTTCAAAGTGATATTTCAAAACCCATAGAGGGATATGGTGAAAAAGGCAATATCTTCCTTTTAAAACTGGAAAGAAGCTTTCAGAGAAACTGCTTTGTGTTCGGTTAATTCAACTCACAGAGTTACAGCTTTTCCTTCAAGAGGCCTTTCGCTTTTACTGTTATTGTGGAATTTGCAAAGTGATATTTGGAAGCCCATAGAGGGATATTTAGAAAAAGGAAATATCTTCAGTTAAAAACTGGAAAGAAGCTGTCTGAGAAACTGCTTTGTGTTCTGTTAATTCATCTCACAGAGTTACAGCTTTCCCTTCAAGAATCCTTTCGCGAAGGCTGTTCTTGTGTAAATTGCAAAGGGATATTTGGAAGCCCATAGAGGGCTACGGAGAAAAAGGAAATACCTTCCGTTAAAAATTGGAAAGAAACTTTCTGAGAACCTGCTTTGTGTTCTGTTAATTCACCTCACAGAGTTACTGCTTTCCCTTCAAGAAGCCTTTCGCTAAGCCTGTTCTTGTGGAATTTGCAAAGTGATATTTTGAAGCCCATAGAGATCTATGGTGAAAAAGGAAATATCTTCCGTTAAATACTGGAAAGAAGCTTTCTGAGAAACGGCTTTGTGTTCTGTTAATTCATCTCACAGAGTTACAGCTTTCCCTTCAAGAAGCCTTTCGCTAAGGCTGTTCTTGTGGAATTTGCAAAGTGATATTTGGAAGCCCATAGAGGGCTCTGGTGAAAAAGGTAATATCTTCAGTGAAAAAATGGAAAGAAGCTGTCTGAGAAACGGCTTTTTGTTCTGTGAATTCACCTCACAGAGTTACAGCTTTCCCCTCAAGAAGCCTTTCGATAAGGCTGTTCTTGTGGAATTTTCAAAGTGATATTTGGAAGCCCCTAGACGGCTATGGTGAAAAAGGAAATATCTTCAGTTAAAAATTGGAAAGAAGATGTCTGAGAAACTGCTTTGTGTTGTGTTAATTCATCTCACAGTGTTACAGCTTTCCCTCAAGAAGCCTTTTGCTTAGACTGTTCTTGTGGAATTGGCAAAGTGATATTTGGAAGCCCATAGAGGGCTATGGTGAAAAAGGAATATCTTCAGTTAAAAACTGGAAAGAAGCTGTCTGAGAAACTGCTTTGTGTTGTGTTAATTCATCTCACAGAGTTACAGTTTCCCCTCTAGGAGCCTTTCGGTAAGACTGTTGTTTTGGAATTTGCAAAGCATATTTCTAAGCCCATAGAGGGCTATATTGAAAAAGGAAACATCTTCCGTTAAAAACTGGAAAGATGCTTTCCTTGAAACTACTTTGTATTCTGTTAATTCATCTCACAGAATTACAGCTTTCCCTTCAAGAAGCCTTTCTCTAAGCCTGTTCTTGTGGAATTTGCAAAGTGATATTTGGTAGCCCAAAGAGGGCTACGGAGAAAAAGGAAATACCTTCCGTTAAAAATTGGAAAGAAGCTTTCTGAGAAACTGCTTTGTGTTCTGTTAATTCTCCTCACAGAGATACTGTTTCCCTTCAAGAAGCCTTTCGCTAAGACTGTTCCTGTGGAATTTGCAAAGTGATATTTTGCAGTCCATAGAGATCTATGGTGAAAAAGGAAATATCTTCCGTTACAAACTGGAAAGAAGCTTTCTGAGAAACGGCTTTGTGTTCTGTTAATTCATCTCACAGCGTTACAGCTTTCCCTTCAAGAAGCCTTTCGCTAAGGCTGTTCTTGTGGAATTTGCACAGTGATATTTGGAAGCCCATATAGGGCTATGGTGAAAAAGGAAATATCTTCCGTTAAAAACTGGAAAGAAGCTTTCTGAGAAACTGCTTTGTGTTCTGTTAATTGATCTCACAGAGTTACAGCTTTCCCCTCAAGAAGCCTTTTGCTAAGACTGTATTTGTGGAATTTGCAAAGAGATATTTGGAAGCCCATGGGGGGCTATGGTGAAAAAGAAAATATCTTTCGTAAAATACTGGAAGGAAGCTTTCTGAGAAACTGCTTTGTGTTCTGTTAATTCATCTCACAGAGTTACAGCTTTCCCTTCAAGAAGCCTTTCGCTAAGACTGTTCTTGTGGAATTTGCAAAGTGATATTTGGAAGCCCACAGAGGGCTATGGCGAAAAAGGAAATATCTTCTGTTAAAAACTGGAAAGAAGCATTCTGAGAAACTGCTTTGTGTTCTGTTCATTCATCTCACAGAGTTACTGCTTTCCCCTCAAGAAGCCTATCGCTAAGACTTTTCTGGTACAATTTGCAAAGTGATATTTGGAAGCCCATAGAGGGCCATATTGAAAAAGGTAATATCTTAAGTTAAAAACTTGAAAGAAGCTTTCTGAGAAACGGCTTTGTGTTTTTTTAATTCATCTCACAGATTTACTGCTATCCCCTCACGAAGCCTTTTGCTAAGACTGTTCTTGTGGAATTTGCACAGTGATATTTGGAAGCCCAAAGAGGGCTACGATGAAAAAGGAAATATCCTAAGTTAAAAACTGAAAAGAAGCATTCTGAGAAACTCCTTTGTGTTCTGTTAATTCATTTCACAGAGTTACAGCTTTCCCTTCAAGAAGCCTTTCACTAAGTGTGTCCTTCTGGAATTGTCAAAGTGATATTTGGAAGCCCATAGAGGGCTACGGTGAAAATGGAAATATCTTCAGTTAAAAACTGGAAAGAAGCTTTCTGAGAAACTGCTTTGTGTTCTGTTAATTAATCTCACAGAGTTACAGATTTCCCCTCAAGTAGCGTTTCGCTAAGACTGCTCTTGGGGAATTTGCAAAGTGATATTTGGAAGCCCGTAGAGGGCTTTGGTGAAAAAGGAAATATCTTCCGTTAAAAACTGGAAAGAAGCTTTCTGAGAAACTGCTTTGTGTTCTCTTAATTCATTTCACAGATTTACAGCTTTCCCCTCAAAAAGCCTTTTGTTAAGACTGTTCTTGTGGAATTTGCAAAGTGATATTTGGAAGCCCATAGAGGGCTACGATGAAAGAGCAAATATCCTAAGTTAAAAACTGAAAAGAAGCATTCTGAGAAACTGCTTTGTGCTCTGTTAATTCTTGTCACAGAGTTACAGCTTTCCCTTCAAGAAGCCTTTCGCTAAGGCTGTTCTTGTGGAATTGGCAAAGTGATATTTGGAAGCCCATAGAGGGCTATGGTGAAAATGGAAATATCTTCCGTTAAAAACGGGAAAGAAGCTTTCTGAGAAACTGCTTTGTGTTCTGTTAATTCATCTCACAGAGTTACAGCTTTCCCCTCAAGAAGCCTTTCGCTACGACTGTTTTTGTAGACTTTGCAAAGTGATATTCGGAAGGCCATAGAGGGCTATGGTGAAAAAGGAAATAGCCTCCGATAAAAACTGGAAAGAAATTTTCTGAGAAACTGCTTTGTGTTCTGTGAATTAATCTCATGGAGTTACAGCTTTCCTTAAAGAAGCCTTTCGCTAAGGTTGTTCTTGCGGAACTTGCAAAGTGATATTTGGAAGCCCATAGAGGGCTATGGTGAAAAAGGAAATATCTTCAGTTAAAAACTGGAAAGAAGCTATCTGAGAAAGTTCTATGTGTTCTGTTAATTCAACTCACAGAGTTACTGCTTTCCCTTCAAGAAGCCTCTCACTAAGACTGTTCTTGTGGATATTCCAAAGTGATATTAGGAAGCCCATAGAGGGCTATTTGAAAAAGGAAATATCTTCCGTTAAAAACTGGAAAGAAGCTTTCTGAGAAACTGCTTTGTGTTCTGTTAATTCATCTCACAGAGTTACAGCTTTACGCTCAAGAAGCCTTTCGCGAAGACTGTTCTTGTGGAATTTGCAAAGTGATATTTGGAAGTCCATAGAGGGCTATGGTGAAAAAGGAAATATCTTCCGTTAACAACCGGAAAGAAGCTTTCTGAGAAACTGCTTTGTGTCCTGATAGTTCATCTCACAGAGTTACAGCTTTCCCCTAAAGAAGCCTTTCGTTAAGACTGTTCTTGTGGAATTTGCAAAGTGATATTTAGAAGCCCATAGTGGGCTATAGTGAAAAAGGAAATATCTTCCGTTAAAAATTGCAAAGAAGCTTTCTGAGAAGCTGCTTTGTGTTCTGTTAATTCAACTCACAGAGTTACAGCTTTCCCTTCAAGAAGCCTTTCGCTAAGTCTGTTCTTGTGGAATTTGCAAAGTGATATTTGGAAGCTCATAGAGGGCTGTGGTGAAAAAGGAAATATCTTCCGTTAAAAACTGGAAAGAATCTTTCTGAGAAACTGCTTTGTGTTCTCTTAATTCATCTCTTAGTTACTGCTTTCCCCTCAAGAAGCCTTTCGCTAAGACTGTTCTTGTGGAATTTGCAAAGTGATATTTGGAAGCCCATAAAGGGTTAAGGTGAAAAAGGAAATATTTTCCGTTAAAAACTGGAAAGAAGATTTCTGAGAAACTGCTTTGTTTTCTGTTAATTCATCTCACAGTGTTACAGCTTTCCCCTCAAGAAGCCTTTCGTTAAGACTGTTCTTGTGGAATTTGCAAAGTGATATTTGGGATCCAATAGAGGGCTGTGGTGAAAAAGGAAATATCTTCCGTTAAAAACTGGAAAGAAGGTTTCTGAGAAATTGCTTTGTGTTCTGTTAATTCATCTCACAGAGTTACAGCTTTCCCTTCAAGAAGCCTTTCGCTAAGGCTGTTCTTGTGGAAATTGCAAAGTGATATTTGGTAGCCAATAGAGGGCTACGGTGCAAAAGAAATTATCTTCAGTTAAAAACAGGAAAGAAGCTGTCTGAGAAACTGCTTTGTGTTGTGTTAATTCATCTCACAGAGTTACAGTTTCCCCTCTAGGAGCCTTTCGGTAAGACTGTTGTTTTGGAATTTGCAAAGCATATTTCTAAGCCCATAGAGGGCTATATTGAAAAAGGAAACATCTTCCGTTAAAAACTGGAAAGATGCTTTCCTTGAAACTACTTTGTGTTCTGTTAATTCATCTCACAGAATTACAGCTTTCCCTTCAAGAAGCCTTTCTCTAAGCCTGTTCTTGTGGAATTTGCAAAGTGATATTTGGTAGCCCAAAGAGGGCTACGGAGAAAAAGGAAATACCTTCCGTTAAAAATTGGAAAGAAGCTTTCTGAGAAACTGCTTTGTGTTCTGTTAATTCTCCTCACAGAGATACTGTTTCCCTTCAAGAAGCCTTTCGCTAAGACTGTTCCTGTGGAATTTGCAAAGTGATATTTTGCAGTCCATAGAGATCTATGGTGAAAAAGGAAATATCTTCCGTTAAAAACTGGAAAGAAGCTTTCTGAGAAACTGCTTTGTGTTCTGTTAATTGATCTCACAGAGTTACAGCTTTCCCCTCAAGAAGCCTTTTGCTAAGACTGTATTTCTGGAATTTGCAAAGAGATATTTGGAAGCCCATGGGGGGCTATGGTGAAAAAGGAAATATCTTTCGTAAAATACTGGAAGGAAGCTTTCTGAGAAACTGCTTTGTGTTCTGTTAATTCATCTCACAGAGTTACAGCTTTCCCTTCAAGAAGCCTTTCGCTAAGACTGTTCTTGTGGAATTTGCAAAGTGATATTTGGAAGCCCACAGAGGGCTATGGCGAAAAAGGAAATATCTTCTGTTAAAAACTGGAAAGAAGCATTCTGAGAAACTGCTTTCTGTTCTGTTCATTCAACTCACAGAGTTACTGCTTTCCCCTCAAGAGGCCTATCGCTAAGATTTTTCTTGTACAATTTGCAAAGTGATATTTGGAAGCCCTTAGAGGGCCATATTGAAAAAGGTAATATCTTAAGTTAAAAACTTGAAAGAAGCTTTCTGAGAAACGGCTTTGTGTTTTTTTAATTCATCTCACAGATTTACTGCTATCCCCTCACGAAGCCTTTTGCTAAGACTGTTCTTGTGGAATTTGCACAGTGATATTTTGAAGCCCAAAGAGGGCTACGATGAAAAAGGAAATATCCTAAGTTAGAAACTGAAAAGAAGCATTCTGAGAATCTCCTTTGTGTTCTGTTAATTCATTTCACAGAGTTACAGCTTTCCCTTCAAGAAGCCTTTCACTAAGTGTGTACTTCTGGAATTGTCAAAGTGATATTTGGAAGCCCATAGAGGGCTACCGTGAAAATGGAAATATCTTCAGTTAAAAACTGGAAAGAAGCTTTCTGAGAAACTGCTTTGTGTTCTGTTAATTAATCTCACAGAGTTACAGATTTCCCCTCAAGTAGCGTTTCGCTAAGACTGCTCTTGGGGAATTTGCAAAGTGATATTTGGAAGCCCGTAGAGGGCTTTGGTGAAAAAGGAAATATCTTCCGTTTAAAACTGGAAAGAAGCTTTCTGAGAAACTGCTTTGTGTTCTCCTAATTCATTTCACAGATTTACAGCTTAACCCTCAAAAAGCCTTTTGTTAAGACTGTTCTTGTGGAATTTGCAAAGTGATATTTGGAAGCCCATAGAGGGCTACGATGAAAGAGGAAATATCCTAAGTTAAAAACTGAAAAGAAGCATTCTGAGAAACTGCTTTGTGCTCTGTTAATTCTTGTCACAGAGTTACAGCTTTCCCTTCAAGAAGCCTTTCGCTAAGGCTGTTCTTGTGGAATTGGCAAAGTGATATTTGGAAGCCCATAGAGGGCTATGTTGAAAATGGAAATATCTTCCGTTAAAAACGGGAAAGAAGCTTTCTGAGAAACTGCTTTGTGTTCTGTTAATTCATCTCACAGAGTTACAGCTTTCCCCTCAAGAAGCCTTTCGCTATGACTGTTTTTGTAGACTTTGCAAAGTGATATTCGGAAGGCCATAGAGGGCTATGGTGAAAAAGGAAATAGCCTCCGATAAAAACTGGAAAGAAATTTTCTGAGAAACTGCTTTGTGTTCTGTGAATTAATCTCATGGAGTTACAGCTTTCCTTAAAGAAGCCTTTCGCTAAGGTTGTTCTTGCGGAACTTGCAAAGTGATATTTGGAAGCCCATAGAGGGCTATGGTGAAAAAGGAAATATCTTCCGTTAAAAACTGGAAAGAAACTATCTGAGAAAGTTCTATGTGTTCTGTTAATTCAACTCACAGAGTTACTGCTTTCCCTTCAAGAAGCCTTTCACTAAGACTGTTCTTGTGGATATTCCAAAGTGATATTTGGAAGCCCATAGAGGGCTATTTGAAAAAGGAAATATCTTCCGTTAAAAACTGGAAAGAAGCTTTCTGAGAAACTGCTTTGTGTTCTGTTAATTCATCTCACAGAGTTACAGCTTTACGCTCAAGAAGCCTTTCGCGAAGACTGTTCTTGTGGAATTTGCAAAGTGATATTTGGAAGTCCATAGAGGGCTATGGTGAAAAAGGAAATATCTTCCGTTAACAACCGGAAAGAAGCTTTCTGAGAAACTGCTTTGTGTCCTGATAGTTCATCTCACAGAGTTACAGCTTTCCCCTAAAGAAGCCTTTCGCTAAGTCTGTTCTTGTGGAATTTGCAAAGTGATATTTGGAAGCTCATAGAGGGCTGTGGTGAAAAAGGAAATATCTTCCGTTAAAAACTGGAAAGAATCTTTCTGAGAAACTGCCTTGTGTTCTCTTAATTCATCTCATAGTTACTGCTTTCCCCTCAAGAAGCCTTTCGCTAAGACTGTTCTTGTGGAATTTGCAAAGTGATATTTGGAAGCCCATAAAGGGTTAAGGTGAAAAATGAAATATTTTCCGTTAAAAACTGGAAAGAAGATTTCTGAGAAACTGCTTTGTTTTCTGTTAATTCATCTCACAGTGTTACAGCTTTCGCCTCAAGAAGCCTTTCGTTAAGACTGTTCTTGTGGAATTTGCAAAGTGATATTTGGGATCCAATAGAGGGCTGTGGTGAAAAAGGAAATATCTTCCGTTAAAAACTGGAAAGAAGGTTTCTGAGAAATTGCTTTGTGTTCTGTTAATTCATCTCACAGAGTTACAGCTTTCCCTTCAAGAAGCCTTTCGCTAAGGCTGTTCTTGTGGAAATTGCAAAGTGATATTTGGTAGCCAATAGAGGGCTACGGTGCAAAAGAAATTATCTTCAGTTAAAAACAGGAAAGAAGCTGTCTGAGAAACTGCTTTGTGTTCTATTAATTCATCGCAAAGAGTTACAGCTTTCCCCTCAAGAAGACTTTCGCTAAGGCTGTTCTTGTGGAATTTGCAAAGTGATTTTCGGAAGCCCATAGAGGGCTATGGTGAAAAAGGAAATATCTTCCGTTAAAAATGGGAAAGAAGTTTTCTGATTTACAGCTTTCCCTTCAAGAAGCCTTTCGCTAAGGCTGTTCTTGTGGAATTTGCAAAGCGATATTTCGAAGCCCATAGAGGGCTCTGGTGAAAAAGGAAAGAGCCTCCGTTAAAAACTGGAAAGAAA
The DNA here is from genome assembly GCF_047675955.1 of Chlorocebus sabaeus. Classification (NCBI taxonomy): domain Eukaryota; kingdom Metazoa; phylum Chordata; class Mammalia; order Primates; family Cercopithecidae; genus Chlorocebus; species Chlorocebus sabaeus. Next base: position 435,922 of record NW_027328358.1, on the reverse strand, counting down.
TTTTCTAAGAAATGGCTTTGTCTTCTGTGAATTCATCTCACAGAGTTACAGCTTTCCTTAAAGGAGCCTTTCGCTAAGGTTGTTCTTGCGGAACTTGCAAAGTGATATTTGGAAGCCCATAGAGGGCTATGGTCAAACAGGAAATATCTTCAGTTAAAAACTGGAAAGAAGCTGTCTGAGAAACAACTTTGTGATGTTTTAATTCATCTCTCAGAGTTACAGCTTTCCCCTCAAGAAGAGTTTTGCTAAGACTGTTCTTGTGGAATTGGATAAGTGATACTTGGAAGCCCATAGAGGCTATGGTGAAAAAGGAATATTTTCAATTAAAAACTGGAAAGAAGCTTTCTGAGAAACTGCTTTGTGTTCTCTTAATTCATCTCACAGATTTACAGCTTTCCCCTCAAGAAGCCGTTCGCTAAGACTGTTCTTGTGGAATTTGCAAAGTGATATTTGGAAGTCCATAGAGGGCTATGGTGAAAAAGGAAATATCTTCCGTTAAAAACTGGAAAGGAACTTTCTGAGAAACTGCTTTGTGTTCTGTTAATTCACCTCTCTGAGTTACTGCTTTCCCCTCAAGAAGCGTTTCGCTAAGACTGTTCTTGTGGAATTTTCAAAGTGATATTTCAAAACCCATAGAGGGATATGGTGAAAAAGGCAATATCTTCCTTTTAAAACTGGAAAGAAGCTTTCAGAGAAACTGCTTTGTGTTCGGTTAATTCAACTCACAGAGTTACAGCTTTTCCTTCAAGAGGCCTTTCGCTTTTACTGTTATTGTGGAATTTACAAAGTGATATTTGGAAGCCCATAGAGGGATATTTAGAAAAAGGAAATATCTTCAGTTAAAAACTGGAAAGAAGCTGTCTGAGAAACTGCTTCGTGTTCTGTTAATTCATCTCACAGAGTTACAGCTTTCCCTTCAAGAATCCTTTCGCGAAGGCTGTTCTTGTGTAATTTGCAAAGGGATATTTGGAAGCCCCTAGAGGGCTACGGAGAAAAAGGAAATACCTTCCGTTAAAAATTGGAAAGAAACTTTCTGAGAACCTGCTTTGTGTTCTGTTAATTCACCTCACAGAGTTACTGCTTTCCCTTCAAGAAGCCTTTCGCTAAGCCTGTTCTTGTGGAATTTGCAAAGTGATATTTTGAAGCCCATAGAGATCTATGGTGAAAAAGGAAATATCTTCCGTTAAATACTGGAAAGAAGCTTTCTGAGAAACGGCTTTGTGTTCTGTTAATTCATCTCACAGAGTTACAGCTTTCCCTTCAAGAAGCCTTTCGCTAAGGCTGTTCTTGTGGAATTTGCAAAGTGATATTTGGAAGCCCATAGAGGGCTCTGGTGAAAAAGGTAATATCTTCAGTGAAAAAATGGAAAGAAGCTGTCTGAGAAACGGCTTTTTGTTCTGTGAATTCACCTCACAGAGTTACAGCTTTCCCCTCAAGAAGCCTTTCGATAAGGCTGTTCTTGTGGAATTTTCAAAGTGATATTTGGAAGCCCCTAGACGGCTATGGTGAAAAAGGAAATATCTTCAGTTAAAAATTGGAAAGAAGATGTCTGAGAAACTGCTTTGTGTTGTGTTAATTCATCTCACAGTGTTACAGCTTTCCCTCAAGAAGCCTTTTGCTTAGACTGTTCTTGTGGAATTGGCAAAGTGATATTTGGAAGCCCATAGAGGGCTATGGTGAAAAAGGAATATCTTCAGTTAAAAACTGGAAAGAAGCTGTCTGAGAAACTGCTTTGTGTTGTGTTAATTCATCTCACAGAGTTACAGATTCCCCTCTAGGAGCCTTTCGGTAAGACTGTTGTTTTGGAATTTGCAAAGCATATTTCTAAGCCCATAGAGGGCTATATTGAAAAAGGAAACATCTTCCGTTAAAAACTGGAAAGATGCTTTCCTTGAAACTACTTTGTATTCTGTTAATTCATCTCACAGAATTACAGCTTTCCCTTCAAGAAGCCTTTCTCTAAGCCTGTTCTTGTGGAATTTGCAAAGTGATATTTGGTAGCCCAAAGAGGGCTACGGAGAAAAAGGAAATACCTTCCGTTAAAAATTGGAAAGAAGCTTTCTGAGAAACTGCTTTGTGTTCTGTTAATTCTCCTCACAGAGATACTGTTTCCCTTCAAGAAGCCTTTCGCTAAGACTGTTCCTGTGGAATTTGCAAAGTGATATTTTGCAGTCCATAGAGATCTATGGTGAAAAAGGAAATATCTTCCGTTAAAAACTGGAAAGAAGCTTTCTGAGAAAAGGCTTTGTGTTCTGTTAATTCATCTCACAGCGTTACAGCTTTCCCTTCAAGAAGCCTTTCGCTAAGGCTGTTCTTGTGGAATTTGCACAGTGATATTTGGAAGCCCATATAGGGCTATGGTGAAAAAGGAAATATCTTCCGTTAAAAACTGGAAAGAAGCTTTCTGAGAAACTGCTTTGTGTTCTGTTAATTGATCTCACAGAGTTACAGCTTTCCCCTCAAGAAGCCTTTTGCTAAGACTGTATTTGTGGAATTTGCAAAGAGATATTTGGAAGCCCATGGGGGGCTATGGTGAAAAAGAAAATATCTTTCGTAAAATACTGGAAGGAAGCTTTCTGAGAAACTGCTTTGTGTTCTGTTAATTCATCTCACAGAGTTACAGCTTTCCCTTCAAGAAGCCTTTCGCTAAGACTGTTCTTGTGGAATTTGCAAAGTGATATTTGGAAGCCCACAGAGGGCTATGGCTATAAAGGAAATATCTTCTGTTAAAAACTGGAAAGAAGCATTCTGAGAAACTGCTTTGTGTTCTGTTCATTCATCTCACAGAGTTACTGCTTTCCCCTCAAGAAGCCTATCGCTAAGACTTTTCTGGTACAATTTGCAAAGTGATATTTGGAAGCCCATAGAGGGCCATATTGAAAAAGGTAATATCTTAAGTTAAAAACTTGAAAGAAGCTTTCTGAGAAACGGCTTTGTGTTTTTTTAATTCATCTCACAGATTTACTGCTATCCCCTCACGAAGCCTTTTGCTAAGACTGTTCTTGTGGAATTTGCACAGTGATATTTGGAAGCCCAAAGAGGGCTACGATGAAAAAGGAAATATCCTAAGTTAAAAACTGAAAAGAAGCATTCTGAGAAACTCCTTTGTGTTCTGTTAATTCATTTCACAGAGTTACAGCTTTCCCTTCAAGAAGCCTTTCACTAAGTGTGTCCTTCTGGAATTGTCAAAGTGATATTTGGAAGCCCATAGAGGGCTACGGTGAAAATGGAAATATCTTCAGTTAAAAACTGGAAAGAAGCTTTCTGAGAAACTGCTTTGTGTTCTGTTAATTAATCTCACAGAGTTACAGATTTCCCCTCAAGTAGCGTTTCGCTAAGACTGCTCTTGGGGAATTTGCAAAGTGATATTTGGAAGCCTGTAGAGGGCTTTGGTGAAAAAGGAAATATCTTCCGTTAAAAACTGGAAAGAAGCTTTCTGAGAAACTGCTTTGTGTTCTCTTAATTCATTTCACAGATTTACAGCTTTCCCCTCAAAAAGCCTTTTGTTAAGACTGTTCTTGTGGAATTTGCAAAGTGATATTTGGAAGCCCATAGAGGGCTACGATGAAAGAGCAAATATCCTAAGTTAAAAACTGAAAAGAAGCATTCTGAGAAACTGCTTTGTGCTCTGTTAATTCTTGTCACAGAGTTACAGCTTTCCCTTCAAGAAGCCTTTCGCTAAGGCTGTTCTTGTGGAATTGGCAAAGTGATATTTGGAAGCCCATAGAGGGCTATGGTGAAAATGGAAATATCTTCCGTTAAAAACGGGAAAGAAGCTTTCTGAGAAACTGCTTTGTGTTCTGTTAATTCATCTCACAGAGTTACAGCTTTCCCCTCAAGAAGCCTTTCGCTACGACTGTTTTTGTAGACTTTGCAAAGTGATATTCGGAAGGCCATAGAGGGCTATGGTGAAAAAGGAAATAGCCTCCGATAAAAACTGGAAAGAAATTTTCTGAGAAACTGCTTTGTGTTCTGTGAATTAATCTCATGGAGTTACAGCTTTCCTTAAAGAAGCCTTTCGCTAAGGTTGTTCTTGCGGAACTTGCAAAGTGATATTTGGAAGCCCATAGAGGGCTATGGTGAAAAAGGAAATATCTTCAGTTAAAAACTGGAAAGAAGCTATCTGAGAAAGTTCTATGTGTTCTGTTAATTCAACTCACAGAGTTACTGCTTTCCCTTCAAGAAGCCTCTCACTAAGACTGTTCTTGTGGATATTCCAAAGTGATATTAGGAAGCCCATAGAGGGCTATTTGAAAAAGGAAATATCTTCCGTTAAAAACTGGAAAGAAGCTTTCTGAGAAACTGCTTTGTGTTCTGTTAATTCATCTCACAGAGTTACAGCTTTACGCTCAAGAAGCCTTTCGCGAAGACTGTTCTTGTGGAATTTGCAAAGTGATATTTGGAAGTCCATAGAGGGCTATGGTGAAAAAGGAAATATCTTCCGTTAACAACCGGAAAGAAGCTTTCTGAGAAACTGCTTTGTGTCCTGATAGTTCATCTCACAGAGTTACAGCTTTCCCCTAAAGAAGCCTTTCGTTAAGACTGTTCTTGTGGAATTTGCAAAGTGATATTTAGAAGCCCATAGTGGGCTATAGTGAAAAAGGAAATATCTTCCGTTAAAAATTGCAAAGAAGCTTTCTGAGAAGCTGCTTTGTGTTCTGTTAATTCAACTCACAGAGTTACAGCTTTCCCTTCAAGAAGCCTTTCGCTAAGTCTGTTCTTGTGGAATTTGCAAAGTGATATTTGGAAGCTCATAGAGGGCTGTGGTGAAAAAGGAAATATCTTCCGTTAAAAACTGGAAAGAATCTTTCTGAGAAACTGCTTTGTGTTCTCTTAATTCATCTCTTAGTTACTGCTTTCCCCTCAAGAAGCCTTTCGCTAAGACTGTTCTTGTGGAATTTGCAAAGTGATATTTGGAAGCCCATAAAGGGTTAAGGTGAAAAAGGAAATATTTTCCGTTAAAAACTGGAAAGAAGATTTCTGAGAAACTGCTTTGTTTTCTGTTAATTCATCTCACAGTGTTACAGCTTTCCCCTCAAGAAGCCTTTCGTTAAGACTGTTCTTGTGGAATTTGCAAAGTGATATTTGGGATCCAATAGAGGGCTGTGGTGAAAAAGGAAATATCTTCCGTTAAAAACTGGAAAGAAGGTTTCTGAGAAATTGCTTTGTGTTCTGTTAATTCATCTCACAGAGTTACAGCTTTCCCTTCAAGAAGCCTTTCGCTAAGGCTGTTCTTGTGGAAATTGCAAAGTGATATTTGGTAGCCAATAGAGGGCTACGGTGCAAAAGAAATTATCTTCAGTTAAAAACAGGAAAGAAGCTGTCTGAGAAACTGCTTTGTGTTCTATTAATTCATCGCAAAGAGTTACAGCTTTCCCCTCAAGAAGACTTTCGCTAAGGCTGTTCTTGTGGAATTTGCAAAGTGATTTTCGGAAGCCCATAGAGGGCTATGGTGAAAAAGGAAATATCTTCCGTTAAAAATGGGAAAGAAGTTTTCTGATTTACAGCTTTCCCTTCAAGAAGCCTTTCGCTAAGGCTGTTCTTGTGGAATTTGCAAAGCGATATTTCGAAGCCCATAGAGGGCTCTGGTGAAAAAGGAAAGAGCCTCCGTTAAAAACTGGAAAGAAATTTTCTAAGAAATGGCTTTGTCTTCTGTGAATTCATCTCACAGAGTTACAGCTTTCCTTAAAGAAGCCTTTCGCTAAGGTTGTTCTTGCGGAACTTGCAAAGTGATATTTGGAAGCCCATAGAGGGCTATGGTGAAACAGGAAATATCTTCAGTTAAAAACTGGAAAGAAGCTGTCTGAGAAACAACTTTGTGATGTTTTAATTCATCTCTCAGAGTTACAGCTTTCCCCTCAAGAAGAGTTTTGCTAAGACTGTTCTTGTGGAATTGGATAAGTGATACTTGGAAGCCCATAGAGGGCTATGGTGAAAAAGGAATATTTTCAATTAAAAACTGGAAAGAAGCTTTCTGAGAAACTGCTTTGTGTTCTCTTAATTCATCTCACAGATTTACAGCTTTCCCCTCAAGAAGCCGTTCGCTAAGACTGTTCTTGTGGAATTTGCAAAGTGATATTTGGAAGTCCATAGAGGGCTATGGTGAAAAAGGAAATATCTTCCGTTAAAAACTGGAAAGGAACTTTCTGAGAAACTGATTTGTGTTCTGTTAATTCACCTCTCTGAGTTACTGCTTTCCCCTCAAGAAGCGTTTCGCTAAGACTGTTCTTGTGGAATTTTCAAAGTGATATTTCAAAACCCATAGAGGGATATGGTGAAAAAGGCAATATCTTCCTTTTAAAACTGGAAAGAAGCTTTCAGAGAAACTGCTTTGTGTTCGGTTAATTCAACTCACAGAGTTACAGCTTTTCCTTCAAGAGGCCTTTCGCTTTTACTGTTATTGTGGAATTTGCAAAGTGATATTTGGAAGCCCATAGAGGGATATTTAGAAAAAGGAAATATCTTCAGTTAAAAACTGGAAAGAAGCTGTCTGAGAAACTGCTTTGTGTTCTGTTAATTCATCTCACAGAGTTACAGCTTTCCCTTCAAGAATCCTTTCGCGAAGGCTGTTCTTGTGTAAATTGCAAAGGGATATTTGGAAGCCCATAGAGGGCTACGGAGAAAAAGGAAATACCTTCCGTTAAAAATTGGAAAGAAACTTTCTGAGAACCTGCTTTGTGTTCTGTTAATTCACCTCACAGAGTTACTGCTTTCCCTTCAAGAAGCCTTTCGCTAAGCCTGTTCTTGTGGAATTTGCAAAGTGATATTTTGAAGCCCATAGAGATCTATGGTGAAAAAGGAAATATCTTCCGTTAAATACTGGAAAGAAGCTTTCTGAGAAACGGCTTTGTGTTCTGTTAATTCATCTCACAGAGTTACAGCTTTCCCTTCAAGAAGCCTTTCGCTAAGGCTGTTCTTGTGGAATTTGCAAAGTGATATTTGGAAGCCCATAGAGGGCTCTGGTGAAAAAGGTAATATCTTCAGTGAAAAAATGGAAAGAAGCTGTCTGAGAAACGGCTTTTTGTTCTGTGAATTCACCTCACAGAGTTACAGCTTTCCCCTCAAGAAGCCTTTCGATAAGGCTGTTCTTGTGGAATTTTCAAAGTGATATTTGGAAGCCCCTAGACGGCTATGGTGAAAAAGGAAATATCTTCAGTTAAAAATTGGAAAGAAGATGTCTGAGAAACTGCTTTGTGTTGTGTTAATTCATCTCACAGTGTTACAGCTTTCCCTCAAGAAGCCTTTTGCTTAGACTGTTCTTGTGGAATTGGCAAAGTGATATTTGGAAGCCCATAGAGGGCTATGGTGAAAAAGGAATATCTTCAGTTAAAAACTGGAAAGAAGCTGTCTGAGAAACTGCTTTGTGTTGTGTTAATTCATCTCACAGAGTTACAGTTTCCCCTCTAGGAGCCTTTCGGTAAGACTGTTCTTTTGGAATTTGCAAAGCATATTTCTAAGCCCATAGAGGGCTATATTGAAAAAGGAAACATCTTCCGTTAAAAACTGGAAAGATGCTTTCCTTGAAACTACTTTGTATTCTGTTAATTCATCTCACAGAATTACAGCTTTCCCTTCAAGAAGCCTTTCTCTAAGCCTGTTCTTGTGGAATTTGCAAAGTGATATTTGGTAGCCCAAAGAGGGCTACGGAGAAAAAGGAAATACCTTCCGTTAAAAATTGGAAAGAAGCTTTCTGAGAAACTGCTTTGTGTTCTGTTAATTCTCCTCACAGAGATACTGTTTCCCTTCAAGAAGCCTTTCGCTAAGACTGTTCCTGTGGAATTTGCAAAGTGATATTTTGCAGTCCATAGAGATCTATGGTGAAAAAGGAAATATCTTCCGTTACAAACTGGAAAGAAGCTTTCTGAGAAACGGCTTTGTGTTCTGTTAATTCATCTCACAGCGTTACAGCTTTCCCTTCAAGAAGCCTTTCGCTAAGGCTGTTCTTGTGGAATTTGCACAGTGATATTTGGAAGCCCATATAGGGCTATGGTGAAAAAGGAAATATCTTCCGTTAAAAACTGGAAAGAAGCTTTCTGAGAAACTGCTTTGTGTTCTGTTAATTGATCTCACAGAGTTACAGCTTTCCCCTCAAGAAGCCTTTTGCTAAGACTGTATTTGTGGAATTTGCAAAGAGATATTTGGAAGCCCATGGGGGGCTATGGTGAAAAAGAAAATATCTTTCGTAAAATACTGGAAGGAAGCTTTCTGAGAAACTGCTTTGTGTTCTGTTAATTCATCTCACAGAGTTACAGCTTTCCCTTCAAGAAGCCTTTCGCTAAGACTGTTCTTGTGGAATTTGCAAAGTGATATTTGGAAGCCCACAGAGGGCTACGGCTATAAAGGAAATATCTTCTGTTAAAAACTGGAAAGAAGCATTCTGAGAAACTGCTTTGTGTTCTGTTCATTCATCTCACAGAGTTACTGCTTTCCCCTCAAGAAGCCTATCGCTAAGACTTTTCTGGTACAATTTGCAAAGTGATATTTGGAAGCCCATAGAGGGCCATATTGAAAAAGGTAATATCTTAAGTTAAAAACTTGAAAGAAGCTTTCTGAGAAACGGCTTTGTGTTTTTTTAATTCATCTCACAGATTTACTGCTATCCCCTCACGAAGCCTTTTGCTAAGACTGTTCTTGTGGAATTTGCACAGTGATATTTGGAAGCCCAAAGAGGGCTACGATGAAAAAGGAAATATCCTAAGTTAAAAACTGAAAAGAAGCATTCTGAGAAACTCCTTTGTGTTCTGTTAATTCATTTCACAGAGTTACAGCTTTCCCTTCAAGAAGCCTTTCACTAAGTGTGTACTTCTGGAATTGTCAAAGTGATATTTGGAAGCCCATAGAGGGCTACGGTGAAAATGGAAATATCTTCAGTTAAAAACTGGAAAGAAGCTTTCTGAGAAACTGCTTTGTGTTCTGTTAATTAATCTCACAGAGTTACAGATTTCCCCTCAAGTAGCGTTTCGCTAAGACTGCTCTTGGGGAATTTGCAAAGTGATATTTGGAAGCCCGTAGAGGGCTTTGGTGAAAAAGGAAATATCTTCCGTTAAAAACTGGAAAGAAGCTTTCTGAGAAACTGCTTTGTGTTCTCTTAATTCATTTCACAGATTTACAGCTTTCCCCTCAAAAAGCCTTTTGTTAAGACTGTTCTTGTGGAATTTGCAAAGTGATATTTGGAAGCCCATAGAGGGCTACGATGAAAGAGCAAATATCCTAAGTTAAAAACTGAAAAGAAGCATTCTGAGAAACTGCTTTGTGCTCTGTTAATTCTTGTCACAGAGTTACAGCTTTCCCTTCAAGAAGCCTTTCGCTAAGGCTGTTCTTGTGGAATTGGCAAAGTGATATTTGGAAGCCCATAGAGGGCTATGGTGAAAATGGAAATATCTTCCGTTAAAAACGGGAAAGAAGCTTTCTGAGAAACTGCTTTGTGTTCTGTTAATTCATCTCACAGAGTTACAGCTTTCCCCTCAAGAAGCCTTTCGCTACGACTGTTTTTGTAGACTTTGCAAAGTGATATTCGGAAGGCCATAGAGGGCTATGGTGAAAAAGGAAATAGCCTCCGATAAAAACTGGAAAGAAATTTTCTGAGAAACTGCTTTGTGTTCTGTGAATTAATCTCATGGAGTTACAGCTTTCCTTAAAGAAGCCTTTCGCTAAGGTTGTTCTTGCGGAACTTGCAAAGTGATATTTGGAAGCCCATAGAGGGCTATGGTGAAAAAGGAAATATCTTCAGTTAAAAACTGGAAAGAAGCTATCTGAGAAAGTTCTATGTGTTCTGTTAATTCAACTCACAGAGTTACTGCTTTCCCTTCAAGAAGCCTCTCACTAAGACTGTTCTTGTGGATATTCCAAAGTGATATTAGGAAGCCCATAGAGGGCTATTTGAAAAAGGAAATATCTTCCGTTAAAAACTGGAAAGAAGCTTTCTGAGAAACTGCTTTGTGTTCTGTTAATTCATCTCACAGAGTTACAGCTTTACGCTCAAGAAGCCTTTCGCGAAGACTGTTCTTGTGGAATTTGCAAAGTGATATTTGGAAGTCCATAGAGGGCTATGGTGAAAAAGGAAATATCTTCCGTTAACAACCGGAAAGAAGCTTTCTGAGAAACTGCTTTGTGTCCTGATAGTTCATCTCACAGAGTTACAGCTTTCCCCTAAAGAAGCCTTTCGTTAAGACTGTTCTTGTGGAATTTGCAAAGTGATATTTAGAAGCCCATAGTGGGCTATAGTGAAAAAGGAAATAACTTCCGTTAAAAATTGCAAAGAAGCTTTCTGAGAAGCTGCTTTGTGTTCTGTTAATTCAACTCACAGAGTTACAGCTTTCCCTTCAAGAAGCCTTTCGCTAAGTCTGTTCTTGTGGAATTTGCAAAGTGATATTTGGAAGCTCATAGAGGGCTGTGGTGAAAAAGGAAATATCTTCCGTTAAAAACTGGAAAGAATCTTTCTGAGAAACTGCTTTGTGTTCTCTTAATTCATCTCTTAGTTACTGCTTTCCCCTCAAGAAGCCTTTCGCTAAGACTGTTCTTGTGGAATTTGCAAAGTGATATTTGGAAGCCCATAAAGGGTTAAGGTGAAAAAGGAAATATTTTCCGTTAAAAACTGGAAAGAAGATTTCTGAGAAACTGCTTTGTTTTCTGTTAATTCATCTCACAGTGTTACAGCTTTCCCCTCAAGAAGCCTTTCGTTAAGACTGTTCTTGTGGAATTTGCAAAGTGATATTTGGGATCCAATAGAGGGCTGTGGTGAAAAAGGAAATATCTTCCGTTAAAAACTGGAAAGAAGGTTTCTGAGAAATTGCTTTGTGTTCTGTTAATTCATCTCACAGAGTTACAGCTTTCCCTTCAAGAAGCCTTTCGCTAAGGCTGTTCTTGTGGAAATTGCAAAGTGATATTTGGTAGCCAATAGAGGGCTACGGTGCAAAAGAAATTATCTTCAGTTAAAAACAGGAAAGAAGCTGTCTGAGAAACTGCTTTGTGTTCTATTAATTCATCGCAAAGAGTTACAGCTTTCCCCTCAAGAAGACTTTCGCTAAGGCTGTTCTTGTGGAATTTGCAAAGTGATTTTCGGAAGCCCATAGAGGGCTATGGTGAAAAAGGAAATATCTTCCGTTAAAAATGGGAAAGAAGTTTTCTGATTTACAGCTTTCCCTTCAAGAAGCCTTTCGCTAAGGCTGTTCTTGTGGAATTTGCAAAGTGATATTTCGAAGCCCATAGAGGGCTCTGGTGAAAAAGGAAAGAGCCTCCGTTAAAAACTGGAAAGAAATTTTCTAAGAAATGGCTTTGTCTTCTGTGAATTCATCTCACAGAGTTACAGCTTTCCTTAAAGAAGCCTTTCGCTAAGGTTGTTCTTGCGGAACTTGCAAAGTGATATTTGGAAGCCCATAGAGGGCTATGGTGAAACAGGAAATATCTTCAGTTAAAAACTGGAAAGAAGCTGTCTGAGAAACAACTTTGTGATGTTTTAATTCATCTCTCAGAGTTACAGCTTTCCCCTCAAGAAGAGTTTTGCTAAGACTGTTCTTGTGGAATTGGATAAGTGATACTTGGAAGCCCATAGAGGGCTATGGTGAAAAAGGAATATTTTCAATTAAAAACTGGAAAGAAGCTTTCTGAGAAACTGCTTTGTGTTCTCTTAATTCATCTCACAGATTTACAGCTTTCCCCTCAAGAAGCCGTTCGCTAAGACTGTTCTTGTGGAATTTGCAAAGTGATATTTGGAAGTCCATAGAGGGCTATGGTGAAAAAGGAAATATCTTCCGTTAAAAACTGGAAAGGAACTTTCTGAGAAACTGATTTGTGTTCTGTTAATTCACCTCTCTGAGTTACTGCTTTCCCCTCAAGAAGCGTTTCGCTAAGACTGTTCTTGTGGAATTTTCAAAGTGATATTTCAAAACCCATAGAGGGATATGGTGAAAAAGGCAATATCTTCCTTTTAAAACTGGAAAGAAGCTTTCAGAGAAACTGCTTTGTGTTCGGTTAATTCAACTCACAGAGTTACAGCTTTTCCTTCAAGAGGCCTTTCGCTTTTACTGTTATTGTGGAATTTGCAAAGTGATATTTGGAAGCCCATAGAGGGATATTTAGAAAAAGGAAATATCTTCAGTTAAAAACTGGAAAGAAGCTGTCTGAGAAACTGCTTTGTGTTCTGTTAATTCATCTCACAGAGTTACAGCTTTCCCTTCAAGAATCCTTTCGCGAAGGCTGTTCTTGTGTAATTTGCAAAGGGATATTTGGAAGCCCATAGAGGGCTACGGAGAAAAAGGAAATACCTTCCGTTAAAAATTGGAAAGAAACTTTCTGAGAACCTGCTTTGTGTTCTGTTAATTCACCTCACAGAGTTACTGCTTTCCCTTCAAGAAGCCTTTCGCTAAGCCTGTTCTTGTGGAATTTGCAAAGTGATATTTTGAAGCCCATAGAGATCTATGGTGAAAAAGGAAATATCTTCCGTTAAATACTGGAAAGAAGCTTTCTGAGAAACGGCTTTGTGTTCTGTTAATTCATCTCACAGAGTTACAGCTTTCCCTTCAAGAAGCCTTTCGCTAAGGCTGTTCTTGTGGAATTTGCAAAGTGATATTTGGAAGCCCATAGAGGGCTCTGGTGAAAAAGGTAATATCTTCAGTGAAAAAATGGAAAGAAGCTGTCTGAGAAACGGCTTTTTGTTCTGTGAATTCACCTCACAGAGTTACAGCTTTCCCCTCAAGAAGCCTTTCGATAAGGCTGTTCTTGTGGAATTTTCAAAGTGATATTTGGAAGCCCCTAGACGGCTATGGTGAAAAAGGAAATATCTTCAGTTAAAAATTGGAAAGAAGATGTCTGAGAAACTGCTTTGTGTTGTGTTAATTCATCTCACAGTGTTACAGCTTTCCCTCAAGAAGCCTTTTGCTTAGACTGTTCTTGTGGAATTGGCAAAGTGATATTTGGAAGCCCATAGAGGGCTATGGTGAAAAAGGAATATCTTCAGTTAAAAACTGGAAAGAAGCTGTCTGAGAAACTGCTTTGTGTTGTGTTAATTCATCTCACAGAGTTACAGTTTCCCCTCTAGGAGCCTTTCGGTAAGACTGTTGTTTTGGAATTTGCAAAGCATATTTCTAAGCCCATAGAGGGCTATATTGAAAAAGGAAACATCTTCCGTTAAAAACTGGAAAGATGCTTTCCTTGAAACTACTTTGTATTCTGTTAATTCATCTCACAGAATTACAGCTTTCCCTTCAAGAAGCCTTTCTCTAAGCCTGTTCTTGTGTAATTTGCAAAGTGATATTTGGTAGCCCAAAGAGGGCTACGGAGAAAAAGGAAATACCTTCCGTTAAAAATTGGAAAGAAGCTTTCTGAGAAACTGCTTTGTGTTCTGTTAATTCTCCTCACAGAGATACTGTTTCCCTTCAAGAAGCCTTTCGCTAAGACTGTTCCTGTGGAATTTGCAAAGTGATATTTTGCAGTCCATAGAGATCTACGGTGAAAAAGGAAATATCTTCCGTTAAAAACTGGAAAGAAGCTTTCTGAGAAACGGCTTTGTGTTCTGTTAATTCATCTCACAGCGTTACAGCTTTCCCTTCAAGAAGCCTTTCGCTAAGGCTGTTCTTGTGGAATTTGCACAGTGATATTTGGAAGCCCATATAGGGCTATGGTGAAAAAGGAAATATCTTCCGTTAAAAACTGGAAAGAAGCTTTCTGAGAAACAGCTTTGTGTTCTGTTAATTGATCTCACAGAGTTACAGCTTTCCCCTCAAGAAGCCTTTTGCTAAGACTGTATTTTTGAATTTGCAAAGAGATATTTGGAAGCCCATGGGGGGCTATGGTGAAAAAGGAAATATCTTTCGTAAAATACTGGAAAGAAGCTTTCTGAGAAACTGCTTTGTGTTCTGTTAATTCATCTCACAGAGTTACTGCTTTCCCCTCAAGAAGCCTATCGCTAAGACTTTTCTTGTACAATTTGCAAAGTGATATTTGGAAGCCCATAGAGGGCCATATTGAAAAAGGTAATATCTTAAGTTAAAAACTTGAAACAAGCTTTCTGAGAAACGGCTTTGTGTTTTTTTAATTCATCTCACAGATTTACTGCTATCCCCTCATGAAGCCTTTCACTAATTGTGTACTTCTGGAATTGTCAAAGTGATATTTGGAAGCCCATAGAGGGCTATGGTAAAATGGAAATATCTTCAGTTAAAAACGGGAAAGAAGCTTTCTGAGAAACTGCTTTGTGTTCTGTTAATTAATCTCACAGAGTTACAGATTTCCCCTCAAGTAGCGTTTCGCTAAGAATGCTCTTGGGGAATTTGCAAAGTGATATTTGGAAGCCCGTAGAGGGCTTTGGTGAAAAAGGAAATATCTTCCGTTAAAAACTGGAAAGAAGCTTTCTGAGAAACTGCTTTGTGTTCTCTTAATTCATTTCACAGATTTACAGCTTTCCCCTCAAAAAGCCTTTCGTTAAGACTGTTCTTGTGGAATTTGCAAAGTGATATTTGGAAGCCCATAGAGGGCTACGATGAAAGAGGAAATATCCTAAGTTAAAAACTGAAAAGAAGCATTCTGAGAAACTGCTTTGTGCTCTGTTAATTCTTGTCACAGAGTTACAGCTTTCCCTTCAAGAAGCCTTTCGCTAAGGCTGTTCTTGTGGAATTGGCAAAGTGATATTTGGAAGCCCATAGAGGGCTATGGTGAAAATGGAAATATCTTCCGTTAAAAATGGGAAAGAAGCTTTCTAAGAAACTGCTTTGTGTTCTGTTAATTCATCTCACAGAGTTACAGCTTTCCCCTCAAGAAGCCTTTCGCTACGACTGTTTTTGTAGAATTTGCAAAGTGATATTCGGAAGGCCATAGAGGGCTATGGTGAAAAAGGAAATAGCCTCCGATAAAAACTGGAAAGAAATTTTCTGAGAAACTGCTTTGTGTTCTGTGAATTAATCTCATGGAGTTACAGCTTTCCTTAAAGAAGCCTTTCGCTAAGGTTGTTCTTGCGGAACTTGCAAAGTGATACTTGGAAGCCCATAGAGGGCTATGGTGAAAAAGGAAATATCTTCAGTTAAAAACTGGAAAGAAGCTGTCTGAGAAAGTTCTACGTGTTCTGTTAATTCAACTCACAGAGTTACTGCTTTCCCATCAACAAACCTTGCACTAAGACTGTTCTTGTGGATTTTCCAAAGTGCTATTTGGAAGCCCATAGAGGGCTATTTGAAAAAGGAAATATCTTCCGTTAAAAACTGGAAAGAAGCTTTCTGAGAAACTATTTTGTGTTCTGTTAATTCATCTCACAGAGTTACAGCTTTCCCCTCAACAAGCCTTTCGTTAAGACTGTTCTTGTGGAATTGGATAAGTGATATTTGGAAGCCAATAGAGGGTTATGGTAAAAAAGGATATATCTTCCGGTAAAAACTGGAAAGGGGCTTTATGAGAAACTGCTTTGTGTTCTGTTAACTCATCTAACAGAGTTACAGCATTCCCTTCAAGAAGCCTTTCGCTAAGTCTGTTCTTGTGGAATTTGCAAAGTGACTTTTGGAAGCCCATAGATGGATACGGTGAAAAAGGAAATATCTTCCGTTAAAAACTGGAAAGAAGCTTTCTGAGAAACTGCTTTGTGTTCTGTTAATTCATCTCACAGAGTTACAGCTTTACGCTCAAGAAACCTTTCGCGAAGACTGTTCTTGTGGAATTTGCAAAGTGATATTTGGAAGTCCATAGAGGGCTATGGTGAAAAAGGAAATACCTTCCGTTAACAACTGGAAAGAAGCTTTCTGAGAAACTGCTTTGTGTCCTGATAGTTCATCTCACAGAGTTACAGATTTCCCCTAAAGAAGCCTTTCGTTAAGACTGTTCTTGTGGAATTTGCAAAGTGATATTTAGAAGCCCGTAGTGGGCTATAGTGAAAAAGGAAATATCTTCCGTTAAAAATTGCAAAGAAGCTTTCTGAGAAACTGCTTTGTGTTCTGTTAATTCAACTCACAGAGTTACAGCTTTCCCTTCAAGAAGCCTTTCGCTAAGTCTGTTCTTGTGTAATTTGCAAAGTGATATTTGGAAGCTCATAGAGGGCTATGGTGAAAAAGGAAATATCTTCCGTTAAAAACTGGAAAGAATCTTTCTGAGAAACTGCTTTGTGTTCTCTTAATTCATCTCATAGTTACTGCTTTCCCCTCAAGAAGCCTTTCGCTAAGACTGTTCTTGTGGAATTTGCAAAGTGATATTTGGGATCCAATAGAGGGCTGTGGTGAAAAAGGAAATATCTTCCGTTAAAAACTGGAAAGAAGCTTTCTGAGAAACTGCTCTGTGTTCTGTTAATTCATCTCACAGAGTTACATCTTTTCCTTCAAGAAGCCTTTCGCTAAGGCTGTTCTTGTGGAAATTGCAAAGTGATATTTGGTAGCCAATAGAGGGCTACGGTGCAAAAGAAATTATCTTCAGTTAAAAACAGGAAAGAAGCTGTCTGAGAAACTGCTTTGTGTTCTATTAATTCATCGCAAAGAGTTACAGCTTTCCCCTCAAGAAGACTTTCGCTAAGGCTGTTCTTGTGGAATTTGCAAAGTGACTTTCTGAAGCCCATAGAGGGCTATGGTGAAAAAGGAAATATCTTCCGTTAAAAATGGGAAAGAAGTTTTCTGATTTACAGCTTTCCCTTCAAGAAGCCTTTCGCTAAGGCTGTTCTTGTGGAATTTGCAAAGTGATATTTCGAAGCCCATAGAGGGCTCTGGTGAAAAAGGAAAGAGCCTCCGTTAAAAACTGGAAAGAAATTTTCTAAGAAATGGCTTTGTCTTCTGTGAATTCATCTCACAGAGTTACAGCTTTCCTTAAAGAAGCCTTTCGCTAAGGTTGTTCTTGCGGAACTTGCAAAGTGATATTTGGAAGCCCATAGAGGGCTATGGTGAAACAGGAAATATCTTCAGTTAAAAACTGGAAAGAAGCTGTCTGAGAAACAACTTTGTGATGTTTTAATTCATCTCTCAGAGTTACAGCTTTCCCCTCAAGAAGAGTTTTGCTAAGACTGTTCTTGTGGAATTGGATAAGTGATACTTGGAAGCCCATAGAGGGCTATGGTGAAAAAGGAATATTTTCAATTAAAAACTGGAAAGAAGCTTTCTGAGAAACTGCTTTGTGTTCTCTTAATTCATCTCACAGATTTACAGCTTTCCCCTCAAGAAGCCGTTCGCTAAGACTGTTCTTGTGGAATTTGCAAAGTGATATTTGGAAGTCCATAGAGGGCTATGGTGAAAAAGGAAATATCTTCCGTTAAAAACTGGAAAGGAACTTTCTGAGAAACTGCTTTGTGTTCTGTTAATTCACCTCTCTGAGTTACTGCTTTCCCCTCAAGAAGCGTTTCGCTAAGACTGTTCTTGTGGAATTTTCAAAGTGATATTTCAAAACCCATAGAGGGATATGGTGAAAAAGGCAATATCTTCCTTTTAAAACTGGAAAGAAGCTTTCAGAGAAACTGCTTTGTGTTCGGTTAATTCAACTCACAGAGTTACAGCTTTTCCTTCAAGAGGCCTTTCGCTTTTACTGTTATTGTGGAATTTGCAAAGTGATATTTGGAAGCCCATAGAGGGATATTTAGAAAAAGGAAATATCTTCAGTTAAAAACTGGAAAGAAGCTGTCTGAGAAACTGCTTTGTGTTCTGTTAATTCATCTCACAGAGTTACAGCTTTCCCTTCAAGAATCCTTTCGCGAAGGCTGTTCTTGTGTAAATTGCAAAGGGATATTTGGAAGCCCATAGAGGGCTACGGAGAAAAAGGAAATACCTTCCGTTAAAAATTGGAAAGAAACTTTCTGAGAACCTGCTTTGTGTTCTGTTAATTCACCTCACAGAGTTACTGCTTTCCCTTCAAGAAGCCTTTCGCTAAGCCTGTTCTTGTGGAATTTGCAAAGTGATATTTTGAAGCCCATAGAGATCTATGGTGAAAAAGGAAATATCTTCCGTTAAATACTGGAAAGAAGCTTTCTGAGAAACGGCTTTGTGTTCTGTTAATTCATCTCACAGAGTTACAGCTTTCCCTTCAAGAAGCCTTTCGCTAAGGCTCTTCTTGTGGAATTTGCAAAGTGATATTTGGAAGCCCATAGAGGGCTCTGGTGAAAAGGTAATATCTTCAGTGAAAAAATGGAAAGAAGCTGTCTCAGAAACGGCTTTTTGCTCTGTGAATTCACCTCACAGAGTTACAGCTTTCCCCTCAAGAAGCCTTTCGATAAGGCTGTTCTTGTGGAATTTTCAAAGTGATATTTGGAAGCCCCTAGACGGCTATGGTGAAAAAGGAAATATCTTCAGTTAAAAATTGGAAAGAAGATGTCTGAGAAACTGCTTTGTGTTGTGTTAATTCATCTCACAGTGTTACAGCTTTCCCTCAAGAAGCCTTTTGCTTAGACTGTTCTTGTGGAATTGGCAAAGTGATATTTGGAAGCCCATAGAGGGCTATGGTGAAAAAGGAATATCTTCAGTTAAAAACTGGAAAGAAGCTGTCTGAGAAACTGCTTTGTGTTGTGTTAATTCATCTCACAGAGTTACAGTTTCCCCTCTAGGAGCCTTTCGGTAAGACTGTTCTTTTGGAATTTGCAAAGCATATTTCTAAGCCCATAGAGGGCTATATTGAAAAAGGAAACATCTTCCGTTAAAAACTGGAAAGATGCTTTCCTTGAAACTACTTTGTATTCTGTTAATTCATCTCACAGAATTACAGCTTTCCCTTCAAGAAGCCTTTCTCTAAGCCTGTTCTTGTGGAATTTGCAAAGTGATATTTGGTAGCCCAAAGAGGGCTACGGAGAAAAAGGAAATACCTTCCGTTAAAAATTGGAAAGAAGCTTTCTGAGAAACTGCTTTGTGTTCTGTTAATTCTCCTCACAGAGATACTGTTTCCCTTCAAGAAGCCTTTCGCTAAGACTGTTCCTGTGGAATTTGCAAAGTGATATTTTGCAGTCCATAGAGATCTATGGTGAAAAAGGAAATATCTTCCGTTAAAAACTGGAAAGAAGCTTTTTGAGAAACGGCTTTGTGTTCTGTTAATTCATCTCACAGCGTTACAGCTTTCCCTTCAAGAAGCCTTTCGCTAAGGCTGTTCTTGTGGAATTTGCACAGTGATATTTGGAAGCCCATATAGGGCTAAGGTGAAAAAGGAAATATCTTCCGTTAAAAACTGGAAAGAAGCTTTCTGAGAAACTGCTTTGTGTTCTGTTAATTGATCTCACAGAGTTACAGCTTTCCCCTCAAGAAGCCTTTTGCTAAGACTGTATTTGTGGAATTTGCAAAGAGATATTTGGAAGCCCATGGGGGGCTACGGTGAAAAAGGAAATATCTTTCGTAAAATACTGGAAAGAAGCTTTCTGAGAAACTGCTTTGTGTTCTGTTAATTCATCTCACAGAGTTACAGCTTTCCTTTCAAGAAGCCTTTCGCTAAGACTGTTCTTGTGGAATTTGCAAAGTGATATTTGGAAGCCCACAGAGGGCTATGGCGAAAAAGGAAATATCTTCTGTTAAAAACTGGAAAGAAGCTGTCTGAGAAAGTTCTATGTGTTCTGTTAATTCAACTCACAGAGTTACTGCTTTCCCTTCAAGAAGCCTTTCACTAAGACTGTTCTTGTGGATTTTCCAAAGTGATATTTGGAAACCCATAGAGGGCTATTTGAAAAAGGAAATATCTTCCGTTAAAAACTGGAAAGAAGCTTTCTGAGAAACTGCTTTGTGTTCTCTTAATTCATCTCATAGTTACTGCTTTCCCCTCAAGAAGCCTTTCGCTAAAACTGTTCTTGTGGAATTTGCAAAGTGATATTTGGAAGCCCATAAAGGGTTAAGGTGAAAAAGGAAATATTTTCCGTTAAAAACTGGAAAGAAGATTTCTGAGAAACTGCTTTGTTTTCTGTTAATTCATCTCACAGTGTTACAGCTTTCCCCTCAAGAAGCCTTTCGTTAAGACTGTTCTTGTGGAATTTGCAAAGTGATATTTGGGATCCAATAGAGGGCTGTGGTGAAAAAGGAAATATCTTCCGTTAAAAACTGGAAAGAAGGTTTCTGAGAAATTGCTTTGTGTTCTGTTAATTCATCTCACAGAGTTACAGCTTTCCCTTCAAGAAGCCTTTCGCTAAGACTGTTCTTGTGGAATTTGCAAAGTGATATTTGGAAGCCCACAGAGGGCTATGGCGAAAAAGGAAATATCTTCTGTTAAAAACTGGAAAGAAGCTGTCTGAGAAAGTTCTATGTGTTCTGTTAATTCAACTCACAGAGTTACTGCTTTCCCTTCAAGAAGCCTTTCACTAAGACTGTTCTTGTGGATTTTCCAAAGTGATATTTGGAAACCCATAGAGGGCTATTTGAAAAAGGAAATATCTTCCGTTAAAAACTGGAAAGAAGCTTTCTGAGAAACTGCTTTGTGTTCTCTTAATTCATCTCATAGTTACTGCTTTCCCCTCAAGAAGCCTTTCGCTAAAACTGTTCTTGTGGAATTTGCAAAGTGATATTTGGAAGCCCATAAAGGGTTAAGGTGAAAAAGGAAATATTTTCCGTTAAAAACTGGAAAGAAGATTTCTGAGAAACTGCTTTGTTTTCTGTTAATTCATCTCACAGTGTTACAGCTTTCCCCTCAAGAAGCCTTTCGTTAAGACTGTTCTTGTGGAATTTGCAAAGTGATATTTGGGATCCAATAGAGGGCTGTGGTGAAAAAGGAAATATCTTCCGTTAAAAACTGGAAAGAAGGTTTCTGAGAAATTGCTTTGTGTTCTGTTAATTCATCTCACAGAGTTACAGCTTTCCCTTCAAGAAGCCTTTCGCTAAGGCTGTTCTTGTGGAAATTGCAAAGTGATATTTGGTAGCCAGTAGAGGGCTACGGTGCAAAAGAAATTATCTTCAGTTAAAAACAGGAAAGAAGCTGTCTGAGAAACTGCTTTGTGTTCTATTAATTCATCGCAAAGAGTTACAGCTTTCCCCTCAAGAAGACTTTCGCTAAGGCTGTTCTTGTGGAATTTGCAAAGTGATTTTCGGAAGCCCATAGAGGGCTATGGTGAAAAAGGAAATATCTTCCGTTAAAAATGGGAAAGAAGTTTTCTGATTTACAGCTTTCCCTTCAAGAAGCCTTTCGCTAAGGCTGTTCTTGTGGAATTTGCAAAGCGATATTTCGAAGCCCATAGAGGACTCTGGTGAAAAAGGAAAGAGCCTCCGTTAAAAACTGGAAAGAAATTTTCTAAGAAATGGCTTTTTCTTCTGTGAATTCATCTCACAGAGTTACAGCTTTCCTTAAAGAAGCCTTTCGCTAAGGTTGTTCTTGCGGAACTTGCAAAGTCATATTTGGAAGCCCTTAGAGGGCTATGGTGAAACAGGAAATATCTTCAGTTAAAAACTGGAAAGAAGCTGTCTGAGAAACAACTTTGTGATGTTTTAATTCATCTCTCAGAGTTACAGCTTTCCCCTCAAGAAGAGTTTTGCTAAGACTGTTCTTGTGGAATTGGATAAGTGATACTTGGAAGCCCATAGAGGGCTATGGTGAAAAAGGAATATTTTCAATTAAAAACTGGAAAGAAGCTTTCTGAGAAACTGCTTTGTGTTCTCTTAATTCATCTCACAGATTTACAGCTTTCCCCTCAAGAAGCCGTTCGCTAAGACTGTTCTTGTGGAATTTGCAAAGTGATATTTGGAAGTCCATAGAGGGCTATGGTGAAAAAGGAAATATCTTCCGTTAAAAACTGGAAAGGAACTTTCTGAGAAACTGCTTTGTGTTCTGTTAATTCACCTCTCTGAGTTACTGCTTTCCCCTCAAGAAGCGTTTCGCTAAGACTGTTCTTGTGGAATTTTCAAAGTGATATTTCAAAACCCATAGAGGGATATGGTGAAAAAGGCAATATCTTCCTTTTAAAACTGGAAAGAAGCTTTCAGAGAAACTGCTTTGTGTTCGGTTAATTCAACTCACAGAGTTACAGCTTTTCCTTCAAGAGGCCTTTCGCTTTTACTGTTATTGTGGAATTTGCAAAGTGATATTTGGAAGCCCATAGAGGGATATTTAGAAAAAGGAAATATCTTCAGTTAAAAACTGGAAAGAAGCTGTCTGAGAAACTGCTTTGTGTTCTGTTAATTCATCTCACAGAGTTACAGCTTTCCCTTCAAGAATCCTTTCGCGAAGGCTGTTCTTGTGTAATTTGCAAAGGGATATTTGGAAGCCCATAGAGGGCTACGGAGAAAAAGGAAATACCTTCCGTTAAAAATTGGAAAGAAACTTTCTGAGAACCTGCTTTGTGTTCTGTTAATTCACCTCACAGAGTTACTGCTTTCCCTTCAAGAAGCCTTTCGCTAAGCCTGTTCTTGTGGAATTTGCAAAGTGATATTTTGAAGCCCATAGAGATCTATGGTGAAAAAGGAAATATCTTCCGTTAAATACTGGAAAGAAGCTTTCTGAGAAACGGCTTTGTGTTCTGTTAATTCATCTCACAGAGTTACAGCTTTCCCTTCAAGAAGCCTTTCGCTAAGGCTGTTCTTGTGGAATTTGCAAAGTGATATTTGGAAGCCCATAGAGGGCTCTGGTGAAAAAGGTAATATCTTCAGTGAAAAAATGGAAAGAAGCTGTCTGAGAAACGGCTTTTTGTTCTGTGAATTCACCTCACAGAGTTACAGCTTTCCCCTCAAGAAGCCTTTCGATAAGGCTGTTCTTGTGGAATTTTCAAAGTGATATTTGGAAGCCCCTAGACGGCTATGGTGAAAAAGGAAATATCTTCAGTTAAAAATTGGAAAGAAGATGTCTGAGAAACTGCTTTGTGTTGTGTTAATTCATCTCACAGTGTTACAGCTTTCCCTCAAGAAGCCTTTTGCTTAGACTGTTCTTGTGGAATTGGCAAAGTGATATTTGGAAGCCCATAGAAGGCTATGGTGAAAAAGGAATATCTTCAGTTAAAAACTGGAAAGAAGCTGTCTGAGAAACTGCTTTGTGTTGTGTTAATTCATCTCACAGAGTTACAGTTTCCCCTCTAGGAGCCTTTCGGTAAGACTGTTCTTTTGGAATTTGCAAAGCATATTTCTAAGCCCATAGAGGGCTATATTGAAAAAGGAAACATCTTCCGTTAAAAACTGGAAAGATGCTTTCCTTGAAACTACTTTGTATTCTGTTAATTCATCTCACAGAATTACAGCTTTCCCTTCAAGAAGCCTTTCTCTAAGCCTGTTCTTGTGGAATTTGCAAAGTGATATTTGGTAGCCCAAAGAGGGCTACGGAGAAAAAGGAAATACCTTCCGTTAAAAATTGGAAAGAAGGTTTCTGAGAAACTGGTTTGTGTTCTGTTAATTCTCCTCACAGAGATACTGTTTCCCTTCAAGAAGCCTTTCGCTAAGACTGTTCCTGTGGAATTTGCAAAGTGATATTTTGCAGTCCATAGAGATCTATGGTGAAAAAGGAAATATCTTCCGTTAAAAATTGGAAAGAAGCTTTCTGAGAAACGGCTTTGTGTTCTGTTAATTCATCTCACAGCGTTACAGCTTTCCCTTCAAGAAGCCTTTCGCTAAGGCTGTTCTTGTGGAATTTGCAAAGTGATATTTGGAAGCCCATAGAGGGCTCTGGTGAAAAAGGTAATATCTTCAGTGAAAAAATGGAAAGAAGCTGTCTGAGAAACGGCTTTTTGTTCTGTGAATTCACCTCACAGAGTTACAGCTTTCCCCTCAAGAAGCCTTTCGATAAGGCTGTTCTTGTGGAATTTTCAAAGTGATATTTGGAAGCCCCTAGACGGCTATGGTGAAAAAGGAAATATCTTCAGTTAAAAATTAGAAAGAAGATGTCTGAGAAACTGCTTTGTGTTGTGTTAATTCATCTCACAGTGTTACAGCTTTCCCTCAAGAAGCCTTTTGCTTAGACTGTTCTGGTGGAATTGGCAAAGTGATATTTGGAAGCCCATAGAGGGCTATGGTGAAAAAGGAATATCTTCAGTTAAAAACTGGAAAGAAGCTGTCTGAGAAACTGCTTTGTGTTGTGTTAATTCATCTCACAGAGTTACAGTTTCCCCTCTAGGAGCCTTTCGGTAAGACTGTTCTTTTGGAATTTGCAAAGCATATTTCTAAGCCCATAGAGGGCTATATTGAAAAAGGAAACATCTTCCGTTAAAAACTGGAAAGATGCTTTCCTTGAAACTACTTTGTATTCTGTTAATTCATCTCACAGAATTACAGCTTTCCCTTCAAGAAGCCTTTCTCTAAGCCTGTTCTTGTGGAATTTGCAAAGTGATATTTGGTAGCCCAAAGAGGGCTACGGAGAAAAAGGAAATACCTTCCGTTAAAAATTGGAAAGAAGCTTTCTGAGAAACTGCTTTGTGTTCTGTTAATTCTCCTCACAGAGATACTGTTTCCCTTCAAGAAGCCTTTCGCTAAGACTGTTCCTGTGGAATTTGCAAAGTGATATTTTGCAGTCCATAGAGATCTATGGTGAAAAAGGAAATATCTTCCGTTACAAACTGGAAAGAAGCTTTCTGAGAAACGGCTTTGTGTTCTGTTAATTCATCTCACAGCGTTACAGCTTTCCCTTCAAGAAGCCTTTCGCTAAGGCTGTTCTTGTGGAATTTGCACAGTGATATTTGGAACCCCATATAGGGCTATGGTGAAAAAGGAAATATCTTCCGTTAAAAACTGGAAAGAAGCTTTCTGAGAAACTGCTTTGTGTTCTGTTAATTGATCTCACAGAGTTACAGCTTTCCCCTCAAGAAGCCTTTTGCTAAGACTGTATTTGTGGAATTTGCAAAGAGATATTTGGAAGCCCATGGGGGGCTATGGCGGAAAAGGAAATATCTTCTGTTAAAAACTGGAAAGAAGCATTCTGAGAAACTGCTTTGTGTTCTGTTCATTCATCTCACAGAGTTACTGCTTTCCCCTCAAGAAGCCTATCGCTAAGACTTTTCTTGTACAATTTGCAAGGTGATATTTGGAAGCCCATAGAGGGCCATATTGAAAAAGGTAATAATTTAAGTTAAAAACTTGAAAGAAGCTTTCTGAGAAACGGCTTTGTGTTTTTTTAATTCATCTCACAGATTTACTGCTATCCCCTCACGAAGCATTTTGCTAAGACTGTTCTTGTGGAATTTGCACAGTGATATTTGGAAGCCCAAAGAGGGCTACGGTGAAAAAGGAAATATCCTAAGTTAAAAACTGAAAAGAAGCATTCTGAGAAACTCCTTTGTGTTCTGTTAATTCATTTCACAGAGTTACAGCTTTCCCTTCAAGAAGCCTTTCACTAAGTGTGTACTTCTGGAATTGTCAAAGTGATATTTGGAAGCCCATAGAGGGCTATGGTGAAAATGGAAATATCTTCAGTTAAAAACTGGAAAGAAGCTTTCTGAGAAACTGCTTTGTGTTCTGTTAATTAATCTCACAGAGTTACAGATTTCCCCTCATGTAGCGTTTCGCTAAGACTGCTCTTGGGGAATTTGCAAAGTGCTATTTGGAAGCCCGTAGAGGGCTTTGGTGAAAAAGGAAATATCTTCCGTTAAAAACTGGAAAGAAGCTTTCTGAGAAACTGCTTTGTGTTCTCTTAATTCATTTCACAGATTTACAGCTTTCCCCTCAAAAAGCCTTTCGTTAAGACTCTTCTTGTGGAATTTGCAAAGTGATATTTGGAAGCCCATAGAGGGCTATGATGAAAGAGGAAATATCCTAAGTTAAAAACTGAAAAGAAGCATGCTGAGAAACTGCTTTGTGCTCTGTTAATTCTTGTCACGGAGTTACAGTTTTCCCTTCAAGAAGCCTTTCGCTAAGGCTGTTCTTGTGGAATTGGCAAAGTGATATTTGGAAGCCCATAGAGGGCTATGGTGAAAATGGAAATATCTTCCGTTAAAAACGGGAAAGAAGCTTTCTGAGAAACTGCTTTGTGTTCTGTTAATTCATCTCACAGAGTTACAGCTTTCCCCTCAAGAAGCCTTTCGCTACGACTGTTTTTGTAGAATTTGCAAAGTGATATTCGGAAGGCCATAGAGGGCTATGGTGAAAAAGGAAATAGCCTCCGATAAAAACTGGAAAGAAATTTTCTGAGAAACTGCTTTGTGTTCTGTGAATTAACCTCATGGAGTTACAGCTTTCCTTAAAGAAGCCTTTCGCTAAGGTTGTTCTTGCGGAACTTGCAAAGTGATATTTGGAAGCCCATAGAGGGCTATGGTGAAAAAGGAAATATCTTCAGTTAAAAACTGGAAAGAAGCTGTCTGAGAAAGTTCTATGTGTTCTGTTAATTCAACTCACAGAGTTACTGCTTTCCCATCAACAAACCTTTCACTAAGACTGTTCTTGTGGATTTTCCAAAGTGATATTTGGAAGCCCATAGAGGGCTATTTGAAAAAGGAAATATCTTCCGTTAAAAACTGGAAAGAAGCTTTCTGAGAAACTACTTTGTGTTCTGTTAATTCATCTCACAGAGTTACAGCTTTCCCCTCAAGAAGACTTTCCCTAGGACTGTTCTTGAGGAATTTGCAAAGTGATATTTGAAAGCCCAGAGAGCGCAATGGTGAAAAAGGAAATATCTTCCTTTAAAATCTGGAAAGAAGCTTTCTGAGAAACTACTTTGTGTTCTGTTAATTCATCTCACAGAGTTACAGCTTTCCCCTCAACAAGCCTTTCGTTAAGACTGTTCTTGTGGAATTGGATAAGTGATATTTGGAAGCCAATAGAGGGTTATGGTAAAAAAGGATATATCTTCCGGTAAAAACTGGAAAGGAGCTTTATGAGAAACTGCTTTGTGTTCTGTTAACTCATCTAACAGAGTTACAGCATTCCCTTCAAGAAGCCTTTCGCTAAGTCTGTTCTTGTGGAATTTGCAAAGTGACTTTTGGAAGCCCATAGAGGGATACGGTGAAAAAGGAAATATCTTCCGTTAAAAACTGGAAAGAAGCTTTCTGAGAAACTGCTTTGTGTTCTGTTAATTCATCTCACAGAGTTACAGCTTTACGCTCAAGAAGCCTTTCGCGAAGACTGTTCTTGTGGAATTTGCAAAGTGATATTTGGAAGTCCATAGAGGGCTATGGTGAAAAAGGAAATATCTTCCGTTAACAACTGGAAAGAAGCTTTCTGAGAAACTGCTTTGTGTTCTGTTAATTCATCTCACAGCGTTACAGCTTTCCCTTCAAGAAGCCTTTCGCTAAGGCTGTTCTTGTGGAATTTGCACAGTGATATTTGGAACCCCATATAGGGCTATGGTGAAAAAGGAAATATCTTCCGTTAAAAACTGGAAAGAAGCTTTCTGAGAAACTGCTTTGTGTTCTGTTAATTGATCTCACAGAGTTACAGCTTTCCCCTCAAGAAGCCTTTTGCTAAGACTGTATTTGTGGAATTTGCAAAGAGATATTTGAAAGCCCATGGGGGGCTATGGCGGAAAAGGAAATATCTTCTGTTAAAAACTGGAAAGAAGCATTCTGAGAAACTGCTTTGTGTTCTGTTCATTCATCTCACAGAGTTACTGCTTTCCCCTCAAGAAGCCTATCGCTAAGACTTTTCTTGTACAATTTGCAAGGTGATATTTGGAAGCCCATAGAGGGCCATATTGAAAAAGGTAATAATTTAAGTTAAAAACTTGAAAGAAGCTTTCTGAGAAACGGCTTTGTGTTTTTTTAATTCATCTCACAGATTTACTGCTATCCCCTCACGAAGCCTTTTGCTAAGACTGTTCTTGTGGAATTTGCACAGTGATATTTGGAAGCCCAAAGAGGGTTACGGTGAAAAAGGAAATATCCTAAGTTAAAAACTGAAAAGAAGCATTCTGAGAAACTCCTTTGTGTTCTGTTAATTCATTTCACAGAGTTACAGCTTTCCCTTCAAGAAGCCTTTCACTAAGTGTGTACTTCTGGAATTGTCAAAGTGATATTTGGAAGCCCATAGAGGGCTATGGTGAAAATGGAAATATCTTCAGTTAAAAACTGGAAAGAAGCTTTCTGAGAAACTGCTTTGTGTTCTGTTAATTAATCTCACAGAGTTACAGATTTCCCCTCAAGTAGCGTTTCGCTAAGACTGCTCTTGGGGAATTTGCAAAGTGCTATTTGGAAGCCCGTAGAGGGCTTTGGTGAAAAAGGAAATATCTTCCGTTAAAAACTGGAAAGAAGCTTTCTGAGAAACTGCTTTGTGTTCTCTTAATTCATTTCACAGATTTACAGCTTTCCCCTCAAAAAGCCTTTCGTTAAGACTCTTCTTGTGGAATTTGCAAAGTGATATTTGGAAGCCCATAGAGGGCTATGATGAAAGAGGAAATATCCTAAGTTAAAAACTGAAAAGAAGCATGCTGAGAAACTGCTTTGTGCTCTGTTAATTCTAGTCACGGAGTTACAGCTTTCCCTTCAAGAAGCCTTTCGCTAAGGCTGTTCTTGTGGAATTGGCAAAGTGATATTTGGAAGCCCATAGAGGGCTATGGTGAAAATGGAAATATCTTCCGTTAAAAACGGGAAAGAAGCTTTCTGAGAAACTGCTTTGTGTTCTGTTAATTCATCTCACAGAGTTACAGCTTTCCCCTCAAGAAGCCTTTCGCTACGACTGTTTTTGTAGAATTTGCAAAGTGATATTCGGAAGGCCATAGAGGGCTATGGTGAAAAAGGAAATAGCCTCCGATAAAAACTGGAAAGAAATTTTCTGAGAAACTGCTTTGTGTTCTGTGAATTAATCTCATGGAGTTACAGCTTTCCTTAAAGAAGCCTTTCGCTAAGGTTGTTCTTGCGGAACTTGCAAAGTGATATTTGGAAGCCCATAGAGGGCTATGGTGAAAAAGGAAATATCTTCAGTTAAAAACTGGAAAGAAGCTGTCTGAGAAAGTTCTATGTGTTCTGTTAATTCAACTCACAGAGTTACTGCTTTCCCATCAACAAACCTTTCACTAAGACTGTTCTTGTGGATTTTCCAAAGTGATATTTGGAAGCCCATAGAGGGCTATTTGAAAAAGGAAATATCTTCCGTTAAAAACTGGAAAGAAGCTTTCTGAGAAACTACTTTGTGTTCTGTTAATTCATCTCACAGAGTTACAGCTTTCCCCTCAAGAAGACTTTCCCTAGGACTGTTCTTGAGGAATTTGCAAAGTGATATTTGAAAGCCCAGAGAGCGCAATGGTGAAAAAGGAAATATCTTCCTTTAAAATCTGGAAAGAAGCTTTCTGAGAAACTACTTTGTGTTCTGTTAATTCATCTCACAGAGTTACAGCTTTCCCCTCAACAAGCCTTTCGTTAAGACTGTTCTTGTGGAATTGGATAAGTGATATTTGGAAGCCAATAGAGGGTTATGGTAAAAAAGGATATATCTTCCGGTAAAAACTGGAAAGGAGCTTTATGAGAAACTGCTTTGTGTTCTGTTAACTCATCTAACAGAGTTACAGCATTCCCTTCAAGAAGCCTTTCGCTAAGTCTGTTCTTGTGGAATTTGCAAAGTGACTTTTGGAAGCCCATAGAGGGATACGGTGAAAAAGGAAATATCTTCCGTTAAAAACTGGAAAGAAGCTTTCTGAGAAACTGCTTTGTGTTCTGTTAATTCATCTCACAGAGTTACAGCTTTACGCTCAAGAAGCCTTTCGCGAAGACTGTTCTTGTGGAATTTGCAAAGTGATATTTGGAAGTCCATAGAGGGCTATGGTGAAAAAGGAAATATCTTCCGTTAACAACTGGAAAGAAGCTTTCTGAGAAACTGCTTTGTGTTCTGTTAATTCAACTCACAGAGTTACAGCTTTCCCTTCAAGAAGCCTTTCGCTAAGTCTGTTCTTGTGGAATTTGCAAAGTGATATTTGGAAGCTCATAGAGGGCTATGGTGAAAAAGAAATATCTTCCGTTAAAAACTGGAAAGAATCTTTCTGAGAAACTGCTTTGTGTTCTCTTAATTCATCTCATAGTTACTGCTTTCCCCTGAAGAAGCCTTTCGCTAAGACTGTTCTTGTGGAATTTGCAAAGTGATATTTGGAAGCCCATAAAGGGTTAAGGTGAAAAAGGAAATATTTTCCGTTAAAAACTGGAAAGAAGATTTCTGAGAAACTGCTTTGTTTTCTGTTAATTCATCTCACAGTGTTACAGCTTTCCCCTCAAGAAGCCTTTCGTTAAGACTGTTCTTGTGGAATTTGCAAAGTGATATTTGGGATCCAATAGAGGGCTGTGGTGAAAAAGGAAATATCTTCCGTTAAAAACTGGAAAGAAGGTTTCTGAGAAATTGCTTTGTGTTCTGTTAATTCATCACACAGAGTTACAGCTTTCCCTTCAAGAAGCCTTTCGCTAAGGCTGTTCTTGTGGAAATTGCAAAGTGATATTTGGTAGCCAATAGAGGGCTACGGTGCAAAAGAAATTATCTTCAGTTAAAAACAGGAAAGAAGCTGTCTGAGAACTGCTTTGTGTTCTATTAATTCATCGCAAAGAATTACAGCTTTCCCCTCAAGAAGACTTTCGCTAAGGCTGTTCTTGTGGAATTTGCAAAGTGATTTTCAGAAGCCCATAGAGGGCTATGGTGAAAAAGGAAATATCTTCCGTTAAAAATGGGAAAGAAATTTTCTGATTTACAGCTTTCCCTTCAAGAAGCCTTTCGCTAAGGCTGTTCTTGTGGAATTTGCAAAGCGATATTTCGAAGCCCATAGAGGGCTATGGTGAAAAAGGAAAGAGCCTCCGTTAAAAACTGGAAAGAAATTTTCTAAGAAATGGCTTTGTCTTCTGTGAATTCATCTCACAGAGTTACAGCTTTCCTTAAAGAAGCCTTTCGCTAAGGTTGTTCTTGCGGAACTTGCAAAGTGATATTTGGAAGCCCATAGAGGGCTATGGTGAAACAGGAAATATCTTCAGTTAAAAACTGGAAAGAAGCTGTCTGAGAAACAACTTTGTGATGTTTTAATTCATCTCTCAGAGTTACAGCTTTCCCCTCAAGAAGAGTTTTGCTAAGACTGTTCTTGTGGAATTGGATAAGTGATACTTGGAAGCCCATAGAGGGCTATGGTGAAAAAGGAATATTTTCAATTAAAAACTGGAAAGAAGCTTTCTGAGAAACTGCTTTGTGTTCTCTTAATTCATCTCACAGATTTACAGCTTTCCCCTCAAGAAGCCGTTCGCTAAGACTGTTCTTGTGGAATTTGCAAAGTGATATTTGGAAGTCCATAGAGGGCTATGGTGAAAAAGGAAATATCTTCCGTTAAAAACTGGAAAGGAACTTTCTGAGAAACTGCTTTGTGTTCTGTTAATTCACCTCTCTGAGTTACTGCTTTCCCCTCAAGAAGCGTTTCGCTAAGACTGTTCTTGTGGAATTTTCAAAGTGATATTTCAAAACCCATAGAGGGATATGGTGAAAAAGGCAATATCTTCCTTTTAAAACTGGAAAGAAGCTTTCAGAGAAACTGCTTTGTGTTCGGTTAATTCAACTCACAGAGTTACAGCTTTTCCTTCAAGAGGCCTTTCGCTTTTACTGTTATTGTGGAATTTGCAAAGTGATATTTGGAAGCCCATAGAGGGATATTTAGAAAAAGGAAATATCTTCAGTTAAAAACTGGAAAGAAGCTGTCTGAGAAACTGCTTTGTGTTCTGTTAATTCATCTCACAGAGTTACAGCTTTCCCTTCAAGAATCCTTTCGCGAAGGCTGTTCTTGTGTAATTTGCAAAGGGATATTTGGAAGCCCATAGAGGGCTACGGAGAAAAAGGAAATACCTTCCGTTAAAAATTGGAAAGAAACTTTCTGAGAACCTGCTTTGTGTTCTGTTAATTCACCTCACAGAGTTACTGCTTTCCCTTCAAGAAGCCTTTCGCTAAGCCTGTTCTTGTGGAATTTGCAAAGTGATATTTTGAAGCCCATAGAGATCTATGGTGAAAAAGGAAATATCTTCCGTTAAATACTGGAAAGAAGCTTTCTGAGAAACGGCTTTGTGTTCTGTTAATTCATCTCACAGAGTTACAGCTTTCCCTTCAAGAAGCCTTTCGCTAAGGCTGTTCTTGTGGAATTTGCAAAGTGATATTTGGAAGCCCATAGAGGGCTCTGGTGAAAAAGGTAATATCTTCAGTGAAAAAATGGAAAGAAGCTGTCTGAGAAACGGCTTTTTGTTCTGTGAATTCACCTCACAGAGTTACAGCTTTCCCCTCAAGAAGCCTTTCGATAAGGCTGTTCTTGTGGAATTTTCAAAGTGATATTTGGAAGCCCCTAGACGGCTATGGTGAAAAAGGAAATATCTTCAGTTAAAAATTGGAAAGAAGATGTCTGAGAAACTGCTTTGTGTTGTGTTAATTCATCTCACAGTGTTACAGCTTTCCCTCAAGAAGCCTTTTGCTTAGACTGTTCTTCTGGAATTGGCAAAGTGATATTTGGAAGCCCATAGAGGGCTATGGTGAAAAAGGAATATCTTCAGTTAAAAACTGGAAAGAAGCTGTCTGAGAAACTGCTTTGTGTTGTGTTAATTCATCTCACAGAGTTACAGTTTCCCCTCTAGGAGCCTTTCGGTAAGACTGTTCTTTTGGAATTTGCAAAGCATATTTCTAAGCCCATAGAGGGCTATATTGAAAAAGGAAACATCTTCCGTTAAAAACTGGAAAGATGCTTTCCTTGAAACTACTTTGTATTCTGTTAATACATCTCACAGAATTACAGCTTTCCCTTCAAGAAGCCTTTCTCTAAGCCTGTTCTTGTGGAATTTGCAAAGTGATATTTGGTAGCCCAAAGAGGGCTACGGAGAAAAAGGAAATACCTTCCGTTAAAAATTGGAAAGAAGCTTTCTGAGAAACTGCTTTGTGTTCTGTTAATTCTCCTCACAGAGATACTGTTTCCCTTCAAGGAGCCTTTCGCTAAGACTGTTCCTGTGGAATTTGCAAAGTGATATTTTGCAGTCCATAGAGATCTATGGTGAAAAAGGAAATATCTTCCGTTAAAAACTGGAAAGAAGCTTTCTGAGAAACGGCTTTGTGTTCTGTTAATTCATCTCACAGCGTTACAGCTTTCCCTTCAAGAAGCCTTTCGCTAAGGCTGTTCTTGTGGAATTTGCACAGTGATATTTGGAAGCCCATATAGGGCTAAGGTGAAAAAGGAAATATCTTCCGTTATAAACTGGAAATAAGCTTTCTGAGAAACTGCTTTGTGTTCTGTTAATTGATCTCACAGAGTTACAGCTTTCCCCTCAAGAAGCCTTTTGCTAAGACTGTATTTGTGGAATTTGCAAAGAGATATTTGGAAGCCCATGGGGGGCTATGGTGAAAAAGGAAATATCTTTCGTAAAATACTGGAAAGAAGCTTTCTGAGAAACTGCTTTGTGTTCTGTTAATTCATCTCACAGAGTTACAGCTTTCCTTTCAAGAAGCCTTTCGCTAAGACTGTTCTTGTGGAATTTGCAAAGTGATATTTGGAAGCCCACAGAGGGCTATGGCGAAAAAGGAAATATCTTCTGTTAAAAACTGGAAAGAAGCTGTCTGAGAAAGTTCTATGTGTTCTGTTAATTCAACTCACAGAGTTACTGCTTTCCCTTCAAGAAGCCTTTCACTAAGACTGTTCTTGTGGATTTTCCAAAGTGATATTTGGAAACCCATAGAGGGCTACTTGAAAAAGGAAATATCTTCCGTTAAAAACTGGAAAGAAGCTTACTGAGAAACTGCTTTGTGTTCTCTTAATTCATCTCATAGTTACTGCTTTCCCCTCAAGAAGCCTTTCGCTAAAACTGTTCTTGTGGAATTTGCAAAGTGATATTTGGAAGCCCATAAAGGGTTAAGGTGAAAAAGGAAATATTTTCCGTTAAAAACTGGAAAGAAGCTTTCTGAGAAACGGCTTTGTGTTTTTTTAATTCATCTCACAGATTTACTGCTATCCCCTCACGAAGCCTTTTGCTAAGACTGTTCTTGTGGAATTTGCACAGTGATATTTGGAAGCCCAAAGAGGGCTACGGTGAAAAAGGAAATATCCTAAGTTAAAAACTGAAAAGAAGCATTCTGAGAAACTCCTTTGTGTTCTGTTAATTCATTTCACAGAGTTACAGCTTTCCCTTCAAGAAGCCTTTCACTAAGTGTGTACTTCTGGAATTGTCAAAGTGATATTTGGAAGCCCATAGAGGGCTATGGTGAAAATGGAAATATCTTCAGTTAAAAACTGGAAAGAAGCTTTCTGAGAAACTGCTTTGTGTTCTGTTAATTAATCTCACAGAGTTACAGATTTCCCCTCAAGTAGCGTTTCGCTAAGACTGCTCTTGGGGAATTTGCAAAGTGCTATTTGGAAGCCCGTAGAGGGCTTTGGTGAAAAAGGAAATATCTTCCGTTAAAAACTGGAAAGAAGCTTTCTGAGAAACTGCTTTGTGTTCTCTTAATTCATTTCACAGATTTACAGCTTTCCCCTCAAAAAGCCTTTCGTTAAGACTCTTCTTGTGGAATTTGCAAAGTGATATTTGGAAGCCCATAGAGGGCTATGATGAAAGAGGAAATATCCTAAGTTAAAAACTGAAAAGAAGCATGCTGAGAAACTGCTTTGTGCTCTGTTAATTCTTGTCACGGAGTTACAGTTTTCCCTTCAAGAAGCCTTTCGCTAAGGCTGTTCTTGTGGAATTGGCAAAGTGATATTTGGAAGCCCATAGAGGGCTATGGTGAAAATGGAAATATCTTCCGTTAAAAACGGGAAAGAAGCTTTCTGAGAAACTGCTTTGTGTTCTGTTAATTCATCTCACAGAGTTACAGCT
This sequence comes from Chlorocebus sabaeus, assembly GCF_047675955.1. Taxonomy (NCBI): domain Eukaryota; kingdom Metazoa; phylum Chordata; class Mammalia; order Primates; family Cercopithecidae; genus Chlorocebus; species Chlorocebus sabaeus. The sequence goes on along the minus strand of NW_027328358.1, from coordinate 401,385 downwards.
TTCCCCTCAAGAAGCCTTTCGCTACGACTGTTTTTGTAGAATTTGCAAAGTGATATTCGGAAGGCCATAGAGGGCTATGGTGAAAAAGGAAATAGCCTCCGATAAAAACTGGAAAGAAATTTTCTGAGAAACTGCTTTGTGTTCTGTGAATTAATCTCATGGAGTTACAGCTTTCCTTAAAGAAGCCTTTCGCTAAGGTTGTTCTTGCGGAACTTGCAAAGTGATATTTGGAAGCCCATAGAGGGCTATGGTGAAAAAGGAAATATCTTCAGTTAAAAACTGGAAAGAAGCTGTCTGAGAAAGTTCTATGTGTTCTGTTAATTCAACTCACAGAGTTACTGCTTTCCCATCAACAAACCTTTCACTAAGACTGTTCTTGTGGATTTTCCAAAGTGATATTTGGAAGCCCATAGAGGGCTATTTGAAAAAGGAAATATCTTCCGTTAAAAACTGGAAAGAAGCTTTCTGAGAAACTACTTTGTGTTCTGTTAATTCATCTCACAGAGTTACAGCTTTCCCCTCAAGAAGACTTTCCCTAGGACTGTTCTTGAGGAATTTGCAAAGTGATATTTGAAAGCCCAGAGAGCGCAATGGTGAAAAAGGAAATATCTTCCTTTAAAATCTGGAAAGAAGCTTTCTGAGAAACTACTTTGTGTTCTGTTAATTCATCTCACAGAGTTACAGCTTTCCCCTCAACAAGCCTTTCGTTAAGACTGTTCTTGTGGAATTGGATAAGTGATATTTGGAAGCCAATAGAGGGTTATGGTAAAAAAGGATATATCTTCCGTTAAAAACTGGAAAGGAGCTTTATGAGAAACTGCTTTGTGTTCTGTTAACTCATCTAACAGAGTTACAGCATTCCCTTCAAGAAGCCTTTCGCTAAGTCTGTTCTTGTGGAATTTGCAAAGTGACTTTTGGAAGCCCATAGAGGGATACGGTGAAAAAGGAAATATCTTTCGTTAAAAACTGGAAAGAAGCTTTCTGAGAAACTGCTTTGTGTTCTGTTAATTCATCTCACAGAGTTACAGCTTTACGCTCAAGAAGCCTTTCACGAAGACTGTTCTTGTGGAATTTGCAAAGTGATATTTGGAAGTCCATAGAGGGCTATGGTGAAAAAGGAAATATCTTCCGTTAACAACTGGAAAGAAGCTTTCTGAGAAACTGCTTTGTGTTCTGTTAATTCAACTCACAGAGTTACAGCTTTCCCTTCAAGAAGCCTTTCGCTAAGTCTGTTCTTGTGGAATTTGCAAAGTGATATTTGGAAGCTCATAGAGGGCTATGGTGAAAAAGGAAATATCTTCCGTTAAAAACTGGAAAGAATCTTTCTGAGAAACTGCTTTGTGTTCTCTTAATTCATCTCATAGTTACTGCTTTCCCCTCAAGAAGCCTTTCGCTAAGACTGTTCTTGTGGAATTTGCAAAGTGATATTTGGAAGCCCATAAAGGGTTAAGGTGAAAAAGGAAATATTTTCCGTTAAAAACTGGAAAGAAGATTTCTGAGAAACTGCTTTGTTTTCTGTTAATTCATCTCACAGTGTTACAGCTTTCCCCTCAAGAAGCCTTTCGTTAAGACTGTTCTTGTGGAATTTGCAAAGTGATATTTGTGATCCAATAGAGGGCTGTGGTGAAAAAGGAAATATCTTCCGTTAAAAACTGGAAAGAAGGTTTCTGAGAAATTGCTTTGTGTTCTGTTAATTCATCTCACAGAGTTACAGCTTTCCCTTCAAGAAGCCTTTCGCTAAGGCTGTTCTTGTGGAAATTGCAAAGTGATATTTGGTAGCCAATAGAGGGCTACGGTGCAAAAGAAATTATCTTCAGTTCAAAACAGGAAAGAAGCTGTCTGAGAACTGCTTTGTGTTCTATTAATTCATCGCAAAGAATTACAGCTTTCCCCTCAAGAAGACTTTCGCTAAGGCTGTTCTTGTGGAATTTGCAAAGTGATTTTCAGAAGCCCATAGAGGGCTATGGTGAAAAAGGAAATATCTTCCGTTAAAAATGGGAAAGAAATTTTCTGATTTACAGCTTTCCCTTCAAGAAGCCTTTCGCTAAGGCTGTTCTTGTGGAATTTGCAAAGCGATATTTCGAAGCCCATAGAGGGCTATGGTGAAAAAGGAAAGAGCCTCCGTTAAAAACTGGAAAGAAATTTTCTAAGAAATGGCTTTGTCTTCTGTGAATTCATCTCACAGAGTTACAGCTTTCCTTAAAGAAGCCTTTCGCTAAGGTTGTTCTTGCGGAACTTGCAAAGTGATATTTGGAAGCCCATAGAGGGCTATGGTGAAACAGGAAATATCTTCAGTTAAAAACTGGAAAGAAGCTGTCTGAGAAACAACTTTGTGATGTTTTAATTCATCTCTCAGAGTTACAGCTTTCCCCTCAAGAAGAGTTTTGCTAAGACTGTTCTTGTGGAATTGGATAAGTGATACTTGGAAGCCCATAGAGGGCTATGGTGAAAAAGGAATATTTTCAATTAAAAACTGGAAAGAAGCTTTCTGAGAAACTGCTTTGTGTTCTCTTAATTCATCTCACAGATTTACAGCTTTCCCCTCAAGAAGCCGTTCGCTAAGACTGTTCTTGTGGAATTTGCAAAGTGATATTTGGAAGTCCATAGAGGGCTATGGTGAAAAAGGAAATATCTTCCGTTAAAAACTGGAAAGGAACTTTCTGAGAAACTGCTTTGTGTTCTGTTAATTCACCTCTCTGAGTTACTGCTTTCCCCTCAAGAAGCGTTTCGCTAAGACTGTTCTTGTGGAATTTTCAAAGTGATATTTCAAAACCCATAGAGGGATATGGTGAAAAAGGCAATATCTTCCTTTTAAAACTGGAAAGAAGCTTTCAGAGAAACTGCTTTGTGTTCGGTTAATTCAACTCACAGAGTTACAGCTTTTCCTTCAAGAGGCCTTTCGCTTTTACTGTTATTGTGGAATTTGCAAAGTGATATTTGGAAGTCCATAGAGGGCTATGGTGAAAAAGGAAATATCTTCCGTTAAAAACTGGAAAGGAACTTTCTGAGAAACGGCTTTGTGTTCTGTTAATTCATCTCACAGCGTTACAGCTTTCCCTTCAAGAAGCCTTTCGCTAAGGCTGTTCTTGTGGAATTTGCAAAGTGATATTTGGAAGCCCATAGAGGGCTCTGGTGAAAAAGGTAATATCTTCAGTGAAAAAATGGAAAGAAGCTGTCTGAGAAACGGCTTTTTGTTCTGTGAATTCACCTCACAGAGTTACAGCTTTCCCCTCAAGAAGCCTTTCGATAAGGCTGTTCTTGTGGAATTTTCAAAGTGATATTTGGAAGCCCCTAGACGGCTATGGTGAAAAAGGAAATATCTTCAGTTAAAAATTGGAAAGAAGATGTCTGAGAAACTGCTTTGTGTTGTGTTAATTCATCTCACAGTGTTACAGCTTTCCCTCAAGAAGCCTTTTCTTAGACTGTTCTGGTGGAATTGGCAAAGTGATATTTGGAAGCCCATAGAGGGCTATGGTGAAAAAGGAATATCTTCAGTTAAAAACTGGAAAGAAGCTGTCTGAGAAACTGCTTTGTGTTGTGTTAATTCATCTCACAGAGTTACAGTTTCCCCTCTAGGAGCCTTTCGGTAAGACTGTTCTTTTGGAATTTGCAAAGCATATTTCTAAGCCCATAGAGGGCTATATTGAAAAAGGAAACATCTTCCGTTAAAAACTGGAAAGATGCTTTCCTTGAAACTACTTTGTATTCTGTTAATTCATCTCACAGAATTACAGCTTTCCCTTCAAGAAGCCTTTCTCTAAGCCTGTTCTTGTGGAATTTGCAAAGTGATATTTGGTAGCCCAAAGAGGGCTACGGAGAAAAAGGAAATACCTTCCGTTAAAAATTGGAAAGAAGCTTTCTGAGAAACTGCTTTGTGTTCTGTTAATTCTCCTCACAGAGATACTGTTTCCCTTCAAGAAGCCTTTCGCGAAGACTGTTCTTGTGGAATTTGCAAAGTGATATTTGGAAGTCCATAGAGGGCTATGGTGAAAAAGGAAATATCTTCCGTTAACAACTGGAAAGAAGCTTTCTGAGAAACTGCTTTGTGTTCTGTTAATTCATCTCACAGCGTTACAGCTTTCCCTTCAAGAAGCCTTTCGCTAAGGCTGTTCTTGTGGAATTTGCACAGTGATATTTGGAACCCCATATAGGGCTATGGTGAAAAAGGAAATATCTTCCGTTAAAAACTGGAAAGAAGCTTTCTGAGAAACTGCTTTGTGTTCTGTTAATTGATCTCACAGAGTTACAGCTTTCCCTTCAAGAAGCCTTTTGCTAAGACTGTATTTGTGGAATTTGCAAAGAGATATTTGGAAGCCCATGGGGGGCTATGGCGGAAAAGGAAATATCTTCTGTTAAAAACTGGAAAGAAGCATTCTGAGAAACTGCTTTGTGTTCTGTTCATTCATCTCACAGAGTTACTGCTTTCCCCTCAAGAAGCCTATCGCTAAGACTTTTCTTGTACAATTTGCAAGGTGATATTTGGAAGCCCATAGAGGGCCATATTGAAAAAGGTAATAATTTAAGTTAAAAACTTGAAAGAAGCTTTCTGAGAAACGGCTTTGTGTTTTTTTAATTCATCTCACAGATTTACTGCTATCCCCTCACGAAGCCTTTTGCTAAGACTGTTCTTGTGGAATTTGCACAGTGATATTTGGAAGCCCAAAGAGGGCTACGGTGAAAAAGGAAATATCCTAAGTTAAAAACTGAAAAGAAGCATTCTGAGAAACTCCTTTGTGTTCTGTTAATTCATTTCACAGAGTTACAGCTTTCCCTTCAAGAAGCCTTTCACTAAGTGTGTACTTCTGGAATTGTCAAAGTGATATTTGGAAGCCCATAGAGGGCTATGGTGAAAATGGAAATATCTTCAGTTAAAAACTGGAAAGAAGCTTTCTGAGAAACTGCTTTGTGTTCTGTTAATTAATCTCACAGAGTTACAGATTTCCCCTCAAGTAGCGTTTCGCTAAGACTGCTCTTGGGGAATTTGCAAAGTGCTATTTGGAAGCCCGTAGAGGGCTTTGGTGAAAAAGGAAATATCTTCCGTTAAAAACTGGAAAGAAGCTTTCTGAGAAACTGCTTTGTGTTCTCTTAATTCATTTCACAGATTTACAGCTTTCCCCTCAAAAAGCCTTTCGTTAAGACTCTTCTTGTGGAATTTGCAAAGTGATATTTGGAAGCCCATAGAGGGCTATGATGAAAGAGGAAATATCCTAAGTTAAAAACTGAAAAGAAGCATGCTGAGAAACTGCTTTGTGCTCTGTTAATTCTAGTCACGGAGTTACAGCTTTCCCTTCAAGAAGCCTTTCGCTAAGGCTGTTCTTGTGGAATTGGCAAAGTGATATTTGGAAGCCCATAGAGGGCTATGGTGAAAATGGAAATATCTTCCGTTAAAAACGGGAAAGAAGCTTTCTGAGAAACTGCTTTGTGTTCTGTTAATTCATCTCACAGAGTTACAGCTTTCCCCTCAAGAAGCCTTTCGCTACGACTGTTTTTGTAGAATTTGCAAAGTGATATTCGGAAGGCCATAGAGGGCTATGGTGAAAAAGGAAATAGCCTCCGATAAAAACTGGAAAGAAATTTTCTGAGAAACTGCTTTGTGTTCTGTGAATTAACCTCATGGAGTTACAGCTTTCCTTAAAGAAGCCTTTCGCTAAGGTTGTTCTTGCGGAACTTGCAAAGTGATATTTGGAAGCCCATAGAGGGCTATGGTGAAAAAGGAAATATCTTCAGTTAAAAACTGGAAAGAAGCTGTCTGAGAAAGTTCTATGTGTTCTGTTAATTCAACTCACAGAGTTACTGCTTTCCCATCAACAAACCTTTCACTAAGACTGTTCTTGTGGATTTTCCAAAGTGATATTTGGAAGCCCATAGAGGGCTATTTGAAAAAGGAAATATCTTCCGTTAAAAACTGGAAAGAAGCTTTCTGAGAAACTACTTTGTGTTCTGTTAATTCATCTCACAGAGTTACAGCTTTCCCCTCAAGAAGACTTTCCCTAGGACTGTTCTTGAGGAATTTGCAAAGTGATATTTGAAAGCCCAGAGAGCGCAATGGTGAAAAAGGAAATATCTTCCTTTAAAATCTGGAAAGAAGCTTTCTGAGAAACTACTTTGTGTTCTGTTAATTCATCTCACAGAGTTACAGCTTTCCCCTCAACAAGCCTTTCGTTAAGACTGTTCTTGTGGAATTGGATAAGTGATATTTGGAAGCCAATAGAGGGTTATGGTAAAAAAGGATATATCTTCCGGTAAAAACTGGAAAGGAGCTTTATGAGAAACTGCTTTGTGTTCTGTTAACTCATCTAACAGAGTTACAGCATTCCCTTCAAGAAGCCTTTCGCTAAGTCTGTTCTTGTGGAATTTGCAAAGTGACTTTTGGAAGCCCATAGAGGGATACGGTGAAAAAGGAAATATCTTCCGTTAAAAACTGGAAAGAAGCTTTCTGAGAAACTGCTTTGTGTTCTGTTAATTCATCTCAAAGAGTTACAGCTTTACGCTCAAGAAGCCTTTCGCGAAGACTGTTCTTGTGGAATTTGCAAAGTGATATTTGGAAGTCCATAGAGGGCTATGGTGAAAAAGGAAATATCTTCCGTTAACAACTGGAAAGAAGCTTTCTGAGAAATTGCTTTGTGTTCTGTTAATTCAACTCACAGAGTTAGAGCTTTCCCTTCAAGAAGACTTTCGCTAAGTCTGTTCTTGTGGAATTTGCAAAGTGATATTTGGAAGCTCATAGAGGGCTATGGTGAAAAAGGAAATATCTTCCGTTAAAAACTGGAAAGAAGCTTTCTGAGAAACTGCTTTGTGTTCTCTTAATTCATCTCATAGTTACTGCTTTCCCCTCAAGAAGCCTTTCGCTAAGACTGTTCTTGTGGAATTTGCAAAGTGATATTTGGGATCCAATAGAGGGCTGTGGTGAAAAAGGAAATATCTTCCGTTAAAAACTGGAAAGAAGGTTTCTGAGAAATTGCTTTGTGTTCTGTTAATTCATCTCACAGAGTTACAGCTTTCCCTTCAAGAAGCCTTTCGCTAAGGCTGTTCTTGTGGAAATTGCAAAGTGATATTTGGTAGCCAATAGAGGGCTACGGTGCAAAAGAAATTATCTTCAGTTCAAAACAGGAAAGAAGCTGTCTGAGAACTGCTTTGTGTTCTATTAATTCATCGCAAAGAATTACAGCTTTCCCCTCAAGAAGACTTTCGCTAAGGCTGTTCTTGTGGAATTTGCAAAGTGATTTTCAGAAGCCCATAGAGGGCTATGGTGAAAAAGGAAATATCTTCCGTTAAAAATGGGAAAGAAATTTTCTGATTTACAGCTTTCCCTTCAAGAAGCCTTTCGCTAAGGCTGTTCTTGTGGAATTTGCAAAGCGATATTTCGAAGCCCATAGAGGGCTATGGTGAAAAAGGAAAGAGCCTCCGTTAAAAACTGGAAAGAAATTTTCTAAGAAATGGCTTTGTCTTCTGTGAATTCATCTCACAGAGTTACAGCTTTCCTTAAAGAAGCCTTTCGCTAAGGTTGTTCTTGCGGAACTTGCAAAGTGATATTTGGAAGCCCATAGAGGGCTATGGTGAAACAGGAAATATCTTCAGTTAAAAACTGGAAAGAAGCTGTCTGAGAAACAACTTTGTGATGTTTTAATTCATCTCTCAGAGTTACAGCTTTCCCCTCAAGAAGAGTTTTGCTAAGACTGTTCTTGTGGAATTGGATAAGTGATACTTGGAAGCCCATAGAGGGCTATGGTGAAAAAGGAATATTTTCAATTAAAAACTGGAAAGAAGCTTTCTGAGAAACTGCTTTGTGTTCTCTTAATTCATCTCACAGATTTACAGCTTTCCCCTCAAGAAGCCGTTCGCTAAGACTGTTCTTGTGGAATTTGCAAAGTGATATTTGGAAGTCCATAGAGGGCTATGGTGAAAAAGGAAATATCTTCCGTTAAAAACTGGAAAGGAACTTTCTGAGAAACTGCTTTGTGTTCTGTTAATTCACCTCTCTGAGTTACTGCTTTCCCCTCAAGAAGCGTTTCGCTAAGACTGTTCTTGTGGAATTTTCAAAGTGATATTTCAAAACCCATAGAGGGATATGGTGAAAAAGGCAATATCTTCCTTTTAAAACTGGAAAGAAGCTTTCAGAGAAACTGCTTTGTGTTCGGTTAATTCAACTCACAGAGTTACAGCTTTTCCTTCAAGAGGCCTTTCGCTTTTACTGTTATTGTGGAATTTGCAAAGTGATATTTGGAAGCCCATAGAGGGATATTTAGAAAAAGGAAATATCTTCAGTTAAAAACTGGAAAGAAGCTGTCTGAGAAACTGCTTTGTGTTCTGTTAATTCATCTCACAGAGTTACAGCTTTCCCTTCAAGAATCCTTTCGCGAAGGCTGTTCTTGTGTAATTTGCAAAGGGATATTTGGAAGCCCATAGAGGGCTACGGAGAAAAAGGAAATACCTTCCGTTAAAAATTGGAAAGAAACTTTCTGAGAACCTGCTTTGTGTTCTGTTAATTCACCTCACAGAGTTACTGCTTTCCCTTCAAGAAGCCTTTCGCTAAGCCTGTTCTTGTGGAATTTGCAAAGTGATATTTTGAAGCCCATAGAGATCTATGGTGAAAAAGGAAATATCTTCCGTTAAATACTGGAAAGAAGCTTTCTGAGAAACGGCTTTGTGTTCTGTTAATTCATCTCACAGAGTTACAGCTTTCCCTTCAAGAAGCCTTTCGCTAAGGCTGTTCTTGTGGAATTTGCAAAGTGATATTTGGAAGCCCATAGAGGGCTCTGGTGAAAAAGGTAATATCTTCAGTGAAAAAATGGAAAGAAGCTGTCTGAGAAACGGCTTTTTGTTCTGTGAATTCACCTCACAGAGTTACAGCTTTCCCCTCAAGAAGCCTTTCGATAAGGCTGTTCTTGTGGAATTTTCAAAGTGATATTTGGAAGCCCCTAGACGGCTATGGTGAAAAAGGAAATATCTTCAGTTAAAAATTGGAAAGAAGATGTCTGAGAAACTGCTTTGTGTTGTGTTAATTCATCTCACAGTGTTACAGCTTTCCCTCAAGAAGCCTTTTGCTTAGACTGTTCTTGTGGAATTGGCAAAGTGATATTTGGAAGCCCATAGAGGGCTATGGTGAAAAAGGAATATCTTCAGTTAAAAACTGGAAAGAAGCTGTCTGAGAAACTGCTTTGTGTTGTGTTAATTCATCTCACAGAGTTACAGCTTTACGCTCAAGAAGCCTTTCGCGAAGACTGTTCTTGTGGAGTTTGCAAAGTGATATTTGGAAGTCCATAGAGGGCTATGGTGAAAAAGGAAATATCTTCCGTTAAAAACTGGAAAGGAACTTTCTGAGAAACTGCTTTGTGTTCTGTTAATTCACCTCTCTGAGTTACTGCTTTCCCCTCAAGAAGCGTTTCGCTAAGACTGTTCTTGTGGAATTTTCAAAGTGATATTTCAAAACCCATAGAGGGATATGGTGAAAAAGGCAATATCTTCCTTTTAAAACTGGAAAGAAGCTTTCAGAGAAACTGCTTTGTGTTCGGTTAATTCAACTCACAGAGTTACAGCTTTTCCTTCAAGAGGCCTTTCGCTTTTACTGTTATTGTGGAATTTGCAAAGTGATATTTGGAAGCCCATAGAGGGATATTTAGAAAAAGGAAATATCTTCAGTTAAAAACTGGAAAGAAGCTGTCTGAGAAACTGCTTCGTGTTCTGTTAATTCATCTCACAGAGTTACAGCTTTCCCTTCAAGAATCCTTTCGCGAAGGCTGTTCTTGTGGAATTGGCAAAGGGATATCTGGAAGCCCATAGAGGGCTATGGTGAAAAAGGAAATATCTTCGTTCAAAACTCGAAAGAAGCTTTCTGAGAAACTGCTCTGTGTTCTGTTAATTCATCTCACACAGTTACATCTTTCCCTTCAAGAAGCCTTTCGCTGAGGCTGTTCTTGTGGAATTGGCAAAGGGATATTTGGAAGCCCATAGAGGGCTATGGTGAAAAAGGAAATATCTTCCGTTCAAAACTGGAAAGAAGCTTTCTGAGAAACTGCTCTGTGTTCTGTTAATTCATCTCACAGAGTTACATCTTTCCCTTCAAGAAGCCTTTCGCTACGACTGTTTTTGTAGACTTTGCAAAGTGATATTCGGAAGGCCATAGAGGGCTATGGTGAAAAAGGAAATAGCCTCCGATAAAAACTGGAAAGAAATTTTCTGAGAAACTGCTTTGTGTTCTGTGAATTAATCTCATGGAGTTACAGCTTTCCTTAAAGAAGCCTTTCGCTAAGGTTGTTCTTGCGGAACTTGCAAAGTGATATTTGGAAGCCCATAGAGGGCTATGGTGAAAAAGGAAATATCTTCAGTTAAAAACTGGAAAGAAACTATCTGAGAAAGTTCTATGTGTTCTGTTAATTCAACTCACAGAGTTACTGCTTTCCCTTCAAGAAGCCTTTCACTAAGACTGTTCTTGTGGATATTCCAAAGTGATATTTGGAAGCCCATAGAGGGCTATTTGAAAAAGGAAGTATCTTCCGTTAAAAACTGGAAAGAAGCTTTCTGAGAAACTGCTTTGTGTTCTGTTAATTCATCTCACAGAGTTACAGCTTTACGCTCAAGAAGCCTTTCGCTAAGTCTGTTCTTGTGTAATTTGCAAAGTGATATTTGGAAGCTCATAGAGGGCTATGGTGAAAAAGGAAATATCTTCCGTTAAAAACTGGAAAGAATCTTTCTGAGAAACTGCTTTGTGTTCTCTTAATTCATCTCATAGTTACTGCTTTCCCCTCAAGAAGCCTTTCGCTAAGACTGTTCTTGTGGAATTTGCAAAGTGATATTTGGGATCCAATAGAGGGCTGTGGTGAAAAAGGAAATATCTTCCGTTCAAAACTGGGAAGAAGCTTTCTGAGAAACTGCTCTGTGTTCTGTTAATTCATCTCACAGAGTTACATCTTTCCCTTCAAGAAGCCTTTCGCTAAGTCTGTTCTTCTGGAATTGGAAAAGGGATATTTGGAAGCCCATAGAGGGCTATGGTGAAAAAGGAAATATCTTCCCTTCAAAACTGGAAAGAAGCTTTCTGAGAAACTGCTCTGTGTTCTGTTAAGTCATCTCACAGAGTTACATCTTTCCCTTCAAGAAGCCTTTCGCTAAGGCTGTTCTTGTGGAATTGGCAAAGGGATATTTGGAAGCCCATAGAGGGCTATGGTGAAAAAGGAAATATCTTCCTTTCAAAATTGGAAAGAATTTTTCTGAGAAACTGCTCTGTGTTCTGCTAATTCATCTCACAGAGTTACATCTTTCCCTTCAAGAAGCCTTTCGCTAAGGCTGTTCTTGTGGAATTGGCAAAGGGATATTTGGAAGCCCAATGGGGCCTACGGTGAAAAAGGAAATATCTTCCGTTCAAAACTGGAAAGAAGCTTTCTGAGAAACTGCTCTGTGTTCTGTGAATTCATCTCACAGAGTTACATCTTTCCCTTCAAGAAACCTTTCGCTAAGTCTGTTCTTGTGGAATTGGCAAAGGTATATTTGGAAGCCCATAGATGGCTACGGTGAAAAAGGAAATATGTTCCGTTCAAAACTGGAAAGAAGCTTTCTGAGAAACTGCTCTGATTTCTGTTAATTCATCTCATAGAGTTCCATCTTTCCCTTCAAGAAGCCTTTCGCTAAGGCTGTTCTTGTGGAATTGGCAAAGGGATATTTGGAAGCCCATAGAGGGCTATGGTGAAAAAGGAAATATCTTCCGTTCAAAACTGGAAAGAAGCTTTCTGAGAAACTGCTCTGTGTTCTGTTAATTCATCTCACAGAGTTACATCTTTCCGTTCCAGAAGCTTTTCGCTAAGGCTGTTCTTGTTGAATTGGCAAAGGGATATTTGGAAGCCCATAGAGGGCTATGGTGAAAAAGGAAATATCTTCCGTTCAAAACTGGAAAGAAGCTGTCTGAGAAACTGCTCTGTGTTCTGTTAATTCATCTCACAGAGTTACATCTTTTCCTTCAAGAAGCCATTCGCTAAGGCTGTTCTTGTGGAATTGGCAAAGGGATATTTGGAAGCCCATAGAGGGCTCTGGTGAAAAAGGAAATATCTTCCGTTCAAAACTGGAAAGAAGCTTTCTGAGAAACTGCTCTGTGTTCTGTTAATTCAACTCACAGAGTTACATCTGTCCCTTCGAGAAGCCTTTCGCTAAGGCTGTTCTTGTGGAATTGGCAAAGGGATATTTGGAAGCCCATAGAGGGCTATGGTGAAAAAGGAAATACCTTCCGTTCAAAACTGGAAAGAAGCTTTCTGAGAAACTGCTCTGTGTTCTGTTAATTCATCTCACAGAGTTACATCTTTCGCTTCAAGGAGCCTTTCGCTAAGGCTGTTCTTGAGGAATTGGCAAAGGGATATTTGGAAGCCCATAGAGGTCTATGGTGAAAAAGGTAATATCTTCCCTTCAAAACTGGAAAGAAGCTTTCTGAGAAACTGCTTTGTGTTCTGTTAATTCATCTCACAGAGTTACAGCTTTACGCTCAAGAAGCCTTTCGCGAAGACTGTTCTTGTGGAATTTGCAAAGTGATATTTGGAAGTCCATAGAGGGCTATGGTGAAAAAGGAAATATCTTCCGTTAACAACTGGAAAGGAGCTTTCTGAGAAACTGCTTTGTGTCCTGATAGTTCATCTCACAGAATTACAGCTTTCCCTTCAAGAAGCCTTTCTCTAAGCCTGTTCTTGTGGAATTTGCAAAGTGATATTTGGTAGCCCAAAGAGGGCTACGGAGAAAAAGGAAATACCTTCCGTTAAAAATTGGAAAGAAGCTTTCTGAGAAACTGCTTTGTGTTCTGTTAATTCTCCTCACAGAGATACTGTTTCCCTTCAAGAAGCCTTTCGCTAAGACTGTTCCTGTGGAATTTGCAAAGTGATATTTTGCAGTCCATAGAGATCTATGGTGAAAAAGGAAATATCTTCCGTTCAAAACTGGAAAGAAGCTTTCTGGGAAACTGCTCTGTGTTCTGTGAATTCATCTCACAGAGTTACATCTTTCCCTTCAAGAAGCCTTTCGCTAAGGCTGTTCTTGTGGAATTGGCAAAGGGATATTTGGAAGCCCATAGAGGCCTAAGGTGAAAAAGGAAATATCTTCCGTTCAAAACTGGAAAGAAGCTTTCTGAGAAACTGCTCTGTGTTCTGTTAATTCATCTCACAGAGTTACATCTTTTCCTTAAAGAAGCCTTTCGCTAAGGCTGTTCTTGTGGAATTGGCAAAGGGATATTTGGAAGCCCATAGAGGGCTATGGTGAAAAAGGAAATATCTTCCGTTCAAAACTGGAAAGAAGCTTTCTGAGAAACTGCTCTGTGTTCTGTTAATTCATCTCACAGAGTTACATCTATCCCTTCGAGAAGCCTTTCGCTAAGGCTGTTCTTGTGGAATTGGCAAAGGGATATTTGGAAGCCCATAGAGGGCTATGGTGAAAAAGGAAATATCTTCCGTTCAAAACTGGAAAGAAGCTTTCTGAGAAACTGCTCTGTGTTCTGTTAATTCATCTCACAGAGTTACATCTATCCCTTCGAGAAGCCTTTCGCTAAGGCTGTTCTTGTGGAATTGGCAAAGTGATATTTGGAAGCCCATAGAGGGCTCTGGTGAAAAAGGTAATATCTTCAGTGAAAAAATGGAAAGAAGCTGTCTGAGAAACGGCTTTTTGTTCTGTGAATTCACCTCACAGAGTTACAGCTTTCCCCTCAAGAAGCCTTTCGATAAGGCTGTTCTTGTGGAATTTTCAAAGTGATATTTGGAAGCCCCTAGACGGCTATGGTGAAAAAGGAAATATCTTCAGTTAAAAATTGGAAAGAAGATGTCTGAGAAACTGCTTTGTGTTGTGTTAATTCATCTCACAGTATTACAGCTTTCCCTCAAGAAGCCTTTTGCTTAGACTGTTCTTGTGGAATTGGCAAAGTGATATTTGGAAGCCCATAGAGGGCTATGGTGAAAAAGGAATATCTTCAGTTAAAAACTGGAAAGAAGCTGTCTGAGAAACTGCTTTGTGTTGTGTTAATTCATCTCACAGAGTTACAGTTTCCCCTCTAGGAGACTTTCGGTAAGACTGTTGTTTTGGAATTTGCAAAGCATATTTCTAAGCCCATAGAGGGCTATATTGAAAAAGGAAACATCTTCCGTTAAAAACTGGAAAGATGCTTTCCTTGAAACTACTTTGTATTCTGTTAATTCATCTCACAGAATTACAGCTTTCCCTTCAAGAAGCCTTTCTCTAAGCCTGTTCTTGTGGAATTTGCAAAGTGATATTTGGTAGCCCAAAGAGGGCTACGGAGAAAAAGGAAATACCTTCCGTTAAAAATTGGAAAGAAGCTTTCTGAGAAACTGCTTTGTGTTCTGTTAATTCTCCTCACAGAGATACTGTTTCCCTTCAAGAAGCCTTTCGCTAAGACTGTTCCTGTGGAATTTGCAAAGTGATATTTTGCAGTCCATAGAGATCTATGGTGAAAAAGGAAATATCTTCCGTTAAAAACTGGAAAGAAGCTTTCTGAGAAACGGCTTTGTGTTCTGTTAATTCATCTCACAGCGTTACAGCTTTCCCTTCAAGAAGCCTTTCGCTAGGGCTGTTCTTGTGGAATTTGCACAGTGATATTTGGAAGCCCATATAGGGCTATGGTGAAAAAGGAAATATCTTCCGTTAAAAACTGGAAAGAAGCTTTCTGAGAAACTGCTTTGTGTTCTGTTAATTGATCTCACAGAGTTACAGCTTTCCCTTCAAGAAGCCTTTCGCTAAGATTGTTCTTGTGGAATTTGCAAAGTGATATTTGGAAGCCCACAGAGGGCTATGGCGAAAAAGGAAATATCTTCTGTTAAAAACTGGAAAGAAGCTGTCTGAGAAAGTTCTATGTGTTCTGTTAATTCAACTCACAGAGTTACTGCTTTCCCTTCAAGAAGCCTTTCACTAAGACTGTTCTTGTGGATTTTCCAAAGTGATATTTGGAAGCCCATAGAGGGCTATTTGAAAAAGGAAATATCTTCCGTTAAAAACTGGAAAGAAGCTTTCTGAGAAACTGCTTTGTGTTCTCTTAATTCATCTCATAGTTACTGCTTTCCCCTCAAGAAGCCTTTCGCTAAGACTGTTCTTGTGGAATTTGCAAAGTGATATTTGGAAGCCCATAAAGGGTTAAGGTGAAAAAGGAAATATTTTCCGTTAAAAACTGGAAAGAAGATTTCTGAGAAACTGCTTTGTTTTCTGTTAATTCATCTCACAGTGTTACAGCTTTCCCCTCAAGAAGCCTTTCGTTAAGACTGTTCTTGTGGAATTTGCAAAGTGATATTTGGGATCCAATGGAGGGCTGTGGTGAAAAAGGAAATATCTTCCGTTAAAAACTGGAAAGAAGGTTTCTGAGAAATTGCTTTGTGTTCTGTTAATTCATCTCACAGAGTTACAGCTTTCCCTTCAAGAAGCCTTTCGCTAAGGCTGTTCTTGTGGAAATTGCAAAGTGATATTTGGTAGCCAATAGAGGGCTACGGTGCAAAAGAAATTATCTTCAGTTAAAAACAGGAAAGAAGCTGTCTGAGAAACTGCTTTGTGTTCTATTAATTCATCGCAAAGAGTTACAGCTTTCCCCTCAAGAAGACTTTCGCTAAGGCTGTTCTTGTGGAATTTGCAAAGTGATTTTCGGAAGCCCATAGAGGGCTATGGTGAAAAAGGAAATATCTTCCGTTAAAAATGGGAAAGAAATTTTCTGATTTACAGCTTTCCCTTCAAGAAGCCTTTCGCTAAGGCTGTTCTTGTGGAATTTGCAAAGCGATATTTCGAAGCCCATAGAGGGCTATGGTGAAAAAAGAAAGAGCCTCCGTTAAAAACTGGAAAGAAATTTTCTAAGAAATGGCTTTGTCTTCTGTGAATTCATCTCACAGAGTTACAGCTTTCCTTAAAGAAGCCTTTCGCTAAGGTTGTTCTTGCGGAACTTGCAAAGTGATATTTGGAAGCCCATAGAGGGCTATGGTGAAACAGGAAATATCTTCAGTTAAAAACTGGAAAGAAGCTGTCTGAGAAACAACTTTGTGATGTTTTAATTCATCTCTCAGAGTTACAGCTTTCCCCTCAAGAAGAGTTTGCTAAGACTGTTCTTGTGGAATTGGATAAGTGATACTTGGAAGCCCATAGAGGGCTATGGTGAAAAAGGAATATTTTCAATTAAAAACTGGAAAGAAGCTTTCTGAGAAACTGCTTTGTGTTCTCTTAATTCATCTCACAGATTTACAGCTTTCCCCTCAAGAAGCCGTTCGCTAAGACTGTTCTTGTGGAATTTGCAAAGTGATATTTGGAAGTCCATAGAGGGCTATGGTGAAAAAGGAAATATCTTCCGTTAAAAACTGGAAAGGAACTTTCTGAGAAACTGCTTTGTGTTCTGTTAATTCACCTCTCTGAGTTACTGCTTTCCCCTCAAGAAGCGTTTCGCTAAGACTGTTCTTGTGGAATTTTCAAAGTGATATTTCAAAACCCATAGAGGGATATGGTGAAAAAGGCAATATCTTCCTTTTAAAACTGGAAAGAAGCTTTCAGAGAAACTGCTTTGTGTTCGGTTAATTCAACTCACAGAGTTACAGCTTTTCCTTCAAGAGGCCTTTCGCTTTTACTGTTATTGTGGAATTTGCAAAGTGATATTTGGAAGCCCATAGAGGGATATTTAGAAAAAGGAAATATCTTCAGTTAAAAACTGGAAAGAAGCTGTCTGAGAAACTGCTTTGTGTTCTGTTAATTCATCTCACAGAGTTACAGCTTTCCCTTCAAGAATCCTTTCGCGAAGGCTGTTCTTGTGTAATTTGCAAAGGGATATTTGGAAGCCCATAGAGGGCTACGGAGAAAAAGGAAATAACTTCCGTTAAAAATTGGAAAGAAACTTTCTGAGAACCTGCTTTGTGTTCTGTTAATTCACCTCACAGAGTTACTGCTTTCCCTTCAAGAAGCCTTTCGCTAAGCCTGTTCTTGTGGAATTTGCAAAGTGATATTTTGAAGCCCATAGAGATCTATGGTGAAAAAGGAAATATCTTCCGTTAAATACTGGAAAGATGCTTTCCTTGAAACTACTTTGTATTCTGTTAATTCATCTCACAGAATTACAGCTTTCCCTTCAAGAAGCCTTTCTCTAAGCCTGTTCTTGTGGAATTTGCAAAGTGATATTTGGTAGCCCAAAGAGGGCTACGGAGAAAAAGGAAATACCTTCCGTTAAAAATTGGAAAGAAGCTTTCTGAGAAACTGCTTTGTGTTCTGTTAATTCTCCTCACAGAGATACTGTTTCCCTTCAAGAAGCCTTTCGCTAAGACTGTTCCTGTGGAATTTGCAAAGTGATATTTTGCAGCCCATAGAGATCTATGGTGAAAAAGGAAATATCTTCCGTTAAATACTGGAAAGAAGCTTTCGAGAAACGGCTTTGTGTTCTGTTAATTCATCTCACAGAGTTACAGCTTTCCCTTCAAGAAGCCTTTCGCTAAGGCTGTTCTTGTGGAATTTGCAAAGTGATATTTGGAAGCCCATAGAGGGCTCTGGTGAAAAAGGTAATATCTTCAGTGAAAAAAATGGAAAGAAGCTGTCTGAGAAACGGCTTTTTGTTCTGTGAATTCACCTCACAGAGTTACAGCTTTCCCCTCAAGAAGCCTTTCGATAAGGCTGTTCTTGTGGAATTTTCAAAGTGATATTTGGAAGCCCCTAGACGGCTATGGTGAAAAAGGAAATATCTTCAGTTAAAAATTGGAAAGAAGATGTCTGAGAAACTGCTTTGTGTTGTGTTAATTCATCTCACAGTGTTACAGCTTTCCCTCAAGAAGCCTTTTGCTTAGACTGTTCTTGTGGAATTGGCAAAGTGATATTTGGAAGCCCATAGAGGGCTATGGTGAAAAAGGAATATCTTCAGTTAAAAACTGGAAAGAAGCTGTCTGAGAAACTGCTTTGTGTTGTGTTAATTCATCTCACAGAGTTACAGTTTCCCCTCTAGGAGCCTTTCGGTAAGACTGTTCTTTTGGAATTTGCAAAGCATATTTCTAAGCCCATAGAGGGCTATATTGAAAAAGGAAACATCTTCCGTTAAAAACTGGAAAGATGCTTTCCTTGAAACTACTTTGTATTCTGTTAATTCATCTCACAGAATTACAGCTTTCCCTTCAAGAAGCCTTTCTCTAAGCCTGTTCTTGTGGAATTTGCAAAGTGATATTTGGTAGCCCAAAGAGGGCTACGGAGAAAAAGGAAATACCTTCCGTTAAAAATTGGAAAGAAGCTTTCTGAGAAACTGCTTTGTGTTCTGTTAATTCTCCTCACAGAGATACTGTTTCCCTTCAAGAAGCCTTTCGCTAAGACTGTTCCTGTGGAATTTGCAAAGTGATATTTTGCAGCCCATAGAGATCTATGGTGAAAAAGGAAATATCTTCCGTTAAAAACTGGAAAGAAGCTTTCTGAGAAACGGCTTTGTGTTCTGTTAATTCATCTCACAGCGTTACAGCTTTCCCTTCAAGAAGCCTTTCGCTAAGGCTGTTCTTGTGGAATTTGCACAGTGATATTTGGAACCCCATATAGGGCTATGGTGAAAAAGGAAATATTTTCCGTTAAAAACTGGAAAGAAGCTTTCTGAGAAACTGCTTTGTGTTCTGTTAATTGATCTCACAGAGTTACATTTTTCCCCTCAAGAAGCCTTTTGCTAAGACTGTGTTTGTGGAATTTGCAAAGAGATATTTGGAAGCCCATGGGGGGCTATGGCGGAAAAGGAAATATCTTCTGTTAAAAACTGGAAAGAAGCATTCTGAGAAACTGCTTTGTGTTCTGTTAATTCATCTCACAGAGTTACTGCTTTCCCCTCAAGAAGCCTATCGCTAAGACTTTTCTTGTACAATTTGCAAAGTGATATTTGGAAGCCCATAGAGGGCCATATTGAAAAAGGTAATAATTTAAGTTAAAAACTTGAAAGAAGCTTTCTGAGAAACGGCTTTGTGTTTTTTTAATTCATCTCACAGATTTACTGCTATCCCCTCACGAAGCCTTTTGCTAAGACTGTTCTTGTGGAATTTGCACAGTGATATTTGGAAGCCCAAAGAGGGCTACGGTGAAAAAGGAAATATCCTAAGTTAAAAACTGAAAAGAAACATTCTGAGAAACTCCTTTGTGTTCTGTTAATTCATTTCACAGAGTTACAGCTTTCCCTTCAAGAAGCCTTTCACAAAGTGTGTACTTCTGGAATTGTCAAAGTGATATTTGGAAGCCCATAGAGGGCTATGGTGAAAATGGAAATATCTTCAGTTAAAAACTGGAAAGAAGCTTTCTGAGAAACTGCTTTGTGTTCTGTTAATTAATCTCACAGAGTTACAGATTTCCCCTCAAGTAGCGTTTCGCTAAGACTGCTCTTGGGGAATTTGCAAAGTGCTATTTGGAAGCCCGTAGAGGGCTTTGGTGAAAAAGGAAATATCTTCCGTTAAAAACTGGAAAGAAGCTTTCTGAGAAACTGCTTTGTGTTCTCTTAATTCATTTCACAGATTTACAGCTTTCCCCTCAAAAAGCCTTTCGTTAAGACTCTTCTTGTGGAATTTGCAAAGTGATATTTGGAAGCCCATAGAGGGCTATGATGAAAGAGGAAATATCCTAAGTTAAAAACTGAAAAGAAGCATGCTGAGAAACTGCTTTGTGCTCTGTTAATTCTTGTCACGGAGTTACAGCTTTCCCTTCAAGAAGCCTTTCGCTAAGGCTGTTCTTGTGGAATTGGCAAAGTGATATTTGGAAGCCCATAGAGGGCTATGGTGAAAATGGAAATATCTTCCGTTAAAAACGGGAAAGAAGCTTTCTGAGAAACTGCTTTGTGTTCTGTTAATTCATCTCACAGAGTTACAGCTTTCCCCTCAAGAAGCCTTTCGCTACGACTGTTTTTGTAGAATTTGCAAAGTGATATTCGGAAGGCCATAGAGGGCTATGGTGAAAAAGGAAATAGCCTCCGATAAAAACTGGAAAGAAATTTTCTGAGAAACTGCTTTGTGTTCTGTGAATTAATCTCATGGAGTTACAGCTTTCCTTAAAGAAGCCTTTCGCTAAGGTTCT
The DNA here is from genome assembly GCF_047675955.1 of Chlorocebus sabaeus. Taxonomy (NCBI): domain Eukaryota; kingdom Metazoa; phylum Chordata; class Mammalia; order Primates; family Cercopithecidae; genus Chlorocebus; species Chlorocebus sabaeus. The sequence goes on along the minus strand of NW_027328358.1, from coordinate 381,384 downwards.
TCTTGCGGAACTTGCAAAGTGATATTTGGAAGCCCATAGAGGGCTATGGTGAAAAAGGAAATATCTTCAGTTAAAAACTGGAAAGAAGCTGTCTGAGAAAGTTCTATGTGTTCTGTTAATTCAACTCACAGAGTTACTGCTTTCCCATCAACAAACCTTTCACTAAGACTGTTCTTGTGGATTTTCCAAAGTGATATTTGGAAGCCCATAGAGGGCTATTTGAAAAAGGAAATATCTTCCGTTAAAAACTGGAAAGAAGCTTTCTGAGAAACTACTTTGTGTTCTGTTAATTCATCTCACAGAGTTACAGCTTTCCCCTCAAGAAGACTTTCCCTAGGACTGTTCTTGAGGAATTTGCAAAGTGATATTTGAAAGCCCAGAGAGCGAAATGGTGAAAAAGGAAATATCTTCCTTTAAAATCTGGAAAGAAGCTTTCTGAGAAACTACTTTGTGTTCTGTTAATTCATCTCACAGAGTTACAGCTTTCCCCTAAACAAGCCTTTCGTTAAGACTGTTCTTGTGGAATTGGATAAGTGATATTTGGAAGCCAATAGAGGGTTATGGTAAAAAAGGATATATCTTCCGGTAAAAACTGGAAAGGAGATTTATGAGAAACTGCTTTGTGTTCTGTTAACTCATCTAACAGAGTTACAGCATTCCCTTCAAGAAGCCTTTCGCTAAGTCTGTTCTTGTGGAATTTGCAAAGTGACATTTGGAAGCCCATAGAGGGATACGGTGAAAAAGGAAATATCTTCCGTTAAAAACTGGAAAGAAGCTTTCTGAGAAACTGCTTTGTGTTCTGTTAATTCATCTCACAGAGTTACAGCTTTACGCTCAAGAAGCCTTTCGCGAAGACTGTTCTTGTGGAATTTGCAAAGTGATATTTGGAAGTCCATAGAGGGCTATGGTGAAAAAGGAAATATCTTCCGTTAACAACTGGAAAGAATCTTTCTGAGAAACTGCTTTGTGTTCTCTTAATTCATCTCATAGTTACTGCTTTCCCCTCAAGAAGCCTTTCGCTAAGACTGTTCTTGTGGAATTTGCAAAGTGATATTTGGAAGCCCATAAAGGGTTAAGGTGAAAAAGGAAATATTTTCCGTTAAAAACTGGAAAGAAGATTTCTGAGAAACTGCTTTGTTTTCTGTTAATTCATCTCACAGTGTTACAGCTTTCCCCTCAAGAAGCCTTTCGTTAAGACTGTTCTTGTGGAATTTGCAAAGTGATATTTGGGATCCAATAGAGGGCTGTGGTGAAAAAGGAAATATCTTCCTTTAAAAACTGGAAAGAAGGTTTCTGAGAAATTGCTTTGTGTTCTGTTAATTCATCTCACAGAGTTACAGCTTTCCCTTCAAGAAGCCTTTCGCTAAGGCTGTTCTTGTGGAAATTGCAAAGTGATATTTGGTAGCCAATAGAGGGCTACGGTGCAAAAGAAATTATCTTCAGTTAAAAACAGGAAAGAAGCTGTCTGAGAAACTGCTTTGTGTTCTATTAATTCATCGCAAAGAGTTACAGCTTTCCCCTCAAGAAGACTTTCGCTAAGGCTGTTCTTGTGGAATTTGCAAAGTGATTTTCGGAAGCCCATAGAGGGCTATGGTGAAAAAGGAAATATCTTCCGTTAAAAATGGGAAAGAAGTTTTCTGATTTACAGCTTTCCCTTCAAGAAGCCTTTCGCTAAGTCTGTTCTTGTGGAATTTGCAAAGCGATATTTCGAAGCCCATAGAGGGCTATGGTGAAAAAGGAAAGAGCCTCCGTTAAAAACTGGAAAGAAATTTTCTAAGAAATGGCTTTGTCTTCTGTGAATTCATCTCACAGAGTTACAGCTTTCCTTAAAGAAGCCTTTCGCTAAGGTTGTTCTTGCGGAACTTGCAAAGTGATATTTGGAAGCCCATAGAGGGCTATGGTGAAACAGGAAATATCTTCAGTTAAAAACTGGAAAGAAGCTGTCTGAGAAACAACTTTGTGATGTTTTAATTCATCTCTCAGAGTTACAGCTTTCCCCTCAAGAAGAGTTTTGCTAAGACTGTTCTTGTGGAATTGGATAAGTGATACTTGGAAGCCCATAGAGGGCTATGGTGAAAAAGGAATATTTTCAATTAAAAACTGGAAAGAAGCTTTCTGAGAAACTGCTTTGTGTTCTTTTAATTCATCTCACAGATTTACAGCTTTCCCCTCAAGAAGTCGTTCGCTAAGACTGTTCTTGTGGAATTTGCAAAGTGATATTTGGAAGTCCATAGAGGGCTATGGTGAAAAAGGAAATATCTTCCGTTAAAAACTGGAAAGGAACTTTCTGAGAAACTGCTTTGTGTTCTGTTAATTCACCTCTCTGAGTTACTGCTTTCCCCTCAAGAAGCGTTTCGCTAAGACTGTTCTTGTGGAATTTTCAAAGTGATATTTCAAAACCCATAGAGGGATATGGTGAAAAAGGCAATATCTTCCTTTTAAAACTGGAAAGAAGCTTTCAGAGAAACTGCTTTGTGTTCGGTTAATTCAACTCACAGAGTTACAGCTTTTCCTTCAAGAGGCCTTTCGCTTTTACTGTTATTGTGGAATTTGCAAAGTGATATTTGGAAGCCCATAGAGGGATATTTAGAAAAAGGAAATATCTTCAGTTAAAAACTGGAAAGAAGCTGTCTGAGAAACTGCTTTGTGTTCTGTTAATTCATCTCACAGAGTTACAGCTTTCCCTTCAAGAATCCTTTCGCGAAGGCTGTTCTTGTGTAATTTGCAAAGGGATATTTGGAAGCCCATAGAGGGCTACGGAGAAAAAGGAAATACCTTCCATTAAAAATTGGAAAGAAACTTTCTGAGAACCTGCTTTGTGTTCTGTTAATTCACCTCACAGAGTTACTGCTTTCCCTTCAAGAAGCCTTTCGCTAAGCCTGTTCTTGTGGAATTTGCAAAGTGATATTTTGAAGCCCATAGAGATCTATGGTGAAAAAGGAAATATCTTCCGTTAAATACTGGAAAGAAGCTTTCTGAGAAACGGCTTTGTGTTCTGTTAATTCATCTCACAGAGTTACAGCTTTCCCTTCAAGAAGCCTTTCGCTAAGGCTGTTCTTGTGGAATTTGCAAAGTGATATTTGGAAGCCCATAGAGGGCTCTGGTGAAAAAGGTAATATCTTCAGTGAAAAAATGGAAAGAAGCTGTCTGAGAAACGGCTTTTTGTTCTGTGAATTCACCTCACAGAGTTACAGCTTTCCCCTCAAGAAGCCTTTCGATAAGTCTGTTCTTGTGGAATTTTCAAAGTGATATTTGGAAGCCCCTAGACGGCTATGGTGAAAAAGGAAATATCTTCAGTTAAAAATTGGAAAGAAGATGTCTGAGAAACTGCTTTGTGTTGTGTTAATTCATCTCACAGTGTTACAGCTTTCCCTCAAGAAGCCTTTTGCTTAGACTGTTCTTGTGGAATTGGCAAAGTGATATTTGGAAGCCCATAGAGGGCTATGGTGAAAAAGGAATATCTTCAGTTAAAAACTGGAAAGAAGCTGTCTGAGAAACTGCTTTGTGTTGTGTTAATTCATCTCACAGAGTTACAGTTTCCCCTCTAGGAGCCTTTCGGTAAGACTGTTCTTTTGGAATTTGCAAAGCATATTTCTAAGCCCATAGAGGGCTACATTGAAAAAGGAAACATCTTCCGTTAAAAACTGGAAAGATGCTTTCCTTGAAACTACTTTGTATTCTGTTAATTCATCTCACAGAATTACAGCTTTCCCTTCAAGAAGCCTTTCTCTAAGCCTGTTCTTGTGGAATTTGCAAAGTGATATTTGGTAGCCCAAAGAGGGCTACGGAGAAAAAGGAAATACCTTCCGTTAAAAATTGGAAAGAAGCTTTCTGAGAAACTGCTTTGTGTTCTGTTAATTCTCCTCACAGAGATACTATTTCCCTTCAAGAAGCCTTTCGCTAAGACTGTTCCTGTGGAATTTGCAAAGTGATATTTTGCAGCCCATAGAGATCTATGGTGAAAAAGGAAATATCTTCCGTTAAATACTGGAAAGAAGCTTTCGAGAAACGGCTTTGTGTTCTGTTAATTCATCTCACAGAGTTACAGTTTTCCCTTCAAGAAGCCTTTCGCTAAGGCTGTTCTTGTGGAATTTGCAAAGTGATATTTGGAAGCCCATAGAGGGCTCTGGTGAAAAAGGTAATATCTTCAGTGAAAAAATGGAAAGAAGCTGTCTGAGAAACGGCTTTTTGTTCTGTGAATTCACCTCACAGAGTTACAGCTTTCCCCTCAAGAAGCCTTTCGATAAGGCTGTTCTTGTGGAATTTTCAAAGTGATATTTGGAAGCCCCTAGACGGCTATGGTGAAAAAGGAAATATCTTCAGTTAAAAATTGGAAAGAAGATGTCTGAGAAACTGCTTTGTGTTGTGTTAATTCATCTCACAGTGTTACAGCTTTCCCTCAAGAAGCCTTTTGCTTAGACTGTTCTTGTGGAATTGGCAAAGTGATATTTGGAAGCCCATAGAGGGCTATGGTGAAAAAGGAATATCTTCAGTTAAAAACTGGAAAGAAGCTGTCTGAGAAACTGCTTTGTGTTGTGTTAATTCATCTCACAGAGTTACAGTTTCCCCTCTAGGAGCCTTTCGGTAAGACTGTTCTTTTGGAATTTGCAAAGCATATTTCTAAGCCCATAGAGGGCTATATTGAAAAAGGAAACATCTTCCGTTAAAAACTGGAAAGATGCTTTCCTTGAAACTACTTTGTATTCTGTTAATTCATCTCACAGAATTACAGCTTTCCCTTCAAGAAGCCTTTCTCTAAGCCTGTTCTTGTGGAATTTGCAAAGTGATATTTGGTAGCCCAAAGAGGGCTATGGAGAAAAAGGAAATACCTTCCGTTAAAAATTGGAAAGAAGCTTTCTGAGAAACTGCTTTGTGTTCTGTTAATTCTCCTCACAGAGATACTGTTTCCCTTCAAGAAGCCTTTCGCTAAGACTGTTCCTGTGGAATTTGCAAAGTGATATTTTGCAGCCCATAGAGATCTATGGTGAAAAAGGAAATATCTTCCGTTAAAAACTGGAAAGAAGCTTTCTGAGAAACGGCTTTGTGTTCTGTTAATTCATCTCACAGCGTTACAGCTTTCCCTTCAAGAAGCCTTTCGCTAAGGCTGTTCTTGTGGAATTTGCACAGTGATATTTGGAACCCCATATAGGGCTATGGTGAAAAAGGAAATATCTTCCGTTAAAAACTGGAAAGAAGCTTTCTGAGAAACTGCTTTGTGTTCTGTTAATTGATCTCACAGAGTTACAGCTTTCCCCTCAAGAAGCCTTTTGCTAAGACGGTATTTGTGGAATTTGCAAAGAGATATTTGGAAGCCCATGGGGGGCTATGGCGGAAAAGGAAATATCTTCTGTTAAAAACTGGAAAGAAGCATTCTGAGAAACTGCTTTGTGTTCTGTTAATTCATCTCACAGAGTTACTGCTTTCCCCTCAAGAAGCCTATCGCTAAGACTTTTCTTGTACAATTTGCAAAGTGATATTTGGAAGCCCATAGAGGACCATATTGAAAAAGGTAATAATTTAAGTTAAAAACTTGAAAGAAGCTTTCTGAGAAACGGCTTTGTGTTTTTTTAATTCATCTCACAGATTTACTGCTATCCCCTCACGAAACCTTTTGCTAAGACTGTTCTTGTGGAATTTGCACAGTGATATTTGGAAGCCCAAAGAGGTCTACGGTGAAAAAGGAAATATCCTAAGTTAAAAACTGAAAAGAAGCATTCTGAGAAATTCCTTTGTGTTCTGTTAATTCATTTCACAGAGTTACAGCTTTCCCTTCAAGAAGCCTTTCACAAAGTGTGTACTTCTGGAATTGTCAAAGTGATATTTGGAAGTCCATAGAGGGCTATGGTGAAAATGGAAATATCTTCAGTTAAAAACTGGAAAGAAGCTTTCTGAGAAACTGCTTTGTGTTCTGTTAATTAATCTCACAGAGTTACAGATTTCCCCTCAAGTAGCGTTTCGCTAAGACTGCTCTTGGGGAATTTGCAAAGTGCTATTTGGAAGCCCGTAGAGGGCTTTGGTGAAAAAGGAAATATCTTCCGTTAAAAACTGGAAAGAAGCTTTCTGAGAAACTGCTTTGTGTTCTCTTAATTCATTTCACAGATTTACAGCTTTCCCCTCAAAAAGCCTTTCGTTAAGACTCTTCTTGTGGAATTTGCAAAGTGATATTTGGAAGCCCATAGAGGGCTATGATGAAAGAGGAAATATCCTAAGTTAAAAACTGAAAAGAAGCATGCTGAGAAACTGCTTTGTGCTCTGTTAATTCTTGTCACGGAGTTACAGCTTTCCCTTCAAGAAGCCTTTCGCTAAGGCTGTTCTTGTGGAATTGGCAAAGTGATATTTGGAAGCCCATAGAGGGCTATGGTGAAAATGGAAATATCTTCCGTTAAAAACGGGAAAGAAGCTTTCTGAGAAACTGCTTTGTGTTCTGTTAATTCATCTCACAGAGTTACAGCTTTCCCCTCAAGAAGCCTTTCGCTACGACTGTTTTTGTAGAATTTGCAAAGTGATATTCGGAAGGCCATAGAGGGCTATGGTGAAAAAGGAAATAGCCTCCGATAAAAACTGGAAAGAAATTTTCTGAGAAACTGCTTTGTGTTCTGTGAATTAATCTCATGGAGTTACAGCTTTCCTTAAAGAAGCCTTTCGCTAAGGTTCTTCTTGCGGAACTTGCAAAGTGATATTTGGAAGCCCATAGAGGGCTATGGTGAAAAAGGAAATATCTTCAGTTAAAAACTGGAAAGAAGCTGTCTGAGAAAGTTCTATGTGTTCTGTTAATTCAACTCACAGAGTTACTGCTTTCCCATCAACAAACCTTTCACTAAGACTGTTCTTGTGGATTTTCCAAAGTGATATTTGGAAGCCCATAGAGGGCTATTTGAAAAAGGAAATATCTTCCGTTAAAAACTGAAAAGAAGCTTTCTGAGAAAATACTTTGTGTTCTGTTAATTCATCTCACAGAGTTACAGCTTTCCCCTCAAGAAGACTTTCCCTAGGACTGTTCTTGAGGAATTTGCAAAGTGATATTTGAAAGCCCAGAGAGCGCAATGGTGAAAAAGGAAATATCTTCCTTTAAAATCTGGAAAGAAGCTTTCTGAGAAACTACTTTGTGTTCTGTTAATTCATCTCACAGAGTTACAGATTTCCCCTCAACAAGCCTTTCGTTAAGACTGTTCTTGTGGAATTGGATAAGTGATATTTGGAAGCCAATAGAGGGTTATGGTAAAAAAGGATATATCTTCCGGTAAAAACTGGAAAGGAGCTTTATGAGAAACTGCTTTGTGTTCTGTTAACTCATCTAACAGAGTTACAGCATTCCCTTCAAGAAGCCTTTCGCTAAGTCTGTTCTTGTGGAATTTGCAAAGTGACTTTTGGAAGCCCATAGAGGGATACGGTGAAAAAGGAAATATCTTCCGTTAAAAACTGGAAAGAAGCTTTCTGAGAAACTGCTTTGTGTTCTCTTAATTCATCTCATAGTTACTGCTTTCCCCTCAAGAAGCCTTTCGCTAAGACTGTTCTTGTGGAATTTGCAAAGTGATATTTGGAAGCCCATAAAGGGTTAAGGTGAAAAAGGAAATATTTTCTGTTAAAAACTGGAAAGAAGATTTCTGAGAAACTGCTTTGTTTTCTGTTAATTCATCTCACAGTGTTACAGCTTTCCCCTCAAGAAGCCTTTCGTTAAGACTGTTCTTGTGGAATTTGCAAAGTGATATTTGGGATCCAATAGAGGGCTGTGGTGAAAAAGGAAATATCTTCCGTTAAAAACTGGAAAGAAGGTTTCTGAGAAATTGCTTTGTGTTCTGTTAATTCATCTCACAGAGTTACAGCTTTCCCTTCAAGAAGCCTTTCGCTAAGGCTGTTCTTGTGGAAATTGCAAAGTGATATTTGGTAGCCAATAGAGGGCTACGGTGCAAAAGAAATTATCTTCAGTTCAAAACAGGAAAGAAGCTGTCTGAGAACTGCTTTGTGTTCTATTAATTCATCGCAAAGAATTACAGCTTTCCCCTCAAGAAGACTTTCGCTAAGGCTGTTCTTGTGGAATTTGCAAAGTGATTTTCAGAAGCCCCTAGAGGGCTATGGTGAAAAAGGAAATATCTTCCGTTAAAAATGGGAAAGAAATTTTCTGATTTACAGCTTTCCCTTCAAGAAGCCTTTCGCTAAGGCTGTTCTTGTGGAATTTGCAAAGCGATATTTCGAAGCCCATAGAGGGCTATGGTGAAAAAGGAAAGAGCCTCCGTTAAAAACTGGAAAGAAATTTTCTAAGAAATGGCTTTGTCTTCTGTGAATTCATCTCACAGAGTTACAGCTTTCCTTAAAGGAGCCTTTCGCTAAGGTTGTTCTTGCGGAACTTGCAAAGTGATATTTGGAAGCCCATAGATGGCTATGGTGAAACAGGAAATATCTTCAGTTAAAAACTGGAAAGAAGCTGTCTGAGAAACAACTTTGTGATGTTTTAATTCATCTCTCAGAGTTACAGCTTTCCCCTCAAGAAGAGTTTTGCTAAGACTGTTCTTGTGGAATTGGATAAGTGATACTTGGAAGCCCATAGAGGGCTATGGTGAAAAAGGAATATTTTCAATTAAAAACTGGAAAGAAGCTTTCTGAGAAACTGCTTTGTGTTCTCTTAATTCATCTCACAGATTTACAGCTTTCCCCTCAAGAAGCCGTTCGCTAAGACTGTTCTTGTGGAATTTGCAAAGTGATATTTGGAAGTCCATAGAGGGCTATGGTGAAAAAGGAAATATCTTCCGTTAAAAACTGGAAAGGAACTTTCTGAGAAACTGCTTTGTGTTCTGTTAATTCACCTCTCTGAGTTACTGCTTTCCCCTCAAGAAGCGTTTCGCTAAGACTGTTCTTGTGGAATTTTCAAAGTGATATTTCAAAACCCATAGAGGGATATGGTGAAAAAGGCAATATCTTCCTTTTAAAACTGGAAAGAAGCTTTCAGAGAAACTGCTTTGTGTTCGGATAATTCAACTCACAGAGTTACAGCTTTTCCTTCAAGAGGCCTTTCGCTTTTACTGTTATTGTGGAATTTGCAAAGTGATATTTGGAAGCCCATAGAGGGATATTTAGAAAAAGGAAATATCTTCAGTTAAAAACTGGAAAGAAGCTGTCTGAGAAACTGCTTTGTGTTCTGTTAATTCATCTCACAGAGTTACAGCTTTCCCTTCAAGAATCCTTTCGCGAAGGCTGTTCTTGTGTAATTTGCAAAGGGATATTTGGAAGCCCATAGAGGGCTACGGAGAAAAAGGAAATACCTTCCGTTAAAAATTGGAAAGAAACTTTCTGAGAACCTGCTTTGTGTTCTGTTAATTCACCTCACAGAGTTACTGCTTTCCCTTCAAGAAGCCTTTCGCTAAGCCTGTTCTTGTGGAATTTGCAAAGTGATATTTTGAAGCCCATAGAGATCTATGGTGAAAAAGGAAATATCTTCCGTTAAATACTGGAAAGAAGCTTTCTGAGAAACGGCTTTGTGTTCTGTTAATTCATCTCACAGAGTTACAGCTTTCCCTTCAAGAAGCCTTTCGCTAAGGCTGTTCTTGTGGAATTTGCAAAGTGATATTTGGAAGCCCATAGAGGGCTCTGGTGAAAAAGGTAATATCTTCAGTGAAAAAATGGAAAGAAGCTGTCTGAGAAACGGCTTTTTGTTCTGTGAATTCACCTCACAGAGTTACAGCTTTCCCCTCAAGAAGCCTTTCGATAAGGCTGTTCTTGTGGAATTTTCAAAGTGATATTTGGAAGCCCCTAGACGGCTATGGTGAAAAAGGAAATATCTTCAGTTAAAAATTGGAAAGAAGATGTCTGAGAAACTGCTTTGTGTTGTGTTAATTCATCTCACAGTGTTACAGCTTTCCCTCAAGAAGCCTTTTGCTTAGACTGTTCTTGTGGAATTGGCAAAGTGATATTTGGAAGCCCATAGAGGGCTATGGTGAAAAAGGAATATCTTCAGTTAAAAACTGGAAAGAAGCTGTCTGAGAAACTGCTTTGTGTTGTGTTAATTCATCTCACAGAGTTACAGTTTCCCCTCTAGGAGCCTTTCGGTAAGACTGTTGTTTTGGAATTTGCAAAGCATATTTCTAAGCCCATAGAGGGCTATATTGAAAAAGGAAACATCTTCTGTTAAAAACTGGAAAGATGCTTTCCTTGAAACTACTTTGTATTCTGTTAATTCATCTCACAGAATTACAGCTTTCCCTTCAAGAAGCCTTTCTCTAAGCCTGTTCTTGTGGAATTTGCAAAGTGATATTTGGTAGCCCAAAGAGGGCTACGGAGAAAAAGGAAATACCTTCCGTTAAAAATTGGAAAGAAGCTTTCTGAGAAACTGCTTTGTGTTCTGTTAATTCTCCTCACAGAGATACTGTTTCCCTTCAAGAAGCCTTTCGCTAAGACTGTTCCTGTGGAATTTGCAAAGTGATATTTTGCAGTCCATAGAGATCTATGGTGAAAAAGGAAATATCTTCCGTTAAAAACTGGAAAGAAGCCTTCTGAGAAACTGCTTTGTGTTCTGTTAATTGATCTCACAGAGTTACAGCTTTCCCCTCAAGAAGCCTTTTGCTAAGACTGTATTTCTGGAATTTGCAAAGAGATATTTGGAAGCCCATGGGGGGCTATGGTGAAAAAGGAAATATCTTTCGTAAAATACTGGAAGGAAGCTTTCTGAGAAACTGCTTTGTGTTCTGTTAATTCATCTCACAGAGTTACAGCTTTCCCTTCAAGAAGCCTTTCGCTAAGACTGTTCTTGTGGAATTTGCAAAGTGATATTTGGAAGCCAACAGAGGGCTATGGCGAAAAAGGAAATATCTTCTGTTAAAAACTGGAAAGAAGCATTCTGAGAAACTGCTTTCTGTTCTGTTCATTCAACTCACAGAGTTACTGCTTTCCCCTCAAGAGGCCTATCGCTAAGATTTTTCTTGTACAATTTGCAAAGTGATATTTGGAAGCCCATAGAGGGCCATATTGAAAAAGGTAATATCTTAAGTTAAAAACTTGAAAGAAGCTTTCTGAGAAACGGCTTTGTGTTTTTTTAATTCATCTCACAGATTTACTGCTATCCCCTCACGAAGCCTTTTGCTAAGACTGTTCTTGTGGAATTTGCACAGTGATATTTGGAAGCCCAAAGAGGGCTACGGTGAAAAAGGAAATATCCTAAGTTAGAAACTGAAAAGAAGCATTCTGAGAAACTCCTTTGTGTTCTGTTAATTCATTTCACAGAGTTACAGCTTTCCCTTCAAGAAGCCTTTCACTAAGTGTGTACTTCTGGAATTGTCAAAGTGATATTTGGAAGCCCATAGAGGGCTACCGTGAAAATGGAAATATCTTCAGTTAAAAACTGGAAAGAAGCTTTCTGAGAAACTGCTTTGTGTTCTGTTAATTAATCTCACAGAGTTACAGATTTCCCCTCAAGTAGCGTTTCGCTAAGACTGCTCTTGGGGAATTTGCAAAGTGATATTTGGAAGCCCGTAGAGGGCTTTGGTGAAAAAGGAAATATCTTCCGTTTAAAACTGGAAAGAAGCTTTCTGAGAAACTGCTTTGTGTTCTCTTAATTCATTTCACAGATTTACAGCTTAACCCTCAAAAAGCCTTTTGTTAAGACTGTTCTTGTGGAATTTGCAAAGTGATATTTGGAAGCCCATAGAGGGCTACGATGAAAGAGGAAATATCCTAAGTTAAAAACTGAAAAGAAGCATTCTGAGAAACTGCTTTGTGCTCTGTTAATTCTTGTCACAGAGTTACAGCTTTCCCTTCAAGAAGCCTTTCGCTAAGGCTGTTCTTGTGGAATTGGCAAAGTGATATTTGGAAGCCCATAGAGGGCTATGTTGAAAATGGAAATATCTTCCGTTAAAAACGGGAAAGAAGCTTTCTGAGAAACTGCTTTGTGTTCTGTTAATTCATCTCACAGAGTTACAGCTTTCCCCTCAAGAAGCCTTTCGCTACGACTGTTTTTGTAGACTTTGCAAAGTGATATTCGGAAGGCCATAGAGGGCTATGGTGAAAAAGGAAATAGCCTCCGATAAAAACTGGAAAGAAATTTTCTGAGAAACTGCTTTGTGTTCTGTGAATTAATCTCATGGAGTTACAGCTTTCCTTAAAGAAGCCTTTCGCTAAGGTTGTTCTTGCGGAACTTGCAAAGTGATATTTGGAAGCCCATAGAGGGCTATGGTGAAAAAGGAAATATCTTCAGTTAAAAACTGGAAAGAAACTATCTGAGAAAGTTCTATGTGTTCTGTTAATTCAACTCACAGAGTTACTGCTTTCCCTTCAAGAAGCCTTTCACTAAGACTGTTCTTGTGGATATTCCAAAGTGATATTTGGAAGCCCATAGAGGGCTATTTGAAAAAGGAAATATCTTCCGTTAAAAACTGGAAAGAAGCTTTCTGAGAAACTGCTTTGTGTTCTGTTAATTCATCTCACAGAGTTACAGCTTTACGCTCAAGAAGCCTTTCGCGAAGACTGTTCTTGTGGAATTTGCAAAGTGATATTTGGAAGTCCATAGAAGGCTATGGTGAAAAAGGAAATATCTTCCGTTAACAACCGGAAAGAAGCTTTCTGAGAAACTGCTTTGTGTCCTGATAGTTCATCTCACAGAGTTACAGCTTTCCCCTAAAGAAGCCTTTCGCTAAGTCTGTTCTTGTGGAATTTGCAAAGTGATATTTGGAAGCTCATAGAGGGCTGTGGTGAAAAAGGAAATATCTTCCGTTAAAAACTGGAAAGAATCTTTCTGAGAAACTGCCTTGTGTTCTCTTAATTCATCTCATAGTTACTGCTTTCCCCTCAAGAAGCCTTTCGCTAAGACTGTTCTTGTGGAATTTGCAAAGTGATATTTGGAAGCCCATAAAGGGTTAAGGTGAAAAATGAAATATTTTCCGTTAAAAACTGGAAAGAAGATTTCTGAGAAACTGCTTTGTTTTCTGTTAATTCATCTCACAGTGTTACAGCTTTCCCCTCAAGAAGCCTTTCGTTAAGACTGTTCTTGTGGAATTTGCAAAGTGATATTTGGGATCCAATAGAGGGCTGTGGTGAAAAAGGAAATATCTTCCGTTAAAAACTGGAAAGAAGGTTTCTGAGAAATTGCTTTGTGTTCTGTTAATTCATCTCACAGAGTTACAGCTTTCCCTTCAAGAAGCCTTTCGCTAAGGCTGTTCTTGTGGAAATTGCAAAGTGATATTTGGTAGCCAATAGAGGGCTACGGTGCAAAAGAAATTATCTTCAGTTAAAAACAGGAAAGAAGCTGTCTGAGAAACTGCTTTGTGTTCTATTAATTCATCGCAAAGAGTTACAGCTTTCCCCTCAAGAAGACTTTCGCTAAGGCTGTTCTTGTGGAATTTGCAAAGTGATTTTCGGAAGCCCATAGAGGGCTATGGTGAAAAAGGAAATATCTTCCGTTAAAAATGGGAAAGAAGTTTTCTGATTTACAGCTTTCCCTTCAAGAAGCCTTTCGCTAAGGCTGTTCTTGTGGAATTTGCAAAGCGATATTTCGAAGCCCATAGAGGACTCTGGTGAAAAAGGAAAGAGCCTCCGTTAAAAACTGGAAAGAAATTTTCTAAGAAATGGCTTTTTCTTCTGTGAATTCATCTCACAGAGTTACAGCTTTCCTTAAGAAGCCTTTCGCTAAGGTTGTTCTTGCGGAACTTGCAAAGTCATATTTGGAAGCCCTTAGAGGGCTATGGTGAAACAGGAAATATCTTCAGATAAAAACTGGAAAGAAGCTGTCTGAGAAACAACTTTGTGATGTTTTAATTCATCTCTCAGAGTTACAGCTTTCCCCTCAAGAAGAGTTTTGCTAAGACTGTTCTTGTGGAATTGGATAAGTGATACTTGGAAGCCCATAGAGGGCTATGGTGAAAAAGGAATATTTTCAATTAAAAACTGGAAAGAAGCTTTCTGAGAAACTGCTTTGTGTTCTCTTAATTCATCTCACAGATTTACAGCTTTCCCCTCAAGAAGCCGTTCGCTAAGACTGTTCTTGTGGAATTTGCAAAGTGATATTTGGAAGTCCATAGAGGGCTATGGTGAAAAAGGAAATATCTTCCGTTAAAAACTGGAAAGGAACTTTCTGAGAAACTGCTTTGTGTTCTGTTAATTCACCTCTCTGAGTTACTGCTTTCCCCTCAAGAAGCGTTTCGCTAAGACTGTTCTTGTGGAATTTTCAAAGTGATATTTCAAAACCCATAGAGGGATATGGTGAAAAAGGCAATATCTTCCTTTTAAAACTGGAAAGAAGCTTTCAGAGAAACTGCTTTGTGTTCGGTTAATTCAACTCACAGAGTTACAGCTTTTCCTTCAAGAGGCCTTTCGCTTTTACTGTTATTGTGGAATTTGCAAAGTGATATTTGGAAGCCCATAGAGGGATATTTAGAAAAAGGAAATATCTTCAGTTAAAAACTGGAAAGAAGCTGTCTGAGAAACTGCTTTGTGTTCTGTTAATTCATCTCACAGAGTTACAGCTTTCCCTTCAAGAATCCTTTCGCGAAGGCTGTTCTTGTGTAAATTGCAAAGGGATATTTGGAAGCCCATAGAGGGCTACGGAGAAAAAGGAAATACCTTCCGTTAAAAATTGGAAAGAAACTTTCTGAGAACCTGCTTTGTGTTCTGTTAATTCACCTCACAGAGTTACTGCTTTCCCTTCAAGAAGCCTTTCGCTAAGCCTGTTCTTGTGGAATTTGCAAAGTGATATTTTGAAGCCCATAGAGATCTATGGTGAAAAAGGAAATATCTTCCGTTAAATACTGGAAAGAAGCTTTCTGAGAAACGGCTTTGTGTTCTGTTAATTCATCTCACAGAGTTACAGCTTTCCCTTCAAGAAGCCTTTCGCTAAGGCTGTTCTTGTGGAATTTGCAAAGTGATATTTGGAAGCCCATAGAGGGCTCTGGTGAAAAAGGTAATATCTTCAGTGAAAAAATGGAAAGAAGCTCTCTGAGAAACGGCTTTTTGTTCTGTGAATTCACCTCACAGAGTTACAGCTTTCCCCTCAAGAAGCCTTTCGATAAGGCTGTTCTTGTGGAATTTTCAAAGTGATATTTGGAAGCCCCTAGACGGCTATGGTGAAAAAGGAAATATCTTCAGTTAAAAATTGGAAAGAAGATGTCTGAGAAACTGCTTTGTGTTGTGTTAATTCATCTCACAGTGTTACAGCTTTCCCTCAAGAAGCCTTTTGCTTAGACTGTTCTTGTGGAATTGGCAAAGTGATATTTGGAAGCCCATAGAGGGCTATGGTGAAAAAGGAATATCTTCAGTTAAAAACTGGAAAGAAGCTGTCTGAGAAACTGCTTTGTGTTGTGTTAATTCATCTCACAGAGTTACAGTTTCCCCTCTAGGAGCCTTTCGGTAAGACTGTTGTTTTGGAATTTGCAAAGCATATTTCTAAGCCCATAGAGGGCTATATTGAAAAAGGAAACATCTTCCGTTAAAAACTGGAAAGATGCTTTCCTTGAAACTACTTTGTATTCTGTTAATTCATCTCACAGAATTACAGCTTTCCCTTCAAGAAGCCTTTCTCTAAGCCTGTTCTTGTGGAATTTGCAAAGTGATATTTGGTAGCCCAAAGAGGGCTACGGAGAAAAAGGAAATACCTTCCGTTAAAAATTGGAAGGAAGCTTTCTGAGAAACTGCTTTGTGTTCTGTTAATTCTCCTCACAGAGATACTGTTTCCCTTCAAGAAGCCTTTCGCTAAGACTGTTCCTGTGGAATTTGCAAAGTGATATTTTGCAGCCCTTAGAGATCTATGGTGAAAAAGGAAATATCTTCCGTTAAAAACTGGAAAGAAGCTTTCTGAGAAACGGCTTTGTGTTCTGTTAATTCATCTCACAGCGTTACAGCTTTCCCTTCAAGAAGCCTTTCGCTAAGGCTGTTCTTGTGGAATTTGCACAGTGATATTTGGAAGCCCATATAGGGCTATGGTGAAAAAGGAAATATCTTCCGTTAAAAACTGGAAAGAAGCTTTCTGAGAAACTGCTTTGTGTTCTGTTAATTGATCTCACAGAGTTACAGCTTTCCCCTCAAGAAGCCTTTTGCTAAGACTGTATTTGTGGAATTTGCAAAGATATATTTGGAAGCCCATGGGGGGCTATGGTGAAAAAGGAAATATCTTTCGTAAAATACTGGAAAGAAGCTGTCTGAGAAACTGCTTTGTGTTCTGTTAATTCATCTCACAGAGTTACAGCTTTCCCTTCAAGAAGCCTTTCGCTAAGACTGTTCTTGTGGAATTTGCAAAGTGATATTTGGAAGCCCACAGAGGGCTATGGCGGAAAAGGAAATATCTTCTGTTAAAAACTGGAAAGAAGCATTCTGAGAAAGTTCTATGTGTTCTGTTAATTCATCTCACAGAGTTACTGCTTTCCCCTGAAGAAGCCTATCGCTAAGAGTTTTCTTGTACAATTTGCAAAGTGATATTTGGAAGCCCATAGAGGGCCATATTGAAAAAGGTAATAATTTAAGTTAAAAACTTGAAAGAAGCTTTCTGAGAAACGGCTTTGTGTTTTTTTAATTCATCTCACAGATTTACTGCTATCCCCTCACGAAGCCTTTTGCTAAGACTGTTCTTGTGGAATTTGCACAGTGATATTTGGAAGCCCAAAGAGGGCTACGGTGAAAAAGGAAATATCCTAAGTTAAAAACTGAAAAGAAGCATTCTGAGAAACTCCTTTGTGTTCTGTTAATTCATTTCACAGAGTTACAGCTTTCCCTTCAAGAAGCCTTTCACTAAGTGTGTACTTCTGGAATTGTCAAAGTGATATTTGGAAGCCCATAGAGGGCTATGGTGAAAATGGAAATATCTTCAGTTAAAAACTGGAAAGAAGCTTTCTGAGAAACTGCTTTGTGTTCTGTTAATTAATCTCACAGAGTTACAGATTTCCCCTCAAGTAGCGTTTCGCTAAGACTGCTCTTGGGGAATTTGCAAAGTGCTATTTGGAAGCCCGTAGAGGGCTTTGGTGAAAAAGGAAATATCTTCCGTTAAAAACTGGAAAGAAGCTTTCTGAGAAACTGCTTTGTGTTCTCTTAATTCATTTCACAGATTTACAGCTTTCCCCTCAAAAAGCCTTTCGTTAAGACTCTTCTTGTAGAATTTGCAAAGTGATATTTGGAAGCCCATAGAGGGCTATGATGAAAGAGGAAATATCCTAAGTTAAAAACTGAAAAGAAGCATGCTGAGAAACTGCTTTGTGCTCTGTTAATTCTTGTCACGGAGTTACAGCTTTCCCTTCAAGAAGCCTTTCGCTAAGGCTGTTCTTGTGGAATTGGCAAAGTGATATTTGGAAGCCCATAGAGGGCTATGGTGAAAATGGAAATATCTTCCGTTAAAAACGGGAAAGAAGCTTTCTGAGAAACTGCTTTGTGTTCTGTTAATTCATCTCACAGAGTTACAGCTTTCCCCTCAAGAAGCCTTTCGCTACGACTGTTTTTGTAGAATTTGCAAAGTGATATTCGGAAGGCCATAGAGGGCTATGGTGAAAAAGGAAATAGCCTCCGATAAAAACTGGAAAGAAATTTTCTGAGAAACTGCTTTGTGTTCTGTGAATTAATCTCATGGAGTTACAGCTTTCCTTAAAGAAGCCTTTCGCTAAGGTTCTTCTTGCGGAACTTGCAAAGTGATATTTGGAAGCCCATAGAGGGCTATGGTGAAAAAGGAAATATCTTCAGTTAAAAACTGGAAAGAAACTGTCTGAGAAAGTTCTATGTGTTCTGTTAATTCAACTCACAGAGTTACTGCTTTCCCATCAACAAACCTTTCACTAAGACTGTTCTTGTGGATTTTCCAAAGTGATATTTGGAAGCCCATAGAGGGCTATTTGAAAAAGGAAATATCTTCCGTTAAAAACTGGAAAGAAGCTTTCTGAGAAACTACTTTGTGTTCTGTTAATTCATCTCACAGAGTTACAGCTTTCCCCTCAAGAAGACTTTCCCTAGGACTGTTCTTGAGGAATTTGCAAAGTGATATTTGAAAGCCCAGAGAGCGAAATGGTGAAAAAGGAAATATCTTCCTTTAAAATCTGGAAACAAGCTTTCTGAGAAACTACTTTGTGTTCTGTTAATTCATCTCACAGAGTTACAGCTTTCCCCTCAACAAGCCTTTCGTTAAGACTGTTCTTTTGAATTGGATAAGTGATATTTGGAAGCCAATAGAGGGTTATGGTAAAAAAGGATATATCTTCCGGTAAAAACTGGAAAGGAGCTTTATGAGAAACTGCTTTGTGTTCTGTTAACTCATCTAACAGAGTTACAGCACTCCCTTCAAGAAGCCTTTCGCTAAGTCTGTTCTTGTGGAATTTGCACAGTGACTTTTGGAAGCCCACAGAGGGATACGGTGAAAAAGGAAATATCTTCCGTTAAAAACTGGAAAGAAGCTTTCTGAGAAACTGCTTTGTGTTCTGTTAATTCATCTCACAGAGTTACAGCTTTACGCTCAAGAAGCCTTTCGCGAAGACTGTTCTTGTGGAATTTGCAAAGTGATATTTGGAAGTCCATAGAGGGCTATGGTGAAAAAGGAAATATCTTCCGTTAACAACTGGAAAGAAGCTTTCTGAGAAACTGCTTTGTGTTCTGTTAATTCAACTCACAGAGTTACAGCTTTCCCTTCAAGAAGCCTTTCGCTAAGTCTGTTCTTGTGGAATTTGCAAAGTGATATTTGGAAGCTCATAGAGGGCTATGGTGAAAAAGGAAATATCTTCCGTTAAAAACTGGAAAGAATCTTTCTGAGAAACTGCTTTGTGTTCTCTTAATTCATCTCATAGTTACTGCTTCCCCCTGAAGAATCCTTTCGCTAAGACTGTTCTTGTGGAATTTGCAAAGTGATATTTGGAAGCCCATAAAGGGTTAAGGTGAAAAAGGAAATATTTTCCGTTAAAAACTGGAAAGAAGATTTCTGAGAAACTGCTTTGTTTTCTGTTAATTCATCTCACAGTGTTACAGCTTTCCCCTCAAGAAGCCTTTCGTTAAGACTGTTCTTGTGGAATTTGCAAAGTGATATTTGGGATCCAATAGAGGGCTGTGGTGAAAAAGGAAATATCTTCCGTTAAAAACTGGAAAGAAGGTTTCTGAGAAATTGCTTTGTGTTCTGTTAATTCATCTCACAGAGTTACAGCTTTCCCTTCAAGAAGCCTTTCGCTAAGGCTGTTCTTGTGGAAATTGCAAAGTGATATTTGGTAGCCAATAGAGGGCTACGGTACAAAAGAAATTATCTTCAGTTAAAAACAGGAAAGAAGCTGTCAGAGAACTGCTTTGTGTTCTATTAATTCATCGCAAAGAATTACAGCTTTCCCCTCAAGAAGACTTTCGCTAAGGCTGTTCTTGTGGAATTTGCAAAGTGATTTTCAGAAGCCCATAGAGGGCTATGGTGAAAAAGGAAATATCTTCCGTTAAAAATGGGAAAGAAATTTTCTGATTTACAGCTTTCCCTTCAAGAAGCCTTTCGCTAAGGCTGTTCTTGTGGAATTTGCAAAGCGATATTTCGAAGCCCATAGAGGGCTATGGTGAAAAAGGAAAGAGCCTCCGTTAAAAACTGGAAAGAAATTTTCTAAGAAATGGCTTTGTCTTCTGTGAATTCATCTCACAGAGTTACAGCTTTCCTTAAAGAAGCCTTTCGCTAAGGTTGTTCTTGCAGAACTTGCAAAGTGATATTTGGAAGCCCATAGAGGGCTATGGTGAAACAGGAAATATCTTCAGTTAAAAACTGGAAAGAAGCTGTCTGAGAAACAACTTTGTGATGTTTTAATTCATCTCTCAGAGTTACAGCTTTCCCCTCAAGAAGAGTTTTGCTAAGACTGTTCTTGTGGAATTGGATAAGTGATACTTGGAAGCCCATAGAGGGCTATGGTGAAAAAGGAATATTTTCAATTAAAAACTGGAAAGAAGCTTTCTGAGAAACTGCTTTGTGTTCTCTTAATTCATCCAACAGATTTACAGCTTTCCCCTCAAGAAGCCGTTCGCTAAGACTGTTCTTGTGGAATTTGCAAAGTGATATTTGGAAGTCCATAGAGGGCTATGGTGAAAAAGGAAATATCTTCCGTTAAAAACTGGAAAGGAACTTTCTGAGAAACTGCTTTGTGTTCTGTTAATTCATCTCACAGAGTTACAGCTTTCCCTTCAAGAAGCCTTTCGCTAAGACTGTTCTTGTGGAATTTGCAAAGTGATATTTGGAAGCCCACAGAGGGCTATGGCGGAAAAGGAAATATCTTCTGTTAAAAACTGGAAAGAAGCATTCTGAGAAAGTTCTATGTGTTCTGTTAATTCATCTCACAGAGTTACTGCTTTCCCCTCAAGAAGCCTATCGCTAAGACTTTTCTTGTACAATTTGCAAAGTGATATTTGGAAGCCCATAGAGGGCCATATTGAAAAAGGTAATAATTTAAGTTAAAAACTTGAAAGAAGCTTTCTGAGAAACGGCTTTGTGTTTTTTTAATTCATCTCACAGATTTACTGCTATCCCCTCACGAAGCCTTTTGCTAAGACTGTTCTTGTGGAATTTGCACAGTGATATTTGGAAGCCCAAAGAGGGCTACGGTGAAAAAGGAAATATCCTAAGTTAAAAACTGAAAAGAAGCATTCTGAGAAATTCCTTTGTGTTCTGTTAATTCATTTCACAGAGTTACAGCTTTCCCTTCAAGAAGCCTTTCACTAAGTGTGTACTTCTGGAATTGTCAAAGTGATATTTGGAAGCCCATAGAGGGCTATGGTGAAAATGGAAATATCTTCAGTTAAAAACTGGAAAGAAGCTTTCTGAGAAACTGCTTTGTGTTCTGTTAATTAATCTCACAGAGTTACAGATTTCCCCTCAAGTAGCGTTTCGCTAAGACTGCTCTTGGGGAATTTGCAAAGTGCTATTTGGAAGCCCGTAGAGGGCTTTGGTGAAAAAGGAAATATCTTCCGTTAAAAACTGGAAAGAAGCTTTCTGAGAAACTGCTTTGTGTTCTCTTAATTCATTTCACAGATTTACAGCTTTCCCCTCAAAAAGCCTTTCGTTAAGACTCTTCTTGTGGAATTTGCAAAGTGATATTTGGAAGCCCATAGAGGGCTATGATGAAAGAGGGAATATCCTAAGTTAAAAACTGAAAAGAAGCATGCTGAGAAACTGCTTTGTGCTCTGTTAATTCTTGTCACGGAGTTACAGCTTTCCCTTCAAGAAGCCTTTCGCTAAGGCTGTTCTTGTGGAATTGGCAAAGTGATATTTGGAAGCCCATAGAGGGCTATGGTGAAAATGGAAATATCTTCCGTTAAAAACGGGAAAGAAGCTTTCTGAGAAACTGCTTTGTGTTCTGTTAATTCATCTCACAGAGTTACAGCTTTCCCCTCAAGAAGCCTTTCGCTACGACTGTTTTTGTAGAATTTGCAAAGTGATATTCGGAAGGCCATAGAGGGCTATGGTGAAAAAGGAAATAGCCTCCGATAAAAACTGGAAAGAAATTTTCTGAGAAACTGCTTTGTGTTCTGTGAATTAATCTCATGGAGTTACAGCTTTCCTTAAAGAAGCCTTTCGCTAAGGTTCTTCTTGCGGAACTTGCAAAGTGATATTTGGAAGCCCATAGAGGGCTATGGTGAAAAAGGAAATATCTTCAGTTAAAAACTGGAAAGAAGCTGTCTGAGAAAGTTCTATGTGTTCTGTTAATTCAACTCACAGAGTTACTGCTTTCCCATCAACAAACCTTTCACTAAGACTGTTCTTGTGGATTTTCCAAAGTGATATTTGGAAGCCCATAGAGGGCTATTTGAAAAAGGAAATATCTTCCGTTAAAAACTGGAAAGAAGCTTTCTGAGAAACTACTTTGTGTTCTGTTAATTCATCTCACAGAGTTACAGCTTTCCCCTCAAGAAGACTTTCCCTAGGACTGTTCTTGAGGAATTTGCAAAGTGATATTTGAAAGCCCAGAGAGCGCAATGGTGAAAAAGGAAATATCTTCCTTTAAAATCTGGAAAGAAGCTTTCTGAGAAACTACTTTGTGTTCTGTTAATTCATCTCACAGAGTTACAGCTTTCCCCTCAACAAGCCTTTCGTTAAGACTGTTCTTTTGAATTGGATAAGTGATATTTGGAAGCCAATAGAGGGTTATGGTAAAAAAGGATATATCTTCCGGTAAAAACTGGAAAGGAGCTTTATGAGAAACTGCTTTGTGTTCTGTTAACTCATCTAACAGAGTTACAGCACTCCCTTCAAGAAGCCTTTCGCTAAGTCTGTTCTTGTGGAATTTGCACAGTGACTTTTGGAAGCCCACAGAGGGATACGGTGAAAAAGGAAATATCTTCCGTTAATAACTGGAAAGAAGCTTTCTGAGAAACTGCTTTGTGTTCTGTTAATTCATCTCACAGAGTTACAGCTTTACGCTCAAGAAGCCTTTCGCGAAGACTGTTCTTGTGGAATTTGCAAAGTGATATTTGGAAGTCCCTAGAGGGCTATGGTGAAAAAGGAAATATCTTCCGTTAACAACTGGAAAGAAGCTTTCTGAGAAACTGCTTTGTGTTCTGTTAATTCAACTCACAGAGTTACAGCTTTCCCTTCAAGAAGCCTTTCGCTAAGTCTGTTCTTGTGGAATTTGCAAAGTGATATTTGGAAGCTCATAGAGGGCTATGGTGAAAAAGGAAATATCTTCCGTTAAAAACTGGAAAGAATCTTTCTGAGAAACTGCTTTGTGTTCTCTTAATTCATCTCATAGTTACTGCTTCCCCCTGAAGAATCCTTTCGCTAAGACTGTTCTTGTGGAATTTGCAAAGTGATATTTGGAAGCCCATAAAGGGTTAAGGTGAAAAAGGAAATATTTTCCGTTAAAAACTGGAAAGAAGATTTCTGAGAAACTGCTTTGTTTTCTGTTAATTCATCTCACAGTGTTACAGCTTTCCCCTCAAGAAGCCTTTCGTTAAGACTGTTCTTGTGGAATTTGCAAAGTGATATTTGGGATCCAATAGAGGGCTGTGGTGAAAAAGGCAATATCTTCCGTTAAAAACTGGAAAGAAGGTTTCTGAGAAATTGCTTTGTGTTCTGTTAATTCATCTCACAGAGTTACAGCTTTCCCTTCAAGAAGCCTTTCGCTAAGGCTGTTCTTGTGGAAATTGCAAAGTGATATTTGGTAGCCAATAGAGGGCTACGGTACAAAAGAAATTATCTTCAGTAAAAAACAGGAAAGAAGCTGTCAGAGAACTGCTTTGTGTTCTATTAATTCATCGCAAAGAATTACAGCTTTCCCCTCAAGAAGACTTTCGCTAAGGCTGTTCTTGTGGAATTTGCAAAGTGATTTTCAGAAGCCCATAGAGGGCTATGGTGAAAAAGGAAATATCTTCCGTTAAAAATGGGAAAGAAATTTTCTGATTTACAGCTTTCCCTTCAAGAAGCCTTTCGCTAAGGCTGTTCTTGTGGAATTTGCAAAGCGATATTTCGAAGCCCATAGAGGGCTATGGTGAAAAAGGAAAGAGCCTCCGTTAAAAACTGGAAAGAAATTTTCTAAGAAATGGCTTTGTCTTCTGTGAATTCATCTCACAGAGTTACAGCTTTCCTTAAAGAAGCCTTTCGCTAAGGTTGTTCTTGCAGAACTTGCAAAGTGATATTTGGAAGCCCATAGAGGGCTATGGTGAAACAGGAAATATCTTCAGTTAAAAACTGGAAAGAAGCTGTCTGAGAAACAACTTTGTGATGTTTTAATTCATCTCTCAGAGTTACAGCTTTCCCCTCAAGAAGAGTTTTGCTAAGACTGTTCTTGTGGAATTGGATAAGTGATACTTGGAAGCCCATAGAGGGCTATGGTGAAAAAGGAATATTTTCAATTAAAAACTGGAAAGAAGCTTTCTGAGAAACTGCTTTGTGTTCTCTTAATTCATCTCACAGATTTACAGCTTTCCCCTCAAGAAGCCATTCGCTAAGACTGTTCTTGTGGAATTTGCAAAGTGATATTTGGAAGTCCATAGAGGGCTATGGTGAAAAAGGAAATATCTTCCGTTAAAAACTGGAAAGAAACTTTCTGAGAAATTGCTTTGTGTTCTGTTAATTCACCTCTCTGAGTTACTGCTTTCCCCTCAAGAAGCGTTTCGCTAAGACTGTTCTTGTGGAATTTCCAAAGTGATATTTCAATACCCATAGAGGGATATGGTGAAAAAGGCAATATCTTCCTTTTAAAACTGGAAAGAAGCTCTCAGAGAAACTGCTTTGTGTTCGGTTAATTCAACTCACAGAGTTACAGCTTTTCCTTCAAGAGGCCTTTCGCTTTTACTGTTATTGTGGAATTTGCAAAGTGATATTTGGAAGCCGATAGAGGGATATTTAGAAAAAGGAAATATCTTCAGTTAAAAACTGGAAAGAAGCTGTCTGAGAAACTGCTTTGTGTTCTGTTAATTCATCTCACAGAGTTACAGCTTTCCCTTCAAGAATCCTTTCGCGAAGGCTGTTCTTGTGTAATTTGCAAAGGGATATTTGGAAGCCAATAGAGGGCTACGGAGAAAAAGGAAATACCTTCCGTTAAAAATTGGAAAGAAACTTTCTGAGAACCTGCTTTGTGTTCTGTTAATTCACCTCACAGAGTTACTGCTTTCCCTTCAAGAAGCCTTTCGCTAAGCCTGTTCTTGTGGAATTTGCAAAGTGATATTTTGAAGCCCATAGAGATCTATGGTGAAAAAGGAAATATCTTCCGTTAAATACTGGAAAGAAGCTTTCTGAGAAACGGCTTTGTGTTCTGTTAATTCATCTCACAGAGTTACAGCTTTCCCTTCAAGAAGCCTTTCGCTAAGGCTGTTCTTGTGGAATTTGCAAAGTGATATTTGGAAGCCCATAGAGGGCTCTGGTGAAAAAGGTAATATCTTCAGTGAAAAAATGGAAAGAAGCTGTCTGAGAAACGGCTTTTTGTTCTGTGAATTCACCTCACAGAGTTACAGCTTTCCCCTCAAGAAGCCTTTCGATAAGGCTGTTCTTGTGGAATTTTCAAAGTGATATTTGGAAGCCCCTAGACGGCTATGGTGAAAAAGGAAATATCTTCAGTTAAAAATTGGAAAGAAGATGTCTGAGAAACTGCTTTGTGTTGTGTTAATTCATCTCACAGTGTTACAGCTTTCCCTCAAGAAGCCTTTTGCTTAGACTGTTCTTGTGGAATTGGCAAAGTGATATTTGGAAGCCCATAGAGGGCTATGGTGAAAAAGGAATATCTTCAGTTAAAAACTGGAAAGAAGCTGTCTGAGAAACTGCTTTGTGTTGTGTTAATTCATCTCACAGAGTTACAGTTTCCCCTCTAGGAGCCTTTCGGTAAGACTGTTCTTTTGGAATTTGCAAAGCATATTTCTAAGCCCATAGAGGGCTATATTGAAAAAGGAAACATCTTCCGTTAAAAACTGGAAAGATGCTTTCCTTGAAACTACTTTGTATTCTGTTAATTCATCTCACAGAATTACAGCTTTCCCTTCAAGAAGCCTTTCTCTAAGCCTGTTCTTGTGGAATTTGCAAAGTGATATTTGGTAGCCCAAAGAGGGCTACGGAGAAAAAGGAAATACCTTCCGTTAAAAATTGGAAAGAAGCTTTCTGAGAAACTGCTTTGTGTTCTGTTAATTCTCCTCACAGAGATACTGTTTCCCTTCAAGAAGCCTTTCGCTAAGACTGTTCCTGTGGAATTTGCAAAGTGATATTTTGCAGCCCATAGAGATCTATGGTGAAAAAGGAAATATCTTCCGTTAAAAACTGGAAAGAAGCTTTCTGAGAAACTGCTTTGTGTTCTGTTAATTGATCTCACAGAGTTACAGCTTTCCCCTCAAGAAGCCTTTTGCTAAGACTGTATTTGTGGAATTTGCAAAGAGATATTTGGAAGCCCATGGGGGGCTATGGTGAAAAAGGAAATATCTTTCGTAAAATACTGGAAGGAAGCTTTCTGAGAAACTGCTTTGTGTTCTGTTAATTCATCTCACAGAGTTACAGCTTTCCCTTCAAGAAGCCTTTCGCTAAGACTGTTCTTGTGGAATTTGCAAAGTGATATTTGGAAGCCCACAGAGGGCTATGGCGAAAAAGGAAATATCTTCTGTTAAAAACTGGAAATAAGCTGTCTGAGAAAGTTCTATGTGTTCTGTTATTTCAACTCACAGAGTTACTGCTTTCCCTTCAAGAAGCCTTTCACTAAGACTGTTCTTGTGGATTTTCCAAAGTGATATTTGGAAGCCCATAGAGGGCTATTTGAAAAAGGATATATCTTCCGTTAAAAACTGGAAAGAAGCTTTCTGAGAAACTGCTTTGTGTTCTCTTAATTCATCTCATAGTTACTGCTTTCCCCTCAAGAAGCCTTTCGCTAAGACTGTTCTTGTGGAATTTGCAAAGTGATATTTGGAAGCCCATAAAGGGTTAAGGTGAAAAAGGAAATATTTTCCGTTAAAAACTGGAAAGAAGATTTCTGAGAAACTGCTTTGTTTTCTGTTAATTCATCTCACAGTGTTACAGCTTTCCCCTCAAGAAGCCTTTCGTTAAGACTGTTCTTGTGGAATTTGCAAAGTGATATTTGGGATCCAATAGAGGGCTGTGGTGAAAAAGGAAATATCTTCCGTTAAAAACTGGAAAGAAGGTTTCTGAGAAATTGCTTTGTGTTCTGTTAATTCATCTCACAGAGTTACAGCTTTCCCTTCAAGAAGCCTTTCGCTAAGGCTGTTCTTGTGGAAATTGCAAAGTGATATTTGGTAGCCAATAGAGGGCTACGGTGCAAAAGAAATTATCTTCAGTTAAAAACAGGAAAGAAGCTGTCTGAGAAACTGCTTTGTGTTCTACTAATTCATCGCAAAGAGTTACAGCTTTCCCCTCAAGAAGACTTTCGCTAAGGCTGTTCTTGTGGAATTTGCAAAGTGATTTTCGGAAGCCCATAGAGGGCTATGGTGAAAAAGGAAATATCTTCCGTTAAAAATGGGAAAGAAGTTTTCTGATTTACAGCTTTCCCTTCAAGAAGCCTTTCGCTAAGGCTGTTCTTGTGGAATTTGCAAAGCGATATTTCGAAGCCCATAGAGGGCTATGGTGAAAAAGGAAAGAGCCTCCGTTAAAAACTGGAAAGAAATTTTCTAAGAAATGGCTTTGTCTTCTGTGAATTCATCTCACAGAGTTACAGCTTTCCTTAAAGAAGCCTTTCGCTAAGGTTGTTCTTGCGGAACTTGCAAAGTGATATTTGGAAGCCCATAGAGGGCTATGGTGAAACAGGAAATATCTTCAGTTAAAAACTGGAAAGAAGCTGTCTGAGAAACAACTTTGTGATGTTTTAATTCATCTCTCAGAGTTACAGCTTTCCCCTCAAGAAGAGTTTTGCTAAGACTGTTCTTGTGGAATTGGATAAGTGATACTTGGAAGCCCATAGAGGGCTATGGTGAAAAAGGAATATTTTCAATTAAAAACTGGAAAGAAGCTTTCTGAGAAACTGCTTTGTGTTCTCTTAATTCATCTCACAGATTTACAGCTTTCCCCTCAAGAAGCCGTTCGCTAAGACTGTTCTTGTGGAATTTGCAAAGTGATATTTGGAAGTCCATAGAGGGCTATGGTGAAAAAGGAAATATCTTCCTTTAAAAACTGGAAAGGAACGTTCTGAGAAACTGCTTTGTGTTCTGTTAATTCACCTCTCTGAGTTACTGCTTTCCCCTCAAGAAGCGTTTCGCTAAGACTGTTCTTGTGGAATTTTCAAAGTGATATTTCAAAACCCATAGAGGGATATGGTGAAAAAGGCAATATCTTCCTTTTAAAACTGGAAAGAAGCTTTCAGAGAAACTGCTTTGTGTTCGGTTAATTCAACTCACAGAGTTACAGCTTTTCCTTCAAGAGGCCTTTCGCTTTTACTGTTATTGTGGAATTTGCAAAGTGATATTTGGAAGCCCATAGAGGGATATTTAGAAAAAGGAAATATCTTCAGTTAAAAACTGGAAAGAAGCTGTCTGAGAAACTGCTTTGTGTTCTGTTAATTCATCTCACAGAGTTACAGCTTTCCCTTCAAGAATCCTTTCGCGAAGGCTGTTCTTGTGTAATTTGCAAAGGGATATTTGGAAGCCCATAGAGGGCTACGGAGAAAAAGGAAATACCTTCCGTTAAAAATTGGAAAGAAACTTTCTGAGAACCTGCTTTGTGTTCTGTTAATTCACCTCACAGAGTTACTGCTTTCCCTTCAAGAAGCCTTTCGCTAAGCCTGTTCTTGTGGAATTTGCAAAGTGATATTTTGAAGCCCATAGAGATCTATGGTGAAAAAGGAAATATCTTCCGTTAAATACTGGAAAGAAGCTTTCTGAGAAACGGCTTTGTGTTCTGTTAATTCATCTCACAGAGTTACAGCTTTCCCTTCAAGAAGCCTTTCGCTAAGGCTGTTCTTGTGGAATTTGCAAAGTGATATTTGGAAGCCCATAGAGGGCTCTGGTGAAAAAGGTAATATCTTCAGTGAAAAAATGGAAAGAAGCTGTCTGAGAAACGGCTTTTTGTTCTGTGAATTCACCTCACAGAGTTACAGCTTTCCCCTCAAGAAGCCTTTCGATAAGGCTGTTCTTGTGGAATTTTCAAAGTGATATTTGGAAGCCCCTAGACGGCTATGGTGAAAAAGGAAATATCTTCAGTTAAAAATTGGAAAGAAGATGTCTGAGAAACTGCTTTGTGTTGTATTAATTCATCTCACAGTGTTACAGCTTTCCCTCAAGAAGCCTTTTGCTTAGACTGTTCTGGTGGAATTGGCAAAGTGATATTTGGAAGCCCATAGAGGGCTATGGTGAAAAAGGAATATCTTCAGTTAAAAACTGGAAAGAAGCTGTCTGAGAAACTGCTTTGTGTTGTGTTAATTCATCTCACAGAGTTACAGTTTCCCCTCTAGGAGCCTTTCGGTAAGACTGTTCTTTTGGAATTTGCAAAGCATATTTCTAAGCCCATAGAGGGCTATATTGAAAAAGGAAACATCTTCCGTTAAAAACTGGAAAGATGCTTTCCTTGAAACTACTTTGTATTCTGTTAATTCATCTCACAGAATTACAGCTTTCCCTTCAAGAAGCCTTTCTCTAAGCCTGTTCTTGTGGAATTTGCAAAGTGATATTTGGTAGCCCAAAGAGGGCTACGGAGAAAAAGGAAATACCTTCCGTTAAAAATTGGAAAGAAGCTTTCTGAGAAACTGCTTTGTGTTCTGTTAATTCTCCTCACAGAGATACTGTTTCCCTTCAAGAAGCCTTTCGCTAAGACTGTTCCTGTGGAATTTGCAAAGTGATATTTTGCAGCCCATAGAGATCTATGGTGAAAAAGGAAATATCTTCCGTTAAAAACTGGAAAGAAGCTTTCTGAGAAACTGCTTTGTGTTCTGTTAATTGATCTCACAGAGTTACAGCTTTCCCCTCAAGAAGCCTTTTGCTAAGACTGTATTTGTGGAATTTGCAAAGAGATATTTGGAAGCCCATGGGGGGCTATGGTGAAAAAGGAAATATCTTTCGTAAAATACTGGAAGGAAGCTTTCTGAGAAACTGCTTTGTGTTCTGTTAATTCATCTCACAGAGTTACAGCTTTCCCTTCAAGAAGCCTTTCGCTAAGACTGTTCTTGTGGAATTTGCAAAGTGATATTTGGAAGCCCACAGAGGGCTATGGCGAAAAAGGAAATATCTTCTGTTAAAAACTGGAAAGAAGCTGTCTGAGAAAGTTCTATGTGTTCTGTTATTTCAACTCACAGA
Source organism: Chlorocebus sabaeus (assembly GCF_047675955.1). NCBI lineage: Eukaryota > Metazoa > Chordata > Mammalia > Primates > Cercopithecidae > Chlorocebus > Chlorocebus sabaeus. The sequence goes on along the minus strand of NW_027328358.1, from coordinate 351,783 downwards.
GTTACTGCTTTCCCTTCAAGAAGCCTTTCACTAAGACTGTTCTTGTGGATTTTCCAAAGTGATATTTGGAAGCCCATAGAGGGCTATTTGAAAAAGGATATATCTTCCGTTAAAAACTGGAAAGAAGCTTTCTGAGAAACTGCTTTGTGTTCTCTTAATTCATCTCATAGTTACTGCTTTCCCCTGAAGAAGCCTTTCGCTAAGACTGTTCTTGTGGAATTTGCAAAGTGATATTTGGAAGCCCATAAAGGGTTAAGGTGAAAAAGGAAATATTTTCCGTTAAAAACTGGAAAGAAGATTTCTGAGAAACTGCTTTGTTTTCTGTTAATTCATCTCACAGTGTTACAGCTTTCCCCTCAAGAAGCCTTTCGTTAAGACTGTTCTTGTGGAATTTGCAAAGTGATATTTGGGATCCAATAGAGGGCTGTGGTGAAAAAGGAAATATCTTCCGTTAAAAACTGGAAAGAAGGTTTCTGAGAAATTGCTTTGTGTTCTGTTAATTCATCTCACAGAGTTACAGCTTTCCCTTCAAGAAGCCTTTCGCTAAGGCTGTTCTTGTGGAAATTGCAAAGTGATATTTGGTAGCCAATAGAGGGCTACGGTGCAAAAGAAATTATCTTCAGTTCAAAACAGGAAAGAAGCTGTCTGAGAAACTGCTTTGTGTTCTACTAATTCATCGCAAAGAGTTACAGCTTTCCCCTCAAGAAGACTTTCGCTAAGGCTGTTCTTGTGGAATTTGCAAAGTGATTTTCGGAAGCCCATAGAGGGCTATGGTGAAAAAGGAAATATCTTCCGTTAAAAATGGGAAAGAAGTTTTCTGATTTACAGCTTTCCCTTCAAGAAGCCTTTCGCTAAGGCTGTTCTTGTGGAATTTGCAAAGCGATATTTCGAAGCCCATAGAGGGCTATGGTGAAAAAGGAAAGAGCCTCCGTTAAAAACTGGAAAGAAATTTTCTAAGAAATGGCTTTGTCTTCTGTGAATTCATCTCACAGAGTTACAGCTTTCCTTAAAGAAGCCTTTCGCTAAGGTTGTTCTTGCGGAACTTGCAAAGTGATATTTGGAAGCCCATAGAGGGCTATGGTGAAACAGGAAATATCTTCAGTTAAAAACTGGAAAGAAGCTGTCTGAGAAACAACTTTGCGATGTTTTAATTCATCTCTCAGAGTTACAGCTTTCCCCTCAAGAAGAGTTTTGCTAAGACTGTTCTTGTGGAATTGGATAAGTGATACTTGGAAGCCCATAGAGGGCTATGGTGAAAAAGGAATATTTTCAATTAAAAACTGGAAAGAAGCTTTCTGAGAAACTGCTTTGTGTTCTCTTAATTCATCTCACAGATTTACAGCTTTCCCCTCAAGAAGCCGTTCGCTAAGACTGTTCTTGTGGAATTTGCAAAGTGATATTTGGAAGTCCATAGAGGGCTATGGTGAAAAAGGAAATATCTTCCGTTAAAAACTGGAAAGGAACGTTCTGAGAAACTGCTTTGTGTTCTGTTAATTCACCTCTCTGAGTTACTGCTTTCCCCTCAAGAAGCGTTTCGCTAAGACTGTTCTTGTGGAATTTTCAAAGTGATATTTCAAAACCCATAGAGGGATATGGTGAAAAAGGCAATATCTTCCTTTTAAAACTGGAAAGAAGCTTTCAGAGAAACTGCTTTGTGTTCGGTTAATTCAACTCACAGAGTTACAGCTTTTCCTTCAAGAGGCCTTTCGCTTTTACTGTTATTGTGGAATTTGCAAAGTGATATTTGGAAGCCCATAGAGGGATATTTAGAAAAAGGAAATATCTTCAGTTAAAAACTGGAAAGAAGCTGTCTGAGAAACTGCTTTGTGTTCTGTTAATTCATCTCACAGAGTTACAGCTTTCCCTTCAAGAATCCTTTCGCGAAGGCTGTTCTGTGTAATTTGCAAAGGGATATTTGGAAGCCCATAGAGGGCTACGGAGAAAAAGGAAATACCTTCCGTTAAAAATTGGAAAGAAACTTTCTGAGAACATGCTTTGTGTTCTGTTAATTCACCTCACAGAGCTACTGCTTTCCCTTCAAGAAGCCTTTCGCTAAGCCTGTTCTTGTGGAATTTGCAAAGTGATATTTTGAAGCCCATAGAGATCTATGGTGAAAAAGGAAATATCTTCCGTTAAATACTGGAAAGAAGCTTTCTGAGAAACGGCTTTGTGTTCTGTTAATTCATCTCACAGAGTTACAGCTTTCCCTTCAAGAAGCCTTTCGCTAAGGCTGTTCTTGTGGAATTTGCAAAGTGATATTTGGAAGCCCATAGAGGGCTCTGGTGAAAAAGGTAATATCTTCAGTGAAAAAATGGAAAGAAGCTGTCTGAGAAACGGCTTTTTGTTCTGTGAATTCACCTCACAGAGTTACAGCTTTCCCCTCAAGAAGCCTTTCGATAAGGCTGTTCTTGTGGAATTTTCAAAGTGATATTTGGAAGCCCCTAGACGGCTGTGGTGAAAAAGGAAATATCTTCAGTTAAAAATTGGAAAGAAGATGTCTGAGAAACTGCTTTGTGTTGTGTTAATTCATCTCACAGTGTTACAGCTTTCCCTCAAGAAGCCTTTTGCTTAGACTGTTCTTGTGGAATTGGCAAAGTGATATTTGGAAGCCCATAGAGGGCTATGGTGAAAAAGGAATATCTTCAGTTAAAAACTGGAAAGAAGCTGTCTGAGAAACTGCTTTGTGTTGTGTTAATTCATCTCACAGAGTTACAGTTTCCCCTCTAGGAGCCTTTCGGTAAGACTGTTCTTTTGGAATTTGCAAAGCATATTTCTAAGCCCATAGAGGGCTATATTGAAAAAGGAAACATCTTCCGTTAAAAACTGGAAAGATGCTTTCCTTGAAACTACTTTGTATTCTGTTAATTCATCTCGCAGAATTACAGCTTTCCCTTCAAGAAGCCTTTCTCTAAGCCTGTTCTTGTGGAATTTGCAAAGTGATATTTGGTAGCCCAAAGAGGGCTACGGAGAAAAAGGAAATACCTTCCGTTAAAAATTGGAAAGAAGCATTCTGAGAAACTGCTTTGTGTTCTGTTAATTCTCCTCACAGAGATACTGTTTCCCTTCAAGAAGCCTTTCGCTAAGACTGTTCCTGTGGAATTTGCAAAGTGATATTTTGCAGCCCATGGAGATGTATGGTGAAAAAGGAAATATCTTCCGTTAAAAACTGGAAAGAAGCTTTCTGAGAAACGGCTTTGTGTTCTGTTAATTCATCTCACAGCGTTACAGCTTTCCCTTCAAGAAGCCTTTCGCTAAGGCTGTTCTTGTGGAATTTGCAAAGTGATATTTGGAAGCCCATATAGGGCTATGGTGAAAAAGGAAATATCTTCCGTTAAAAACTGGAAAGAAGCTTTCTGAGAAACTGCTTTGTGTTCTGTTAATTGATCTCACAGAGTTACAGCTTTCCCCTCAAGAAGCCTTTTGCTAAGACTGTATTTGTGGAATTTGCAAAGAGATATTTGGAAGCCCATGGGGGGCTGTGGTGAAAAAGGAAATATCTTTCGTAAAATACTGGAAGGAAGCTTTCTGAGAAACTGCTTTGTGTTCTGTTAATTCATCTCACAGAGTTACAGCTTTCCCTTCAAGAAGCCTTTCGCTAAGACTGTTCTTGTGGAATTTGCAAAGTGATATTTGGAAGCCCACAGAGGGCTATGGCGGAAAAGGAAATATCTTCTGTTAAAAACTGGAAAGAAGCTGTCTGAGAAAGTTCTATGTGTTCTGTTATTTCATCTCACGGAGTTACTGCTTTCCCTTCAAGAAGCCGTTCACTAAGACTGTTCTTGTGGATTTTCCAAAGTGATATTTGGAAGCCCATAGAGGGCTATTTGAAAAAGGAAATATCTTCCGTTAAAAACTGGAAAGAAGCTTTCTGAGAAACTGCTTTGTGTTCTCTTAATTCATCTCATAGTTACTGCTTTCCCCTCAAGATGCCTTTCGCTAAGACTGTTCTTGTGGAATTTGCAAAGTGATATTTGGAAGCCCATAAAGGGTTAAGGTGAAAAAGGAAATATTTTCCGTTAAAAACTGGAAAGAAGATTTCTGAGAAACTGCTTTGTTTTCTGTTAATTCATCTCACAGTGTTACAGCTTTCCCCTCAAGAAGCCTTTCGTTAAGACTGTTCTTGTGGAATTTGCAAAGTGATATTTGGGATCCAATAGAGGGCTGTGGTGAAAAAGGAAATATCTTCCGTTAAAAACTGGAAAGAAGGTTTCTGAGAAATTGCTTTGTGTTCTGTTAATTCATCTCACAGAGTTACAGCTTTCCCTTCAAGAAGCCTTTCGCTAAGGCTGTTCTTGTGGAAATTGCAAAGTGATATTTGGTAGCCAATAGAGGGCTACGGTGCAAAAGAAATTATCTTCAGTTAAAAACAGGAAAGAAGCTGTCTGAGAACTGCTTTGTGTTCTATTAATTCATCGCAAAGAGTTACAGCTTTCCCCTCAAGAAGACTTTCGCTAAGGCTGTTCTTGTGGAATTTGCAAAGTGATTTTCGGAAGCCCATAGAGGGCTATGGTGAAAAAGGAAATATCTTCCGTTAAAAATGGGAAAGAAGTTTTCTGATTTACAGCTTTCCCTTCAAGAAGCCTTTCGCTAAGGCTGTTCTTGTGGAATTTGCAAAGCGATATTTCGAAGCCCATAGAGGGCTATGGTGAAAAAGGAAAGAGCCTCCGTTAAAAACTGGAAAGAAATTTTCTAAGAAATGGCTTTGTCTTCTGTGAATTCATCTCACAGAGTTACAGCTTTCCTTAAAGAAGCCTTTCGCTAAGGTTGTTCTTGCGGAACTTGCAAAGTGATATTTGGAAGCCCATAGAGGGCTATGGTGAAACAGGAAATATCTTCAGTTAAAAACTGGAAAGAAGCTGTCTGAGAAACAACTTTGTGATGTTTTAATTCATCTCTCAGAGTTACAGCTTTCCCCTCAAGAAGAGTTTTGCTAAGACTGTTCTTGTGGAATTGGATAAGTGATACTTGGAAGCCCATAGAGGGCTATGGTGAAAAAGGAATATTTTCAATTAAAAACTGGAAAGAAGCTTTCTGAGAAACTGCTTTGTGTTCTTTTAATTCATCTCACAGATTTACAGCTTTCCCCTCAAGAAGCCGTTCGCTAAGACTGTTCTTGTGGAATTTGCAAAGTGATATTTGGAAGTCCATAGAGGGCTATGGTGAAAAAGGAAATATCTTCCGTTAAAAACTGGAAAGGAACTTTCTGAGAAACTGCTTTGTGTTCTGTTAATTCACCTCTCTGAGTTACTGCTTTCCCCTCAAGAAGCGTTTCGCTAAGACTGTTCTTGTGGAATTTTCAAAGTGATATTTCAAAACCCATAGAGGGATATGGTGAAAAAGGCAATATCTTCCTTTTAAAACTGGAAAGAAGCTTTCAGAGAAACTGCTTTGTGTTCGGTTAATTCAACTCACAGAGTTACAGCTTTTCCTTCAAGAGGCCTTTCGCTTTTACTGTTATTGTGGAATTTGCAAAGTGATATTTGGAAGCCCATAGAGGGATATTTAGAAAAAGGAAATATCTTCAGTTAAAAACTGGAAAGAAGCTGTCTGAGAAACTGCTTTGTGTTCTGTTAATTCATCTCACAGAGTTACAGCTTTCCCTTCAAGAATCCTTTCGCGAAGGCTGTTCTTGTGTAATTTGCAAAGGGATATTTGGAAGCCCATAGAGGGCTACGGAGAAAAAGGAAATACCTTCCGTTAAAAATTGGAAAGAAACTTTCTGAGAACCTGCTTTGTGTTCTGTTAATTCACCTCACAGAGTTACTGCTTTCCCTTCAAGAAGCCTTTCGCTAAGCCTGTTCTTGTGGAATTTGCAAAGTGATATTTTGAAGCCCATAGAGATCTATGGTGAAAAAGGAAATATCTTCCGTTAAATACTGGAAAGAAGCTTTCTGAGAAACGGCTTTGTGTTCTGTTAATTCATCTCACAGAGTTACAGCTTTCCCTTCAAGAAGCCTTTCGCTAAGGCTGTTCTTGCGGAATTTGCAAAGTGATATTTGGAAGCCCATAGAGGGCTCTGGTGAAAAAGGTAATATCTTCAGTGAAAAAATGGAAAGAAGCTGTCTGAGAAACGGCTTTTTGTTCTGTGAATTCACCTCACAGAGTTACAGCTTTCCCCTCAAGAAGCCTTTCGATAAGGCTGTTCTTGTGGAATTTTCAAAGTGATATTTGGAAGCCCCTAGACGGCTATGGTGAAAAAGGAAATATCTTCAGTTAAAAATTGGAAAGAAGATGTCTGAGAAACTGCTTTGTGTTGTGTTAATTCATCTCACAGTGTTACAGCTTTCCCTCAAGAAGCCTTTTGCTTAGACTGTTCTTGTGGAATTGGCAAAGTGATATTTGGAAGCCCATAGAGGGCTATGGTGAAAAAGGAATATCTTCAGTTAAAAACTGGAAAGAAGCTGTCTGAGAAACTGCTTTGTGTTGTGTTAATTCATCTCACAGAGTTACAGTTTCCCCTCTAGGAGCCTTTCGGTAAGACTGTTCTTTTGGAATTTGCAAAGCATATTTCTAAGCCCATAGAGGGCTATATTGAAAAAGGAAACATCTTCCGTTAAAAACTGGAAAGATGCTTTCCTTGAAACTACTTTGTATTCTGTTAATTCATCTCACAGAATTACAGCTTTCCCTTCAAGAAGCCTTTCTCTAAGCCTGTTCTTGTGGAATTTGCAAAGTGATATTTGGTAGCCCAAAGAGGGCTACGGAGAAAAAGGAAATACCTTCCGTTAAAAATTGGAAAGAAGCATTCTGAGAAACTGCTTTGTGTTCTGTTAATTCTCCTCACAGAGATACTGTTTCCCTTCAAGAAGCCTTTCGCTAAGGCTGTTCTTGTGGAATTTGCAAAGTGATATTTGGAAGCCCATATAGGGCTATGGTGAAAAAGGAAATATCTTCCGTTAAAAACTGGAAAGAAGCTTTCTGAGAAACTGCTTTGTGTTCTGTTAATTGATCTCACAGAGTTACAGCTTTCCCCTCAAGAAGCCTTTTGCTAAGACTGTATTTGTGGAATTTGCAAAGAGATATTTGGAAGCCCATGGGGGGCTGTGGTGAAAAAGGAAATATCTTTCGTAAAATACTGGAAGGAAGCTTTCTGAGAAACTGCTTTGTGTTCTGTTAATTCATCTCACAGAGTTACAGCTTTCCCTTCAAGAAGCCTTTCGCTAAGACTGTTCTTGTGGAATTTGCAAAGTGATATTTGGAAGCCCACAGAGGGCTATGGCGGAAAAGGAAATATCTTCTGTTAAAAACTGGAAAGAAGCTGTCTGAGAAAGTTCTATGTGTTCTGTTATTTCATCTCACGGAGTTACTGCTTTCCCTTCAAGAAGCCTTTCACTAAGACTGTTCTTGTGGATTTTCCAAAGTGATATTTGGAAGCCCATAGAGGGCTATTTGAAAAAGGAAATATCTTCCGTTAAAAACTGGAAAGAAGCTTTCTGAGAAACTGCTTTGTGTTCTCTTAATTCATCTCATAGTTACTGCTTTCCCCTCAAGATGCCTTTCGCTAAGACTGTTCTTGTGGAATTTGCAAAGTGATATTTGGAAGCCCATAAAGGGTTAAGGTGAAAAAGGAAATATTTTCCGTTAAAAACTGGAAAGAAGATTTCTGAGAAACTGCTTTGTTTTCTGTTAATTCATCTCACAGTGTTACAGCTTTCCCCTCAAGAAGCCTTTCGTTAAGACTGTTCTTGTGGAATTTGCAAAGTGATATTTGGGATCCAATAGAGGGCTGTGGTGAAAAAGGAAATATCTTCCGTTAAAAACTGGAAAGAAGGTTTCTGAGAAATTGCTTTGTGTTCTGTTAATTCATCTCACAGAGTTACAGCTTTCCCTTCAAGAAGCCTTTCGCTAAGGCTGTTCTTGTGGAAATTGCAAAGTGATATTTGGTAGCCAATAGAGGGCTACGGTGCAAAAGAAATTATCTTCAGTTCAAAACAGGAAAGAAGCTGTCTGAGAACTGCTTTGTGTTCTATTAATTCATCGTAAAGGGTTACAGCTTTCCCCTCAAGAAGACTTTCGCTAAGGCTGTTCTTGTGGAATTTGCAAAGTGATTTTCGGAAGCCCATAGAGGGCTATGGTGAAAAAGGAAATATCTTCCGTTAAAAATGGGAAAGAAGTTTTCTGATTTACAGCTTTCCCTTCAAGAAGCCTTTCGCTAAGCTGTTCTTGTGGAATTTGCAAAGCGATATTTCGAAGCCCATAGAGGGCTATGGTGAAAAAGGAAAGAGCCTCCGTTAAAAACTGGAAAGAAATTTTCTAAGAAATGGCTTTGTCTTCTGTGAATTCATCTCACAGAGTTACAGCTTTCCTTAAAGAAGCCTTTCGCTAAGGTTGTTCTTGCGGAACTTGCAAAGTGATATTTGGAAGCCCATAGAGGGCTATGGTGAAACAGGAAATATCTTCAGTTAAAAACTGGAAAGAAGCTGTCTGAGAAACAACTTTGTGATGTTTTAATTCATCTCTCAGAGTTACAGCTTTCCCCTCAAGAAGAGTTTTGCTAAGACTGTTCTTGTGGAATTGGATAAGTGATACTTGGAAGCCCATAGAGGGCTATGGTGAAAAAGGAATATTTTCAATTAAAAACTGGAAAGAAGCTTTCTGAGAAACTGCTTTGTGTTCTTTTAATTCATCTCACAGATTTACAGCTTTCCCCTCAAGAAGCCGTTCGCTAAGACTGTTCTTGTGGAATTTGCAAAGTGATATTTGGAAGTCCATAGAGGGCTATGGTGAAAAAGGAAATATCTTCCGTTAAAAACTGGAAAGGAACTTTCTGAGAAACTGCTTTGTGTTCTGTTAATTCACCTCTCTGAGTTACTGCTTTCCCCTCAAGAAGCGTTTCGCTAAGACTGTTCTTGTGGAATTTTCAAAGTGATATTTCAAAACCCATAGAGGGATATGGTGAAAAAGGCAATATCTTCCTTTTAAAACTGGAAAGAAGCTTTCAGAGAAACTGCTTTGTGTTCGGTTAATTCAACTCACAGAGTTACAGCTTTTCCTTCAAGAGGCCTTTCGCTTTTACTGTTATTGTGGAATTTGCAAAGTGATATTTGGAAGCCCATAGAGGGATATTTAGAAAAAGGAAATATCTTCAGTTAAAAACTGGAAAGAAGCTGTCTGAGAAACTGCTTTGTGTTCTGTTAATTCATCTCACAGAGTTACAGCTTTCCCTTCAAGAATCCTTTCGCGAAGGCTGTTCTTGTGTAATTTGCAAAGGGATATTTGGAAGCCCATAGAGGGCTACGGAGAAAAAGGAAATACCTTCCGTTAAAAATTGGAAAGAAACTTTCTGAGAACCTGCTTTGTGTTTTGTTAATTCACCTCACAGAGTTACTGCTTTCCCTTCAAGAAGCCTTTCGCTAAGCCTGTTCTTGTGGAATTTGCAAAGTGATATTTTGAAGCCCATAGAGATCTATGGTGAAAAAGGAAATATCTTCCGTTAAATACTGGAAAGAAGCTTTCTGAGAAACGGCTTTGTGTTCTGTTAATTCATCTCACAGAGTTACAGCTTTCCCTTCAAGAAGCCTTTCGCTAAGGCTGTTCTTGCGGAATTTGCAAAGTGATATTTGGAAGCCCATAGAGGGCTCTGGTGAAAAAGGTAATATCTTCAGTGAAAAAATGGAAAGAAGCTGTCTGAGAAACGGCTTTTTGTTCTGTGAATTCACCTCACAGAGTTACAGCTTTCCCCTCAAGAAGCCTTTCGATAAGGCTGTTCTTGTGGAATTTTCAAAGTGATATTTGGAAGCCCCTAGACGGCTATGGTGAAAAAGGAAATATCTTCAGTTAAAAATTGGAAAGAAGATGTCTGAGAAACTGCTTTGTGTTGTGTTAATTCATCTCACAGTGTTACAGCTTTCCCTCAAGAAGCCTTTTGCTTAGACTGTTCTTGTGGAATTGGCAAAGTGATATTTGGAAGCCCATAGAGGGCTATGGTGAAAAAGGAATATCTTCAGTTAAAAACTGGAAAGAAGCTGTCTGAGAAACTGCTTTGTGTTGTGTTAATTCATCTCACATAGTTACAGTTTCCCCTCTAGGAGCCTTTCGGTAAGACTGTTCTTTTGGAATTTGCAAAGCATATTTCTAAGCCCATAGAGGGCTATATTGAAAAAGGAAACATCTTCCGTTAAAAACTGGAAAGATGCTTTCCTTGAAACTACTTTGTATTCTGTTAATTCATCTCACAGAATTACAGCTTTCCCTTCAAGAAGCCTTTCTCTAAGCCTGTTCTTGTGGAATTTGCAAAGTGATATTTGGTAGCCCAAAGAGGGCTACGGAGAAAAAGGAAATCCCTTCCGTTAAAAATTGGAAAGAAGCTTTCTGAGAAACTGCTTTGTGTTCTGTTAATTCTCCTCACAGAGATACTGTTTCCCTTCAAGAAGCCTTTCGCTAAGACTGTTCCTGTGGAATTTGCAAAGGGATATTTTGCAGTCCATAGAGATCTATGGTGAAAAAGGAAATATCTTCCGTTAAAAACTGGAAAGAAGCTTTCTGAGAAACGGCTTTGTGTTCTGTTAATTCATCTCACAGCGTTACAGCTTTCCCTTCAAGAATCCTTTCGCTAAGGCTGTTCTTGTGGAATTTGCACAGTGATATTTGGAAGCCCATATAGGGCTATGGTGAAAAAGGAAATATCTTCCGTTAAAAACTGGAAAGAAGCTTTCTGAGAAACTGCTTTGTGTTCTGTTAATTGATCTCACAGAGTTACAGCTTTCCCCTCAAGAAGCCTTTTGCTAAGACTGTATTTGTGGAATTTGCAAAGCGATATTTCGAAGCCCATAGAGGGCTATGGTGAAAAAGGAAATATCTTCCGTTAAAAATGGGAAAGAAGTTTTCTGATTTACAGCTTTCCCTTCAAGAAGCCTTTCGCTAAGGCTGTTCTTGTGGAATTTGCAAAGCGATATTTCGAAGCCCATAGAGGGCTATGGTGAAAAAGGAAAGAGCCTCCGTTAAAAACTGGAAAGAAATTTTCTAAGAAATGGCTTTGTCTTCTGTGAATTCATCTCACAGAGTTACAGCTTTCCTTAAAGAAGCCTTTCGCTAAGGTTGTTCTTGCGGAACTTGCAAAGTGATATTTGGAAGCCCATAGAGGGCTATGGTGAAACAGGAAATATCTTCAGTTAAAAACTGGAAAGAAGCTGTCTGAGAAACAACTTTGCGATGTTTTAATTCATCTCTCAGAGTTACAGCTTTCCCCTCAAGAAGAGTTTTGCTAAGACTGTTCTTGTGGAATTGGATAAGTGATACTTGGAAGCCCATAGAGGGCTATGGTGAAAAAGGAATATTTTCAATTAAAAACTGGAAAGAAGCTTTCTGAGAAACTGCTTTGTGTTCTCTTAATTCATCTCACAGATTTACAGCTTTCCCCTCAAGAAGCCGTTCGCTAAGACTGTTCTTGTGGAATTTGCAAAGTGATATTTGGAAGTCCATAGAGGGCTATGGTGAAAAAGGAAATATCTTCCGTTAAAAACTGGAAAGGAACGTTCTGAGAAACTGCTTTGTGTTCTGTTAATTCACCTCTCTGAGTTACTGCTTTCCCCTCAAGAAGCGTTTCGCTAAGACTGTTCTTGTGGAATTTTCAAAGTGATATTTCAAAACCCATAGAGGGATATGGTGAAAAAGGCAATATCTTCCTTTTAAAACTGGAAAGAAGCTTTCAGAGAAACTGCTTTGTGTTCGGTTAATTCAACTCACAGAGTTACAGCTTTTCCTTCAAGAGGCCTTTCGCTTTTACTGTTATTGTGGAATTTGCAAAGAGATATTTGGAAGCCCATAGAGGGATATTTAGAAAAAGGAAATATCTTCAGTTAAAAACTGGAAAGAAGCTGTCTGAGAAACTGCTTTGTGTTCTGTTAATTCATCTCACAGAGTTACAGCTTTCCCTTCAAGAATCCTTTCGCGAAGGCTGTTCTGTGTAATTTGCAAAGGGATATTTGGAAGCCCATAGAGGGCTACGGAGAAAAAGGAAATACCTTCCGTTAAAAATTGGAAAGAAACTTTCTGAGAACCTGCTTTGTGTTCTGTTAATTCACCTCACAGAGCTACTGCTTTCCCTTCAAGAAGCCTTTCGCTAAGCCTGTTCTTGTGGAATTTGCAAAGTGATATTTTGAAGCCCATAGAGATCTATGGTGAAAAAGGAAATATCTTCCGTTAAATACTGGAAAGAAGCTTTCTGAGAAACGGCTTTGTGTTCTGTTAATTCATCTCACAGAGTTACAGCTTTCCCTTCAAGAAGCCTTTCGCTAAGGCTGTTCTTGTGGAATTTGCAAAGTGATATTTGGAAGCCCATAGAGGGCTCTGGTGAAAAAGGTAATATCTTCAGTGAAAAAATGGAAAGAAGCTGTCTGAGAAACGGCTTTTTGTTCTGTGAATTCACCTCACAGAGTTACAGCTTTCCCCTCAAGAAGCCTTTCGATAAGGCTGTTCTTGTGGAATTTTCAAAGTGATATTTGGAGCCCCAGCTTTCCCTCAAGAAGCCTTTTGCTTAGACTGTTCTTGTGGAATTGGCAAAGTGATATTTGGAAGCCCATAGAGGGCTATGGTGAAAAAGGAATATCTTCAGTTAAAAACTGGAAAGAAGCTGTCTGAGAAACTGCTTTGTGTTGTGTTAATTCATCTCACAGAGTTACAGTTTCCCCTCTAGGAGCCTTTCGGTAAGACTGTTCTTTTGGAATTTGCAAAGCATATTTCTAAGCCCATAGAGGGCTATATTGAAAAAGGAAACATCTTCCGTTAAAAACTGGAAAGATGCTTTCCTTGAAACTACTTTGTATTCTGTTAATTCATCTCGCAGAATTACAGCTTTCCCTTCAAGAAGCCTTTCTCTAAGCCTGTTCTTGTGGAATTTGCAAAGTGATATTTGGTAGCCCAAAGAGGGCTACGGAGAAAAAGGAAATACCTTCCGTTAAAAATTGGAAAGAAGCATTCTGAGAAACTGCTTTGTGTTCTGTTAATTCTCCTCACAGAGATACTGTTTCCCTTCAAGAAGCCTTTCGCTAAGACTGTTCCTGTGGAATTTGCAAAGTGATATTTTGCAGCCCATGGAGATGTATGGTGAAAAAGGAAATATCTTCCGTTAAAAACTGGAAAGAAGCTTTCTGAGAAACGGCTTTGTGTTCTGTTAATTCATCTCACAGCGTTACAGCTTTCCCTTCAAGAAGCCTTTCGCTAAGGCTGTTCTTGTGGAATTTGCAAAGTGATATTTGGAAGCCCATATAGGGCTATGGTGAAAAAGGAAATATCTTCCGTTAAAAACTGGAAAGAAGCTTTCTGAGAAACTGCTTTGTGTTCTGTTAATTGATCTCACAGAGTTACAGCTTTCCCCTCAAGAAGCCTTTTGCTAAGACTGTATTTGTGGAATTTGCAAAGAGATATTTGGAAGCCCATGGGGGGCTGTGGTGAAAAAGGAAATATCTTTCGTAAAATACTGGAAGGAAGCTTTCTGAGAAACTGCTTTGTGTTCTGTTAATTCATCTCACAGAGTTACAGCTTTCCCTTCAAGAAGCCTTTCGCTAAGACTGTTCTTGTGGAATTTGCAAAGTGATATTTGGAAGCCCACAGAGGGCTATGGCGGAAAAGGAAATATCTTCTGTTAAAAACTGGAAAGAAGCTGTCTGAGAAAGTTCTATGTGTTCTGTTATTTCATCTCACGGAGTTACTGCTTTCCCTTCAAGAAGCCTTTCACTAAGACTGTTCTTGTGGATTTTCCAAAGTGATATTTGGAAGCCCATAGAGGGCTATTTGAAAAAGGAAATATCTTCCGTTAAAAACTGGAAAGAAGCTTTCTGAGAAACTGCTTTGTGTTCTCTTAATTCATCTCATAGTTACTGCTTTCCCCTCAAGATGCCTTTCGCTAAGACTGTTCTTGTGGAATTTGCAAAGTGATATTTGGAAGCCCATAAAGGGTTAAGGTGAAAAAGGAAATATTTTCCGTTAAAAACTGGAAAGAAGATTTCTGAGAAACTGCTTTGTTTTCTGTTAATTCATCTCACAGTGTTACAGCTTTCCCCTCAAGAAGCCTTTCGTTAAGACTGTTCTTGTGGAATTTGCAAAGTGATATTTGGGATCCAATAGAGGGCTGTGGTGAAAAAGGAAATATCTTCCGTTAAAAACTGGAAAGAAGGTTTCTGAGAAATTGCTTTGTGTTCTGTTAATTCATCTCACAGAGTTACAGCTTTCCCTTCAAGAAGCCTTTCGCTAAGGCTGTTCTTGTGGAAATTGCAAAGTGATATTTGGTAGCCAATAGAGGGCTACGGTGCAAAAGAAATTATCTTCAGTTAAAAACAGGAAAGAAGCTGTCTGAGAACTGCTTTGTGTTCTATTAATTCATCGCAAAGAGTTACAGCTTTCCCCTCAAGAAGACTTTCGCTAAGGCTGTTCTTGTGGAATTTGCAAAGTGATTTTCGGAAGCCCATAGAGGGCTATGGTGAAAAAGGAAATATCTTCCGTTAAAAATGGGAAAGAAGTTTTCTGATTTACAGCTTTCCCTTCAAGAAGCCTTTCGCTAAGGCTGTTCTTGTGGAATTTGCAAAGCGATATTTCGAAGCCCATAGAGGGCTATGGTGAAAAAGGAAAGAGCCTCCGTTAAAAACTGGAAAGAAATTTTCTAAGAAATGGCTTTGTCTTCTGTGAATTCATCTCACAGAGTTACAGCTTTCCTTAAAGAAGCCTTTCGCTAAGGTTGTTCTTGCGGAACTTGCAAAGTGATATTTGGAAGCCCATAGAGGGCTATGGTGAAACAGGAAATATCTTCAGTTAAAAACTGGAAAGAAGCTGTCTGAGAAACAACTTTGTGATGTTTTAATTCATCTCTCAGAGTTACAGCTTTCCCCTCAAGAAGAGTTTTGCTAAGACTGTTCTTGTGGAATTGGATAAGTGATACTTGGAAGCCCATAGAGGGCTATGGTGAAAAAGGAATATTTTCAATTAAAAACTGGAAAGAAGCTTTCTGAGAAACTGCTTTGTGTTCTTTTAATTCATCTCACAGATTTACAGCTTTCCCCTCAAGAAGCCGTTCGCTAAGACTGTTCTTGTGGAATTTGCAAAGTGATATTTGGAAGTCCATAGAGGGCTATGGTGAAAAAGGAAATATCTTCCGTTAAAAACTGGAAAGGAACTTTCTGAGAAACTGCTTTGTGTTCTGTTAATTCACCTCTCTGAGTTACTGCTTTCCCCTCAAGAAGCGTTTCGCTAAGACTGTTCTTGTGGAATTTTCAAAGTGATATTTCAAAACCCATAGAGGGATATGGTGAAAAAGGCAATATCTTCCTTTTAAAACTGGAAAGAAGCTTTCAGAGAAACTGCTTTGTGTTCGGTTAATTCAACTCACAGAGTTACAGCTTTTCCTTCAAGAGGCCTTTCGCTTTTACTGTTATTGTGGAATTTGCAAAGTGATATTTGGAAGCCCATAGAGGGATATTTAGAAAAAGGAAATATCTTCAGTTAAAAACTGGAAAGAAGCTGTCTGAGAAACTGCTTTGTGTTCTGTTAATTCATCTCACAGAGTTACAGCTTTCCCTTCAAGAATCCTTTCGCGAAGGCTGTTCTTGTGTAATTTGCAAAGGGATATTTGGAAGCCCATAGAGGGCTACGGAGAAAAAGGAAATACCTTCCGTTAAAAATTGGAAAGAAACTTTCTGAGAACCTGCTTTGTGTTCTGTTAATTCACCTCACAGAGTTACTGCTTTCCCTTCAAGAAGCCTTTCGCTAAGCCTGTTCTTGTGGAATTTGCAAAGTGATATTTTGAAGCCCATAGAGATCTATGGTGAAAAAGGAAATATCTTCCGTTAAATACTGGAAAGAAGCTTTCTGAGAAACGGCTTTGTGTTCTGTTAATTCATCTCACAGAGTTACAGCTTTCCCTTCAAGAAGCCTTTCGCTAAGGCTGTTCTTGCGGAATTTGCAAAGTGATATTTGGAAGCCCATAGAGGGCTCTGGTGAAAAAGGTAATATCTTCAGTGAAAAAATGGAAAGAAGCTGTCTGAGAAACGGCTTTTTGTTCTGTGAATTCACCTCACAGAGTTACAGCTTTCCCCTCAAGAAGCCTTTCGATAAGGCTGTTCTTGTGGAATTTTCAAAGTGATATTTGGAAGCCCCTAGACGGCTATGGTGAAAAAGGAAATATCTTCAGTTAAAAATTGGAAAGAAGATGTCTGAGAAACTGCTTTGTGTTGTGTTAATTCATCTCACAGTGTTACAGCTTTCCCTCAAGAAGCCTTTTGCTTAGACTGTTCTTGTGGAATTGGCAAAGTGATATTTGGAAGCCCATAGAGGGCTATGGTGAAAAAGGAATATCTTCAGTTAAAAACTGGAAAGAAGCTGTCTGAGAAACTGCTTTGTGTTGTGTTAATTCATCTCACAGAGTTACAGTTTCCCCTCTAGGAGCCTTTCGGTAAGACTGTTCTTTTGGAATTTGCAAAGCATATTTCTAAGCCCATAGAGGGCTATATTGAAAAAGGAAACATCTTCCGTTAAAAACTGGAAAGATGCTTTCCTTGAAACTACTTTGTATTCTGTTAATTCATCTCACAGAATTACAGCTTTCCCTTCAAGAAGCCTTTCTCTAAGCCTGTTCTTGTGGAATTTGCAAAGTGATATTTGGTAGCCCAAAGAGGGCTACGGAGAAAAAGGAAATACCTTCCGTTAAAAATTGGAAAGAAGCATTCTGAGAAACTGCTTTGTGTTCTGTTAATTCTCCTCACAGAGATACTGTTTCCCTTCAAGAAGCCTTTCGCTAAGGCTGTTCTTGTGGAATTTGCAAAGTGATATTTGGAAGCCCATATAGGGCTATGGTGAAAAAGGAAATATCTTCCGTTAAAAACTGGAAAGAAGCTTTCTGAGAAACTGCTTTGTGTTCTGTTAATTGATCTCACAGAGTTACAGCTTTCCCCTCAAGAAGCCTTTTGCTAAGACTGTATTTGTGGAATTTGCAAAGAGATATTTGGAAGCCCATGGGGGGCTGTGGTGAAAAAGGAAATATCTTTCGTAAAATACTGGAAGGAAGCTTTCTGAGAAACTGCTTTGTGTTCTGTTAATTCATCTCACAGAGTTACAGCTTTCCCTTCAAGAAGCCTTTCGCTAAGACTGTTCTTGTGGAATTTGCAAAGTGATATTTGGAAGCCCACAGAGGGCTATGGCGGAAAAGGAAATATCTTCTGTTACAAACTGGAAAGAAGCTGTCTGAGAAAGTTCTATGTGTTCTGTTATTTCATCTCACGGAGTTACTGCTTTCCCTTCAAGAAGCCTTTCACTAAGACTGTTCTTGTGGATTTTCCAAAGTGATATTTGGAAGCCCATAGAGGGCTATTTGAAAAAGGAAATATCTTCCGTTAAAAACTGGAAAGAAGCTTTCTGAGAAACTGCTTTGTGTTCTCTTAATTCATCTCATAGTTACTGCTTTCCCCTCAAGATGCCTTTCGCTAAGACTGTTCTTGTGGAATTTGCAAAGTGATATTTGGAAGCCCATAAAGGGTTAAGGTGAAAAAGGAAATATTTTCCGTTAAAAACTGGAAAGAAGATTTCTGAGAAACTGCTTTGTTTTCTGTTAATTCATCTCACAGTGTTACAGCTTTCCCCTCAAGAAGCCTTTCGTTAAGACTGTTCTTGTGGAATTTGCAAAGTGATATTTGGGATCCAATAGAGGGCTGTGGTGAAAAAGGAAATATCTTCCGTTAAAAACTGGAAAGAAGGTTTCTGAGAAATTGCTTTGTGTTCTGTTAATTCATCTCACAGACTTACAGCTTTCCCTTCAAGAAGCCTTTCGCTAAGGCTGTTCTTGTGGAAATTGCAAAGTGATATTTGGTAGCCAATAGAGGGCTACGGTGCAAAAGAAATTATCTTCAGTTCAAAACAGGAAAGAAGCTGTCTGAGAACTGCTTTGTGTTCTATTAATTCATCGTAAAGAGTTACAGCTTTCCCCTCAAGAAGACTTTCGCTAAGGCTGTTCTTGTGGAATTTGCAAAGTGATTTTCGGAAGCCCATAGAGGGCTATGGTGGAAAAGGAAATATCTTCCGTTAAAAATGGGAAAGAAGTTTTCTGATTTACAGCTTTCCCTTCAAGAAGCCTTTCGCTAAGCTGTTCTTGTGGAATTTGCAAAGCGATATTTCGAAGCCCATAGAGGGCTATGGTGAAAAAGGAAAGAGCCTCCGTTAAAAACTGGAAAGAAATTTTCTAAGAAATGGCTTTGTCTTCTGTGAATTCATCTCACAGAGTTACAGCTTTCCTTAAAGAAGCCTTTCGCTAAGGTTGTTCTTGCGGAACTTGCAAAGTGATATTTGGAAGCCCATAGAGGGCTATGGTGAAACAGGAAATATCTTCAGTTAAAAACTGGAAAGAAGCTGTCTGAGAAACAACTTTGTGATGTTTTAATTCATCTCTCAGAGTTACAGCTTTCCCCTCAAGAAGAGTTTTGCTAAGACTGTTCTTGTGGAATTGGATAAGTGATACTTGGAAGCCCATAGAGGGCTATGGTGAAAAAGGAATATTTTCAATTAAAAACTGGAAAGAAGCTTTCTGAGAAACTGCTTTGTGTTCTTTTAATTCATCTCACAGATTTACAGCTTTCCCCTCAAGAAGCCGTTCGCTAAGACTGTTCTTGTGGAATTTGCAAAGTGATATTTGGAAGTCCATAGAGGGCTATGGTGAAAAAGGAAATATCTTCCGTTAAAAACTGGAAAGGAACTTTCTGAGAAACTGCTTTGTGTTCTGTTAATTCACCTCTCTGAGTTACTGCTTTCCCCTCAAGAAGCGTTTCGCTAAGACTGTTCTTGTGGAATTTTCAAAGTGATATTTCAAAACCCATAGAGGGATATGGTGAAAAAGGCAATATCTTCCTTTTAAAACTGGAAAGAAGCTTTCAGAGAAACTGCTTTGTGTTCGGTTAATTCAACTCACAGAGTTACAGCTTTTCCTTCAAGAGGCCTTTCGCTTTTACTGTTATTGTGGAATTTGCAAAGTGATATTTGGAAGCCCATAGAGGGATATTTAGGAAAAGGAAATATCTTCAGTTAAAAACTGGAAAGAAGCTGTCTGAGAAACTGCTTTGTGTTCTGTTAATTCATCTCACAGAGTTACAGCTTTCCCTTCAAGAATCCTTTCGCGAAGGCTGTTCTTGTGTAATTTGCAAAGGGATATTTGGAAGCCCATAGAGGGCTACGGAGAAAAAGGAAATACCTTCCGTTAAAAATTGGAAAGAAACTTTCTGAGAACCTGCTTTGTGTTCTGTTAATTCACCTCACAGAGTTACTGCTTTCCCTTCAAGAAGCCTTTCGCTAAGCCTGTTCTTGTGGAATTTGCAAAGTGATATTTTGAAGCCCATAGAGATCTATGGTGAAAAAGGAAATATCTTCCGTTAAATACTGGAAAGAAGCTTTCTGAGAAACGGCTTTGTGTTCTGTTAATTCATCTCACAGAGTTACAGCTTTCCCTTCAAGAAGCCTTTCGCTAAGGCTGTTCTTGCGGAATTTGCAAAGTGATATTTGGAAGCCCATAGAGGGCTCTGGTGAAAAAGGTAATATCTTCAGTGAAAAAATGGAAAGAAGCTGTCTGAGAAACGGCTTTTTGTTCTGTGAATTCACCTCACAGAGTTACAGCTTTCCCCTCAAGAAGCCTTTCGATAAGGCTGTTCTTGTGGAATTTTCAAAGTGATATTTGGAAGCCCCTAGACGGCTATGGTGAAAAAGGAAATATCTTCAGTTAAAAATTGGAAAGAAGATGTCTGAGAAACTGCTTTGTGTTGTGTTAATTCATCTCACAGTGTTACAGCTTTCCCTCAAGAAGCCTTTTGCTTAGACTGTTCTTGTGGAATTGGCAAAGTGATATTTGGAAGCCCATAGAGGGCTATGGTGAAAAAGGAATATCTTCAGTTAAAAACTGGAAAGAAGCTGTCTGAGAAACTGCTTTGTGTTGTGTTAATTCATCTCACATAGTTACAGTTTCCCCTCTAGGAGCCTTTCGGTAAGACTGTTCTTTTGGAATTTGCAAAGCATATTTCTAAGCCCATAGAGGGCTATATTGAAAAAGGAAACATCTTCCGTTAAAAACTGGAAAGATGCTTTCCTTGAAACTACTTTGTATTCTGTTAATTCATCTCACAGAATTACAGCTTTCCCTTCAAGAAGCCTTTCTCTAAGCCTGTTCTTGTGGAATTTGCAAAGTGATATTTGGTAGCCCAAAGAGGGCTACGGAGAAAAAGGAAATCCCTTCCGTTAAAAATTGGAAAGAAGCTTTCTGAGAAACTGCTTTGTGTTCTGTTAATTCTCCTCACAGAGATACTGTTTCCCTTCAAGAAGCCTTTCGCTAAGACTGTTCCTGTGGAATTTGCAAAGGGATATTTTGCAGTCCATAGAGATCTATGGTGAAAAAGGAAATATCTTAAGTTAAAAACTGGAAAGAAGCTTTCTGAGAAACGGCTTTGTGTTCTGTTAATTCATCTCACAGCGTTACAGCTTTCCCTTCAAGAAGCCTTTCGCTAAGGCTGTTCTTGTGGAATTTGCACAGTGATATTTGGAAGCCCATATAGGGCTATGGTGAAAAAGGAAATATCTTCCGTTAAAAACTGGAAAGAAGCTTTCTGAGAAACTGCTTTGTGTTCTGTTAATTGATCTCACAGAGTTACAGCTTTCCCCTCAAGAAGCCTTTTGCTAAGACTGTATTTGTGGAATTTGCAAAGCGATATTTCGAAGCCCATAGAGGGCTATGGTGAAAAAGGAAATATCTTCCGTTAAAAATGGGAAAGAAGTTTTCTGATTTACAGCTTTCCCTTCAAGAAGCCTTTCGCTAAGGCTGTTCTTGTGGAATTTGCAAAGCGATATTTCGAAGCCCATAGAGGGCTATGGTGAAAAAGGAAAGAGCCTCCGTTAAAAACTGGAAAGAAATTTTCTAAGAAATGGCTTTGTCTTCTGTGAATTCATCTCACAGAGTTACAGCTTTCCTTAAAGAAGCCTTTCGCTAAGGTTGTTCTTGCGGAACTTGCAAAGTGATATTTGGAAGCCCATAGAGGGCTATGGTGAAACAGGAAATATCTTCAGTTAAAAACTGGAAAGAAGCTGTCTGAGAAACAACTTTGTGATGTTTTAATTCATCTCTCAGAGTTACAGCTTTCCCCTCAAGAAGAGTTTTGCTAAGACTGTTCTTGTGGAATTGGATAAGTGATACTTGGAAGCCCATAGAGGGCTATGGTGAAAAAGGAATATTTTCAATTAAAAACTGGAAAGAAGCTTTCTGAGAAACTGCTTTGTGTTCTCTTAATTCATCTCACAGATTTACAGCTTTCCCCTCAAGAAGCCGTTCGCTAAGACTGTTCTTGTGGAATTTGCAAAGTGATATTTGGAAGTCCATAGAGGGCTATGGTGAAAAAGGAAATATCTTCCGTTAAAAACTGGAAAGGAACTTTCTGAGAAACTGCTTTGTGTTCTGTTAATTCACCTCTCTGAGTTACTGCTTTCCCCTCAAGAAGCGTTTCGCTAAGACTGTTCTTGTGGAATTTTCAAAGTGATATTTCAAAACCCATAGAGGGATATGGTGAAAAAGGCAATATCTTCCTTTTAAAACTGGAAAGAAGCTTTCAGAGAAACTGCTTTGTGTTCGGTTAATTCAACTCACAGAGTTACAGCTTTTCCTTCAAGAGGCCTTTCGCTTTTACTGTTATTGTGGAATTTGCAAAGTGATATTTGGAAGCCCATAGAGGGATATTTAGAAAAAGGAAATATCTTCAGTTAAAAACTGGAAAGAAGCTGTCTGAGAAACTGCTTTGTGTTCTGTTAATTCATCTCACAGAGTTACAGCTTTCCCTTCAAGAATCCTTTCGCGAAGGCTGTTCTTGTGTAATTTGCAAAGGGATATTTGGAAGCCCATAGAGGGCTACGGAGAAAAAGGAAATACCTTCCGTTAAAAATTGGAAAGAAACTTTCTGAGAACCTGCTTTGTGTTCTGTTAATTCACCTCACAGAGTTACTGCTTTCCCTTCAAGAAGCCTTTCGCTAAGCCTGTTCTTGTGGAATTTGCAAAGTGATATTTTGAAGCCCATAGAGATCTATGGTGAAAAAGGAAATATCTTCCGTTAAATACTGGAAAGAAGCTTTCTGAGAAACGGCTTTGTGTTCTGTTAATTCATCTCACAGAGTTACAGCTTTCCCTTCAAGAAGCCTTTCGCTAAGGCTGTTCTTGTGGAATTTGCAAAGTGATATTTGGAAGCCCATAGAGGGCTCTGGTGAAAAAGGTAATATCTTCAGTGAAAAAATGGAAAGAAGCTTTCTGAGAAACGGCTTTTTGTTCTGTGAATTCACCTCACAGAGTTACAGCTTTCCCCTCAAGAAGCCTTTCGATAAGGCTGTTCTTGTGGAATTTTCAAAGTGATATTTGGAAGCCCCTAGACGGCTATGGTGAAAAAGGAAATATCTTCAGTTAAAAATTGGAAAGAAGATGTCTGAGAAACTGCTTTGTGTTGTGTTAATTCATCTCACAGTGTTACAGCTTTCCCTCAAGAAGCCTTTTGCTTAGACTGTTCTTGTGGAATTGGCAAAGTGATATTTGGAAGCCCATAGAGGGCTATGGTGTAAAAGGAATATCTTCAGTTAAAAACTGGAAAGAAGCTGTCTGAGAAACTGCTTTGTGTTGTGTTAATTCATCTCACAGAGTTACAGTTTCCCCTCTAGGAGCCTTTCGGTAAGACTGTTCTTTTGGAATTTGCAAAGCATATTTCTAAGCCCATAGAGGGCTATATTGAAAAAGGAAACATCTTCCGTTAAAAACTGGAAAGATGCTTTCCTTGAAACTACTTTGTATTCTGTTAATACATCTCACAGAATTACAGCTTTCCCTTCAAGAAGCCTTTCTCTAAGCCTGTTCTTGTGGAATTTGCAAAGTGATATTTGGTAGCCCAAAGAGGGCTACGGAGAAAAAGGAAATACCTTCCGTTAAAAATTGGAAAGAAGCTTTCTGAGAAACTGCTTTGTGTTCTGTTAATTCTCCTCACAGAGATACTGTTTCCCTTCAAGAAGCCTTTCGCTAAGACTGTTCCTGTGGAATTTGCAAAGTGATATTTTGCAGTCCATAGAGATCTATGGTGAAAAAGGAAATATCTTCCGTTAAAAACTGGAAAGAAGCTTTCTGAGAAACGGCTTTGTGTTCTGTTAAATCATCTCACAGCGTTACAGCTTTCCCTTCAAGAAGCCTTTCGCTAAGGCTGTTCTTGTGGAATTTGCACAGTGATATTTGGAAGCCCATATAGGGCTATGGTGAAAAAGGAAATATCTTCCGTTAAAAACTGGAAAGAAGCTTTCTGAGAAACTGCTTTGTGTTCTGTTAATTGATCTCACAGAGTTACAGCTTTCCCCTCAAGAAGCCTTTTGCTAAGACTGTATTTGTGGAATTTGCAAAGAGATATTTGGAAGCCCATGGCGGGCTATGGTGAAAAAGGAAATATCTTTCGTAAAATACTGGAAAGAAGCTTTCTGAGAAACTGCTTTGTGTTCTGTTAATTCATCTCACAGAGTTACAGCTTTCCCTTCAAGAAGCCTTTCGCTAAGACTGTTCTTGTGGAATTGGCAAAGTGATATTTGGAAGCCCACAGAGGGCTATGGCGAAAAAGGAAATATCTTCTGTTAAAAACTGGAAAGAAGCTGTCTGAGAAAGTTCTATGTGTTCTGTTAATTCAACTCACAGAGTTACTGTTTTCCCTTCAAGAAGCCTTTCACTAAGACTGTTCTTGTGGATTTTCCAAAGTGATATTTGGAAGCCCATAGAGGGCTATTTGAAAAAGGAAATATCTTCCGTTAAAAACTGGAAAGAAGCTTTCTGAGAAACTGCTTTGTGTTCTCTTAATTCATCTCATAGTTACTGCTTTCCCCTCAAGAAGCCTTTCGCTAAGACTGTTCTTGTGGAATTTGCAAAGTGATATTTGGAAGCCCATAAAGGGTTAAGGTGAAAAAGGAAATATTTTCCGTTAAAAACTGGAAAGAAGATTTCTGAGAAACTGCTTTGTTTTCTGTTAATTCGTCTCACAGTGTTACAGCTTTCCCCTCAAGAAGCCTTTCGTTAAGACTGTTCTTGTGGAATTTGCAAAGTGATATTTGGGATCCAATAGAGGGCTGTGGTGAAAAAGGAAATATCTTCTGTTAAAAACTGGAAAGAAGGTTTCTGAGAAATTGCTTTGTGTTCTGTTAATTCATCTCACAGAGTTACAGCTTTCCCTTCAAGAAGCCTTTCGCTAAGGCTGTTCTTGTGGAAATTGCAAAGTGATATTTGGTAGCCAATAGAGGGCTACGGTGCAAAAGAAATTATCTTCAGTTAAAAACAGGAAAGAAGCTGTCTGAGAAACTGCTTTGTGTTCTATTAATTCATCGCAAAGAGTTACAGCTTTCCCCTCAAGAAGACTTTCGCTAAGGCTGTTCTTGTGGAATTTGCAAAGTGATTTTCGGAAGCCCATAGAGGGCTATGGTGAAAAAGGAAATATCTTCCGTTAAAAATGGGAAAGAAGTTTTCTGATTTACAGCTTTCCCTTCAAGAAGCCTTTCGCTAAGGCTGTTCATGTGGAATTTGCAAAGCGATATTTCCAAGCCCATAGAGGGCTCTGGTGAAAAAGGAAAGAGCCTCCGTTAAAAACTGGAAAGAAATTTTCTAAGAAATGGCTTTGTCTTCTGTGAATTCATCTCACAGAGTTACAGCTTTCCTTAAAGAAGCCTTTCGCTAAGGTTGTTCTTGCGGAACTTGCAAAGTGATATTTGGAAGCCCTTAGAGGGCTATGGTGAAACAGGAAATATCTTCAGTTAAAAACTGGAAAGAAGCTGTCTGAGAAACAACTTTGTGATGTTTTAATTCATCTCTCAGAGTTACAGCTTTCCCCTCAAGAAGAGTTTTGCTAAGACTGTTCTTGTGGAATTGGATAAGTGATACTTGGAAGCCCATAGAGGCTATGGTGAAAAAGGAATATTTTCAATTAAAACTGGAAAGAAGCTTTCTGAGAAACTGCTTTGTGTTCTCTTAATTCATCTCACAGATTTACAGCTTTCCCCTCAAGAAGCCGTTCGCTAAGACTGTTCTTGTGGAATTTGCAAAGTGATATTTGGAAGTCCATAGAGGGCTATGGTGAAAAAGGAAATATCTTCCGTTAAAAACTGGAAAGGAACTTTCTGAGAAACTGCTTTGTGTTCTGTTAATTCACCTCTCTGAGTTACTGCTTTCCCCTCAAGAAGCGTTTCGCTAAGACTGTTCTTGTGGAATTTTCAAAGTGATATTTCAAAACCCATAGAGGGATATGGTGAAAAAGGCAATATCTTCCTTTTAAAACTGGAAAGAAGCTTTCAGAGAAACTGCTTTGTGTTCGGTTAATTCAACTCACAGAGTTACAGCTTTTCCTTCAAGAGGCCTTTCGCTTTTACTGTTATTGTGGAATTTGCAAAGTGATATTTGGAAGCCCATAGAGGGATATTTAGAAAAAGGAAATATCTTCAGTTAAAAACTGGAAAGAAGCTGTCTGAGAAACTGCTTTGTGTTCTGTTAATTCATCTCACAGAGTTACAGCTTTCCCTTCAAGAATCCTTCCGCGAAGGCTGTTCTTGTGTAATTTGCAAAGGGATATTTGGAAGCCCATAGAGGGCTACGGAGAAAAAGGAAATACCTTCCGTTAAAAATTGGAAAGAAACTTTCTGAGAACCTGCTTTGTGTTCTGTTAATTCACCTCACAGAGTTACTGCTTTCCCTTCAAGAAGCCTTTCGCTAAGCCTGTTCTTGTGGAATTTGCAAAGTGATATTTTGAAGCCCATAGACATCTATGGTGAAAAAGGAAATATCTTCCGTTAAATACTGGAAAGAAGCTTTCTGAGAAACGGCTTTGTGTTCTGTTAATTCATCTCACAGAGTTACAGCTTTCCCTTCAAGAAGCCTTTCGCTAAGGCTGTTCTTGTGGAATTTGCAAAGTGATATTTGGAAGCCCATAGAGGGCTCTGGTGAAAAAGGTAATATCTTCAGTGAAAAAATGGAAAGAAGCTGTCTGAGAAACGGCTTTTTGTTCTGTGAATTCACCTCACAGAGTTACAGCTTTCCCCTCAAGAAGCCTTTCGATAAGGCTGTTCTTGTGGAATTTTCAAAGTGATATTTGGAAGCCCCTAGACGGCTATGGTGAAAAAGGAAATATCTTCAGTTAAAAATTGGAAAGAAGATGTCTGAGAAACTGCTTTGTGTTGTGTTAATTCATCTCACAGTGTTACAGCTTTCCCTCAAGAAGCCTTTTGCTTAGACTGTTCTTGTGGAATTGGCAAAGTGATATTTGGAAGCCCATAGAGGGCTATGGTGAAAAAGGAATATCTTCAGTTAAAAACTGGAAAGAAGCTGTCTGAGAAACTGCTTTGTGTTGTGTTAATTCATCTCACAGAGTTACAGTTTCCCCTCTAGGAGCCTTTCGGTAAGACTGTTCTTTTGGAATTTGCAAAGCATATTTCTAAGCCCATAGAGGGCTATATTGAAAAAGGAAACATCTTCCGTTAAAAACTGGAAAGATGCTTTCCTTGAAACTACTTTGTATTCTGTTAATTCATCTCACAGAATTACAGCTTTCCCTTCAAGAAGCCTTTCTCTAAGCCTGTTCTTGTGGAATTTGCAAAGTGATATTTGGTAGCCCAAAGAGGGCTACGGAGAAAAAGGAAATACCTTCCGTTAAAAATTGGAAAGAAGCTTTCTGAGAAACTGCTTTGTGTTCTGTTAATTCTCCTCACAGAGATACTGTTTCCCTTCAAGAAGCCTTTCGCTAAGACTGTTCCTGTGGAATTTGCAAAGTGATATTTTGCAGCCCATGGAGATCTATGGTGAAAAAGGAAATATCTTCCGTTAAAAACTGGAAAGAAGCTTTCTGAGAAACGGCTTTGTGTTCTGTTAATTCATCTCACAGCGTTACAGCTTTCCCTTCAAGAAGCCTTTCGCTAAGGCTGTTCTTGTGGAATTTGCACAGTGATATTTGGAAGCCCATATAGGGCTATGGTGAAAAAGGAAATATCTTCCGTTAAAAACTGGAAAGAAGCTTTCTGAGAAACTGCTTTGTGTTCTGTTAATTGATCTCACAGAGTTACAGCTTTCCCCTCAAGAAGCCTTTTGCTAAGACTGTATTTGTGGAATTTGCAAAGAGATATTTGGAAGCCCATGGGGGGCTATGGTGAAAAAGGAAATATCTTTCGTAAAATACTGGAAAGAAGCATTCTGAGAAACTGCTTTGTGTTCTGTTCATTCATCTCACAGAGTTACTGCTTTCCCCTCAAGAAGCCTATCGCTAAGACTTTTCTTGTACAATTTGCAACGTGATATTTGGAAGCCCATAGAGGGCCATATTGAAAAAGGTAATATCTTAAGTTAAAAACTTGAAAGAAGCTTTCTGAGAAACGGCTTTGTGTTTTTTTAATTCATCTCACAGATTTACTGCTATCCCCTCACCAAGCCTTTTGCTAAGACTGTTCTTGTGGAATTTGCACAGTGATACTTGGAAGCCCAAAGAGGGCTACGGTGAAAAAGGAAATATCCTAAGTTAAAAACTGAAAAGAAGCATTCTGAGAAACTCCTTTGTGTTCTGTTAATTCATTTCACAGAGTTACAGCTTTCCCTTCAAGAAGCCTTTCACTAAGTGTGTACTTCTGGAATTGTCAAAGTGATATTTGGAAGCCCATAGAGGGCTATGGTGAAAATGGAAATATCTTCAGTTAAAAACTGGAAAGAAGCTTTCTGAGAAACTGCTTTGTGTTCTGTTAATTAATCTCACAGAGTTACAGATTTCCCCTCCAGTAGCGTTTCGCTAAGACTGCTCTTGGGGAATTTGCAAAGTGATATTTGGAAGCCCGTAGAGGGCTACGGTGAAAAAGGAAATATACTAAGTTAAAAACTGAAAAGAAGCATTCTGAGAAACTCCTTTGTGTTCTCTTAATTCATTTCACAGATTTACAGCTTTCCCCTCAAAAAGCCTTTTGTTAAGACTGTTCTTGTGGAATTTGCAAAGTGATATTTGGAAGCCCATAGAGGGCTACGATGAAAGAGGAAATATCCTATGTTAAAAACTGAAAAGAAGCATTCTGAGAAACTGCTTTGTGCTCTGTTAATTCTTGTCACAGAGTTACAGCTTTCCCTTCAAGAAGCCTTTCGCTAAGGCTGTTCTTGTGGAATTTGCAAAGTGATATTCGGAAGGCCATAGAGGGCTATGGTGAAAAAGGAAATATCTTCAGTTAAAAACTGGAAAGAAGCTGTCTGAGAAAGTTCTATGTGTTCTGTTAATTCAACTCACAGAGTTACTGCTTTCCCTTCAAGTAGCCTTTCACTAAGACTGTTCTTGTGGATTTTCCAAAGTGATATTTGGAAGCCCATAGAGGGCTATTTGAAAAAGGAAATATCTTCCGTTAAAAACTGGAAAGAAGCTTTCTGAGAAACTGCTTTGTGTTCTGTTAATTCATCTCGCAGAGTTACAGCTTTACGCTCAAGAAGCCTTTCGCGAACACTGTTCTTGTGGAATTTGCAAAGTGATATTTGGAAGTCCATAGAGGGCTATGGTGAAAAAGGAAATATCTTCCGTTAACAACTGGAAAGAAGCTTTCTGAGAAACTGCTTTGTGTTCTGATAGTTCATCTCACAGAGTTACAGCTTTCCCCTAAAGAAGCCTTTCGTTAAGACTGTTCTTGTGGAATTTGCAAAGTGATATTTAGAAGCCCGTAGTGGGCTATAGTGAAAAGGAAATATCTTCCATTAAAAATTGCAAAGAAGTTTTCTGAGAAACTGCTTTGTGTTCTGTTAATTCAACTCACAGAGTTACAGCATTCCCTTCAAGAAGCCTTTCGCTAAGTCAGTTCTTGTGGAATTTGCAAAGTGATATTTGGAAGCTCATAGAGGGCTGTGGTGAAAAAGGAAATATCTTCCGTTAAAAACTGGAAAGAAGCTTTCTGAGAAACGGCTTTGTGTTCTGTT
Organism: Chlorocebus sabaeus; assembly: GCF_047675955.1. Classification (NCBI taxonomy): domain Eukaryota; kingdom Metazoa; phylum Chordata; class Mammalia; order Primates; family Cercopithecidae; genus Chlorocebus; species Chlorocebus sabaeus. The sequence goes on along the minus strand of NW_027328358.1, from coordinate 322,862 downwards.
AATTCATCTCAAAGCGTTACAGCTTTCCCTTCAAGAAGCCTTTCGCTAAGGCTGTTCTTGTGGAATTTGCACAGTGATATTTGGAAGCCCATATAGGGCTATGGTGAAAAAGGCAATATCTTCCGTTAAAAACTGGAAAGAAGCTTTCTGAGAAACTGCTTTGTGTTCTGTTAATTGATCTCACAGAGTTACAGCTTTCCCCTCAAGAAGCCTTTTGCTAAGACTGTATTTGTGGAATTTGCAAAGAGATATTTGGAAGCCCATGGGGGGCTATGGTGAAAAAGGAAATATCTTTCGTAAAATACTGGAAAGAAGCTTTCTGAGAAACTGCTTTGTGTTCTGTTAATTCATCTCACAGAGTTACAGCTTTCCCTTCAAGAAGCCTTTCGCTAAGACTGTTCTTGTGGAATTTGCAAAGTGATATTTGGAAGCCCACAGAGGGCTATGGCGAAAAAGGAAATATCTTCTGTTAAAAACTGGAAAGAAGCTGTCTGAGAAAGTTCTATGTGTTCTGTTAATTCAACTCACAGAGTTACTGCTTTCCCTTCAAGAAGCCTTTCACTAAGACTGTTCTTGTGGATTTTCCAAAGTGATATTTGGGAGCCCATAGAGGGCTATTTGAAAAAGGAAATATCTTCCGTTAAAAACTGGAAAGAAGCTTTCTGAGAAACTGCTTTGTGTTCTCTTAATTCATCTCATAGTTACTGCTTTCCCCTCAAGAAGCCTTTCGCTAAGACTGTTCTTGTGGAATTTGCAAAGTGATATTTGGAAGCCCATAAAGGGTTAAGGTGAAAAAGGAAATATTTTCCGTTAAAAACTGGAAAGAAGATTTCTGAGAAACTGCTTTGTTTTCTGTTAATTCATCTCACAGTGTTACAGCTTTCCCCTCAAGAAGCCTTTCGTTAAGACTGTTCTTGTGGAATTTGCATAGTGATATTTGGGATCCAATAGAGGGCTGTGGTGAAAAAGGAAATATCTTCCGTTAAAAACTGGAAAGAATCTTTCTGAGAAACTGCTTTGTGTTCTGTTAATTCATCTCACAGAGTTACAGCTTTCCCTTCAAGAAGCCTTTCGCTAAGGCTGTTCTTGTGGAATTTTCACAGTGATATTTGGAAGCCCATATAGGGCTATGGTGAAAAAGGAAATATCTTCCGTTAAAAACTGGAAAGAAGCTTTCTGAGAAACTGCTTTGTGTTCTGTTAATTGATCTCACAGAGTTACAGCTTTCCCCTCAAGAAGCCTTTTGCTAAGACTGTATTTGTGGAATTTGCAAAGAGATATTTGGAAGCCCATGGGGGGCTATGGTGAAAAAGGAAATATCTTTCGTAAAATACTGCAAAGAAGCTTTCTGAGAAACTGCTTTGTGTTCTGTTAATTCATCTCACAGAGTTACAGCTTTCCCTTCAAGAAGCCTTTCGCTAAGACTGTTCTTGTGGAATTTGCAAAGTGATATTTGGAAGCCCACAGAGGGCTATGGCGAAAAAGGAAATATCTTCTGTTAAAAACTGGAAAGAAGCTGTCTGAGAAAGTTCTATGTGTTCTGTTAATTCAACTCACAGAGTTACTGCTTTCCCTTCAAGAAGCCTTTCACTAAGACTGTTCTTGTGGATTTTCCAAAGTGATATTTGGAAGCCCATAGAGGGCTATTTGAAAAAGGAAATATCTTCCGTTAAAAACTGGAAAGAAGCTTTCTGAGAAACTGCTTTGTGTTCTCTTAAGTCATCTCATAGTTACTGCTTTCCCCTCAAGAAGCCTTTCGCTAAGACTGTTCTTGTGGAATTTGCAAAGTGATATTTGGAAGCCCATAAAGGGTTAAGGTGAAAAAGGAAATATTTTCCGGTAAAAACTGGAAAGAAGATTTCTGAGAAACTGCTTTGTTTTCTGTTAATTCATCTCACAGTGTTACAGCTTTCCCCTCAAGAAGCCTTTCGTTAAGACTGTTCTTGTGGAATTTGCAAAGTGATATTTGGGATCCAATAGAGGGCTGTGGTGAAAAAGGAAATATCTTCCGTTAAAAACTGGAAAGAAGGTTTCTGAGAAATTGCTTTGTGTTCTGTTAATTCATCTCACAGAGTTACAGCTTTCCCTTCAAGAAGCCTTTCGCTAAGGCTGTTCTTGTGGAAATTGCAAAGTGATATTTGGTAGCCAATAGAGGGCTACGGTGCAAAAGAAATTATCTTCAGTTAAAAACAGGAAAGAAGCTGTCTGAGAAACTGCTTTGTGTTCTATTAATTCATCGCAAAGAGTTACAGCTTTCCCCTCAAGAAGACTTTCGCTAAGGCTGTTCTTGTGGAATTTGCAAAGTGATTTTCAGAAGCCCATAGAGGGCTATGGTGAAAAAGGAAATATCTTCCGTTAAAAATGGAAAAGAAGTTTTCTGATTTACAGCTTTCCCTTCAAGAAGCCTTTCGCTAAGCTGTTCTTGTGGAATTTGCAAAGCGATATTTCGAAGCCCATAGAGGGCTATGGTGAAAAAGGAAAGAGCCTCCGTTAAAAACTGGAAAGAAATTTTCTAAGAAATGGCTTTGTCTTCTGTGAATTCATCTCACAGAGTTACAGCTTTCCTTAAAGAAGCCTTTCGCTAAGGTTGTTCTTGCGGAACTTGCAAAGTGATATTTGGAAGCCCATAGAGATCTATGGTGAAACAGGAAATATCTTCAGTTAAAAACTGGAAAGAAGCTGTCTGAGAAACAACTTTGTGATGTTTTAATTCATCTCTCAGAGTTACAGCTTTCCCCTCAAGAAGAGTTTTGCTAAGACTGTTCTTGTGGAATTGGATAAGTGATACTTGGAAGCCCATAGAGGGCTATGGTGAAAAAGGAATATTTTCAATTAAAAACTGGAAAGAAGCTTTCTGAGAAACTGCTTTGTGTTCTCTTAATTCATCTCACAGATTTACAGCTTTCCCCTCAAGAAGCCGTTCGCTAAGACTGTTCTTGTGGAATTTGCAAAGTGATATTTGGAAGTCCATAGAGGGCTATGGTGAAAAAGGAAATATCTTCCGTTAAAAACTGGAAAGGAACTTTCTGAGAAACTGCTTTGTGTTCTGTTAATTCACCTCTCTGAGTTACTGCTTTCCCCTCAAGAAGCGTTTCGCTAAGACTGTTCTTGTGGAATTTTCAAAGTGATATTTCAAAACCCATAGAGGGATATGGTGAAAAAGGCAATATCTTCCTTTTAAAACTGGAAAGAAGCTTTCAGAGAAACTGCTTTGTGTTCGGTTAATTCAACTCACAGAGTTACAGCTTTTCCTTCAAGAGGCCTTTCGCTTTTACTGTTATTGTGGAATTTGCAAAGTGATATTTGGAAGCCCATAGAGGGATATTTAGAAAAAGGAAATATCTTCAGTTAAAAACTGGAAAGAAGCTGTCTGAGAAACTGCTTTGTGTTCTGTTAATTCATCTCACAGAGTTACAGCTTTCCCTTCAAGAATCCTTTCGCGAAGGCTGTTCTTGTGTAATTTGCAAAGGGATATTTGGAAGCCCATAGAGGGCTACGGAGAAAAAGGAAATACCTTCCGTTAAAAATTGGAAAGAAACTTTCTGAGAACCTGCTTTGTGTTCTGTTAATTCACCTCACAGAGTTACTGCTTTCCCTTCAAGAAGCCTTTCGCTAAGCCTGTTCTTGTGGAATTTGCAAAGTGATATTTTGAAGCCCATAGAGATCTATGGTGAAAAAGGAAATATCTTCCGTTAAATACTGGAAAGAAGCTTTCTGAGAAACGGCTTTGTGTTCTGTTAATTCATCTCACAGAGTTACAGCTTTCCCTTCAAGAAGCCTTTCGCTAAGGCTGTTCTTGTGGAATTTGCAAAGTGATATTTGGAAGCCCACAGAGGGCTCTGGTGAAAAAGGTAATATCTTTAGTGAAAAAATGGAAAGAAGCTGTTTGAGAAACGGCTTTTTGTTCTGTGAATTCACCTCACAGAGTTACAGCTTTCCCCTCAAGAAGCCTTTCGATAAGGCTGTTCTTGTGGAATTTTCAAAGTGATATTTGGAAGCCCCTAGACGGCTATGGTGAAAAAGGAAATATCTTCAGTTAAAAATTGGAAAGACGATGTTTGGAAACTGCTTTGTGTTGTGTTAATTCATCTCACAGTGTTACAGCTTTCCCTCAAGAAGCCTTTTGCTTAGACTGTTCTTGTGGAATTGGCAAAGTGATATTTGGAAGCCCATAGAGGGCTATGGTGAAAAAGGAATATCTTCAGTTAAAAACTGGAAAGAAGCTGTCTGAGAAACTGCTTTGTGTTGTGTTAATTCATCTCACAGAGTTACAGTTTCCCCTCTAGGAGCCTTTCGGTAAGACTGTTCTTTTGGAATTTGCAAAGCATATTTCTAAGCCCATAGAGGGCTATATTGAAAAAGGAAACATCTTCCGTTAAAAACTGGAAAGATGCTTTCCTTGAAACTACTTTGTATTCTGTTAATTCATCTCACAGAATTACAGCTTTCCCTTCAAGAAGCCTTTCTCTAAGCCTGTTCTTGTGGAATTTGCAAAGTGATATTTGGTAGCCCAAAGAGGGCTACGGAGAAAAAGGAAATACCTTCCGTTAAAAATTGGAAAGAAGCTTTCTGAGAAACTGCTTTGTGTTCTGTTAATTCTCCTTACAGAGATACTGTTTCCCTTCAAGAAGCCTTTCGCTAAGACTGTTCCTGTGGAATTTGCAAAGTGATATTTTGCAGTCCATAGAGATCTATGGTGAAAAAGGAAATATCTTCCGTTAAAAACTGGAAAGAAGCTTTCTGAGAAACGGCTTTGTGTTCTGTTAATTCATCTCACAGCGTTACAGCTTTCCCTTCAAGAAGCCTTTCGCTAAGGCTGTTCTTGTGGAATTTGCACAGTGATATTTGGAAGCCCATATAGGGCTATGGTGAAAAAGGAAATATCTTCCGTTAAAAACTGGAAAGAAGCTTTCTGAGAAACTGCTTTGTGTTCTGTTAATTGATCTCACAGAGTTACAGCTTTCCCCTCAAGAAGCCTTTTGCTAAGACTGTATTTGTGGAATTTGCAAAGAGATATTTGGAAGCCCATGGGGGGCTATGGTGAAAAAGGAAATATCTTAGGTAAAATACTGGAAAGAAGCTTTCTGAGAAACTGCTTTGTGTTCTGTTAATTCATCTCACAGAGTTACAGCTTTCCCTTCAAGAAGCCTTTCGCTAAGACTGTTCTTGTGGAATTTGCAAAGTGATATTTGGAAGCCCACAGAGGGCTATGGCGAAAAAGGAAATATCTTCTGTTAAAAACTGGAAAGAAGCATTCTGAGAAACTGCTTTGTGTTCTGTTAATTCATCTCACAGAGTTACTGCTTTCCCCTCAAGAAGCCTATCGCTAAGACTTTTCTTGTACAATTTGCAAAGAGATATTTGGAAGCCCATAGAGGGCCATATTGAAAAAGGTAATATCTTAAGTTAAAAACTTGAAAGAAGCTTTCTGAGAAACGGCTTTGTGTTTTTTTAATTCATCTCACAGATTTACTGCTATCCCCTCACGAAGCCTTTTGCTAAGACTGTTCTTGTGGAATTTGCAAAGTGATATTTGGAAGCCCATAAAGGGTTAAGGTGAAAAAGGAAATATTTTCCGTTAAAAACTGGAAAGAAGATTTCTGAGAAACTGCTTTGTTTTCTGTTAATTCATCTCACAGTGTTACAGCTTTCCCCTCAAGAAGCCTTTCGTTAAGTCTGTTCTTGTGGAATTTGCAAAGTGATATTTGGGATCCAATAGAGGGCTGTGGTGAAAAAGGAAATATCTTCCGTTAAAAACTGGAAAGAAGGTTTCTGAGAAATTGCTTTGTGTTCTGTTAATTCATCTCACAGGGTTACAGCTTTCCCTTCAAGAAGCCTTTCGCTAAGGCTGTTCTTGTGGAAATTGCAAAGTGATATTTGGTAGCCAATAGAGGGCTACGGTGCAAAAGAAATTATCTTCAGTTAAAAACAGGAAAGAAGCTGTCTGAGAACTGCTTTGTGTTCTATTAATTCATCGCAAAGAATTACAGCTTTCCCCTCAAGAAGACTTTCGCTAAGGCTGTTCTTGTGGAATTTGCAAAGTGATTTTCAGAAGCCCATAGAGGGCTATGGTGAAAAAGGAAATATCTTCCGTTAAAAATGGGAAAGAAATTTTCTGATTTACAGCTTTCCCTTCAAGAAGCCTTTCGCTAAGGCTGTTCTTGTGGAATTTGCAAAGCGATATTTCGAAGCCCATAGAGGGCTATGGTGAAAAAGGAAAGAGCCTCCGTTAAAAACTGGAAAGAAATTTTCTAAGAAATGGCTTTGTCTTCTGTGAATTCATCTCACAGAGTTACAGCTTTCCTTAAAGAAGCCTTTCGCTAAGGTTGTTCTTGCGGAACTTGCAAAGTGATATTTGGAAGCCCATAGAGGGCTATGGTGAAACAGGAAATATCTTCAGTTAAAAACTGGAAAGAAGCTGTCTGAGAAACAACTTTGTGATGTTTTAATTCATCTCTCAGAGTTACAGCTTTCCCCTCAAGAAGAGTTTTGCTAAGACTGTTCTTGTGGAATTGGATAAGTGATACTTGGAAGCCCATAGAGGGCTATGGTGAAAAAGGAATATTTTCAATTAAAAACTGGAAAGAAGCTTTCTGAGAAACTGCTTTGTGTTCTCTTAATTCATCTCACAGATTTACAGCTTTCCCCTCAAGAAGCCGTTCGCTAAGACTGTTCTTGTGGAATTTGCAAAGTGATATTTGGAAGTCCATAGAGGGCTATGGTGAAAAAGGAAATATCTTCCGTTAAAAACTGGAAAGGAACTTTCTGAGAAACTGCTTTGTGTTCTGTTAATTCACCTCTCTGAGTTACTGCTTTCCCCTCAAGAAGCGTTTCGCTAAGACTGTTCTTGTGGAATTTTCAAAGTGATATTTCAAAACCCATAGAGGGATATGGTGAAAAAGGCAATATCTTCCTTTTAAAACTGGAAAGAAGCTTTCAGAGAAACTGCTTTGTGTTCGGTTAATTCAACTCACAGAGTTACAGCTTTTCCTTCAAGAGGCCTTTCGCTTTTACTGTTATTGTGGAATTTGCAAAGTGATATTTGGAAGCCCATAGAGGGATATTTAGAAAAAGGAAATATCTTCAGTTAAAAACTGGAAAGAAGCTGTCTGAGAAACTGCTTTGTGTTCTGTTAATTCATCTCACAGAGTTACAGCTTTCCCTTCAAGAATCCTTTCGCGAAGGCTGTTCTTGTGTAATTTGCAAAGGGATATTTGGAAGCCCATAGAGGGCTACGGAGAAAAAGGAAATACCTTCCGTTAAAAATTGGAAAGAAACTTTCTGAGAACCTGCTTTGTGTTCTGTTAATTCACCTCACAGAGTTACTGCTTTCCCTTCAAGAAGCCTTTCGCTAAGCCTGTTCTTGTGGAATTTGCAAAGTGATATTTTGAAGCCCATAGAGATCTATGGTGAAAAAGGAAATATCTTCCGTTAAATACTGGAAAGAAGCTTTCTGAGAAACGGCTTTGTGTTCTGTTAATTCATCTCACAGAGTTACAGCTTTCCCTTCAAGAAGCCTTTCGCTAAGGCTGTTCTTGTGGAATTTGCAAAGTGATATTTGGAAGCCCATAGAGGGCTCTGGTGAAAAAGGTAATATCTTCAGTGAAAAAATGGAAAGAAGCTTTCTGAGAAACGGCTTTTTGTTCTGTGAATTCACCTCACAGAGTTACAGCTTTCCCCTCAAGAAGCCTTTCGATAAGGCTGTTCTTGTGGAATTTTCAAAGTGATATTTGGAAGCCCCTAGACGACTATGGTGAAAAAGGAAATATCTTCAGTTAAAAATTGGAAAGAAGATGTCTGAGAAACTGCTTTGTGTTGTGTTAATTCATCTCACAGTGTTACAGCTTTCCCTCAAGAAGCCTTTTGCTTAGACTGTTCTTGTGGAATTGGCAAAGTGATATTTGGAAGCCCATAGAGGGCTATGGTGTAAAAGGAATATCTTCAGTTAAAAACTGGAAAGAAGCTGTCTGAGAAACTGCTTTGTGTTGTGTTAATTCATCTCACAGAGTTACAGTTTCCCCTCTAGGAGCCTTTCGGTAAGACTGTTCTTTTGGAATTTGCAAAGCATATTTCTAAGCCCATAGAGGGCTATATTGAAAAAGGAAACATCTTCCGTTAAAAACTGGAAAGATGCTTTCCTTGAAACTACTTTGTATTCTGTTAATACATCTCACAGAATTACAGCTTTCCCTTCAAGAAGCCTTTCTCTAAGCCTGTTCTTGTGGAATTTGCAAAGTGATATTTGGTAGCCCAAAGAGGGCTACGGAGAAAAAGGAAATACCTTCCGTTAAAAATTGGAAAGAAGCTTTCTGAGAAACTGCTTTGTGTTCTGTTAATTCTCCTCACAGAGATACTGTTTCCCTTCAAGAAGCCTTTCGCTAAGACTGTTCCTGTGGAATTTGCAAAGTGATATTTTGCAGTCCATAGAGATCTATGGTGAAAAAGGAAATATCTTCCGTTAAAAACTGGAAAGAAGCTTTCTGAGAAACGGCTTTGTGTTCTGTTAAATCATCTCACAGCGTTACAGCTTTCCCTTCAAGAAGCCTTTCGCTAAGGCTGTTCTTGTGGAATTTGCACAGTGATATTTGGAAGCCCATATAGGGCTATGGTGAAAAAGGAAATATCTTCCGTTAAAAACTGGAAAGAAGCTTTCTGAGAAACTGCTTTGTGTTCTGTTAATTGATCTCACAGAGTTACAGCTTTCCCCTCAAGAAGCCTTTTGCTAAGACTGTATTTGTGCAATTTGCAAAGAGATATTTGGAAGCCCATGGCGGGCTATGGTGAAAAAGGAAATATCTTTCGTAAAATACTGGAAAGAAGCTTTCTGAGAAACTGCTTTGTGTTCTGTTAATTCATCTCACAGAGTTACAGCTTTCCCTTCAAGAAGCCTTTCGCTAAGACTGTTCTTGTGGAATTGGCAAAGTGATATTTGGAAGCCCACAGAGGGCTATGGCGAAAAAGGAAATATCTTCTGTTAAAAACTGGAAAGAAGCTGTCTGAGAAAGTTCTATGTGTTCTGTTAATTCAACTCACAGAGTTACTGCTTTCCCTTCAAGAAGCCTTTCACTAAGACTGTTCTTGTGGATTTTCCAAAGTGATATTTGGAAGCCCATAGAGGGCTATTTGAAAAAGGAAATATCTTCCGTTAAAAACTGGAAAGAAGCTTTCTGAGAAACTGCTTTGTGTTCTCTTAATTCATCTCATAGTTACTGCTTTCCCCTCAAGAAGCCTTTCGCTAAGACTGTTCTTGTGGAATTTGCAAAGTGATATTTGGAAGCCCATAAAGGGTTAAGGTGAAAAAGGAAATATTTTCCGGTAAAAACTGGAAAGAAGATTTCTGAGAAACTGCTTTGTTTTCTGTTAATTCATCTCACAGTGTTACAGCTTTCCCCTCAAGAAGCCTTTCGTTAAGACTGTTCTTGTGGAATTTGCAAAGTGATATTTGGGATCCAATAGAGGGCTGTGGTGAAAAAGGAAATATCTTCCGTTAAAAACTGGAAAGAAGGTTTCTGAGAAATTGCTTTGTGTTCTGTTAATTCATCTCACAGAGTTACAGCTTTCCCTTCAAGAAGCCTTTCGCTAAGGCTGTTCTTGTGGAAATTGCAAAGTGATATTTGGTAGCCAATAGAGGGCTACGGTGCAAAAGAAATTATCTTCAGTTAAAAACAGGAAAGAAGCTGTCTGAGAAACTGCTTTGTGTTCTATTAATTCATCGCAAAGAGTTACAGCTTTCCCCTCAAGAAGACTTTCGCTAAGGCTGTTCTTGTGGAATTTGCAAAGTGATTTTCAGAAGCCCATAGAGGGCTATGGTGAAAAAGGAAATATCTTCCGTTAAAAATGGAAAAGAAGTTTTCTGATTTACAGCTTTCCCTTCAAGAAGCCTTTCGCTAAGCTGTTCTTGTGGAATTTGCAAAGCGATATTTCGAAGCCCATAGAGGGCTATGGTGAAAAAGGAAAGAGCCTCCGTTAAAAACTGGAAAGAAATTTTCTAAGAAATGGCTTTGTCTTCTGTGAATTCATCTCACAGAGTTACAGCTTTCCTTAAAGAAGCCTTTCGCTAAGGTTGTTCTTGCGGAACTTGCAAAGTGATATTTGGAAGCCCATAGAGATCTATGGTGAAACAGGAAATATCTTCAGTTAAAAACTGGAAAGAAGCTGTCTGAGAAACAACTTTGTGATGTTTTAATTCATCTCTCAGAGTTACAGCTTTCCCCTCAAGAAGAGTTTTGCTAAGACTGTTCTTGTGGAATTGGATAAGTGATACTTGGAAGCCCATAGAGGGCTATGGTGAAAAAGGAATATTTTCAATTAAAAACTGGAAAGAAGCTTTCTGAGAAACTGCTTTGTGTTCTCTTAATTCATCTCACAGATTTACAGCTTTCCCCTCAAGAAGCCGTTCGCTAAGACTGTTCTTGTGGAATTTGCAAAGTGATATTTGGAAGTCCATAGAGGGCTATGGTGAAAAAGGAAATATCTTCCGTTAAAAACTGGAAAGGAACTTTCTGAGAAACTGCTTTGTGTTCTGTTAATTCACCTCTCTGAGTTACTGCTTTCCCCTCAAGAAGCGTTTCGCTAAGACTGTTCTTGTGGAATTTTCAAAGTGATATTTCAAAACCCATAGAGGGATATGGTGAAAAAGGCAATATCTTCCTTTTAAAACTGGAAAGAAGCTTTCAGAGAAACTGCTTTGTGTTCGGTTAATTCAACTCACAGAGTTACAGCTTTTCCTTCAAGAGGCCTTTCGCTTTTACTGTTATTGTGGAATTTGCAAAGTGATATTTGGAAGCCCATAGAGGGATATTTAGAAAAAGGAAATATCTTCAGTTAAAAACTGGAAAGAAGCTGTCTGAGAAACTGCTTTGTGTTCTGTTAATTCATCTCACAGAGTTACAGCTTTCCCTTCAAGAATCCTTTCGCGAAGGCTGTTCTTGTGTAATTTGCAAAGGGATATTTGGAAGCCCATAGAGGGCTACGGAGAAAAAGGAAATACCTTCCGTTAAAAATTGGAAAAAAACTTTCTGAGAACCTGCTTTGTGTTCTGTTAATTCACCTCACAGAGTTACTGCTTTCCCTTCAAGAAGCCTTTCGCTAAGCCTGTTCTTTTGGAATTTGGAAAGCATATTTCTAAGCCCATAGAGGGCTACATTGAAAAAGGAAACATCTTCCGTTAAAAACTGGAAAGATGCTTTCCTTGAAACTACTTTGTATTCTGTTAATTCATCTCACAGAATTACAGCTTTCCCTTCAAGAAGCCTTTCTCTAAGCCTGTTCTTGTGGAATTTGCAAAGTGATATTTGGTAGCCCAAAGAGGGCTACGGAGAAAAAGGAAATACCTTCCGTTAAAAATTGGAAAGAAGCTTTCTGAGAAACTGCTTTGTGTTCTGTTAATTCTCCTCACAGAGATACTGTTTCCCTTCAAGAAGCCTTTCGCTAAGACTGTTCCTGTGGAATTTGCAAAGTGATATTTTGCAGCCCATAGAGATCTATGGTGAAAAAGGAAATATCTTCCGTTAAATACTGGAAAGAAGCTTTCGAGAAACGGCTTTGTGTTCTGTTAATTCATCTCACAGAGTTACAGTTTTCCCTTCAAGAAGCCTTTCGCTAAGGCTGTTCTTGTGGAATTTGCAAAGTGATACTTGGAAGCCCATAGAGGGCTCTGGTGAAAAAGGTAATATCTTCAGTGAAAAAATGGAAAGAAGCTGTCTGAGAAACGGCTTTTTGTTCTGTGAATTCACCTCACAGAGTTACAGCTTTCCCCTCAAGAAGCCTTTCGATAAGGCTGTTCTTGTGGAATTTCAAAGTGATATTTGGAAGCCCCTAGACGGCTATGGTGAAAAAGGAAATATCTTCAGTTAAAAATTTTAAAGAAGATGTCTGAGAAACTGCTTTGTGTTGTGTTAATTCATCTCACAGTGTTACAGCTTTCCCTCAAGAAGCCTTTTGCTTAGACTGTTCTTGTGGATTTGGCAAAGTGATATTTGGAAGCCCATAGAGGGCTATGGTGAAAAAGGAATATCTTCAGTTAAAAACTGGAAAGAAGCTGTCTGAGAAACTGCTTTGTGTTGTGTTAATTCATCTCACAGAGTTACAGTTTCCCCTCTAGGAGCCTTTCGGTAAGACTGTTCTTTTGGAATTTGCAAAGCATATTTCTAAGCCCATAGAGGGCTATATTGAAAAAGGAAACATCTTCCGTTAAAAACTGGAAAGATGCTTTCCTTGAAACTACTTTGTATTCTGTTAATTCATCTCACAGAATTACAGCTTTCCCTTCAAGAAGCCTTTCTCTAAGCCTGTTCTTGTGGAATTTGCAAAGTGATATTTGGTAGCCCAAAGAGGGCTACGGAGAAAAAGGAAATACCTTCCGTTAAAAATTGGAAAGAAGCTTTCTGAGAAACTGCTTTGTGTTCTGTTAATTCTCCTCACAGAGATACTGTTTCCCTTCAAGAAGCCTTTCGCTAAGACTGTTCCTGTGGAATTTGCAAAGTGATATTTTGCAGTCCATAGAGATCTATGGTGAAAAAGGAAATATCTTCCGTTAAAAACTGGAAAGAAGCTTTCTGAGAAACGGCTTTGTGTTCTGTTAATTCATCTCACAGAGTTACAGTTTTCCCTTCAAGAAGCCTTTCGCTAAGGCTGTTCTTGTGGAATTTGCACAGTGATATTTGGAACCCCGTATAGGGCTATGGTGAAAAAGGAAATATCTTCCGTTAAAAACTGGAAAGAAGCTCTCTGAGAAACTGCTTTGTGTTCTGTTAATTGATCTCACAGAGTTACAGCTTTCCCCTCAAGAAGCCTTTTGCTAAGACTGTATTTGTGGAATTTGCAAAGAGATATTTGGAAGCCCATGGGGGGCTATGGTGAAAAAGGAAATATCTTTCGTAAAATACTGGAAAGAAGCTTTCTGAGAAACTGCTTTGTGTTCTGTTAATTCATCTCACAGAGTTACTGCTTTCCCCTCAAGAAGCCTATCGCTAAGACTTTTCTTGTACAATTTGCAAGGTGATATTTGGAATCCCATAGAGGGCCATATTGAAAAAGGTAATAATTTAAGTTAAAAACTTGAAAGAAGCTTTCTGAGAAACGGCTTTGTGTTTTTTTAATTCATCTCACAGATTTACTGCTATCCCCTCACGAAGCCTTTTGCTAAGACTCTTCTTGTGGAATTTGCACAGTGATATTTGGAAGCCCAAAGAGGGCTACGGTGAAAAAGGAAATATCCTAAGTTAAAAACTGAAAAGAAGCATTCTGAGAAACTCCTTTGTGTTCTGTTAATTCATTTCACAGAGTTACAGCTTTCCCTTCAAGAAGCCTTTCACTAAGTGTGTACTTCTGGAATTGTCAAAGTGATATTTGGAAGCCCATAGAGGGCTACGGTGAAAATGGAAATATCTTCAGTTAAAAACTGGAAAGAAGCTTTCTGAGAAACTGCTTTGTGTTCTGTTAATTAATCTCACAGAGTTACAGATTTCCCCTCAAGTAGCGTTTCGCTAAGACTGCTCTTGGGGAATTTGCAAAGTGCTATTTGGAAGCCCGTAGAAGGCTTTGGTGAAAAAGGAAATATCTTCCGTTTAAAACTGGAAAGAAGCTTTCTGAGAAACTGCTTTGTGTTCTCTTAATTCATTTCACAGATTTACAGCTTTCCCCTGAAAAAGCCTTTCGTTAAGAATCTTCTTGTGGAATTTGCAAAGTGATATTTGGAAGCCCATAGAGGGCTATGATGAAAGAGGAAATATCCTAAGTTAAAAACTGAAAAGAAGCATGCTGAGAAACTGCTTTGTGCTCTGTTAATTCTTGTCACGGAGTTACAGCTTTCCCTTCAAGAAGCCTTTCGCTAAGGCTGTTCTTGTGGAATTGGCAAAGTGATATTTGGAAGCCCATAGAGGGCTATGGTGAAAATGGAAATATCTTCCGTTAAAAACGGGAAAGAAGCTTTCTGAGAAACTGCTTTGTGTTCTGTTAATTCATCTCACAGAGTTACAGCTTTCCCCTCAAGAAGCCTTTCGCTACGACTGTTTTTGTAGAATTTGCAAAGTGATATTCGGAAGGCCATAGAGGGCTATGGTGAAAAAGGAAATAGCCTCCGATAAAAACTGGAAAGAAATTTTCTGAGAAACTGCTTTGTGTTCTGTGAATTAATCTCATGGAGTTACAGCTTTCCTTAAAGAAGCCTTTCGCTAAGGTTCTTCTTGCGGAACTTGCAAAGTGATATTTGGAAGCCCATAGAGGGCTATGGTGAAAAAGGAAATATCTTCAGTTAAAAACTGGAAAGAAGCTGTCTGAGAAAGTTCTATGTGTTCTGTTAATTCAACTCACAGAGTTACTGCTTTCCCATCAACAAACCTTTCACTAAGTCTGTTCTTGTGGATTTTCCAAAGTGATATTTGGAAGCCCATAGAGGGCTATTTGAAAAAGGAAATATCTTCCGTTAAAAACTGGAAAGAAGCTTTCTGAGAAACTACTTTGTGTTCTGTTAATTCATCTCACAGAGTTACAGCTTTCCCCTCAAGAAGACTTTCCCTAGGACTGTTCTTGAGGAATTTGCAAAGTGATATTTGAAAGCCCAGAGAGCGCAATGGTGAAAAAGGAAATATCTTCCTTTAAAATCTGGAAAGAAGCTTTCTGAGAAACTACTTTGTGTTCTGTTAATTCATCTCACAGAGTTACAGCTTTCCCCTCAACAAGCCTTTCGTTAAGACTGTTCTTGTGGAATTGGATAAGTGATATTTGGAAGCCAATAGAGGGTTATGGTAAAAGAGGATATATCTTATGGTAAAAACTGGAAAGGAGCTTTATGAGAAACTGCTTTGTGTTCTGTTAACTCATCTAACAGATTTACAGCTTTCCCTTCAAGAAGCCTTTCGCTAAGTCTGTTCTTGTGGAATTTGAAAAGTGACTTTTGGAAGCCCATAGAGGGATACGGTGAAAAAGGAAATATCTTCCGTTAAAAACTGGAAAGAAGCTTTCTGAGAAACTGCTTTGTGTTCTGTTAATTCAACTCACAGAGTTACAGCTTTCCCTTCAAGAAGCCTTTCGCTAAGTCTGTTCTTGTGGAATTTGCAAAGTGATATTTGGAAGCTCATAGAGGGCTATGGTGAAAAAGGAAATATCTTCCGTTAAAAACTGGAAAGAATCTTTCTGAGAAACTGCTTTGTGTTCTCTTAATTCATCTCATAGTTACTGCTTTCCCCTGAAGAAGCCTTTCGCTAAGACTGTTCTTGTGGAATTTGCAAAGTGATATTTGGAAGCCCATAAAGGGTTAAGGTGAAAAAGGAAATATTTTCCGTTAAAAACTGGAAAGAAGATTTCTGAGAAACTGCTTTGTTTTCTGTTAATTCATCTCACAGTGTTACAGCTTTCCCCTCAAGAAGCCTTTCGTTAAGACTGTTCTTGTGGAATTTGCAAAGTGATATTTGGGATCCAATAGAGGGCTGTGGTGAAAAAGGAAATATCTTCCGTTAAAAACTGGAAAGAAGGTTTCTGAGAAATTGCTTTGTGTTCTGTTAATTCATCTCACAGAGTTACAGCTTTCCCTTCAAGAAGCCTTTCGCTAAGGCTGTTCTTGTGGAAATTGCAAAGTGATATTTGGTAGCCAATAGAGGGCTACGGTGCAAAAGAAATTATCTTCAGTTCAAAACAGGAAAGAAGCTGTCTGAGAACTGCTTTGTGTTCTATTAATTCATCGCAAAGAATTACAGCTTTCCCCTCAAGAAGACTTTCGCTAAGGCTGTTCTTGTGGAATTTGCAAAGTGATTTTCAGAAGCCCATAGAGGGCTATGGTGAAAAAGGAAATATCTTCCGTTAAAAATGGGAAAGAAATTTTCTGATTTACAGCTTTCCCTTCAAGAAGCCTTTCGCTAAGGCTGTTCTTGTGGAATTTGCAAAGCGATATTTCGAAGCCCATAGAGGGCTATGGTGAAAAAGGAAAGAGCCTCCGTTAAAAACTGGAAAGAAATTTTCTAAGAAATGGCTTTGTCTTCTGTGAATTCATCTCACAGAGTTACAGCTTTCCTTAAAGAAGCCTTTCGCTAAGGTTGTTCTTGCGGAACTTGCAAAGTGATATTTGGAAGCCCATAGAGGGCTATGGTGAAACAGGAAATATCTTCAGTTAAAAACTGGAAAGAAGCTGTCTGAGAAACAACTTTGTGATGTTTTAATTCATCTCTCAGAGTTACAGCTTTCCCCTCAAGAAGAGTTTTGCTAAGACTGTTCTTGTGGAATTGGATAAGTGATACTTGGAAGCCCATAGAGGGCTATGGTGAAAAAGGAATATTTTCAATTAAAAACTGGAAAGAAGCTTTCTGAGAAACTGCTTTGTGTTCTCTTAATTCATCTCACAGATTTACAGCTTTCCCCTCAAGAAGCCGTTCGCTAAGACTGTTCTTGTGGAATTTGCAAAGTGATATTTGGAAGTCCATAGAGGGCTATGGTGAAAAAGGAAATATCTTCCGTTAAAAACTGGAAAGGAACTTTCTGAGAAACTGCTTTGTGTTCTGTTAATTCACCTCTCTGAGTTACTGCTTTCCCCTCAAGAAGCGTTTCGCTAAGACTGTTCTTGTGGAATTTTCAAAGTGATATTTCAAAACCCATAGAGGGATATGGTGAAAAAGGCAATATCTTCCTTTTAAAACTGGAAAGAAGCTTTCAGAGAAACTGCTTTGTGTTCGGTTAATTCAACTCACAGAGTTACAGCTTTTCCTTCAAGAGGCCTTTCGCTTTTACTGTTATTGTGGAATTTGCAAAGTGATATTTGGAAGCCCATAGAGGGATATTTAGAAAAAGGAAATATCTTCAGTTAAAAACTGGAAAGAAGCTGTCTGAGAAACTGCTTTGTGTTCTGTTAATTCATCTCACAGAGTTACAGCTTTCCCTTCAAGAATCCTTTCGCGAAGGCTGTTCTTGTGTAATTTGCAAAGGGATATTTGGAAGCCCATAGAGGGCTACGGAGAAAAAGGAAATACCTTCCGTTAAAAATTGGAAAGAAACTTTCTGAGAACCTGCTTTGTGTTCTGTTAATTCACCTCACAGAGTTACTGCTTTCCCTTCAAGAAGCCTTTCGCTAAGCCTGTTCTTGTGGAATTTGCAAAGTGATATTTTGAAGCCCATAGAGATCTATGGTGAAAAAGGAAATATCTTCCGTTAAATACTGGAAAGAAGCTTTCTGAGAAACGGCTTTGTGTTCTGTTAATTCATCTCACAGAGTTACAGCTTTCCCTTCAAGAAGCCTTTCGCTAAGGCTGTTCTTGTGGAATTTGCAAAGTGATATTTGGAAGCCCATAGAGGGCTCTGGTGAAAAAGGTAATATCTTCAGTGAAAAAATGGAAAGAAGCTGTCTCAGAAACGGCTTTTTGTTCTGTGAATTCACCTCACAGAGTTACAGCTTTCCCCTCAAGAAGCCTTTCGATAAGGCTGTTCTTGTGGAATTTTCAAAGTGATATCTGGAAGCCCCTAGACGGCTATGGTGAAAAAGGAAATATCTTCAGTTAAAAATTGGAAAGAAGATGTCTGAGAAACTGCTTTGTGTTGTGTTAATTCATCTCACAGTGTTACAGCTTTCCCTCAAGAAGCCTTTTGCTTAGACTGTTCTTGTGGAATTGGCAAAGTGATATTTGGAAGCCCATAGAGGGCTATGGTGAAAAAGGAATATCTTCAGTTAAAAACTGGAAAGAAGCTGTCTGAGAAACTGCTTTGTGTTGTGTTAATTCATCTCACAGAGTTACAGTTTCCCCTCTAGGAGCCTTTCGGTAAGACTGTTCTTTCGGAATTTGCAAAGCATATTTCTAAGCCCATAGAGGGCTACATTGAAAAAGGAAACATCTTCCGTTAAAAACTGGAAAGATGCTTTCCTTGAAACTACTTTGTATTCTGTTAATTCATCTCACAGAATTACAGCTTTCCCTTCAAGAAGCCTTTCTCTAAGCCTGTTCTTGTGGAATTTGCAAAGTGATATTTGGTATCCCAAAGAGGGCTACGGAGAAAAAGGAAATACCTTCCGTTAAAAATTGGAAAGAAGCTTTCTGAGAAACTGCTTTGTGTTCTGTTAATTCTCCTCACAGAGATACTGTTTCCCTTCAAGAAGCCTTTCGCTAAGACTGTTCCTGTGGAATTTGCAAAGTGATATTTTGCAGCCCATAGAGATCTATGGTGAAAAAGGAAATATCTTCCGTTAAATACTGGAAAGAAGCTTTCGAGAAACGGCTTTGTGTTCTGTTAATTCATCTCACAGAGTTACAGTTTTCCCTTCAAGAAGCCTTTCGCTAAGGCTGTTCTTGTGGAATTTGCAAAGTGATATTTGGAATCCCATAGAGGGCTCTGGTGAAAAAGGTAATATCTTGAGTGAAAAAATGGAAAGAAGCTGTCTGAGAAACGGCTTTTTGTTCTGTGAATTCACCTCACAGAGTTACAGCTTTCCCCTCAAGAAGCCTTTCGATAAGGCTGTTCTTGTGGAATTTTCAAAGTGATATTTGGAAGCCCCTAGACGGCTATGGTGAAAAAGGAAATATCTTCAGTTAAAAATTGGAAAGAAGATGTCTGAGAAACTGCTTTGTGTTGTGTTAATTCATCTCACAGTGTTACAGCTTTCCCTCAAGAAGCCTTTTGCTTAGACTGTTCTTGTGGAATTGGCAAAGTGATATTTGGAAGCCCATAGAGGGCTATGGTGAAAAAGGAATATCTTCAGTTAAAAACTGGAAAGAAGCTGTCTGAGAAACTGCTTTGTGTTGTGTTAATTCATCTCACAGAGTTACAGTTTCCCCTCTAGGAGCCTTTCGGTAAGACTGTTCTTTTGGAATTTGCAAAGCATATTTCTAAGCCCATAGAGGGCTATATTGAAAAAGGAAACATCTTCCGTTAAAAACTGGAAAGATGCTTTCCTTGAAACTACTTTGTATTCTGTTAATACATCTCACAGAATTACAGCTTTCCCTTCAAGAAGCCTTTCTCTAAGCCTGTTCTTGTGGAATTTGCAAAGTGATATTTGGTAGAGCAAAGAGGGCTACGGAGAAAAAGGAAATACCTTCCGTTAAAAATTGGAAAGAAGCTTTCTGAGAAACTGCTTTGTGTTCTGTTAATTCTCCTCACAGAGATACTGTTTCCCTTCAAGAAGCCTTTCGCTAAGACTGTTCCTGTGGAATTTGCAAAGTGATATTTTGCAGTCCATAGAGATCTATGGTGAAAAAGGAAATATCTTCCGTTAAAAACTGGAAAGAAGCTTTCTGAGAAACGGCTTTGTGTTCTGTTAATTCATCTCACAGCGTTACAGCTTTCCCTTCAAGAAGCCTTTCGCTAAGGCTGTTCTTGTGGAATTTGCAAAGTGATATTTGGAAGCCCATATAGGGCTATGGTGAAAAAGGAAATATCTTCCGTTAAAAACTGGAAAGAAGCTTTCTGAGAAACTGCTTTGTGTTCTGTTAATTGATCTCACAGAGTTACAGCTTTCCCCTCAAGAAGCCTTTTGCTAAGACTGTATTTGTGGAATTTGCAAAGAGATATTTGGAAGCCCATGGGGGGCTATGGTGAAAAAGGAAATATCTTTCGTAAAATACTGGAAAGAAGCTTTCTGAGAAACTGCTTTGTGTTCTGTTAATTCATCTCACAGAGTTACAGCTTTCCCTTCAAGAAGCCTTTCGCTAAGACTGTTCTTGTGGAATTTGCAAAGTGATATTTGGAAGCCCACAGAGGGCTATGGCGAAAAAGGAAATATCTTCTGTTAAAAACTGGAAAGAAGCTGTCTGAGAAAGTTCTATGTGTTCTGTTAATTCAACTCACAGAGTTACTGCTTTCCCTTCAAGAAGCCTTTCACTAAGACTGTTCTTGTGGATTTTCCAAAGTGATATTTGGAAGCCCATAGAGGGCTATTTGAAAAAGGAAATATCTTCCGTTAAAAACTGGAAAGAAGCTTTCTGAGAAACTGCTTTGTGTTCTCTTAATTCATCTCATAGTTACTGCTTTCCCCTCAAGAAGCCTTTCGCTAACACTGTTCTTGTGGAATTTGCAAAGTGATATTTGGAAGCCCATAAAGGGTTAAGGTGAAAAAGGAAATATTTTCCGTTAAAAACTGGAAAGAAGATTTCTGAGAAACTGCTTTGTTTTCTGTTAATTCATCTCACAGTGTTACAGCTTTCCCCTCAAGAAGCCTTTCGTTAAGACTGTTCTTGTGGAATTTGCAAAGTGATATTTGGGATCCAATGGAGGGCTGTGGTGAAAAAGGGAATATCTTCCGTTAAAAACTGGAAAGAAGGTTTCTGAGAAATTGCTTTGTGTTCTGTTAATTCATCTCACAGAGTTACAGCTTTCCCTTCAAGAAGCCTTTCGCTAAGGCTGTTCTTGTGGAAATTGCAAAGTGATATTTGGTAGCCAATAGAGGGCTACGGTGCAACAGAAATTATCTTCAGTTAAAAACAGGAAAGAAGCTGTCTGAGAAACTGCTTTGTGTTCTATTAATTCATTGCAAAGAGTTACAGCTTTCCCCTCAAGAAGACTTTCGCTAAGGCTGTTCTTGTGGAATTTGCAAAGTGATTTTCGGAAGCCCATAGAGGGCTATGGTGAAAAAGGAAATATCTTCCGTTAAAAATGGGAAAGAAATTTTCTGATTTACAGCTTTCCCTTCAAGAAGCCTTTCGATAAGGCTGTTCTTGTGGAATTTGCAAAGCGATATTTCGAAGCCCATAGAGGTCTATGGTGAAAAAGGAAAGAGCCTCCGTTAAAAACTGGAAAGAAATTTTCTATGAAATGGCTTTGTCTTCTGTGAATTCATCTCACAGAGTTACAGCTTTCCTTAAAGAAGCCTTTCGCTAAGGTTGTTCTTGCGGAACTTGCAAAGTGATATTTGGAAGCCCATAGAGGGCTATGGTGAAACAGGAAATATCTTCAGTTAAAAACTGGAAAGAAGCTGTCTGAGAAACAACTTTGTGATGTTTTAATTCATCTCTCAGAGTTACAGCTTTCCCCTCAAGAAGAGTTTTGCTAAGACTGTTCTTGTGGAATTGGATAAGTGATACTTGGAAGCCCATAGAGGGCTATGGTGAAAAAGGAATATTTTCAATTAAAAACTGGAAAGAAGCTTTCTGAGAAACTGCTTTGTGTTCTCTTAATTCATCTCACAGATTTACAGCTTTCCCCTCAAGAAGCCGTTCGCTAAGACTGTTCTTGTGGAATTTGCAAAGTGATATTTGGAAGTCCATAGAGGGCTATGGTGAAAAAGGAAATATCTTCCGTTAAAAACTGGAAAGGAACTTTCTGAGAAACTGCTTTGTGTTCTGTTAATTCACCTCTCTGAGTTACTGCTTTCCCCTCAAGAAGCGTTTCGCTAAGACTGTTCTTGTGGAATTTTCAAAGTGATATTTCAAAACCCATAGAGGGATATGGTGAAAAAGGCAATATCTTCCTTTTAAAACTGGAAAGAAGCTTTCAGAGAAACTGCTTTGTGTTCGGTTAATTCAACTCACAGAGTTACAGCTTTTCCTTCAAGAGGCCTTTCGCTTTTACTGTTATTGTGGAATTTGCAAAGTGATATTTGGAAGCCCATAGAGGGATATTTAGAAAAAGGAAATATCTTCAGTTAAAAACTGGAAAGAAGCTGTCTGAGAAACTGCTTTGTGTTCTGTTAATTCATCTCACAGAGTTACAGCTTTCCCTTCAAGAATCCTTTCGCGAAGGCTGTTCTTGTGTAATTTGCAAAGGGATATTTGGAAGCCCATAGAGGGCTACGGAGAAAAAGGAAATACCTTCTGTTAAAAATTGGAAAGAAACTTTCTGAGAACCTGCTTTGTGTTCTGTTAATTCACCTCACAGAGTTACTGCTTTCCCTTCAAGAAGCCTTTCGCTAAGCCTGTTCTTGTGGAATTTGCAAAGTGATATTTTGAAGCCCATAGAGATCTATGGTGAAAAAGGAAATATCTTCCGTTAAATACTGGAAAGAAGCTTTCTGAGAAACGGCTTTGTGTTCTGTTAATTCATCTCACAGAGTTACAGCTTTCCCTTCAAGAAGCCTTTCGCTAAGGCTGTTCTTGTGGAATTTGCAAAGTGATATTTGGAAGCCCATAGAGGGCTCTGGTGAAAAAGGTAATATCTTGAGTGAAAAAATGGAAAGAAGCTGTCTGAGAAACGGCTTTTTGTTCTGTGAATTCACCTCACAGAGTTACAGCTTTCCCCTCAAGAAGCCTTTCGATAAGGCTGTTCTTGTGGAATTTTCAAAGTGATATTTGGAAGCCCCTAGACGGCTATGGTGAAAAAGGAAATATCTTCAGTTAAAAATTGGAAAGAAGATGTCTGAGAAACTGCTTTGTGTTGTGTTAATTCATCTCACAGTGTTACAGCTTTCCCTCAAGAAGCCTTTTGCTTAGACTGTTCTTGTGGAATTGGCAAAGTGATATTTGGAAGCCCATAGAGGGCTATGGTGAAAAAGGAATATCTTCAGTTAAAAACTGGAAAGAAGCTGTCTGAGAAACTGCTTTGTGTTGTGTTAATTCATCTCACAGAGTTACAGTTTCCCCTCTAGGAGCCTTTCGGTAAGACTGTTCTTTTGGAATTTGCAAAGCATATTTCTAAGCCCATAGAGGGCTATATTGAAAAAGGAAACATCTTCCGTTAAAAACTGGAAAGATGCTTTCCTTGAAACTACTTTGTATTCTGTTAATACATCTCACAGAATTACAGCTTTCCCTTCAAGAAGCCTTTCTCTAAGCCTGTTCTTGTGGAATTTGCAAAGTGATATTTGGTATCCCAAAGAGGGCTATGGAGAAAAAGGAAATACCTTCCGTTAAAAATTGGAAAGAAGCTTTCTGAGAAACTGCTTTGTGTTCTGTTAATTCTCCTCACAGAGATACTGTTTCCCTTCAAGAAGCCTTTCGCTAAGACTGTTCCTGTGGAATTTGCAAAGTGATATTTTGAAGCCCATAGAGATCTATGGTGAAAAAGGAAATATCTTCCGTTAAATACTGGAAAGAAGCTTTCTGAGAAACGGCTTTGTGTTCTGTTAATTCATCTCACAGCGTTACAACTTTCCCTTCAAGAAGCCTTTCGCTAAGGCTGTTCTTGTGGAATTTGCACAGTGATATTTGGAAGCCCATATAGGGCTATGGTGAAAAAGGAAATATCTTCCGTTAAAAACTGGAAAGAAGCTTTCTGAGAAACTGCTTTGTGTTCTGTTAATTGATCTCACAGAGTTACAGCTTTCCCCTCAAGCAGCCTTTTGCTAAGACTGTATTTGTGGAATTTGCAAAGAGATATTTGGAAGCCCATGGGGGGCTATGGTGAAAAAGGAAATATCTTTCGTAAAATACTGGAAAGAAGCTTTCTGAGAAACTGCTTTGTGTTCTGTTAATTCATCTCACAGAGTTACAGCTTTCCCTTCAAGAAGCCTTTCGCTAAGACTGTTCTTGTGGAATTTGCAAAGTGATATTTGGAAGCCCACAGAGGGCTATGGCGAAAAAGGAAATATCTTCTGTTAAAAACTGGAAAGAAGCTGTCTGAGAAAGTTCTATGTGTTCTGTTAATTCAACTCACAGAGTTACTGCTTTCCCTTCAAGAAGCCTTTCACTAAGACTGTTCTTGTGGATTTTCCAAAGTGATATTTGGAAGCCCATAGAGGGCTATTTGAAAAAGGAAATATCTTCCGTTAAAAACTGGAAAGAAGCTTTCTGAGAAACTGCTTTGTGTTCTCTTAATTCATCTCATAGTTACTGCTTTCCCCTCAAGAAGCCTTTCGCTAACACTGTTCTTGTGGAATTTGCAAAGTGATATTTGGAAGAACATAAAGGTTTAAGGTGAAAAAGGAAATATTTTCCGTTAAAAACTGGAAAGAAGATTTCTGAGAAACTGCTTTGTTTTCTGTTAATTCATCTCACAGTGTTACAGCTTTCCCCTCAAGAAGCCTTTCGTTAAGACTGTTCTTGTGGAATTTGCAAAGTGATATTTGGGATCCAATGGAGGGCTGTGGTGAAAAAGGGAATATCTTCCGTTAAAAACTGGAAAGAAGGTTTCTGAGAAATTGCTTTGTGTTCTGTTAATTCATCTCACAGAGTTACAGCTTTCCCTTCAAGAAGCCTTTCGCTAAGGCTGTTCTTGTGGAAATTGCAAAGTGATATTTGGTAGCCAATAGAGGGCTACGGTGCAAAAGAAATTATCTTCAGTTAAAAACAGGAAAGAAGCTGTCTGAGAAACTGCTTTGTGTTCTATTAATTCATTGCAAAGAGTTACAGCTTTCCCCTCAAGAAGACTTTCGCTAAGGCTGTTCTTGTGGAATTTGCAAAGTGATTTTCGGAAGCCCATAGAGGGCTATGGTGAAAAAGGAAATATCTTCCGTTAAAAATGGGAAAGAAATTTTCTGATTTACAGCTTTCCCTTCAAGAAGCCTTTCGCTAAGGCTGTTCTTGTGGAATTTGCAAAGCGATATTTCGAAGCCCATAGAGGTCTATGGTGAAAAAGGAAAGAGCCTCCGTTAAAAACTGGAAAGAAATTTTCTAAGAAATGGCTTTGTCTTCTGTGAATTCATCTCACAGAGTTACAGCTTTCCTTAAAGAAGCCTTTCGCTAAGGTTGTTCTTGCGGAACTTGCAAAGTGATATTTGGAAGCCCATAGAGGGCTATGGTGAAACAGGAAATATCTTCAGTTAAAAACTGGAAAGAAGCTGTCTGAGAAACAACTTTGTGATGTTTTAATTCATCTCTCAGAGTTACAGCTTTCCCCTCAAGAAGAGTTTTGCTAAGACTGTTCTTGTGGAATTGGATAAGTGATACTTGGAAGCCCATAGAGGGCTATGGTGAAAAAGGAATATTTTCAATTAAAAACTGGAAAGAAGCTTTCTGAGAAACTGCTTTGTGTTCTCTTAATTCATCTCACAGATTTACAGCTTTCCCCTCAAGAAGCCGTTCGCTAAGACTGTTCTTGTGGAATTTGCAAAGTGATATTTGGAAGTCCATAGAGGGCTATGGTGAAAAAGGAAATATCTTCCGTTAAAAACTGGAAAGGAACTTTCTGAGAAACTGCTTTGTGTTCTGTTAATTCACCTCTCTGAGTTACTGCTTTCCCCTCAAGAAGCGTTTCGCTAAGACTGTTCTTGTGGAATTTCCAAAGTGATATTTCAAAACCCATAGAGGGATATGGTGAAAAAGGCAATATCTTCCTTTTAAAACTGGAAAGAAGCTTTCAGAGAAACTGCTTTGTGTTTGGTTAATTCAACTCACAGAGTTACAGCTTTTCCTTCAAGAGGCCTTTCGCTTTTACTGTTATTGTGGAATTTGCAAAGTGATATTTGGAAGCCCATAGAGGGATATTTAGAAAAAGGAAATATCTTCAGTTAAAAACTGGAAAGAAGCTGTCTGAGAAACTGCTTTGTGTTCTGTTAATTCATCTCACAGAGTTACAGCTTTCCCTTCAAGAATCCTTTCACGAAGGCTGTTCTTGTGTAAATTGCAAAGGGATATTTGGAAGCCCATAGAGGGCTACGGAGAAAAAGGAAATACCTTCCGTTAAAAATTGGAAAGAAACTTTCTGAGAACCTGCTTTGTGTTCTGTTAATTCACCTCACAGAGCTACTGCTTTCCCTTCAAGAAGCCTTTCGCTAAGCCTGTTCTTGTGGAATTTGCAAAGTGATATTTTGAAGCCCATAGAGATCTATGGTGAAAAAGGAAATATCTTCCGTTAAATACTGGAAAGAAGCTTTCTGAGAAACGGCTTTGTGTTCTGTTAATTCATCTCACAGAGTTACAGCTTTCCCTTCAAGAAGCCTTTCGCTAAGGCTGTTCTTGTGGAATTTGCAAAGTGATATTTGGAAGCCCATAGAGGGCTCTGGTGAAAAAGGTAATATCTTCAGTGAAAAAATGGAAAGAAGCTGTCTGAGAAACGGCTTTTTGTTCTGTGAATTCACATCACAGAGTTACAGCTTTCCCCTCAAGAAGCCTTTCGATAAGGCTGTTCTTGTGGAATTTTCAAAGTGATATTTGGAAGCCCCTAGACGGCTATGGTGAAAAAGGAAATATCTTCAGTTAAAAATTGGAAAGAAGATGTCTGAGAAACTGCTTTGTGTTGTGTTAATTCATCTCACAGTGTTACAGCTTTCCCTCAAGAAGCCTTTTGCTTAGACTGTTCTTGTGGAATTGGCAAAGTGATATTTGGAAGCCCATAGAGGGCTATGGTGAAAAAGGAATATCTTCAGTTAAAAACTGGAAAGAAGCTGTCTGAGAAACTGCTTTGTGTTGTGTTAATTCATCTCACAGAGTTACAGTTTCCCCTCTAGGAGCCTTTCGGTAAGACTGTTCTTTTGGAATTTGCAAAGCATATTTCTAAGCCCATAGAGGGCTATATTGAAAAAGGAAACATCTTCCGTTAAAAACTGGAAAGATGCTTTCCTTGAAACTACTTTGTATTCTGTTAATACATCTCACAGAATTACAGCTTTCCCTTCAAGAAGCCTTTCTCTAAGCCTGTTCTTGTGGAATTTGCAAAGTGATATTTGGTAGCCCAAAGAGGGCTACGGAGAAAAAGGAAATACCTTCCGTTAAAAACTGGAAAGAAGCTTTCTGAGAAACTGCTTTGTGTTCTGTTAATTGATCTCACAGAGTTACAGTTTTCCCCTCAAGAAGCCTTTTCCTAAGACTGTATTTGTGGAATTTGCAAAGAGATATTTGGAAGCCCATGGGGGGCTATGGTGAAAAAGGAAATATCTTTCGTAAAATACTGGAAAGAAGCTTTCTGAGAAACTGCTTTGTGTTCTGTTAATTCATCTCACAGAGTTACAGCTTTCCCTTCAAGAAGCCTTTCGCTAAGACTGTTCTTGTGGAATTTGCAAAGTGATATTTGGAAGCCCACAGAGGGCTATGGCGAAAAAGGAAATATCTTCTGTTAAAAACTGGAAAGAAGCTGTCTGAGAAAGTTCTATGTGTTCTGTTAATTCAACTCACAGAGTTACTGCTTTCCCTTCAAGAAGCCTTTCACTAAGACTGTTCTTGTGGATTTTCCAAAGTGATATTTGGAAGCCCATAGAGGGCTATTTGAAAAAGGAAATATCTTCCGTTAAAAACTGGAAAGAAGCTTTCTGAGAAACTGCTTTGTGTTCTCTTAATTCATCTCATAGTTACTGCTTTCCCCTCAAGAAGCCTTTCGCTAACACTGTTCTTGTGGAATTTGCAAAGTGATATTTGGAAGCCCATAAAGGGTTAAGGTGAAAAAGGAAATATTTTCCGTTAAAAACTGGAAAGAAGATTTCTGAGAAACTGCTTTGTTTTCTGTTAATTCATCTCACAGTGTTACAGCTTTCCCCTCAAGAAGCCTTTCGTTAAGACTGTTCTTGTGGAATTTGCAAAGTGATATTTGGGATCCAATGGAGGGCTGTGGTGAAAAAGGGAATATCTTCCGTTAAAAACTGGAAAGAAGGTTTCTGAGAAATTGCTTTGTGTTCTGTTAATTCATCTCACAGAGTTACAGCTTTCCCTTCAAGAAGCCTTTCGCTAAGGCTGTTCTTGTGGAAATTGCAAAGTGATATTTGGTAGCCAATAGAGGGCTACGGTGCAAAAGAAATTATCTTCAGTTAAAAACAGGAAAGAAGCTGTCTGAGAAACTGCTTTGTGTTCTATTAATTCATTGCAAAGAGTTACAGCTTTCCCCTCAAGAAGACTTTCGCTAAGGCTGTTCTTGTGGAATTTGCAAAGTGATTTTCGGAAGCCCATAGAGGGCTATGGTGAAAAAGGAAATATCTTCCGTTAAAAATGGGAAAGAAATTTTCTGATTTACAGCTTTCCCTTCAAGAAGCCTTTCGCTAAGGCTGTTCTTGTGGAATTTGCAAAGCGATATTTCGAAGCCCATAGAGGTCTATGGTGAAAAAGGAAAGAGCCTCCGTTAAAAACTGGAAAGAAATTTTCTAAGAAATGGCTTTGTCTTCTGTGAATTCATCTCACAGAGTTACAGCTTTCCTTAAAGAAGCCTTTCGCTAAGGTTGTTCTTGCGGAACTTGCAAAGTGATATTTGGAAGCCCATAGAGGGCTATGGTGAAACAGGAAATATCTTCAGTTAAAAACTGGAAAGAAGCTGTCTGAGAAACAACTTTGTGATGTTTTAATTCATCTCTCAGAGTTACAGCTTTCCCCTCAAGAAGAGTTTTGCTAAGACTGTTCTTGTGGAATTGGATAAGTGATACTTGGAAGCCCATAGAGGGCTATGGTGAAAAAGGAATATTTTCAATTAAAAACTGGAAAGAAGCTTTCTGAGAAACTGCTTTGTGTTCTCTTAATTCATCTCACATATTTACAGCTTTCCCCTCAAGAAGCCGTTCGCTAAGACTGTTCTTGTGGAATTTGCAAAGTGATATTTGGAAGTCCATAGAGGGCTATGGTGAAAAAGGAAATATCTTCCGTTAAAAACTGGAAAGGAACTTTCTGAGAAACTGCTTTGTGTTCTGTTAATTCACCTCTCTGAGTTACTGCTTTCCCCTCAAGAAGCGTTTCGCTAAGACTGTTCTTGTGGAATTTCCAAAGTGATATTTCAAAACCCATAGAGGGATATGGTGAAAAAGGCAATATCTTCCTTTTAAAACTGGAAAGAAGCTTTCAGAGAAACTGCTTTGTGTTTGGTTAATTCAACTCACAGAGTTACAGCTTTTCCTTCAAGAGGCCTTTCGCTTTTACTGTTATTGTGGAATTTGCAAAGTGATATTTGGAAGCCCATAGAGGGATATTTAGAAAAAGGAAATATCTTCAGTTAAAAACTGGAAAGAAGCTGTCTGAGAAACTGCTTTGTGTTCTGTTAATTCATCTCACAGAGTTACAGCTTTCCCTTCAAGAATCCTTTCACGAAGGCTGTTCTTGTGTAAATTGCAAAGGGATATTTGGAAGCCCATAGAGGGCTACGGAGAAAAAGGAAATACCTTCCGTTAAAAATTGGAAAGAAACTTTCTGAGAACCTGCTTTGTGTTCTGTTAATTCACCTCACAGAGCTACTGCTTTCCCTTCAAGAAGCCTTTCGCTAAGCCTGTTCTTGTGGAATTTGCAAAGTGATATTTTGAAGCCCATAGAGATCTATGGTGAAAAAGGAAATATCTTCCGTTAAATACTGGAAAGAAGCTTTCTGAGAAACGGCTTTGTGTTCTGTTAATTCATCTCACAGAGTTACAGCTTTCCCTTCAAGAAGCCTTTCGCTAAGGCTGTTCTTGTGGAATTTGCAAAGTGATATTTGGAAGCCCATAGAGGGCTCTGGTGAAAAAGGTAATATCTTCAGTGAAAAAATGGAAAGAAGCTGTCTGAGAAACGGCTTTTTGTTCTGTGAATTCACATCACAGAGTTACAGCTTTCCCCTCAAGAAGCCTTTCGATAAGGCTGTTCTTGTGGAATTTTCAAAGTGATATTTGGAAGCCCCTAGACGGCTATGGTGAAAAAGGAAATATCTTCAGTTAAAAATTGGAAAGAAGATGTCTGAGAAACTGCTTTGTGTTGTGTTAATTCATCTCACAGTGTTACAGCTTTCCCTCAAGAAGCCTTTTGCTTAGACTGTTCTTGTGGAATTGGCAAAGTGATATTTGGAAGCCCATAGAGGGCTATGGTGAAAAAGGAATATCTTCAGTTAAAAACTGGAAAGAAGCTGTCTGAGAAACTGCTTTGTGTTGTGTTAATTCATCTCACAGAGTTACAGTTTCCCCTCTAGGAGCCTTTCGGTAAGACTGTTCTTTTGGAATTTGCAAAGCATATTTCTAAGCCCATAGAGGGCTATATTGAAAAAGGAAACATCTTCCGTTAAAAACTGGAAAGATGCTTTCCTTGAAACTACTTTGTATTCTGTTAATACATCTCACAGAATTACAGCTTTCCCTTCAAGAAGCCTTTCTCTAAGCCTGTTCTTGTGGAATTTGCAAAGTGATATTTGGTAGCCCAAAGAGGGCTACGGAGAAAAAGGAAATACCTTCCGTTAAAAACTGGAAAGAAGCTTTCTGAGAAACTGCTTTGTGTTCTGTTAATTGATCTCACAGAGTTACAGTTTTCCCCTCAAGAAGCCTTTTCCTAAGACTGTATTTGTGGAATTTGCAAAGAGATATTTGGAAGCCCATGGGGGGCTATGGTGAAAAAGGAAATATCTTTCGTAAAATACTGGAAAGAAGCTTTCTGAGAAACTGCTTTGTGTTCTGTTAATTCATCTCACAGAGTTACAGCTTTCCCTTCAAGAAGCCTTTCGCTAAGACTGTTCTTGTGGAATTTGCAAAGTGATATTTGGAAGCCCACAGAGGGCTATGGCGAAAAAGGAAATATCTTCTGTTAAAAACTGGAAAGAAGCTGTCTGAGAAAGTTCTATGTGTTCTGTTAATTCAACTCACAGAGTTACTGCTTTCCCTTCAAGAAGCCTTTCACTAAGACTGTTCTTGTGGATTTTCCAAAGTGATATTTGGAAGCCCATAGAGGGCTATTTGAAAAAGGAAATATCTTCCGTTAAAAACTGGAAAGAAGCTTTCTGAGAAACTGCTTTGTGTTCTCTTAATTCATCTCATAGTTACTGCTTTCCCCTCAAGAAGCCTTTCGCTAACACTGTTCTTGTGGAATTTGCAAAGTGATATTTGGAAGCCCATAAAGGGTTAAGGTGAAAAAGGAAATATTTTCCGTTAAAAACTGGAAAGAAGATTTCTGAGAAACTGCTTTGTTTTCTGTTAATTCATCTCACAGTGTTACAGCTTTCCCCTCAAGAAGCCTTTCGTTAAGACTGTTCTTGTGGAATTTGCAAAGTGATATTTGGGATCCAATGGAGGGCTGTGGTGAAAAAGGGAATATCTTCCGTTAAAAACTGGAAAGAAGGTTTCTGAGAAATTGCTTTGTGTTCTGTTAATTCATCTCACAGAGTTACAGCTTTCCCTTCAAGAAGCCTTTCGCTAAGGCTGTTCTTGTGGAAATTGCAAAGTGATATTTGGTAGCCAATAGAGGGCTACGGTGCAAAAGAAATTATCTTCAGTTAAAAACAGGAAAGAAGCTGTCTGAGAAACTGCTTTGTGTTCTATTAATTCATTGCAAAGAGTTACAGCTTTCCCCTCAAGAAGACTTTCGCTAAGGCTGTTCTTGTGGAATTTGCAAAGTGATTTTCGGAAGCCCATAGAGGGCTATGGTGAAAAAGGAAATATCTTCCGTTAAAAATGGGAAAGAAATTTTCTGATTTACAGCTTTCCCTTCAAGAAGCCTTTCGCTAAGGCTGTTCTTGTGGAATTTGCAAAGCGATATTTCGAAGCCCATAGAGGTCTATGGTGAAAAAGGAAAGAGCCTCCGTTAAAAACTGGAAAGAAATTTTCTAAGAAATGGCTTTGTCTTCTGTGAATTCATCTCACAGAGTTACAGCTTTCCTTAAAGAAGCCTTTCGCTAAGGTTGTTCTTGCGGAACTTGCAAAGTGATATTTGGAAGCCCATAGAGGGCTATGGTGAAACAGGAAATATCTTCAGTTAAAAACTGGAAAGAAGCTGTCTGAGAAACAACTTTGTGATGTTTTAATTCATCTCTCAGAGTTACAGCTTTCCCCTCAAGAAGAGTTTTGCTAAGACTGTTCTTGTGGAATTGGATAAGTGATACTTGGAAGCCCATAGAGGGCTATGGTGAAAAAGGAATATTTTCAATTAAAAACTGGAAAGAAGCTTTCTGAGAAACTGCTTTGTGTTCTCTTAATTCATCTCACATATTTACAGCTTTCCCCTCAAGAAGCCGTTCGCTAAGACTGTTCTTGTGGAATTTGCAAAGTGATATTTGGAAGTCCATAGAGGGCTATGGTGAAAAAGGAAATATCTTCCGTTAAAAACTGGAAAGGAACTTTCTGAGAAACTGCTTTGTGTTCTGTTAATTCACCTCTCTGAGTTACTGCTTTCCCCTCAAGAAGCGTTTCGCTAAGACTGTTCTTGTGGAATTTCCAAAGTGATATTTCAAAACCCATAGAGGGATATGGTGAAAAAGGCAATATCTTCCTTTTAAAACTGGAAAGAAGCTTTCAGAGAAACTGCTTTGTGTTCGGTTAATTCAACTCACAGAGTTACAGCTTTTCCTTCAAGAGGCCTTTCGCTTTTACTGTTATTGTGGAATTTGCAAAGTGATATTTGGAAGCCCATAGAGGGATATTTAGAAAAAGGAAATATCTTCAGTTAAAAACTGGAAAGAAGCTGTCTGAGAAACTGCTTTGTGTTCTGTTAATTCATCTCACAGAGTTACAGCTTTCCCTTCAAGAATCCTTTCACGAAGGCTGTTCTTGTGTAAATTGCAAAGGGTTATTTGGAAGCCCATAGAGGGCTACGGAGAAAAAGGAAATACCTTCCGTTAAAAATTGGAAAGAAACTTTCTGAGAACCTGCTTTGTGTTCTGTTAATTCACCTCACAGAGTTACTGCTTTCCCTTCAAGAAGCCTTTCGCTAAGCCTGTTCTTGTGGAATTTGCAAAGTGATATTTTGAAGCCCATAGAGATCTATGGTGAAAAAGGAAATATCTTCCGTTAAATACTGGAAAGAAGCTTTCTGAGAAACGGCTTTGTGTTCTGTTAATTCATCTCACAGAGTTACAGCTTTCCCTTCAAGAAGCCTTTCGCTAAGGCTGTTCTTGTGGAATTTGCAAAGTGATATTTGGAAGCCCATAGAGGGCTCTGGTGAAAAAGGTAATATCTTCAGTGAAAAAATGGAAAGAAGCTGTCTGAGAAACGGCTTTTTGTTCTGTGAATTCACATCACAGAGTTACAGCTTTCCCCTCAAGAAGCCTTTCGATAAGGCTGTTCTTGTGGAATTTTCAAAGTGATATTTGGAAGCCCCTAGACGGCTATGGTGAAAAAGGAAATATCTTCAGTTAAAAATTGGAAAGAAGATGTCTGAGAAACTGCTTTGTGTTGTGTTAATTCATCTCACAGTGTTACAGCTTTCCCTCAAGAAGCCTTTTGCTTAGACTGTTCTTGTGGAATTGGCAAAGTGATATTTGGAAGCCCATAGAGGGCTATGGTGAAAAAGGAATATCTTCAGTTAAAAACTGGAAAGAAGCTGTCTGAGAAACTGCTTTGTGTTGTGTTAATTCATCTCACAGAGTTACAGTTTCCCCTCTAGGAGCCTTTCGGTAAGACTGTTCTTTTGGAATTTGCAAAGCATATTTCTAAGCCCATAGAGGGCTATATTGAAAAAGGAAACATCTTCCGTTAAAAACTGGAAAGATGCTTTCCTTGAAACTACTTTGTATTCTGTTAATACATCTCACAGAATTACAGCTTTCCCTTCAAGAAGCCTTTCTCTAAGCCTGTTCTTGTGGAATTTGCAAAGTGATATTTGGTAGCCCAAAGAGGGCTACGGAGAAAAAGGAAATACCTTCCGTTAAAAACTGGAAAGAAGCTTTCTGAGAAACTGCTTTGTGTTCTGTTAATTGATCTCACAGAGTTACAGTTTTCCCCTCAAGAAGCCTTTTGCTAAGACTGTATTTGTGGAATTTGCAAAGAGATATTTGGAAGCCCATGGGGGGCTATGGTGAAAAAGGAAATATCTTTCGTAAAATACTGGAAAGAAGCTTTCTGAGAAACTGCTTTGTGTTCTGTTAATTCATCTCACAGAGTTACAGCTTTCCCTTCAAGAAGCCTTTCGCTGAGACTGTTCTAGTGGAATTTGCAAAGTGATATTTGGAAGCCCACAGAGGGCTATGGCGAAAAAGGAAATATCTTCTGTTAAAAACTGGAAAGAAGCTGTCTGAGAAAGTTCTATGTGTTCTGTTAATTCAACTCACAGAGTTACTGCTTTCCCTTCAAGAAGCCTTTCACTAAGACTGTTCTTGTGGATTTTCCAAAGTGATATTTGGAAGCCCATAGAGGGCTATTTGAAAAAGGAAATATCTTCCGTTAAAAACTGGAAAGAAGCTTTCTGAGAAACTGCTTTGTGTTCTCTTAATTCATCTCATAGTTACTGCTTTCCCCTCAAGAAGCCTTTCGCTAACACTGTTCTTGTGGAATTTGCAAAGTGATATTTGGAAGCCCATAAAGGGTTAAGGTGAAAAAGGAAATATTTTCCGTTAAAAACTGGAAAGAAGATTTCTGAGAAACTGCTTTGTTTTCTGTTAATTCATCTCACAGTGTTACAGCTTTCCCCTCAAGAAGCCTTTCGTTAAGACTGTTCTTGTGGAATTTGCAAAGTGATATTTGGGATCCAATGGAGGGCTGTGGTGAAAAAGGGAATATCTTCCGTTAAAAACTGGAAAGAAGGTTTCTGAGAAATTGCTTTGTGTTCTGTTAATTCATCTCACAGAGTTACAGCTTTCCCTTCAAGAAGCCTTTCGCTAAGGCTGTTCTTGTGGAAATTGCAAAGTGATATTTGGTAGCCAATAGAGGGCTACGGTGCAACAGAAATTATCTTCAGTTAAAAACAGGAAAGAAGCTGTCTGAGAAACTGCTTTGTGTTCTATTAATTCATCGCAAAGAGTTACAGCTTTCCCCTCAAGAAGACTTTCGCTAAGGCTGTTCTTGTGGAATTTGCAAAGTGATTTTCGGAAGCCCATAGAGGGCTATGGTGAAAAAGGAAATATCTTCCGTTAAAAATGGGAAAGAAATTTTCTGATTTACAGCTTTCCCTTCAAGAAGCCTTTCGCTAAGGCTGTTCTTGTGGAATTTGCAAAGCGATATTTCGAAGCCCATAGAGGTCTATGGTGAAAAAGGAAAGAGCCTCCGTTAAAAACTGGAAAGAAATTTTCTAAGAAATGGCTTTGTCTTCTGTGAATTCATCTCACAGAGTTACAGCTTTCCTTAAAGAAGCCTTTCGCTAAGGTTGTTCTTGCGGAACTTGCAAAGTGATATTTGGAAGCCCATAGAGGGCTATGGTGAAACAGGAAATATCTTCAGTTAAAAACTGGAAAGAAGCTGTCTGAGAAACAACTTTGTGATGTTTTAATTCATCTCTCAGAGTTACAGCTTTCCCCTCAAGAAGAGTTTTGCTAAGACTGTTCTTGTGGAATTGGATAAGTGATACTTGGAAGCCCATAGAGGGCTATGGTGAAAAAGGAATATTTTCAATTAAAAACTGGAAAGAAGCTTTCTGAGAAACTGCTTTGTGTTCTCTTAATTCATCTCACAGATTTACAGCTTTCCCCTCAAGAAGCCGTTCGCTAAGACTGTTCTTGTGGAATTTGCAAAGTGATATTTGGAAGTCCATAGAGGGCTATGGTGAAAAAGGAAATATCTTCCGTTAAAAACTGGAAAGGAACTTTCTGAGAAACTGCTTTGTGTTCTGTTAATTCACCTCTCTGAGTTACTGCTTTCCCCTCAAGAAGCGTTTCGCTAAGACTGTTCTTGTGGAATTTTCAAAGTGATATTTCAAAACCCATAGAGGGATATGGTGAAAAAGGCAATATCTTCCTTTTAAAACTGGAAAGAAGCTTTCCGAGAAACTGCTTTGTGTTCGGTTAATTCAACTCACAGAGTTACAGCTTTTCCTTCAAGAGGCCTTTCGCTTTTACTGTTATTGTGGAATTTGCAAAGTGATATTTGGAAGCCCATAGAGGGATATTTAGAAAAAGGAAATATCTTCAGTTAAAAACTGGAAAGAAGCTGTCTGAGAAACTGCTTTGTGTTCTGTTAATTCATCTCACAGAGTTACAGCTTTCCCTTCAAGAATCCTTTCGCGAAGGCTGTTCTTGTGTAAATTGCAAAGGGATATTTGGAAGCCCATAGAGGGCTACGGAGAAAAAGGAAATACCTTCCGTTAAAAATTGGAAAGAAACTTTCTGAGAACCTGCTTTGTGTTCTTTTAATTCACCTCACAGAGTTACTGCTTTCCCTTCAAGAAGCCTTTCGCTAAGCCTGTTCTTGTGGAATTTGCAAAGTGATATTTTGAAGCCCATAGAGATCTATGGTGAAAAAGGAAATATCTTCCGTTAAATACTGGAAAGAAGCTTTCTGAGAAACGGCTTTGTGTTCTGTTAATTCATCTCACAGAGTTACAGCTTTCCCTTCAAGAAGCCTTTCGCTAAGGCTGTTCTTGTGGAATTTGCAAAGTGATATTTGGAAGCCCATAGAGGGCTCTGGTGAAAAAGGTAATATCTTCAGTGAAAAAATGGAAAGAAGCTGTCTGAGAAACGGCTTTTTGTTCTGTGAATTCACCTCACAGAGTTACAGCTTTCCCCTCAAGAAGCCTTTCGATAAGGCTGTTCTTGTGGAATTTTCAAAGTGATATTTGGAAGCCCCTAGACGGCTATGGTGAAAAAGGAAATATCTTCAGTTAAAAATTGGAAAGAAGATGTCTGAGAAACTGCTTTGTGTTGTGTTAATTCATCTCACAGTGTTACAGCTTTCCCTCAAGAAGCCTTTTGCTTAGACTGTTCTTGTGGAATTGGCAAAGTGATATTTGGAAGCCCATAGAGGGCTATGGTGAAAAAGGAATATCTTCAGTTAAAAACTGGAAAGAAGCTGTCTGAGAAACTGCTTTGTGTTGTGTTAATTCATCTCACAGAGTTACAGTTTCCCCTCTAGGAGCCTTTCGGTAAGACTGTTCTTTTGGAATTTGCAAAGCATATTTCTAAGCCCATAGAGGGCTATATTGAAAAAGGAAACATCTTCCGTTAAAAACTGGAAAGATGCTTTCCTTGAAACTACTTTGTATTCTGTTAATTCATCTCACAGAATTACAGCTTTCCCTTCAAGAAGCCTTTCTCTAAGCCTGTTCTTGTGGAATTTGCAAAGTGATATTTGGTAGCCCAAAGAGGGCTACGGAGAAAAAGGAAATACCTTCCGTTAAAAATTGGAAAGAAGCTTTCTGAGAAACTGCTTTGTGTTCTGTTAATTATCCTCACAGAGATACTGTTTCCCTTCAAGAAGCCTTTCGCTAAGACTGTTCCTGTGGAATTTGCAAAGTGATACTTTGCAGCCCATAGACATCTATGGTGAAAAAGGAAACATCTTCCGTTAAATACTGGAAAGAAGCTTTCGAGAAACGGCTTTGTGTTCTGTTAATTCATCTCACAGCGTTACAGCTTTCCCTTCAAGAAGCCTTTCGCTAAGGCTGTTCTTGTGGAATGTGCAAAGTGATATTTGGAAGCCCATAGAGGGCTCTGGTGAAAAAGGAAATATCTTCCGTTAAAAACTGGAAAGAAGCTTTCTGAGAAACTACTTTGTGTTCTGTTAATTCATCTCACAGAGTTACAGCTTTCCCCTCAAGAAGACTTTCCCTAGGACTGTTCTTGAGGAATTTGCAAAGTGATATTTGAAAGCCCAGAGAGTGCCATGGTGAAAAAGGAAATATCTTCCTTTAAAATCTGGAAAGAAGCTTTCTGAGAAACTACTTTGTGTTCTGTTAATTCATCTCACAGAGTTACAGCTTTCCCCTCAACAAGCGTTTCGTTAAGACTGTTCTTGTGGAATTGGATAAGTGATATTTGGAAGCCAATAGAGGGTTATGGTAAAAGAGGATACATCTTCCGGTAAAAACTGGAAAGGAGCTTTATGAGAAACTGCTTCGTGTTCTGTTAACTCATCTAACAGAGTTACAGCATTCCCTTCAAGAAGCCTTTCGCTAAGTCTGTTCTTGTGGAATTTGCAAAGTGACTTTTGGAAGCCCATAGAGGGATACGGTGAAAAAGGAAATATCTTCCGTTAAAAACTGGAAAGAAGCTTTCTGAGAAACTGCTTTGTGTTCTGTTAATTCATCTCACAGAGTTACAGCTTTACGCTCAAGAAGCCTTTCGCGAAGACTGTTCTTGTGGAATTTGCAAAGTGATATTTGGAAGTCCATAGAGGGCTATGGTGAAAAAGGAAATATCTTCCGTTAACAACTGGAAAGAAGCTTTCTGAGAAACTGCTTTGTGTTCTGTTAATTCAACTCACAGAGTTACAGCTTTCCCTTCAAGAAGCCTTTCGCTAAGTCTGTTCTTGTGGAATTTGCAAAGTGATATTTGGAAGCTCATAGAGGGCTATGTTGAAAAAGGAAATATCTTCCGTTAAAAACTGGAAAGAATCTTTCTGAGAAACTGCTTTGTGTTCTCTTAATTCATCTCATAGTTACTGCTTTCCCCTGAAGAAGCCTTTCGCTAAGACTGTTCTTGTGGAATTTGCAAAGTGATATTTGGAAGCCCATAAAGGGTTAAGGTGAAAAAGGAAATATTTTCCGTTAAAAACTGGAAAGAAGATTTCTGAGAAACTGCTTTGTTTTCTGTTAATTCATCTCACAGTGTTACAGCTTTCCCCTCAAGAAGCCTTTCGTTAAGACTGTTCTTGTGGAATTTGCAAAGTGATATTTGGGATCCAATAGAGGGCTGTGGTGAAAAAGGAAATATCTTCCGTTAAAAACTGGAAAGAAGGTTTCTGAGAAATTGCTTTGTGTTCTGTTAATTCATCTCACAGAGTTACAGCTTTCCCTTCAAGAAGCCTTTCGCTAAGGCTGTTCTTGTGGAAATTGCAAAGTGATATTTGGTAGCCAATAGAGGGCTACGGTGCAAAGGAAATTATCTTCAGTTAAAAACAGGAAAGAAGCTGTCTGAGAACTGCTTTGTGTTCTATTAATTCATCGCAAAGAATTACAGCTTTCCCCTCAAGAAGACTTTCGCTAAGGCTGTTCTTGTGGAATTTGCAAAGTGATTTTCAGAAGCCCATAGAGGGCTATGGTGAAAAAGGAAATATCTTCCGTTAAAAATGGGAAAGAAATTTTCTGATTTACAGCTTTCCCTTCAAGAAGCCTTTCGCTAGGCTGTTCTTGTGAATTTGCAAAGCGATATTTCGAAGCCCATAGAGGGCTATGGTGAAAAAGGAAAGAGCCTCCGTTAAAACCTTGAAAGAAATTTTCTAAGAAATGGCTTTGTCTTCTGTGAATTCATCTCACAGAGTTACAGCTTTCCTTAAAGAAGCCTTTCGCTAAGGTTGTTCCTGCGAAACTTGCAAAGTGATATTTGGAAGCCCATAGAGGGCTATGGTGAAACAGGAAATATCTTCAGTTAAAAACTGGAAAGAAGCTGTCTGAGAAACAACTTTGTGATGTTTTAATTCATCTCTCAGAGTTACAGCTTTCCCCTCAAGAAGAGTTTTGCTAAGACTGTTCTTGTGGAATTGGATAAGTGATACTTGGAAGCCCATAGAGGGCTATGGTGAAAAAGGAATATTTTCAATTAAAAACTGGAAAGAAGCTTTCTGAGAAACTGCTTTGTGTTCTCTTAATTCATCTCACAGATTTACAGCTTTCCCCTCAAGAAGCCGTTCGCTAAGACTGTTCTTGTGGAATTTGCAAAGTGATATTTGGAAGTCCATAGAGGGCTATGGTGAAAAAGGAAATATCTTCCGTTAAAAACTGGAAAGGAACTTTCTGAGAAACTGCTTTGTGTTCTGTTAATTCACCTCTCTGAGTTACTGCTTTCCCCTCAAGAAGCGTTTCGCTAAGACTGTTCTTGTGGAATTTTCAAAGTGATATTTCAAAACCCATAGAGGGATATGGTGAAAAAGGCAATATCTTCCTTTTAAAACTGGAAAGAAGCTTTCAGAGAAACTGCTTTGTGTTCGGTTAATTCAACTCACAGAGTTACAGCTTTTCCTTCAAGAGGCCTTTCGCTTTTACTGTTATTGTGGAATTTGCAAAGTGATATTTGGAAGCCCATAGAGGGATATTTAGAAAAAGGAAATATCTTCAGTTAAAAACTGGAAAGAAGCTGTCTGAGAAACTGCTTTGTGTTCTGTTAATTCATCTCACAGAGTTACAGCTTTCCCTTCAAGAATCCTTTCGCGAAGGCTGTTCTTGTGTAATTTGCAAAGGGATATTTGGAAGCCCATAGAGGGCTACGGA
This sequence comes from Chlorocebus sabaeus, assembly GCF_047675955.1. Taxonomy (NCBI): domain Eukaryota; kingdom Metazoa; phylum Chordata; class Mammalia; order Primates; family Cercopithecidae; genus Chlorocebus; species Chlorocebus sabaeus. The sequence continues at coordinate 283,152 of NW_027328358.1, read as the reverse complement.
GAAAAAGGAAATACCTTCCGTTAAAAATTGGAAAGAAACTTTCTGAGAACCTGCTTTGTGTTCTGTTAATTCACCTCACAGAGCTACTGCTTTCCCTTCAAGAAGCCTTTCGCTAAGCCTGTTCTTGTGGAATTTGCAAAGTGATATTTTGAAGCCCATAGAGATCTATGGTGAAAAAGGAAATATCTTCCGTTAAATACTGGAAAGAAGCTTTCTGAGAAACGGCTTTGTGTTCTGTTAATTCATCTCACAGAGTTACAGCTTTCCCTTCAAGAAGCCTTTCGCTAAGGCTGTTCTTGTGGAATTTGCAAAGTGATATTTGGAAGCCCATAGAGGGCTCTGGTGAAAAAGGTAATATCTTCAGTGAAAAAATGGAAAGAAGCTGTCTGAGAAACGGCTTTTTGTTCTGTGAATTCACCTCACAGAGTTACAGCTTTCCCCTCAAGAAGCCTTTCGATAAGGCTGTTCTTGTGGAATTTTCAAAGTGATATTTGGAAGCCCCTAGACGGCTATGGTGAAAAAGGAAATATCTTCAGTTAAAAATTGGAAAGAAGATGTCTGAGAAACTGCTTTGTGTTGTGTTAATTCATCTCACAGTGTTACAGCTTTCCCTCAAGAAGCCTTTTGCTTAGACTGTTCTTGTGGAATTGGCAAAGTGATATTTGGAAGCCCATAGAGGGCTATGGTGAAAAAGGAATATCTTCAGTTAAAAACTGGAAAGAAGCTGTCTGAGAAACGGCTTTGTGTTCTGTTAATTCATCTCACAGCGTTACAGCTTTCCCTTCAAGAAGCCTTTCGCTAAGGCTGTTCTTGTGGAATTTGCAAAGTGATATTTGGAAGCCCATAGAGGGCTCTGGTGAAAAAGGAAATATCTTCCGTTAAAAACTGGAAAGAAGCTTTCTGAGAAACTACTTTGTGTTCTGTTAATTCATCTCACAGAGTTACAGCTTTCCCCTCAAGAAGACTTTCCCTAGGACTGTTCTTGAGGAATTTGCAAAGTGATATTTGAAAGCCCAGAGAGCGCAATGGTGAAAAAGGAAATATCTTCCTTTAAAATCTGGAAAGAAGCTTTCTGAGAAACTACTTTGTGTTGTGTTAATTCATCTCACAGAGTTACAGCTTTCCCCTCAACAAGCCTTTCGTTAAGACTGTTCTTGTGGAATTGGATAAGTGATATTTGGAAGCCAATAGAGAGTTATGGTAAAAGAGGATATATCTTCCGGTAAAAACTGGAAAGGAGCTTTACGAGAAACTGCTTTGTGTTCTGTTAACTCATCTAACAGAGTTACAGCATTCCCTTCAAGAAGCCTTTCGCTAAGTCTGTTCTTGTGGAATTTGCAAAGTGACTTTTGGAAGCCCAAAAAGGGATACGGTGAAAAAGGAAATATCTTCCGTTAAAAACTGGAAAGAAGCTTTCTGAGAAACTGCTTTGTGTTCTGTTAATTCATCTCACAGAGTTACAGCTTTACGCTCAAGAAGCCTTTCGCGAAGACTGTTCTTGTGGAATTTGCAAAGTGATATTTGGAAGTCCATAGAGGGCTATGGTGAAAAAGGAAATATCTTCCGTTAACAACTGGAAAGAAGCTTTCTGAGAAACTGCTTTGTGTTCTGTTAATTCAACTCACAGAGTTACAGCTTTCCCTTCAAGAAGCCTTTCGCTAAGTCTGTTCTTGTGGAATTTGCAAAGTGATATTTGGAAGCTCATAGAGGGCTATGGTGAAAAAGGAAATATCTTCCGTTAAAAACTGGAAAGAATCTTTCTGAGAAACTGCTTTGTGTTCTCTTAATTCATCTCATAGTTACTGCTTTCCCCTGAAGAAGCCTTTCGCTAAGACTGTTCTTGTGGAATTTGCAAAGTGATATTTGGAAGCCCATAAAGGGTTAAGGTGAAAAAGGAAATATTTTCCGTTAAAAACTGGAAAGAAGATTTCTGAGAAACTGCTTTGTTTTCTGTTAATTCATCTCACAGTGTTACAGCTTTCCCCTCAAGAAGCCTTTCGTTAAGACTGTTCTTGTGGAATTTGCAAAGTGATATTTGGGATCCAATAGAGGGCTGTGGTGAAAAAGGCAATATCTTCCGTTAAAAACTGGAAAGAAGGTTTCTGAGAAATTGCTTTGTGTTCTGTTAATTCATCTCACAGAGTTACAGCTTTCCCTTCAAGAAGCCTTTCGCTAAGGCTGTTCTTGTGGAAATTGCAAAGTGATATTTGGTAGCCAATAGAGGGCTACGGTGCAAAGGAAATTATCTTCAGTTAAAAACAGGAAAGAAGCTGTCTGAGAACTGCTTTGTGTTCTATTAATTCATCGCAAAGAATTACAGCTTTCCCCTCAAGAAGACTTTCGCTAAGGCTGTTCTTGTGGAATTTGCAAAGTGATTTTCAGAAGCCCATAGAGGGCTATGGTGAAAAAGGAAATATCTTCCGTTAAAAATGGGAAAGAAATTTTCTGATTTACAGCTTTCCCTTCAAGAAGCCTTTCGCTAGGCTGTTCTTGTGAATTTGCAAAGCGATATTTCGAAGCCCATAGAGGGCTATGGTGAAAAAGGAAAGAGCCTCCGTTAAAACCTTGAAAGAAATTTTCTAAGAAATGGCTTTGTCTTCTGTGAATTCATCTCACAGAGTTACAGCTTTCCTTAAAGAAGCCTTTCGCTAAGGTTGTTCCTGCGAAACTTGCAAAGTGATATTTGGAAGCCCATAGAGGGCTATGGTGAAACAGGAAATATCTTCAGTTAAAAACTGGAAAGAAGCTGTCTGAGAAACAACTTTGTGATGTTTTAATTCATCTCTCAGAGTTACAGCTTTCCCCTCAAGAAGAGTTTTGCTAAGACTGTTCTTGTGGAATTGGATAAGTGATACTTGGAAGCCCATAGAGGGCTATGGTGAAAAAGGAATATTTTCAATTAAAAACTGGAAAGAAGCTTTCTGAGAAACTGCTTTGTGTTCTCTTAATTCATCTCACAGATTTACAGCTTTCCCCTCAAGAAGCCGTTCGCTAAGACTGTTCTTGTGGAATTTGCAAAGTGATATTTGGAAGTCCATAGAGGGCTATGGTGAAAAAGGAAATATCTTCCGTTAAAAACTGGAAAGGAACTTTCTGAGAAACTGCTTTGTGTTCTGTTAATTCACCTCTCTGAGTTACTGCTTTCCCCTCAAGAAGCGTTTCGCTAAGACTGTTCTTGTGGAATTTTCAAAGTGATATTTCAAAACCCATAGAGGGATATGGTGAAAAAGGCAATATCTTCCTTTTAAAACTGGAAAGAAGCTTTCCGAGAAACTGCTTTGTGTTCGGTTAATTCAACTCACAGAGTTACAGCTTTTCCTTCAAGAGGCCTTTCGCTTTTACTGTTATTGTGGAATTTGCAAAGTGATATTTGGAAGCCCATAGAGGGATATTTAGAAAAAGGAAATATCTTCAGTTAAAAACTGGAAAGAAGCTGTCTGAGAAACTGCTTTGTGTTCTGTTAATTCATCTCACAGAGTTACAGCTTTCCCTTCAAGAATCCTTTCGCGAAGGCTGTTCTTGTGTAAATTGCAAAGGGATATTTGGAAGCCCATAGAGGGCTACGGAGAAAAAGGAAATACCTTCCGTTAAAAATTGGAAAGAAACTTTCTGAGAACCTGCTTTGTGTTCTTTTAATTCACCTCACAGAGTTACTGCTTTCCCTTCAAGAAGCCTTTCGCTAAGCCTGTTCTTGTGGAATTTGCAAAGTGATATTTTGAAGCCCATAGAGATCTATGGTGAAAAAGGAAATATCTTCCGTTAAATACTGGAAAGAAGCTTTCTGAGAAACGGCTTTGTGTTCTGTTAATTCATCTCACAGAGTTACAGCTTTCCCTTCAAGAAGCCTTTCGCTAAGGCTGTTCTTGTGGAATTTGAAAAGTGATATTTGGAAGCCCATAGAGGGCTCTGGTGAAAAAGGTAATATCTTCAGTGAAAAAATGGAAAGAAGCTGTCTGAGAAACGGCTTTTTGTTCTGTGAATTCACCTCACAGAGTTACAGCTTTCCCCTCAAGAAGCCTTTCGATAAGGCTGTTCTTGTGGAATTTTCAAAGTGATATTTGGAAGCCCCTAGACGGCTATGGTGAAAAAGGAAATATCTTCAGTTAAAAATTGGAAAGAAGATGTCTGAGAAACTGCTTTGTGTTGTGTTAATTCATCTCACAGTGTTACAGCTTTCCCTCAAGAAGCCTTTTGCTTAGACTGTTCTTGTGGAATTGGCAAAGTGATATTTGGAAGCCCATAGAGGGCTATGGTGAAAAAGGAATATCTTCAGTTAAAAACTGGAAAGAAGCTGTCTGAGAAACTGCTTTGTGTTGTGTTAATTCATCTCACAGAGTTACAGTTTCCCCTCTAGGAGCCTTTCGGTAAGACTGTTCTTTTGGAATTTGCAAAGCATATTTCTAAGCCCATAGAGGGCTATATTGAAAAAGGAAACATCTTCCGTTAAAAACTGGAAAGATGCTTTCCTTGAAACTACTTTGTATTCTGTTAATTCATCTCACAGAATTACAGCTTTCCCTTCAAGAAGCCTTTCTCTAAGCCTGTTCTTGTGGAATTTGCAAAGTGATATTTGGTAGCCCAAAGAGGGCTACGGAGAAAAAGGAAATACCTTCCGTTAAAAATTGGAAAGAAGCTTTCTGAGAAACTGCTTTGTGTTCTGTTAATTATCCTCACAGAGATACTGTTTCCCTTCAAGAAGCCTTTCGCTAAGACTGTTCCTGTGGAATTTGCAAAGTGATACTTTGCAGCCCATAGACATCTATGGTGAAAAAGGAAACATCTTCCGTTAAATACTGGAAAGAAGCTTTCGAGAAACGGCTTTGTGTTCTGTTAATTCATCTCACAGCGTTACAGCTTTCCCTTCAAGAAGCCTTTCGCTAAGGCTGTTCTTGTGGAATGTGCAAAGTGATATTTGGAAGCCCATAGAGGGCTCTGGTGAAAAAGGAAATATCTTCCGTTAAAAACTGGAAAGAAGCTTTCTGAGAAACTACTTTGTGTTCTGTTAATTCATCTCACAGAGTTACAGCTTTCCCCTCAAGAAGACTTTCCCTAGGACTGTTCTTGAGGAATTTGCAAAGTGATATTTGAAAGCCCAGAGAGCGCAATGGTGAAAAAGGAAATATCTTCCTTTAAAATCTGGAAAGAAGCTTTCTGAGAAACTACTTTGTGTTCTGTTAATTCATCTCACAGAGTTACAGCTTTCCCCTCAACAAGCCTTTCGTTAAGACTGTTCTTGTGGAATTGGATAAGTGATATTTGGAAGCCAATAGAGGGTTATGGTAAAAGAGGATATATCTTCCGGTAAAAACTGGAAAGGAGCTTTATGAGAAACTGCTTTGTGTTCTGTTAACTCATCTAACAGAGTTACAGCATTCCCTTCAAGAAGCCTTTCGCTAAGTCTGTTCTTGTGGAATTTGCAAAGTGACTTTTGGAAGCCCATAGAGGGATACGGTGAAAAAGGAAATATCTTCCGTTAAAAACTGGAAAGAAGCTTTCTGAGAAACTGCTTTGTGTTCTGTTAATTCATCTCACAGAGTTACAGCTTTACGCTCAAGAAGCCTTTCGCGAAGACTGTTCTTGTGGAATTTGCAAAGTGATATTTGGAAGTCCATAGAGGGCTATGGTGAAAAAGGAAATATCTTCCGTTAACAACTGGAAAGAAGCTTTCTGAGAAACTGCTTTGTGTTCTGTTAATTCAACTCACAGAGTTACAGCTTTCCCTTCAAGAAGCCTTTCGCTAAGTCTGTTCTTGTGGAATTTGCAAAGTGATATTTGGAAGCTCATAGAGGGCTATGGTGAAAAAGGAAATATCTTCCGTTAAAAACTGGAAAGAATCTTTCTGAGAAACTGCTTTGTGTTCTCTTAATTCATCTCATAGTTACTGCTTTCCCCTGAAGAAGCCTTTCGCTAAGACTGTTCTTGTGGAATTTGCAAAGTGATATTTGGAAGCCCATAAAGGGTTAAGGTGAAAAAGGAAATATTTTCCGTTAAAAACTGGAAAGAAGATTTCTGAGAAACTGCTTTGTTTTCTGTTAATTCATCTCACAGTGTTACAGCTTTCCCCTCAAGAAGCCTTTCGTTAAGACTGTTCTTGTGGAATTTGCAAAGTGATATTTGGGATCCAATAGAGGGCTGTGGTGAAAAAGGAAATATCTTCCGTTAAAAACTGGAAAGAAGGTTTCTGAGAAATTGCTTTGTGTTCTGTTAATTCATCTCACAGAGTTACAGCTTTCCCTTCAAGAAGCCTTTCGCTAAGGCTGTTCTTGTGGAAATTGCAAAGTGATATTTGGTAGCCAATAGAGGGCTACGGTGCAAAGGAAATTATCTTCAGTTAAAAACAGGAAAGAAGCTGTCTGAGAACTGCTTTGTGTTCTATTAATTCATCGCAAAGAATTACAGCTTTCCCCTCAAGAAGACTTTCGCTAAGGCTGTTCTTGTGGAATTTGCAAAGTGATTTTCAGAAGCCCATAGAGGGCTATGGTGAAAAAGGAAATATCTTCCGTTAAAAATGGGAAAGAAATTTTCTGATTTACAGCTTTCCCTTCAAGAAGCCTTTCGCTAGGCTGTTCTTGTGAATTTGCAAAGCGATATTGCGAAGCCCATAGAGGGCTATGGTGAAAAAGGAAAGAGCCTCCGTTAAAAACTGGAAAGAAATTTTCTAAGAAATGGCTTTGTCTTCTGTGAATTCATCTCACAGAGTTACAGCTTTCCTTAAAGAAGCCTTTCGCTAAGGTTGTTCCTGCGAAACTTGCAAAGTGATATTTGGAAGCCCATAGAGGGCTATGGTGAAACAGGAAATATCTTCAGTTAAAAACTGGAAAGAAGCTGTCTGAGAAACAACTTTGTGATGTTTTAATTCATCTCTCAGAGTTACAGCTTTCCCCTCAAGAAGAGTTTTGCTAAGACTGTTCTTGTGGAATTGGATAAGTGATACTTGGAAGCCCATAGAGGGCTATGGTGAAAAAGGAATATTTTCAATTAAAAACTGGAAAGAAGCTTTCTGAGAAACTGCTTTGTGTTCTCTTAATTCATCTCACAGATTTACAGCTTTCCCCTCAAGAAGCCGTTCGCTAAGACTGTTCTTGTGGAATTTGCAAAGTGATATTTGGAAGTCCATAGAGGGCTATGGTGAAAAAGGAAATATCTTCCGTTAAAAACTGGAAAGGAACTTTCTGAGAAACTGCTTTGTGTTCTGTTAATTCACCTCTCTGAGTTACTGCTTTCCCCTCAAGAAGCGTTTCGCTAAGACTGTTCTTGTGGAATTTTCAAAGTGATATTTCAAAACCCATAGAGGGATATGGTGAAAAAGGCAATATCTTCCTTTTAAAACTGGAAAGAAGCTTTCAGAGAAACTGCTTTGTGTTCGGTTAATTCAACTCACAGAGTTACAGCTTTTCCTTCAAGAGGCCTTTCGCTTTTACTGTTATTGTGGAATTTGCAAAGTGATATTTGGAAGCCCATAGAGGGATATTTAGAAAAAGGAAATATCTTCAGTTAAAAACTGGAAAGAAGCTGTCTGAGAAACTGCTTTGTGTTCTGTTAATTCATCTCACAGAGTTACAGCTTTCCCTTCAAGAATCCTTTCGCGAAGGCTGTTCTTGTGTAATTTGCAAAGGGATATTTGGAAGCCCATAGAGGGCTACGGAGAAAAAGGAAATACCTTCCGTTAAAAATTGGAAAGAAACTTTCTGAGAACCTGCTTTGTGTTCTGTTAATTCACCTCACAGAGCTACTGCTTTCCCTTCAAGAAGCCTTTCGCTAAGCCTGTTCTTGTGGAATTTGCAAAGTGATATTTTGAAGCCCATAGAGATCTATGGTGAAAAAGGAAATATCTTCCGTTAAATACTGGAAAGAAGCTTTCTGAGAAACGGCTTTGTGTTCTGTTAATTCATCTCACAGAGTTACAGCTTTCCCTTCAAGAAGCCTTTCGCTAAGGCTGTTCTTGTGGAATTTGCAAAGTGATATTTGGAAGCCCATAGAGGGCTCTGGTGAAAAAGGTAATATCTTCAGTGAAAAAATGGAAAGAAGCTGTCTGAGAAACGGCTTTTTGTTCTGTGAATTCACCTCACAGAGTTACAGCTTTCCCCTCAAGAAGCCTTTCGATAAGGCTGTTCTTGTGGAATTTTCAAAGTGATATTTGGAAGCCCCTAGACGGCTATGGTGAAAAAGGAAATATCTTCAGTTAAAAATTGGAAAGAAGATGTCTGAGAAACTGCTTTGTGTTGTGTTAATTCATCTCACAGTGTTACAGCTTTCCCTCAAGAAGCCTTTTGCTTAGACTGTTCTTGTGGAATTGGCAAAGTGATATTTGGAAGCCCATAGAGGGCTATGGTGAAAAAGGAATATCTTCAGTTAAAAACTGGAAAGAAGCTGTCTGAGAAACGGCTTTGTGTTCTGTTAATTCATCTCACAGCGTTACAGCTTTCCCTTCAAGAAGCCTTTCGCTAAGGCTGTTCTTGTGGAATTTGCAAAGTGATATTTGGAAGCCCATAGAGGGCTCTGGTGAAAAAGGAAATATCTTCCGTTAAAAACTGGAAAGAAGCTTTCTGAGAAACTACTTTGTGTTCTGTTAATTCATCTCACAGAGTTACAGCTTTCCCCTCAAGAAGACTTTCCCTAGGACTGTTCTTGAGGAATTTGCAAAGTGATATTTGAAAGCCCAGAGAGCGCAACGGTGAAAAAGGAAATATCTTCCTTTAAAATCTGGAAAGAAGCTTTCTGAGAAACTACTTTGTGTTGTGTTAATTCATCTCACAGAGTTACAGCTTTCCCCTCAACAAGCCTTTCGTTAAGACTGTTCTTGTGGAATTGGATAAGTGATATTTGGAAGCCAATAGAGAGTTATGGTAAAAGAGGATATATCTTCCGGTAAAAACTGGAAAGGAGCTTTATGAGAAACTGCTTTGTGTTCTGTTAACTCATCTAACAGAGTTACAGCATTCCCTACAAGAAGCCTTTCGCTAAGTCTGTTCTTGTGGAATTTGCAAAGTGACTCTTGGAAGCCCAAAAAGGGATACGGTGAAAAAGGAAATATCTTCCGTTAAAAACTGGAAAGAAGCTTTCTGAGAAACTGCTTTGTGTTCTGTTAATTCATCTCACCGAGTTACAGCTTTACGCTCAAGAAGCCTTTCGCGAAGACTGTTCTTGTGGAATTTGCAAAGTGATATTTGGAAGTCCATAGAGGGCTATGGTGAAAAAGGAAATATCTTCCGTTAACAACTGGAAAGAAGCTTTCTGAGAAACTGCTTTGTGTTCTGTTAATTCAACTCACAGAGTTACAGCTTTCCCTTCAAGAAGCCTTTCGCTAAGTCTGTTCTTGTGGAATTTGCAAAGTGATATTTGGAAGCTCATAGAGGGCTATGGTGAAAAAGGAAATATCTTCCGTTAAAAACTGGAAAGAATCTTTCTGAGAAACTGCTTTGTGTTCTCTTAATTCATCTCATAGTTACTGCTTTCCCCTGAAGAAGCCTTTCGCTAAGACTGTTCTTGTGGAATTTGCAAAGTGATATTTGGAAGCCCATAAAGGGTTAAGGTGAAAAAGGAAATATTTTCCGTTAAAAACTGGAAAGAAGATTTCTGAGAAACTGCTTTGTTTTCTGTTAATTCATCTCACAGTGTTACAGCTTTCCCCTCAAGAAGCCTTTCGTTAAGACTGTTCTTGTGGAATTTGCAAAGTGATATTTGGGATCCAATAGAGGGCTGTGGTGAAAAAGGCAATATCTTCCGTTAAAAACTGGAAAGAAGGATTCTGAGAAATTGCTTTGTGTTCTGTTAATTCATCTCACAGAGTTACAGCTTTCCCTTCAAGAAGCCTTTCGCTAAGGCTGTTCCTGTGGAAATTGCAAAGTGATATTTGGTAGCCAATAGAGGGCTACGGTGCAAAGGAAATTATCTTCAATTAAAAACAGGAAAGAAGCTGTCTGAGAACTGCTTTGTGTTCTATTAATTCATCGCAAAGAATTACAGCTTTCCCCTCAAGAAGACTTTCGCTAAGGCTGTTCTTGTGGAATTTGCAAAGTGATTTTCAGAAGCCCATAGAGGGCTATGGTGAAAAAGGAAATATCTTCCGTTAAAAATGGGAAAGAAATTTTCTGATTTACAGCTTTCCCTTCAAGAAGCCTTTCGCTAAGGCTGTTCTTGTGGAATTTGCAAAGCGATATTTCGAAGCCCATAGAGGGCTATGGTGAAAAAGGAAAGAGCCTCCGTTAAAAACAGGAAAGAAATTTTCTAAGAAATGGCTTTGTCTTCTGTGAATTCATCTCACAGAGTTACAGCTTTCCTTAAAGAAGCCTTTCGCTAAGGTTGTTCTTGCGAAACTTGCAAAGTGATATTTGGAAGCCCATAGAGGGCTATGGTGAAACAGGAAATATCTTCAGTTAAAAACTGGAAAGAAGCTGTCTGAGAAACAACTTTGTGATGTTTTAATTCATCTCTCAGAGTTACAGCTTTCCCCTCAAGAAGAGTTTTGCTAAGACTGTTCTTGTGGAATTGGATAAGTGATACTTGGAAGCCCATAGAGGGCTATGGTGAAAAAGGAATATTTTCAATTAAAAACTGGAAAGAAGCTTTCTGAGAAACTGCTTTGTGTTCTCTTAATTCATCTCACAGATTTACAGCTTTCCCCTCAAGAAGCCGTTCGCTAAGACTGTTCTTGTGGAATTTGCAAAGTGATATTTGGAAGTCCATAGAGGGCTATGGTGAAAAAGGAAATATCTTCCGTTAAAAACTGGAAAGGAACTTTCTGAGAAACTGCTTTGTGTTCTGTTAATTCACCTCTCTGAGTTACTGCATTCCCCTCAAGAAGCGTTTCGCTAAGACTGTTCTTGTGGAATTTTCAAAGTGATATTTCAAAACCCATAGAGGGATATGGTGAAAAAGGCAATATCTTCCTTTTAAAACTGGAAAGAAGCTTTCAGAGAAACTGCTTTGTGTTCGGTTAATTCAACTCACAGAGTTACAGCTTTTCCTTCAAGAGGCCTTTCGCTTTTACTGTTATTGTGGAATTTGCAAAGTGATATTTGGAAGCCCATAGAGGGATATTTAGAAAAAGGAAATATCTTCAGTTAAAAACTGGAAAGAAGCTGTCTGAGAAACTGCTTTGTGTTCTGTTAATTCATCTCACAGAGTTACAGCTTTCCCTTCAAGAATCCTTTCGCGAAGGCTGTTCTTGTGTAATTTGCAAAGGGATATTTGGAAGCCCATAGAGGGCTACGGAGAAAAAGGAAATACCTTCCGTTAAAAATTGGAAAGAAACTTTCTGAGAACCTGCTTTGTGTTCTGTTAATTCACCTCACAGAGTTACTGCTTTCCCTTCAAGAAGCCTTTCGCTAAGCCTGTTCTTGTGGAATTTGCAAAGTGATATTTTGAAGCCCATAGAGATCTATGGTGAAAAAGGAAATATCTTCCGTTAAATACTGGAAAGAAGCTTTCTGAGAAACGGCTTTGTGTTCTGTTAATTCATCTCACAGAGTTACAGCTTTCCCTTCAAGAAGCCTTTCGCTAAGGCTGTTCTTGTGGAATTTGCAAAGTGATATTTGGAAGCCCATAGAGGGCTCTGGTGAAAAAGGTAATATCTTCAGTGAAAAAATGGAAAGAAGCTGTCTGAGAAACGGCTTTTTGTTCTGTGAATTCACCTCACAGAGTTACAGCTTTCCCCTCAAGAAGCCTTTCGATAAGGCTGTTCTTGTGGAATTTTCAAAGTGATATTTGGAAGCCCCTAGACGGCTATGGTGAAAAAGGAAATATCTTCAGTTAAAAATTGGAAAGAAGATGTCTGAGAAACTGCTTTGTGTTGTGTTAATTCATCTCACAGTGTTACAGCTTTCCCTCAAGAAGCCTTTTGCTTAGACTGTTCTTGTGGAATTGGAAAAGTGATATTTGGAAGCCCATAGAGGGCTATGGTGAAAAAGGAATATCTTCAGTTAAAAACTGGAAAGAAGCTGTCTGAGAAACTGCTTTGTGTTGTGTTAATTCATCTCACAGAGTTACAGTTTCCCCTCTAGGAGCCTTTCGGTAAGACTGTTCTTTTGGAATTTGCAAAGCATATTTCTAAGCCCATAGAGGGCTATATTGAAAAAGGAAACATCTTCCGTTAAAAACTGGAAAGATGCTTTCCTTGAAACTACTTTGTATTCTGTTAATACATCTCACAGAATTACAGCTTTCCCTTCAAGAAGCCTTTCTCTAAGCCTGTTCTTGTGGAATTTGCAAAGTGATATTTGGTAGCCCAAAGAGGGCTACGGAGAAAAAGGAAATACCTTCCGTTAAAAATTGGAAAGAAGCTTTCTGAGAAACTGCTTTGTGTTCTGTTAATTCTCCTCACAGAGATACTGTTTCCCTTCAAGAAGCCTTTCGCTAAGACTGTTCCTGTGGAATTTGCAAAGTGATATTTTGCAGTCCATAGAGATCTATGGTGAAAAAGGAAATATCTTCCGTTAAAAACTGGAAAGAAGCTTTCTGAGAAACGGCTTTGTGTTCTGTTAATTCATCTCACAGCGTTACAGCTTTCCCTTCAAGAAGCCTTTCGCTAAGGCTGTTCTTGTGGAATTTGCACAGTGATATTTGGAAGCCCATATAGGGCTATGGTGAAAAAGGCAATATCTTCGGTTAAAAACTGGAAAGAAGCTTTCTGAGAAACTGCTTTGTGTTCTGTTAATTGATCTCACAGAGTTACAGCTTTCCCCTCAAGAAGCCTTTTGCTAAGACTGTATTTGTGGAATTTGCAAAGAGATATTTGGAAGCCCATGGGGGGCTATGGTGAAAAAGGAAATATCTTTCGTAAAATACTGGAAAGAAGCTTTCTGAGAAACTGCTTTGTGTTCTGTTAATTCATCTCACAGAGTTACAGCTTTCCCTTCAAGAAGCCTTTCGCTAAGACTGTTCTTGTGGAATTTGCAAAGTGATATTTGGAAGCCCACAGAGGGCTATGGCGAAAAAGGAAATATCTTCTGTTAAAAACTGGAAAGAAGCTGTCTGAGAAAGTTCTATGTGTTCTGTTAATTCAACTCACAGAGTTACTGCTTTCCCTTCAAGAAGCCTTTCACTAAGACTGTTCTTGTGGATTTTCCAAAGTGATATTTGGAAGCCCATAGAGGGCTATTTGAAAAAGGAAATATCTTCCGTTAAAAACTGGAAAGAAGCTTTCTGAGAAACTGCTTTGTGTTCTCTTAATTCATCTCATAGTTACTGCTTTCCCTTCAAGAAGCCTTTCGCTAAGACTGTTCTTGTGGAATTTGCAAAGTGATATTTGGAAGCCCATAAAGGGTTAAGGTGAAAAAGGAAATATTTTCCGTTAAAAACTGGAAAGAAGATTTCTGAGAAACTGCTTTGTTTTCTGTTAATTCATCTCACAGTGTTACAGCTTTCCCCTCAAGAAGCCTTTCGTTAAGACTGTTCTTGTGGAATTTGCAAAGTGATATTTGGGATCCAATGGAGGGCTGTGGTGAAAAAGGGAATTTCTTCCGTTAAAAACTGGAAAGAAGGTTTCTGAGAAATTGCTTTGTGTTCTGTTAATTCATCTCACAGAGTTACAGCTTTCCCTTCAAGAAGCCTTTCGCTAAGGCTGTTCTTGTGGAAATTGCAAAGTGATATTTGGTAGCCAATAGAGGGCTACGGTGCAAAAGAAATTATCTTCAGTTAAAAACAGGAAAGAAGCTGTCTGAGAAACTGCTTTGTGTTCTATTAATTCATTGCAAAGAGTTACAGCTTTCCCCTCAAGAAGACTTTCGCTAAGGCTGTTCTTGTGGAATTTGCAAAGTGATTTTCGGAAGCCCATAGAGGGCTATGGTGAAAAAGGAAATATCTTCCGTTAAAAATGGGAAAGAAATTTTCTGATTTACAGCTTTCCCTTCAAGAAGCCTTTCGCTAAGGCTGTTCTTGTGGAATTTGCAAAGCGATATTTCGAAGCCCATAGAGGTCTATGGTGAAAAAGGAAAGAGCCTCCGTTAAAAACTGGAAAGAAATTTTCTAAGAAATGGCTTTGTCTTCTGTGAATTCATCTCACAGAGTTACAGCTTTCCTTAAAGAAGCCTTTCGCTAAGGTTGTTCTTGCGGAACTTGCAAAGTGATATTTGGAAGCCCATAGAGGGCTATGGTGAAACAGGAAATATCTTCAGTTAAAAACTGGAAAGAAGCTGTCTGAGAAACAACTTTGTGATGTTTTAATTCATCTCTCAGAGTTACAGCTTTCCCCTCAAGAAGAGTTTTGCTAAGACTGTTCTTGTGGAATTGGATAAGTGATACTTGGAAGCCCATAGAGGGCTATGGTGAAAAAGGAATATTTTCAATTAAAAACTGGAAAGAAGCTTTCTGAGAAACTGCTTTGTGTTCTCTTAATTCATCTCACAGATTTACAGCTTTCCCCTCAAGAAGCCGTTCGCTAAGACTGTTCTTGTGGAATTTGCAAAGTGATATTTGGAAGTCCATAGAGGGCTATGGTGTAAAAGGCAATATCTTCCTTTTAAAACTGGAAAGAAGCTTTCAGAGAAACTGCTTTGTGTTCTGTTAATTCACCTCTCTGAGTTACTGCTTTCCCCTCAAGAAGCGTTTCGCTAAGACTGTTCTTGTGGAATTTTCAAAGTGATATTTCAAAACCCATAGAGGGATATGGTGAAAAAGGCAATATCTTCCTTTTAAAACTGGAAAGAAGCTTTCAGAGAAACTGCTTTGTGTTCGGTTAATTCAACTCACAGAGTTACAGCTTTTCCTTCAAGAGGCCTTTCGCTTTTACTGTTATTGTGGAATTTGCAAAGTGATATTTGGAAGCCCATAGAGGGATATTTAGAAAAAGGAAATATCTTCAGTTAAAAACTGGAAAGAAGCTGTCTGAGAAACTGCTTTGTGTTCTGTTAATTCATCTCACAGAGTTACAGCTTTCCCTTCAAGAATCCTTTCGCGAAGGCTGTTCTTGTGTAAATTGCAAAGGGATATTTGGAAGCCCATAGAGGGCTACGGAGAAAAAGGAAATACCTTCCGTTAAAAATTGGAAAGAAACTTTCTGAGAACCTGCTTTGTGTTCTGTTAATTCACCTCACAGAGTTACTGCTTTCCCTTCAAGAAGCCTTTCGCTAAGCCTGTTCTTGTGGAATTTGCAAAGTGATATTTTGAAGCCCATAGAGATCTATGGTGAAAAAGGAAATATCTTCCGTTAAATACTGGAAAGAAGCTTTCTGAGAAACGGCTTTGTGTTCTGTTAATTCATCTCACAGAGTTACAGCTTTCCCTTCAAGAAGCCTTTCGCTAAGGCTGTTCTTGTGGAATTTGCAAAGTGATATTTGGAAGCCCATAGAGGGCTCTGGTGAAAAAGGTAATATCTTCAGTGAAAAAATGGAAAGAAGCTGTCTGAGAAACGGCTTTTTGTTCTGTGAATTCACCTCACAGAGTTACAGCTTTCCCCTCAAGAAGCCTTTCGATAAGGCTGTTCTTGTGGAATTTTCAAAGTGATATTTGGAAGCCCCTAGACGGCTATGGTGAAAAAGGAAATATCTTCAGTTAAAAATTGGAAAGAAGATGTCTGAGAAACTGCTTTGTGTTGTGTTAATTCATCTCACAGTGTTACAGCTTTCCCTCAAGAAGCCTTTTGCTTAGACTGTTCTTGTGGAATTGGAAAAGTGATATTTGGAAGCCCATAGAGGGCTATGGTGAAAAAGGAATATCTTCAGTTAAAAACTGGAAAGAAGCTCTCTGAGAAACGGCTTTGTGTTCTGTTAATTCATCTCACAGCGTTACAGCTTTCCCTTCAAGAAGCCTTTTGCTAAGGCTGTTCTTGTGGAATTTGCAAAGTGATATTTGGAAGCCCATAGAGGGCTCTGGTGAAAAAGGAAATATCTTCCGTTAAAAACTGGAAAGAAGCTTTCTGAGAAACTACTTTGTGTTCTGTTAATTCATCTCACAGAGTTACAGCTTTCCCCTCAAGAAGACTTTCCCTAGGACTGTTCTTGAGGAATTTGCAAAGTGATATTTGAAAGCCCAGAGAGCGCAATGGTGAAAAAGGAAATATCTTCCTTTAAAATCTGGAAAGAAGCTTTCTGAGAAACTACTTTGTGTTGTGTTAATTCATCTCACAGAGTTACAGCTTTCCCCTCAACAAGCCTTTCGTTAAGACTGTTCTTGTGGAATTGGATAAGTGATATTTGGAAGCCAATAGAGAGTTATGGTAAAAGAGGATATATCTTCCGGTAAAAACTGGAAAGGAGCTTTATGAGAAACTGCTTTGTGTTCTGTTAACTCATCTAACAGAGTTACAGCATTCCCTTCAAGAAGCCTTTCGCTAAGTCTGTTCTTGTGGAATTTGCAAAGTGACTTTTGGAAGCCCATAGAGGGATACGGTGAAAAAGGAAATATCTTCCGTTAAAAACTGGAAAGAAGCTTTCTGAGAAACTGCTTTGTGTTCTGTTAATTCATCTCACAGAGTTACAGCTTTACGCTCAAGAAGCCTTTCGCGAAGACTGTTCTTGTGGAATTTGCAAAGTGATATTTGGAAGTCCATAGAGGGCTATGGTGAAAAAGGAAATATCTTCCGTTAACAACTGGAAAGAAGCTTTCTGAGAAACTGCTTTGTGTTCTGTTAATTCAACTCACAGAGTTACAGCTTTCCCTTCAAGAAGCCTTTCGCTAAGTCTGTTCTTGTGGAATTTGCAAAGTGATATTTGGAAGCTCATAGAGGGCTATGGTGAAAAAGGAAATATCTTCCGTTAAAAACTGGAAAGAATCTTTCTGAGAAACTGCTTTGTGTTCTCTTAATTCATCTCATAGTTACTGCTTTCCCCTGAAGAAGCCTTTCGCTAAGACTGTTCTTGTGGAATTTGCAAAGTGATATTTGGAAGCCCATAAAGGGTTAAGGTGAAAAAGGAAATATTTTCCGTTAAAAACTGGAAAGAAGATTTCTGAGAAACTGCTTTGTTTTCTGTTAATTCATCTCACAGTGTTACAGCTTTCCCCTCAAGAAGCCTTTCGTTAAGACTGTTCTTGTGGAATTTGCAAAGTGATATTTGGGATCCAATAGAGGGCTGTGGTGAAAAAGGCAATATCTTCCGTTAAAAACTGGAAAGAAGGTTTCTGAGAAATTGCTTTGTGTTCTGTTAATTCATCTCACAGAGTTACAGCTTTCCCTTCAAGAAGCCTTTCGCTAAGGCTGTTCTTGTGGAAATTGCAAAGTGATATTTGGTAGCCAATAGAGGGCTACGGTGCAAAGGAAATTATCTTCAGTTAAAAACAGGAAAGAAGCTGTCTGAGAACTGCTTTGTGTTCTATTAATTCATCGCAAAGAATTACAGCTTTCCCCTCAAGAAGACTTTCGCTAAGGCTGTTCTTGTGGAATTTGCAAAGTGATTTTCAGAAGCCCATAGAGGGCTATGGTGAAAAAGGAAATATCTTCCGTTAAAAATGGGAAAGAAATTTTCTGATTTACAGCTTTCCCTTCAAGAAGCCTTTCGCTAAGGCTGTTCTTGTGGAATTTGCAAAGCGATATTTCGAAGCCCATAGAGGGCTATGGTGAAAAAGGAAAGAGCCTCCGTTAAAAACTGGAAAGAAATTTTCTAAGAAATGGCTTTGTCTTCTGTGAATTCATCTCACAGAGTTACAGCTTTCCTTAAAGAAGCCTTTCGCTAAGGTTGTTCTTGCGAAACTTGCAAAGTGATATTTGGAAGCCCATAGAGGGCTATGGTGAAACAGGAAATATCTTCAGTTAAAAACTGGAAAGAAGCTGTCTGAGAAACAACTTTGTGATGTTTTAATTCATCTCTCAGAGTTACAGCTTTCCCCTCAAGAAGAGTTTTGCTAAGACTGTTCTTGTGGAATTGGATAAGTGATACTTGGAAGCCCATAGAGGGCTATGGTGAAAAAGGAATATTTTCAATTAAAAACTGGAAAGAAGCTTTCTGAGAAACTGCTTTGTGTTCTCTTAATTCATCTCACAGATTTATAGCTTTCCCCTCAAGAAGCCGTTCGCTAAGACTGTTCTTGTGGAATTTGCAAAGTGATATTTGGAAGTCCATAGAGGGCTATGGTGAAAAAGGAAATATCTTCCGTTAAAAACTGGAAAGGAACTTTCTGAGAAACTGCTTTGTGTTCTGTTAATTCACCTCTCTGAGTTACTGCTTTCCCCTCAAGAAGCGTTTCGCTAAGACTGTTCTTGTGGAATTTTCAAAGTGATATTTCAAAACCCATAGAGGGATATGGTGAAAAAGGCAATATCTTCCTTTTAAAACTGGAAAGAAGCTTTCAGAGAAACTGCTTTGTGTTCGGTTAATTCAACTCACAGAGTTACAGCTTTTCCTTCAAGAGGCCTTTCGCTTTTACTGTTATTGTGGAATTTGCAAAGTGATATTTGGAAGCCCATAGAGGGATATTTAGAAAAAGGAAATATCTTCAGTTAAAAACTGGAAAGAAGCTGTCTGAGAAACTGCTTTGTGTTCTGTTAATTCACCTCACAGAGTTACAGCTTTCCCTTCAAGAATCCTTTCGCGAAGGCTGTTCTTGTGTAATTTGCAAAGGGATATTTGGAAGCCCATAGAGGGCTACGGAGAAAAAGGAAATACCTTCCGTTAAAAATTGGAAAGAAACTTTCTGAGAACCTGCTTTGTGTTCTGTTAATTCACCTCACAGAGTTACTGCTTTCCCTTCAAGAAGCCTTTCGCTAAGCCTGTTCTTGTGGAATTTGCAAAGTGATATTTTGAAGCCCATAGAGATCTATGGTGAAAAAGGAAATATCTTCCGTTAAATACTGGAAAGAAGCTTTCTGAGAAACGGCTTTGTGTTCTGTTAATTCATCTCACAGAGTTACAGCTTTCCCTTCAAGAAGCCTTTCGCTAAGGCTGTTCTTGTGGAATTTGCAAAGTGATATTTGGAAGCCCATAGAGGGCTCTGGTGAAAAAGGTAATATCTTCAGTGAAAAAATGGAAAGAAGCTGTCTGAGAAACGGCTTTTTGTTCTGTGAATTCACCTCACAGAATTACAGCTTTCCCCTCAAGAAGCCTTTCGATAAGGCTGTTCTTGTGGAATTTTCAAAGTGATATTTGGAAGCCCCTAGACGGCTATGGTGAAAAAGGAAATATCTTCAGTTAAAAATTGGAAAGAAGATGTCTGAGAAACTGCTTTGTGTTGTGTTAATTCATCTCACAGTGTTACAGCTTTCCCTCAAGAAGCCTTTTGCTTAGACTGTTCTTGTGGAATTGGCAAAGTGATATTTGGAAGCCCATAGAGGGCTATGGTGAAAAAGGAATATCTTCAGTTAAAAACTGGAAAGAAGCTGTCTGAGAAACTGCTTTGTGTTGTGTTAATTCATCTCACAGAGTTACAGTTTCCCCTCTAGGAGCCTTTCGGTAAGACTGTTCTTTTGGAATTTGCAAAGCATATTTCTAAGCCCATAGAGGGCTATATTGAAAAAGGAAACATCTTCCGTTAAAAACTGAAAAGATGCTTTCCTTGAAACTACTTTGTATTCTGTTAATTCATCTCACAGAATTACAGCTTTCCCTTCAAGAAGCCTTTCTCTAAGCCTGTTCTTGTGGAATTTGCAAAGTGATATTTGGTAGCCCAAAGAGGGCTACGGAGAAAAAGGAAATACCTTCCGTTAAAAATTGGAAAGAAGCTTTCTGAGAAACTGCTTTGTGTTCTGTTAATTCTCCTCACAGAGATACTGTTTCCCTTCAAGAAGCCTTTCGCTAAGACTGTTCCTGTGGAATTTGCAAAGTGATATTTTGCAGTCCATAGAGATCTATGGTGAAAAAGGAAATATCTTCCGTTAAAAACTGGAAAGAAGCTTTCTGAGAAACGGCTTTGTGTTCTGTTAATTCATCTCACAGCGTTACAGCTTTCCCTTCAAGAAGCCTTTCGCTAAGGCTGTTCTTGTGGAATTCGCACAGTGATATTTGGAAGCCCATATAGGGCTATGGTGAAAAAGGAAATATCTTCCGTTAAAAACTGGAAAGAAGCTTTCTGAGAAACTGCTTTGTGTTCTGTTAATTGATCTCACAGAGTTACAGCTTTCCCCTCAAGAAGCCTTTTGCTAAGACTGTATTTGTGGAATTTGCAAAGAGATATTTGGAAGCCCATGGGGGGCTATGGTGAAAAAGGAAATATCTTTCGTAAAATACTTGAAAGAAGCTTTCTGAGAAACTGCTTTGTGTTCTGTTAATTCATCTCACAGAGTTACAGCTTTCCCTTCAAGAAGCCTTTCGCTAAGACTGTTCTTGTGGAATTTGCAAAGTGATATTTGGAAGCCCACAGAGGGCTATGGCGAAAAAGGAAATATCTTCTGTTAAAAACTGGAAAGAAGCTGTCTGAGAAAGTTCTATGTGTTCTGTTAATTCAACTCACAGAGTTACTGCTTTCCCTTCAAGAAGCCTTTCACTAAGACTGTTCTTGTGGATTTTCCAAAGTGATATTTGGAAGCCCATAGAGGGCTATTTGTAAAAGGAAATATCTTCCGTTAAAAACTGGAAAGAAGCTTTCTGAGAAACTGCTTTGTGTTCTCTTAATTCATCTCATAGTTACTGCTTTCCCCTGAAGAAGCCTTTCGCTAAGACTGTTCTTGTGGAATTTGCAAAGTGATATTTGGAAGCCCATAAAGGGTTAAGGTGAAAAAGGAAATATTTTCCGTTAAAAACTGGAAAGAAGATTTCTGAGAAACTGCTTTGTTTTCTGTTAATTCATCTCACAGTGTTACAGCTTTCCCCTCAAGAAGCCTTTCGTTAAGACTGTTCTTGTGGAATTTGCAAAGTGATATTTGGGATCCAATGGAGGGCTGTGGTGAAAAAGGGAATATCTTCCGTTAAAAACTGGAAAGAAGGTTTCTGAGAAATTGCTTTGTGTTCTGTTAATTCATCTCACAGAGTTACAGCTTTCCCTTCAGGAAGCCTTTCGCTAAGGCTGTTCTTGTGGAAATTGCAAAGTGATATTTGGTAGCCAATAGAGGGCTACGGTGCAAAAGAAATTATCTTCAGTTAAAAACAGGAAAGAAGCTGTCTGAGAAACTGCTTTGTGTTCTATTAATTCATTGCAAAGAGTTACAGCTTTCCCCTCAAGAAGACTTTCGCTAAGGCTGTTCTTGTGGAATTTGCAAAGTGATTTTCGGAAGCCCAAAGAGGGCTATGGTGAAAAAGGAAATATCTTCCGTTAAAAATGGGAAAGAAATTTTCTGATTTACAGCTTTCCCTTCAAGAAGCCTTTCGCTAAGGCTGTTCTTGTGGAATTTGCAAAGCGATATTTCGAAGCCCATAGAGGTCTATGGTGAAAAAGGAAAGAGCCTCCGTTAAAAACTGGAAAGAAATTTTCTAAGAAATGGCTTTGTCTTCTGTGAATTCATCTCACAGAGTTACAGCTTTCCTTAAAGAAGCCTTTCGCTAAGGTTGTTCTTGCGGAACTTGCAAAGTGATATTTGGAAGCCCATAGAGGGCTATGGTGAAACAGGAAATATCTTCAGTTAAAAACTGGAAAGAAGCTGTCTGAGAAACAACTTTGTGATGTTTTAATTCATCTCTCAGAGTTACAGCTTTCCCCTCCAGAAGAGTTTTGCTAAGACTGTTCTTGTGGAATTGGATAAGTGATACTTGGAAGCCCATAGAGGGCTATGGTGAAAAAGGAATATTTTCAATTAAAAACTGGAAAGAAGCTTTCTGAGAAACTGCTTTGTGTTCTCTTAATTCATCTCACAGATTTACAGCTTTCCCCTCAAGAAGCCGTTCGCTAAGACTGTTCTTGTGGAATTTGCAAAGTGATATTTGGAAGTCCATAGAGGGCTATGGTGAAAAAGGAAATATCTTCCGTTAAAAACTGGAAAGGAACTTTCTGAGAAACTGCTTTGTGTTCTGTTAATTCACCTCTCTGAGTTACTGCTTTCCCCTCAAGAAGCGTTTCGCTAAGACTGTTCTTGTGGAATTTTCAAAGTGATATTTCAAAACCCATAGAGGGATATGGTGAAAAAGGCAATATCTTCCTTTTAAAACTGGAAAGAAGCTTTCAGAGAAACTGCTTTGTGTTCGGTTAATTCAACTCACAGAGTTACAGCTTTTCCTTCAAGAGGCCTTTCGCTTTTACTGTTATTGTGGAATTTGCAAAGTGATATTTGGAAGCCCATAGAGGGATATTTAGAAAAAGGAAATATCTTCAGTTAAAAACTGGAAAGAAGCTGTCTGAGAAACTGCTTTGTGTTCTGTTAATTCATCTCACAGAGTTACAGCTTTCCCTTCAAGAATCCTTTCGCGAAGGCTGTTCTTGTGTAATTTGCAAAGGGATATTTGGAAGCCCATAGAGGGCTACGGAGAAAAAGGAAATACCTTCCGTTAAAAATTGGAAAGAAACTTTCTGAGAACCTGCTTTGTGTTCTGTTAATTCACCTCACAGAGTTACTGCTTTCCCTTCAAGAAGCCTTTCGCTAAGCCTGTTCTTGTGGAATTTGCAAAGTGATATTTTGAAGCCCATAGAGATCTATGGTGAAAAAGGAAATATCTTCCGTTAAATACTGGAAAGAAGCTTTCTGAGAAACGGCTTTGTGTTCTGTTAATTCATCTCACAGAGTTACAGCTTTCCCTTCAAGAAGCCTTTCGCTAAGGCTGTTCTTGTGGAATTTGCAAAGTGATATTTGGAAGCCCATAGAGGGCTCTGGTGAAAAAGGTAATATCTTCAGTGAAAAAATGGAAAGAAGCTGTCTGAGAAACGGCTTTTTGTTCTGTGAATTCACCTCACAGAGTTACAGCTTTCCCCTCAAGAAGCCTTTCGATAAGGCTGTTCTTGTGGAATTTTCAAAGTGATATTTGGAAGCCCCTAGACGGCTATGGTGAAAAAGGAAATATCTTCAGTTAAAAATTGGAAAGAAGATGTCTGAGAAACTGCTTTGTGTTGTGTTAATTCATCTCACAGTGTTACAGCTTTCCCTCAAGAAGCCTTTTGCTTAGACTGTTCTTGTGGAATTGGCAAAGTGATATTTGGAAGCCCATAGAGGGCTATGGTGAAAAAGGAATATCTTCAGTTAAAAACTGGAAAGAAGCTGTCTGAGAAACTGCTTTGTGTTGTGTTAATTCATCTCACAGAGTTACAGTTTCCCCTCTAGGAGCCTTTCGGTAAGACTGTTCTTTTGGAATTTGCAAAGCATATTTCTAAGCCCATAGAGGGCTATATTGAAAAAGGAAACATCTTCCGTTAAAAACTGGAAAGATGCTTTCCTTGAAACTACTTTGTATTCTGTTAATACATCTCACAGAATTACAGCTTTCCCTTCAAGAAGCCTTTCTCTAAGCCTGTTCTTGTGGAATTTGCAAAGTGATATTTGGTAGCCCAAAGAGGGCTACGGAGAAAAAGGAAATACCTTCCGTTAAAAATTGGAAAGAAGCTTTCTGAGAAACTGCTTTGTGTTCTGTTAATTCTCCTCACAGAGATACTGTTTCCCTTCAAGAAGCCTTTCGCTAAGACTGTTCCTGTGGAATTTGCAAAGTGATATTTTGCAGTCCATAGAGATCTATGGTGAAAAAGGAAATATCTTCCTTTAAAAACTGGAAAGAAGCTTTCTGAGAAACGGCTTTGTGTTCTGTTAATTCATCTCACAGCGTTACAGCTTTCCCTTCAAGAAGCCTTTCGCTAAGGCTGTTCTTGTGGAATTTGCACAGTGATATTTGGAAGCCCATATAGGGCTATGGTGAAAAAGGAAATATCTTCCGTTAAAAACTGGAAAGAAGCTTTCTGAGAAACTGCTTTGTGTTCTGTTAATTGATCTCACAGAGTTACAGCTTTCCCCTCAAGAAGCCTTTTGCTAAGACTGTATTTGTGGAATTTGCAAAGAGATATTTGGAAGCCCATGGGGGGCTATGGTGAAAAAGGAAATATCTTCAGTTAAAAATTGGAAAGAAGATGTCTGAGAAACTGCTTTGTGTTGTGTTAATTCATCTCACAGTGTTACAGCTTTCCCTCAAGAAGCCTTTGGCTTAGACTGTTCTTGTGGAATTGGCAAAGTGATATTTGGAAGCCCATAGAGGGCTATGGTGAAAAAGGAATATCTTCAGTTAAAAACTGGGAAGAAGCTGTCTGAGAAACTGCTTTGTGTTGTGTTAATTCATCTCACAGAGTTACAATTTCCCCTCTAGGAGCCTTTCGGTAAGACTGTTCTTTTGGAATTTGCAAAGCATATTTCTAAGCCCATAGAGGGCTATATTGAAAAAGGAAACATCTTCCGTTAAAAACTGGAAAGATGCTTTCCTTGAAACTACTTTGTATTCTGTTAATTCATCTCACAGAATTACAGCTTTCCCTTCAAGAATCCTTTCTCTAAGCCTGTTCTTGTGGAATTTGCAAAGTGATATTTGGTAGCCCAAAGAGGGCTACGGAGAAAAAGGAAATACCTTCCGTTAAAAATTGGAAAGAAGCTTTCTGAGAAACTGCTTTGTGTTCTGTTAATTCTCCTCACAGAGATACTGTTTCCCTTCAAGAAGCCTTTCGCTAAGACTGTTCCTGTGGAATTTGCAAAGTGATATTTTGCAGCCCATAGAGATCTATGGTGAAAAAGGAAATATCTTCCGTTAAAAACTGGAAAGAAGCTTTCTGAGAAACGGCTTTGTGTTCTGTTAATTCATCTCACAGCGTTACAGCTTTCCCTTCAAGAAGCCTTTCGCTAAGGCTGTTCTTGTGGAATTTGCACAGTGATATTTGGAAGCCCATATAGGGCTATGGTGAAAAAGGAAATATCTTCCGTTAAAAACTGGAAAGAAGCTTTCTGAGAAACTGCTTTGTGTTCTGTTAATTGATCTCACAGAGTTACAGCTTTCCCCTTAAGAAGCCTTTTGCTAAGACCGTATTTGTGGAATTTGCAAAGAGATATTTGGAAGCCCATGGGGGGCTATGGTGAAAAAGGAAATATCTTTCGTAAAATACTGGAAAGAAGCTTTCTGAGAAACTGCTTTGTGTTCTGTTAATTCATCTCACAGAGTTACAGCTTTTCCTTCAAGAAGCCTTTCGCTAAGACTGTTCTTGTGGAATTTGCAAAGTGATATTTGGAAGCCCACAGAGGGCTATGGCGGAAAAGGAAATATCTTCTGTTAAAAACTGGAAAGAAGCATTCTGAGAAACTGCTTTGTGTTCTGTTAATTCATCTCACAGAGTTACTGCTTTCCCCTCAAGAAGCCTATCGCTAAGACTTTTCTTGTACAATTTGCAAAGTGATATTTGGAAGCCCATAGAGGGCCATATTGAAAAAGGTAATAATTTAAGTTAAAAACTTGAAAGAATCTTTCTGAGAAACGGCTTTGTGTTTTTTTAATTCA
The DNA here is from genome assembly GCF_047675955.1 of Chlorocebus sabaeus. Classification (NCBI taxonomy): domain Eukaryota; kingdom Metazoa; phylum Chordata; class Mammalia; order Primates; family Cercopithecidae; genus Chlorocebus; species Chlorocebus sabaeus. The sequence continues at coordinate 257,905 of NW_027328358.1, read as the reverse complement.
TCTCACAGATTTACTGCTATCCCCTCACGAAGCCTTTTGCTAAGACTGTTCTTGTGGAATTTGCACAGTGATATTTGGAAGCCCAAAGAGGGCTACGGTGAAAAAGGAAATATCCTAAGTTAAAAACTGAAAAGAAGCATTCTGAGAAACTCCTTTGTGTTCTGTTAATTCATTTCACAGAGTTACAGCTTTCCCTTCAAGAAGCCTTTCACTAAGTGTGAACTTCTGGAATTGTCAAAGTGATATTTGGAAGCCCATAGAGGGCTATGGTGAAAATGGAAATATCTTCAGTTAAAAACTGGAAAGAAGCTTTCTGGAAACTGCTTTGTGTTCTGTTAATTAATCTCACAGAGTTACAGATTTCCCCTCAAGTAGCGTTTCGCTAAGACTGCTCTTGGGGAATTTGCAAAGTGCTATTTGGAAGCCCGTAGAGGGCTTTGGTGAAAAAGGAAATATCTTCCGTTAAAAACTGGAAAGAAGCTTTCTGAGAAACTGCTTTGTGTTCTCTTAATTCATTTCACAGATTTACAGCTTTCCCCTCAAAAAGCCTTTCGTTAAGACTCTTCTTGTGGAATTTGCAAAGTGATATTTGGAAGCCCATAGAGGGCTATGATGAAAGAGGAAATATCCTAAGTTAAAAACTGAAAAGAAGCATGCTGAGAAACTGCTTTGTGCTCTGTTAATTCTTGTCACGGAGTTACAGCTTTCCCTTCAAGAAGCCTTTCGCTAAGGCTGTTCTTGTGGAATTGGCAAAGTGATATTTGGAAGCCCATAGAGGGCTATGGTGAAAATGGAAATATCTTCCGTTAAAAACGGGAAAGAAGCTTTCTGAGAAACTGCTTTGTGTTCTGTTAATTCATCTCACAGAGTTACAGCTTTCCCCTCAAGAAGCCTTTCGCTACGACTGTTTTTGTAGAATTTGCAAAGTGATATTCGGAAGGCCATAGAGGGCTATGGTGAAAAAGGAAATAGCCTCCGATAAAAACTGGAAAGAAATTTTCTGAGAAACTGCTTTGTGTTCTGTGAATTAATCTCATGGAGTTACAGCTTTCCTTAAAGAAGCCTTTCGCTAAGGTTGTTCTTGCGGAACTTGCAAAGTGATATTTGGAAGCCCATAGAGGGCTATGGTGAAAAAGGAAATATCTTCAGTTAAAAACTGGAAAGAAGCTGTCTGAGAAAGTTCTATGTGTTCTGTTAATTCAACTCACAGAGTTACTGCTTTCCCATCAACAAACCTTTCACTAAGACTGTTCTTGTGGATTTTCCAAAGTGATATTTGGAAGCCCATAGAGGGCTATTTGAAAAGGAAATATCTTCCGTTAAAAACTGGAAAGAAGCTTTCTGAGAAACTACTTTGTGTTCTGTTAATTCATCTCACAGAGTTACAGCTTTCCCCTCAAGAAGACTTTCCCTAGGACTGTTCTTGAGGAATTTGCAAAGTGATATTTGAAAGCCCAGAGAGCGCAATGGTGAAAAAGGAAATATCTTCCTTTAAAATCTGGAAAGAAGCTTTCTGAGAAACTACTTTGTGTTCTGTTAATTCATCTCACAGAGTTACAGATTTCCCCTCAACAAGCCTTTCGTTAAGACTGTTCTTGTGGAATTGGATAAGTGATATTTGGAAGCCAATAGAGGGTTATGGTAAAAAAGGATATATCTTCCGGTAAAAACTGGAAAGGAGCTTTATGAGAAACTGCTTTGTGTTCTGTTAACTCATCTAACAGAGTTACAGCATTCCCTTCAAGAAGCCTTTCGCTAAGTCTGTTCTTGTGGAATTTGCAAAGTGACTTTTGGAAGCCCATAGAGGGATACGGTGAAAAAGGAAATATCTTCCGTTAAAAACTGGAAAGAAGCTTTCTGAGAAACTGCTTTGTGTTCTGTTAATTCATCTCACAGAGTTACAGCTTTACGCTCAAGAAGCCTTTCGCGAAGACTGTTCTTGTGGAATTTGCAAAGTGATATTTGGAAGTCCATAGAGGGCTATGGTGAAAAAGGAAATATCTTCCGTTAACAACTGGAAAGAAGCTTTCTGAGAAACTGGTTTGTGTTCTGTTAATTCAACTCACAGAGTTACAGCTTTCCCTTCAAGAAGCCTTTCGCTAAGTCTGTTCTTGTGGAATTTGCAAAGTGATATTTGGAAGCTCATAGAGGGCTATGGTGAAAAAGGAAATATCTTCCGTTAAAAACTGGAAAGAATCTTTCTGAGAAACTGCTTTGTGTTCTCTTAATTCATCTCATAGTTACTGCTTTCCCCTAAAGAAGCTTTCGCTAAGACTGTTCTTGTGGAATTTGCAAAGTGATATTTGGAAGCCCATAAAGGGTTAAGGTGAAAAAGGAAATATTTTCCGTTAAAAACTGGAAAGAAGATTTCTGAGAAACTGCTTTGTTTTCTGTTAATTCATCTCACAGTGTTACAGCTTTCCCCTCAAGAAGCCTTTCGTTAAGACTGTTCTTGTGGAATTTGCAAAGTGATATTTGGGATCCAATAGAGGGCTGTGGTGAAAAAGGAAATATCTTCCGTTAAAAACTGGAAAGAAGGTTTCTGAGAAATTGCTTTGTGTTCTGTTAATTCATCTCACAGAGTTACAGCTTTCCCTTCAAGAAGCCTTTCGCTAAGGCTGTTCTTGTGGAAATTGCAAAGTGATATTTGGTAGCCAATAGAGGGCTACGGTGCAAAAGAAATTATCTTCAGTTAAAAACAGGAAAGAAGCTGTCTGAGAACTGCTTTGTGTTCTATTAATTCATCGCAAAGAATTACAGCTTTCCCCTCAAGAAGACTTTCGCTAAGGCTGTTCTTGTGGAATTTGCAAAGTGATTTTCAGAAGCCCATAGAGGGCTATGGTGAAAAAGGAAGTATCTTCCGTTAAAAATGGGAAAGAAATTTTCTGATTTACAGCTTTCCCTTCAAGAAGCCTTTCGCTAAGGCTGTTCTTGTGGAATTTGCAAAGCGATATTTCGAAGCCCATAGAGGGCTATGGTGAAAAAGGAAAGAGCCTCCGTTAAAAACTGGAAAGAAATTTTCTAAGAAATGGCTTTGTCTTCTGTGAATTCATCTCACAGAGTTACAGCTTTCCTTAAAGAAGCCTTTCGCTAAGGTTGTTCTTGCGGAACTTGCAAAGTGATATTTGGAAGCCCATAGAGGGCTATGGTGAAACAGGAAATATCTTCAGTTAAAAACTGGAAAGAAGCTGTCTGAGAAACAACTTTGTGATGTTTTAATTCATCTCTCAGAGTTACAGCTTTCCCCTCAAGAAGAGTTTTGCTAAGACTGTTCTTGTGGAATTGGATAAGTGATACTTGGAAGCCCATAGAGGGCTATGGTGAAAAAGGAATATTTTCAATTAAAAACTGGAAAGAAGCTTTCTGAGAAACTGCTTTGTGTTCTCTTAATTCATCTCACAGATTTACAGCTTTCCCCTCAAGAAGCCGTTCGCTAAGACTGTTCTTGTGGAATTTGCAAAGTGATATTTGGAAGTCCATAGAGGGCTATGGTGAAAAAGGAAATATCTTCCGTTAAAAACTGGAAAGGAACTTTCTGAGAAACTGCTTTGTGTTCTGTTAATTCACCTCTCTGAGTTACTGCTTTCCCCTCAAGAAGCGTTTCGCTAAGACTGTTCTTGTGGAATTTTCAAAGTGATATTTCAAAACCCATAGAGGGATATGGTGAAAAAGGCAATATCTTCCTTTTAAAACTGGAAAGAAGCTTTCAGAGAAACTGCTTTGTGTTCGGTTAATTCAACTCACAGAGTTACAGCTTTTCCTTCAAGAGGCCTTTCGCTTTTACTGTTATTGTGGAATTTGCAAAGTGATATTTGGAAGCCCATAGAGGGATATTTAGAAAAAGGAAATATCTTCAGTTAAAAACTGGAAAGAAGCTGTCTGAGAAACTGCTTTGTGTTCTGTTAATTCATCTCACAGAGTTACAGCTTTCCCTTCAAGAATCCTTTCGCGAAGGCTGTTCTTGTGTAAATTGCAAAGGGATATTTGGAAGCCCATAGAGGGCTACGGAGAAAAAGGAAATACCTTCCGTTAAAAATTGGAAAGAAACTTTCTGAGAACCTGCTTTGTGTTCTGTTAATTCACCTCACAGAGTTACTGCTTTCCCTTCAAGAAGCCTTTCGCTAAGCCTGTTCTTGTGGAATTTGCAAAGTGATATTTTGAAGCCCATAGAGATCTATGGTGAAAAAGGAAATATCTTCCGTTAAATACTGGAAAGAAGCTTTCTGAGAAACGGCTTTGTGTTCTGTTAATTCATCTCACAGAGTTACAGCTTTCCCTTCAAGAAGCCTTTCGCTAAGGCTGTTCTTGTGGAATTTGCAAAGTGATATTTGGAAGCCCATAGAGGGCTCTGGTGAAAAAGGTAATATCTTCAGTGAAAAAATGGAAAGAAGCTGTCTGAGAAACGGCTTTTTGTTCTGTGAATTCACCTCACAGAGTTACAGCTTTCCCCTCAAGAAGCCTTTCGATAAGGCTGTTCTTGTGGAATTTTCAAAGTGATATTTGGAAGCCCCTAGACGGCTATGGTGAAAAAGGAAATATCTTCAGTGAAAAATTGGAAAGAAGATGTCTGAGAAACTGCTTTGTGTTGTGTTAATTCATCTCACAGTGTTACAGCTTTCCCTCAAGAAGCCTTTTGCTTAGACTGTTCTTGTGGAATTGGCAAAGTGATATTTGGAAGCCCATAGAGGGCTATGGTGAAAAAGGAATATCTTCAGTTAAAAACTGGAAAGAAGCTGTCTGAGAAACTGCTTTGTGTTGTGTTAATTCATCTCACAGAGTTACAGTTTCCCCTCTAGGAGCCTTTCGGTAAGACTGTTCTTTTGGAATTTGCAAAGCATATTTCTAAGCCCATAGAGGGCTATATTGAAAAAGGAAACATCTTCCGTTAAAAACTGGAAAGATGCTTTCCTTGAAACTACTTTGTATTCTGTTAATTCATCTCACAGAATTACAGCTTTCCCTTCAAGAAGCCTTTCTCTAAGCCTGTTCTTGTGGAATTTGCAAAGTGATATTTTGTAGCCCAAAGAGGGCTACGGAGAAAAAGGAAATACCTTCCGTTAAAAATTGGAAAGAAGCTTTCTGAGAAACTGCTTTGTGTTCTGTTAATTCTCCTCACAGAGATACTGTTTCCCTTCAAGAAGCCTTTCGCTAAGACTGTTCCTGTGGAATTTGCAAAGTGATATTTTGCAGTCCATAGAGATCTATGGTGAAAAAGGAAATATCTTCCGTTAAAAACTGGAAAGAAGCTTTCTGAGAAACGGCTTTGTGTTCTGTTAATTCATCTCACAGCGTTACAGCTTTCCCTTCAAGAAGCCTTTCGCTAAGGCTGTTCTTGTGGAATTTGCACAGTGATATTTGGAAGCCCATATAGGGCTATGGTGAAAAAGGAAATATCTTCCGTTAAAAACTGGAAAGAAGCTTTCTGAGAAACTGCTTTGTGTTCTGTTAATTGATCTCACAGAGTTACAGCTTTCCCCTCAAGAAGCCTTTTGCTAAGACCGTATTTGTGGAATTTGCAAAGAGATATTTGGAAGCCCATGGGGGGCTATGGTGAAAAAGGAAATATCTTAGGTAAAATACTGGAAAGAAGCTTTCTGAGAAACTGCGTTGTGTTCTGTTAATTCATCTCACAGAGTTACAGCTTTCCCTTCAAGAAGCCTTTCGCTAAGACTGTTCTTGTGGAATTTGCAAAGTGATATTTGGAAGCCCACAGAGGGCTATGGCGAAAAAGGAAATATCTTCTGTTAAAAACTGGAAAGAAGCATTCTGAGAAACTGCTTTGTGTTCTGTTAATTCTCCTCACAGAGATACTGTTTCCCTTCAAGAAGCCTTTCGCTAAGACTGTTCCTGTGGAATTTGCAAAGTGATATTTTGCAGCCCATAGAGATCTATTGTGAAAAAGGAAATATCTTCCGTTAAATACTGGAAAGAAGCTTTCGAGAAACGGCTTTGTGTTCTGTTAATTCATCTCACAGCGTTACAGCTTTCCCTTCAAGAAGCCTTTCGCTAAGGCTGTTCTTGTGGAATTTGCACAGTGATATTTGGAACCCCATATAGGGCTATGGTGAAAAAGGAAATATCTTCCGTTAAAAACTGGAAAGAAGCTTTCTGAGAAACTGCTTTGTGTTCTGTTAATTGATCTCACAGAGTTACAGCTTTCCCCTCAAGAAGCCTTTTGCTAAGACTGTATTTGTGGAATTTGCAAAGAGATATTTGGAAGCCCATGGGGGGCTATGGCGGAAAAGGAAATATCTTCTGTTAAAAACTGGAAAGAAGCATTCTGAGAAACTGCTTTGTGTTCTGTTAATTCATCTCACAGGGTTACTGCTTTCCCCTCAAGAAGCCTATCGCTAAGACTTTTCTTGTACAATTTGCAAAGTGATATTTGGAAGCCCATAGAGGACCATATTGAAAAAGGTAATAATTTAAGTTAAAAACTTGAAAGAAGCTTTCTGAGAAACGGCTTTGTGTTTTTTTAATTCATCTCACAGATTTACTGCTATCCCCTCACGAAGCCTTTTGCTAAGACTGTTCTTGTGGAATTTGCACAGTGATATTTGGAAGCCCAAAGAGGGCTACGGTGAAAAAGGAAATATCCTAAGTTAAAAACTGAAAAGAAGCATTCTGAGAAACTCCTTTGTGTTCTGTTAATTCATTTCACAGAGTTACAGCTTTCCCTTCAAGAAGCCTTTCACTAAGTGTGTACTTCTGGAATTGTGAAAGTGATATTTGGAAGCCCATAGAGGGCTATGTTGAAAATGGAAATATCTTCAGTTAAAAACTGGAAAGAAGCTTTCTGAGAAACTGCTTTGTGTTCTGTTAATTAATCTCACAGAGTTACAGATTTCCCCTCAAGTAGCGTTTCGCTAAGACTGCTCTTGGGGAATTTGCAAAGTGCTATTTGGAAGCCCGTAGAGGGCTTTGGTGAAAAAGGAAATATCTTCCGTTAAAAACTGGATAGAAGCTTTCTGAGAAACTGCTTTGTGTTCTCTTAATTCATTTCACAGATTTACAGCTTTCCCCTCAAAAAGCCTTTCGTTAAGACTCTTCTTGTGGAATTTGCAAAGTGATATTTGGAAGCCCATAGAGGGCTATGATGAAAGAGGAAATATCCTAAGTTAAAAACTGAAAAGAAGCATGCTGAGAAACTGCTTTGTGCTCTGTTAATTCTTGTCACGGAGTTACAGCTTTCCCTTCAAGAAGCCTTTCGCTAAGGCTGTTCTTGTGGAATTGGCAAAGTGATATTTGGAAGCCCATAGAGGGCTATGGTGAAAATGGAAATATCTTCCGTTAAAAACGGGAAAGAAGCTTTCTGAGAAACTGCTTTGTGTTCTGTTAATTCATCTCACAGAGTTACAGCTTTCCCCTCAAGAAGCCTTTCGCTACGACTGTTTTTGTAGAATTTGCAAAGTGATATTCGGAAGGCCATAGAGGGCTATGGTGAAAAAGGAAATAGCCTCCGATAAAAACTGGAAAGAAATTTTCTGAGAAACTGCTTTGTGTTCTGTGAATTAATCTCATGGAGTTACAGCTTTCCTTAAAGAAGCCTTTCGCTAAGGTTCTTCTTGCGGAACTTGCAAAGTGATATTTGGAAGCCCATAGAGGGCTATGGTGAAAAAGGAAATATCTTCAGTTAAAAACTGGAAAGAAGCTGTCTGAGAAAGTTCTATGTGTTCTGTTAATTCAACTCACAGAGTTACTGCTTTCCCATCAACAAACCTTTCACTAAGACTGTTCTTGTGGATTTTCCAAAGTGATATTTGGAAGCCCATAGAGGGCTATTTGAAAAAGGAAATATCTTCCGTTAAAAACTGGAAAGAAGCTTTCTGAGAAACTACTTTGTGTTCTGTTAATTCATCTCACAGAGTTACAGCTTTCCCCTCAAGAAGACTTTCCCTAGGACTGTTCTTGAGGAATTTGCAAAGTGATATTTGAAAGCCCAGAGAGCGCAATGGTGAAAAAGGAAATATCTTCCTTTAAAATCTGGAAAGAAGCTTTCTGAGAAACTACTTTGTGTTCTGTTAATTCATCTCACAGAGTTACAGCTTTCCCCTCAACAAGCCTTTCGTTAAGACTGTTCTTGTGGAATTGGATAAGTGATATTTGGAAGCCAATAGAGGGTTATGGTAAAAAAGGATATATCTTCCGGTAAAAACTGGAAAGGAGCTTTATGAGAAACTGCTTTGTGTTCTGTTAACTCATCTAACAGAGTTACAGCATTCCCTTCAAGAAGCCTTTCGCTAAGTCTGTTCTTGTGGAATTTGCAAAGTGACTTTTGGAAGCCCATAGAGGGATACGGTGAAAAAGGAAATATCTTCCGTTAAAAACTGGAAAGAAGCTTTCTGAGAAACTGCTTTGTGTTCTGTTAATTCATCTCACAGAGTTACAGCTTTACGCTCAAGAAGCCTTTCGCGAAGACTGTTCTTGTGGAATTTGCAAAGTGATATTTGGAAGTCCATAGAGGGCTATGGTGAAAAAGGAAATATCTTCCGTTAACAACTGGAAAGAATCTTTCTGAGAAACTGCTTTGTGTTCTCTTAATTCATCTCATAGTTACTGCTTTCCCCTCAAGAAGCCTTTCGCTAAGACTGTTCTTCTGGAATTTGCAAAGTGATATTTGGAAGCCCATAAAGGGTTAAGGTGAAAAAGGAAATATTTTCCGTTAAAAACTGGAAAGAGGATTTCTGAGAAACTGCTTTGTTTTCTGTTAATTCATCTCACAGTGTTACAGCTTTCCCCTCAAGAAGCCTTTCGTTAAGACTGTTCTTGTGGAATTTGCAAAGTGATATTTGGGATCCAATAGAGGGCTGTGGTGAAAAAGGAAATATCTTCCGTTAAAAACTGGAAAGAAGGTTTCTGAGAAATTGCTTTGTGTTCTGTTAATTCATCTCACAGAGTTACAGCTTTCCCTTCAAGAAGCCTTTCGCTAAGGCTGTTCTTGTGGAAATTGCAAAGTGATATTTGGTAGCCAATAGAGGGTTACGGTGCAAAAGAAATTATCTTCAGTTAAATACAGGAAAGAAGCTGTCTGAGAAACTGCTTTGTGTTCTATTAATTCATCGCAAGGAGTTACAGCTTTCCCCTAAAGAAGACTTTCGCTAAGGCTGTTCTTGTGGAATTTGCAAAGTGATTTTCAGAAGCCCATAGAGGGCTATGGTGAAAAAGGAAATATCTTCCGTTAAAAATGGGAAAGAAGTTTTCTGATTTACAGCTTTCCCTTCAAGAAGCCTTTCGCTAAGGCTGTTCTTGTGGAATTTGCAAAGCGATATTTCGAAGCCCATAGAGGGCTATGGTGAAAAAGGAAAGAGCCTCCGTTAAAAACTGGAAAGAAATTTTCTAAGAAATGGCTTTGTCTTCTGTGAATTCATCTCACAGAGTTACAGCTTTCCTTAAAGAAGCCTTTCGCTAAGGTTGTTCTTGCGGAACTCGCAAAGTGATATTTGGAAGCCCATAGAGGGCTATGGTGAAACAGGAAATATCTTCAGTTAAAAACTGGAAAGAAGCTGTCTGAGAAACAACTTTGTGATGTTTTAATTCATCTCTCAGAGTTACAGCTTTCCCCTCAAGAAGAGTTTTGCTAAGACTGTTCTTGTGGAATTGGATAAGTGATACTTGGAAGCCCATAGAGGGCTATGGTGAAAAAGGAATATTTTCAATTAAAAACTGGAAAGAAGCTTTCTGAGAAACTGCTTTGTGTTCTCTTAATTCATCTCACAGATTTACAGCTTTCCCCTCAAGAAGCCGTTCGCTAAGACTGTTCTTGTGGAATTTGCAAAGTGATATTTGGAAGTCCATAGAGGGCTATGGTGAAAAAGGAAATATCTTCCGTTAAAAACTGGAAAGGAACTTTCTGAGAAACTGCTTTGTGTTCTGTTAATTCACCTCTCTGAGTTACTGCTTTCCCCTCAAGAAGCGTTTCGCTAAGACTGTTCTTGTGGAATTTTCAAAGTGATATTTCAAAACCCATAGAGGGATATGGTGAAAAAGGCAATATCTTCCTTTTAAAACTGGAAAGAAGCTTTCAGAGAAACTGCTTTGTGTTCGGTTAATTCAACTCACAAAGTTACAGCTTTTCCTTCAAGAGGCCTTTCGCTTTTACTGTTATTGTGGAATTTGTAAAGTGATATTTGGAAGCCCATAGAGGGATATTTAGAAAAAGGAAATATCTTCAGTTAAAAACTGGAAAGAAGCTGTCTGAGAAACTGCTTTGTGTTCTGTTAATTCATCTCACAGAGTTACAGCTTTCCCTTCAAGAATCCTTTCGCGAAGGCTGTTCTTGTGTAATTTGCAAAGGGATATTTGGAAGCCCATAGAGGGCTACGGAGAAAAAGGAAATACCTTCCGTTAAAAATTGGAAAGAAACTTTCTGAGAACCTGCTTTGTGTTCTGTTAATTCACCTCACAGAGTTACTGCTTTCCCTTCAAGAAGCCTTTCGCTAAGCCTGTTCTTGTGGAATTTGCAAAGTGATATTTTGAAGCCCATAGAGATCTATGGTGAAAAAGGAAATATCTTCCGTTAAATACTGGAAAGAAGCTTTCTGAGAAACGGCTTTGTGTTCTGTTAATTCATCTCACAGAGTTACAGCTTTCCCTTCAAGAAGCCTTTCGCTAAGGCTGTTCTTGTGGAATTTGCAAAGTGATATTTGGAAGCCCATAGAGGGCTCTGGTGAAAAAGGTAATATCTTCAGTGAAAAAATGGAAAGAAGCTGTCTGAGAAACGGCTTTTTGTTCTGTGAATTCACCTCACAGAGTTACAGCTTTCCCCTCAAGAAGCCTTTCGATAAGGCTGTTCTTGTGGAATTTTCAAAGTGATATTTGGCAGCCCCTAGACGGCTATGGTGAAAAAGGAAATATCTTCAGTTAAAAATTGGAAAGAAGATGTCTGAGAAACTGCTTTGTGTTGTGTTAATTCATCTCACAGTGTTACAGCTTTCCCTCAAGAAGCCTTTTGCTTAGACTGTTCTTGTGGAATTGGCAAAGTGATATTTGGAAGCCCATAGAGGGCTATGGTGAAAAAGGAATATCTTCAGTTAAAAACTGGAAAGAAGCTGTCTGAGAAACTGCTTTGTGTTGTGTTAATTCATCTCACAGAGTTACAGTTTCCCCTCTAGGAGCCTTTCGGTAAGACTGTTCTTTTGGAATTTGCAAAGCATATTTCTAAGCCCATAGAGGGCTATATTGAAAAAGGAAACATCTTCCGTTAAAAACTGGAAAGATGCTTTCCTTGAAACTACTTTGTATTCTGTTAATTCATCTCACAGAATTACAGCTTTCCCTTCAAGAAGCCTTTCTCTAAGCCTGTTCTTGTGGAATTTGCAAAGTGATATTTGGTAGCCCAAAGAGGGCTACGGAGAAAAAGGAAATACCTTCCGTTAAAAATTGGAAAGAAGCTTTCTGAGAAACTGCTTTGTGTTCCGTTAATTCTCCTCACAGAGATACTGTTTCCCTTCAAGAAGCCTTTCGCTAAGACTGTTCCTGTGGAATTTGCAAAGTGATATTTTGCAGTCCATAGAGATCTATGGTGAAAAAGGAAATATCTTCCGTTAAAAACTGGAAAGAAGCTTTCTGAGAAACGGCTTTGTGTTCTGTTAATTCATCTCACAGCGTTACAGCTTTCCCTTCAAGAAGCCTTTCGCTAAGGCTGTTCTTGTGGAATTTGCACAGTGATATTTGGAAGCCCATATAGGGCTATGGTGAAAAAGGCAATATCTTCCGTTAAAAACTGGAAAGAAGCTTTCTGAGAAACTGCTTTGTGTTCTGTTAATTGATCTCACAGAGTTACAGCTTTCCCCTCAAGAAGCCTTTTGCTAAGACTGTATTTGTGGAATTTGCAAAGAGATATTTGGAAGCCCATGGGGGGCTATGGTGAAAAAGGAAATATCTTTCGTAAAATACTGGAAGGAAGCTTTCTGAGAAACTGCTTTGTGTTCTGTTAATTCATCTCACAGAGTTACAGCTTTCCCTTCAAGAAGCCTTTCACTAAGACTGTTCTTGTGGAATTTGCAAAGTGATATTTGGAAGCCCACAGAGGGCTATGGCGATAAAGGAAATATCTTCTGTTAAAAACTGGAAAGAAGCTGTCTGAGAAAGTTCTATGTGTTCTGTTAATTCAACTCACAGAGTTACTGCTTTCCCTTCAAGAAGCCTTTCACTAAGACTGTTCTTGTGGATTTTCCAAAGTGATATTTGGAAGCCCATAGAGGGCTATTTGAAAAAGGAAATATCTTCCGTTAAAAACTGGAAAGAAGCTTTCTGAGAAACTGCTTTGTGTTCTCTTAATTCATCTCATAGTTACTGCTTTCCTCTCAAGAAGCCTTTCGCTAAGACTGTTCTTGTGGAATTTGCAAAGTGATATTTGGAAGCCCATAAAGGGTTAAGGTGAAAAAGGAAATATTTTCCGTTAAAAACTGGAAAGAAGATTTCTGAGAAACTGCTTTGTTTTCTGTTAATTCAACTCACAGTGTTACAGCTTTCCCCTCAAGAAGCCTTTCGTTAAGACTGTTCTTGTGGAATTTGCAAAGTGATATTTGGGATCCAATGGAGGGCTGTGGTGAAAAAGGAAATATCTTCCGTTAAAAACTGGAAAGAAGGTTTCTGAGAAATTGCTTTGTGTTCTGTTAATTCATCTCACAGAGTTACAGCTTTCCCTTCAAGAAGCCTTTCGCTAAGGCTGTTCTTGTGGAAATTGCAAAGTGATATTTGGTAGCCAATAGAGGGCTACGGTGCAAAAGAAATTATCTTCAGTTAAAAACAGGAAAGAAGCTGTCTGAGAAACTGCTTTGTGTTCTATTAATTCATCGCAAAGAGTTACAGCTTTCCCCTCAAGAAGACTTTCGCTAAGGCTGTTCTTGTGGAATTTGCAAAGTGATTTTCGGAAGCCCATAGAGGGCTATGGTGAAAAAGGAAATATCTTCCGTTAAAAATGGGAAAGAAATTTTCTGATTTACAGCTTTCCCTTCAAGAAGCCTTTCGCTAAGGCTGTTCTTGTGGAATTTGCAAAGCGATATTTCGAAGCCCATAGAGGGCTATGGTGAAAAAGGAAAGAGCCTCCGTTAAAAACTGGAAAGAAATTTTCTAAGAAATGGCTTTGTCTTCTGTGAATTCATCTCACAGAGTTACAGCTTTCCTTAAAGAAGCCTTTCGCTAAGGTTGTTCTTGCGAAACTTGCAAAGTGATATTTGGAAGCCCATAGAGGGCTATGGTGAAACAGGAAATATCTTCAGTTAAAAACTGGAAAGAAGCTGTCTGAGAAACAACTTTGTGATGTTTTAATTCATCTCTCAGGGTTACAGCTTTCCCCTCAAGAAGAGTTTGCTAAGACTGTTCTTGTGGAATTGGATAAGTGATACTTGGAAGCCCATAGAGGGCTATGGTGAAAAAGGAATATTTTCAATTAAAAACTGGAAAGAAGCTTTCTGAGAAACTGCTTTGTGTTCTCTTAATTCATCTCACAGATTTACAGCTTACCCCTCAAGAAGCCGTTCACTAAGACTGTTCTTGTGGAATTTGCAAAGTGATATTTGGAAGTCCATAGAGGGCTATGGTGAAAAAGGAAATATCTTCCGTTAAAAACTGGAAAGGAACTTTCTGAGAAACTGCTTTGTGTTCTGTTAATTCACCTCTCTGAGTTACTGCTTTCCCCTCAAGAAGCGTTTCGCTAAGACTGTTCTTGTGGAATTTTCAAAGTGATATTTCAAAACCCATAGAGGGATATGGTGAAAAAGGCAATATCTTCCTTTTAAAACTGGAAAGAAGCTTTCAGAGAAACTGCTTTGTGTTCGGTTAATTCAACTCACAGAGTTACAGCTTTTCCTTCAAGAGGCCTTTCGCTTTTACTGTTATTGTGGAATTTGCAAAGTGATATTTGGAAGCCCATAGAGGGATATTTAGAAAAAGGAAATATCTTCAGTTAAAAACTGGAAAGAAGCTGTCTGAGAAACTGCTTTGTGTTCTGTTAATTCATCTCACAGAGTTACAGCTTTCCCTTCAAGAATCCTTTCGCGAAGGCTGTTCTTGTGTAATTTGCAAAGGGATATTTGGAAGCCCATAGAGGGCTACGGAGAAAAAGGAAATACCTTCCGTTAAAAATTGGAAAGAAACTTTCTGAGAACCTGCTTTGTGTTCTGTTAATTCACCTCACAGAGTTACTGCTTTCCCTTCAAGAAGCCTTTCGCTAAGCCTGTTCTTGTGGAATTTGCAAAGTGATATTTTGAAGCCCATAGAGATCTATGGTGAAAAAGGAAATATCTTCCGTTAAATACTGGAAAGATGCTTTCCTTGAAACTACTTTGTATTCTGTTAATTCATCTCACAGAATTACAGCTTTCCCTTCAAGAAGCCTTTCTCTAAGCCTGTTCTTGTGGAATTTGCAAAGTGATATTTGGTAGCCCAAAGAGGGCTACGGAGAAAAAGGAAATACCTTCCGTTAAAAATTGGAAAGAAGCTTTCTGAGAAACTGCTTTGTGTTCTGTTAATTCTCCTCACAGAGATACTGTTTCCCTTCAAGAAGCCTTTCGCTAAGACTGTTCCTGTGGAATTTGCAAAGTGATATTTTGCAGCCCATAGAGATCTATGGTGAAAAAGGAAATATCTTCCGTTAAATACTGGAAAGAAGCTTTCGGGAAACGGCTTTGTGTTCTGTTAATTCATCTCACAGAGTTACAGCTTTCCCTTCAAGAAGCCTTTCGCTAAGGCTGTTCTTGTGGAATTTGCAAAGTGATATTTGGAAGCCCATAGAGGGCTCTGGTGAAAAAGGTAATATCTTCTGTGAAAAAATGGAAAGAAGCTGTCTGAGAAACGGCTTTTTGTTCTGTGAATTCACCTCACAGAGTTACAGCTTTCCCCTCAAGAAGCCTTTCGATAAGGCTGTTCTTGTGGAATTTTCAAAGTGATATTTGGCAGCCCCTAGACGGCTATGGTGAAAAAGGAAATATCTTCAGTTAAAAATTGGAAAGAAGATGTCTGAGAAACTGCTTTGTGTTGTGTTAATTCATCTCACAGTGTTACAGCTTTCCCTCAAGAAGCCTTTTGCTTAGACTGTTCTTGTGGAATTGGCAAAGTGATATTTGGAAGCCCATAGAGGGCTATGGTGAAAAAGGAATATCTTCAGTTAAAAACTGGAAAGAAGCTGTCTGAGAAACTGCTTTGTGTTGTGTTAATTCATCTCACAGAGTTACAGTTTCCCCTCTAGGAGCCTTTCGGTAAGACTGTTCTTTTGGAATTTGCAAAGCATATTTCTAAGCCCATAGAGGGCTATATTGAAAAAGGAAACATCTTCCGTTAAAAACTGGAAAGATGCTTTCCTTGAAACTACTTTGTATTCTGTTAATTCATCTCACAGAATTACAGCTTTCCCTTCAAGAAGCCTTTCTCTAAGCCTGTTCTTGTGGAATTTGCAAAGTGATATTTGGTAGCCCAAAGAGGGCTACGGAGAAAAAGGAAATACCTTCCGTTAAAAATTGGAAAGAAGCTTTCTGAGAAACTGCTTTGTGTTCCGTTAATTCTCCTCACAGAGATACTGTTTCCCTTCAAGAAGCCTTTCGCTAAGACTGTTCCTGTGGAATTTGCAAAGTGATATTTTGCAGTCCATAGAGATCTATGGTGAAAAAGGAAATATCTTCCGTTAAAAACTGGAAAGAAGCTTTCTGAGAAACGGCTTTGTGTTCTGTTAATTCATCTCACAGCGTTACAGCTTTCCCTTCAAGAAGCCTTTCGCTAAGGCTGTTCTTGTGGAATTTGCACAGTGATATTTGGAAGCCCATATAGGGCTATGGTGAAAAAGGCAATATCTTCCGTTAAAAACTGGAAAGAAGCTTTCTGAGAAACTGCTTTGTGTTCTGTTAATTGATCTCACAGAGTTACAGCTTTCCCCTCAAGAAGCCTTTTGCTAAGACTGTATTTGTGGAATTTGCAAAGAGATATTTGGAAGCCCATGGGGGGCTATGGTGAAAAAGGAAATATCTTTCGTAAAATACTGGAAGGAAGCTTTCTGAGAAACTGCTTTGTGTTCTGTTAATTCATCTCACAGAGTTACAGCTTTCCCTTCAAGAAGCCTTTCACTAAGACTGTTCTTGTGGAATTTGCAAAGTGATATTTGGAAGCCCACAGAGGGCTATGGCGATAAAGGAAATATCTTCTGTTAAAAACTGGAAAGAAGCTGTCTGAGAAAGTTCTATGTGTTCTGTTAATTCAACTCACAGAGTTACTGCTTTCCCTTCAAGAAGCCTTTCACTAAGACTGTTCTTGTGGATTTTCCAAAGTGATATTTGGAAGCCCATAGAGGGCTATTTGAAAAAGGAAATATCTTCCGTTAAAAACTGGAAAGAAGCTTTCTGAGAAACTGCTTTGTGTTCTCTTAATTCATCTCATAGTTACTGCTTTCCTCTCAAGAAGCCTTTCGCTAAGACTGTTCTTGTGGAATTTGCAAAGTGATATTTGGAAGCCCATAAAGGGTTAAGGTGAAAAAGGAAATATTTTCCGTTAAAAACTGGAAAGAAGATTTCTGAGAAACTGCTTTGTTTTCTGTTAATTCAACTCACAGTGTTACAGCTTTCCCCTCAAGAAGCCTTTCGTTAAGACTGTTCTTGTGGAATTTGCAAAGTGATATTTGGGATCCAATGGAGGGCTGTGGTGAAAAAGGAAATATCTTCCGTTAAAAACTGGAAAGAAGGTTTCTGAGAAATTGCTTTGTGTTCTGTTAATTCATCTCACAGAGTTACAGCTTTCCCTTCAAGAAGCCTTTCGCTAAGGCTGTTCTTGTGGAAATTGCAAAGTGATATTTGGTAGCCAATAGAGGGCTACGGTGCAAAAGAAATTATCTTCAGTTAAAAACAGGAAAGAAGCTGTCTGAGAAACTGCTTTGTGTTCTATTAATTCATCGCAAAGAGTTACAGCTTTCCCCTCAAGAAGACTTTCGCTAAGGCTGTTCTTGTGGAATTTGCAAAGTGATTTTCGGAAGCCCATAGAGGGCTATGGTGAAAAAGGAAATATCTTCCGTTAAAAATGGGAAAGAAATTTTCTGATTTACAGCTTTCCCTTCAAGAAGCCTTTCGCTAAGGCTGTTCTTGTGGAATTTGCAAAGCGATATTTCGAAGCCCATAGAGGGCTATGGTGAAAAAGGAAAGAGCCTCCGTTAAAAACTGGAAAGAAATTTTCTAAGAAATGGCTTTGTCTTCTGTGAATTCATCTCACAGAGTTACAGCTTTCCTTAAAGAAGCCTTTCGCTAAGGTTGTTCTTGCGAAACTTGCAAAGTGATATTTGGAAGCCCATAGAGGGCTATGGTGAAACAGGAAATATCTTCAGTTAAAAACTGGAAAGAAGCTGTCTGAGAAACAACTTTGTGATGTTTTAATTCATCTCTCAGGGTTACAGCTTTCCCCTCAAGAAGAGTTTGCTAAGACTGTTCTTGTGGAATTGGATAAGTGATACTTGGAAGCCCATAGAGGGCTATGGTGAAAAAGGAATATTTTCAATTAAAAACTGGAAAGAAGCTTTCTGAGAAACTGCTTTGTGTTCTCTTAATTCATCTCACAGATTTACAGCTTACCCCTCAAGAAGCCGTTCACTAAGACTGTTCTTGTGGAATTTGCAAAGTGATATTTGGAAGTCCATAGAGGGCTATGGTGAAAAAGGAAATATCTTCCGTTAAAAACTGGAAAGGAACTTTCTGAGAAACTGCTTTGTGTTCTGTTAATTCACCTCTCTGAGTTACTGCTTTCCCCTCAAGAAGCGTTTCGCTAAGACTGTTCTTGTGGAATTTTCAAAGTGATATTTCAAAACCCATAGAGGGATATGGTGAAAAAGGCAATATCTTCCTTTTAAAACTGGAAAGAAGCTTTCAGAGAAACTGCTTTGTGTTCGGTTAATTCAACTCACAGAGTTACAGCTTTTCCTTCAAGAGGCCTTTCGCTTTTACTGTTATTGTGGAATTTGCAAAGTGATATTTGGAAGCCCATAGAGGGATATTTAGAAAAAGGAAATATCTTCAGTTAAAAACTGGAAAGAAGCTGTCTGAGAAACTGCTTTGTGTTCTGTTAATTCATCTCACAGAGTTACAGCTTTCCCTTCAAGAATCCTTTCGCGAAGGCTGTTCTTGTGTAATTTGCAAAGGGATATTTGGAAGCCCATAGAGGGCTACGGAGAAAAAGGAAATACCTTCCGTTAAAAATTGGAAAGAAACTTTCTGAGAACCTGCTTTGTGTTCTGTTAATTCACCTCACAGAGTTACTGCTTTCCCTTCAAGAAGCCTTTCGCTAAGCCTGTTCTTGTGGAATTTGCAAAGTGATATTTTGAAGCCCATAGAGATCTATGGTGAAAAAGGAAATATCTTCCGTTAAATACTGGAAAGATGCTTTCCTTGAAACTACTTTGTATTCTGTTAATTCATCTCACAGAATTACAGCTTTCCCTTCAAGAAGCCTTTCTCTAAGCCTGTTCTTGTGGAATTTGCAAAGTGATATTTGGTAGCCCAAAGAGGGCTACGGAGAAAAAGGAAATACCTTCCGTTAAAAATTGGAAAGAAGCTTTCTGAGAAACTGCTTTGTGTTCTGTTAATTCTCCTCACAGAGATACTGTTTCCCTTCAAGAAGCCTTTCGCTAAGACTGTTCCTGTGGAATTTGCAAAGTGATATTTTGCAGCCCATAGAGATCTATGGTGAAAAAGGAAATATCTTCCGTTAAAAACTGGAAAGAAGCTTTCTGAGAAACGGCTTTGTGTTCTGTTAATTCATCTCACAGCGTTACAGCTTTCCCTTCAAGAAGCCTTTCGCTAAGGCTGTTCTTGTGGAATTTGCACAGTGATATTTGGAACCCCATATAGGGCTATGGTGAAAAAGGAAATATCTTCCGTTAAAAACTGGAAAGAAGCTTTCTGAGAAACTGCTTTGTGTTCTGTTAATTGATCTCACAGAGTTACAGTTTTCCCCTCAAGAAGCCTTTTGCTAAGACTGTGTTTGTGGAATTTGCAAAGAGATATTTGGAAGCCCATGGGTGGCTATGGCGGAAAAGGAAATATCTTCTGTTAAAAACTGGAAAGAAGCATTCTGAGAAACTGCTTTGTGTTCTGTTAATTCATCTCACAGAGTTACTGCTTTCCCCTCAAGAAGCCTATCGCTAAGACTTTTCTTGTACAATTTGCAAAGTGATATTTGGAAGCCCATAGAGGGCCATATTGAAAAAGGTAATAATTTAAGTTAAAAACTTGAAAGAAGCTTTCTGAGAAACGGCTTTGTGTTTTTTAAATTCTTCTCACAGATTTACTGCTATCCCCTCACGAAGCCTTTTGCTAAGACTGTTCTTGTGGAATTTGCACAGTGATATTTGGAAGCCCAAAGAGGGCTACGGTGAAAAAGGAAATATCCTAAGTTAAAAACTGAAAAGAAACATTCTGAGAAACTCCTTTGTGTTCTGTTAATTCATTTCACAGAGTTACAGCTTTCCCTTCAAGAAGCCTTTCACTAAGTGTGTACTTCTGGAATTGTCAAAGTGATATTTGGAAGCCCATAGAGGGCTATGGTGAAAATGGAAATATCTTCCGTTAAAAACTGGAAAGAAGCTTTCTGAGAAACTGCTTTGTGTTCTGTTAATTAATCTCACAGAGTTACAGATTTCCCCTCAAGTAGCGTTTCGCTAAGACTGCTCTTGGGGAATTTGCAAAGTGCTATTTGGAAGCCCGTAGAGGGCTTTGGTGAAAAAGGAAATATCTTCCGTTAAAAACTGGAAAGAAGCTTTCTGAGAAACTGCTTTGTGTTCTCTTAATTCATTTCACAGATTTACAGCTTTCCCCTCAAAAAGCCTTTCTTTAAGACTCTTCTTGTGGAATTTGCAAAGTGATATTTGGAAGCCCATAGAGGGCTATGATGAAAGAGGAAATATCCTAAGTTAAAAACTGAAAAGAAGCATGCTGAGAAACTGCTTTGTGCTCTGTTAATTCTTGTCACGGAGTTACAGCTTTCCCTTCAAGAAGCCTTTCGCTAAGGCTGTTCTTGTGGAATTGGCAAAGTGATATTTGGAAGCCCATAGGGGGCTATGGTGAAAATGGAAATATCTTCCGTTAAAAACGGGAAAGAAGCTTTCTGAGAAACTGCTTTGTGTTCTGTTAATTCATCTCACAGAGTTACAGCTTTCCCCTCAAGAAGCCTTTCGCTACGACTGTTTTTGTAGAATTTGCAAAGTGATATTCGGAAGGCCATAGAGGGCTATGGTGAAAAAGGAAATAGCCTCCGATAAAAACTGGAAAGAAATTTTCTGAGAAACTGCTTTGTGTTCTGTGAATTAATCTCATGGAGTTACAGCTTTCCTTAAAGAAGCCTTTCGCTAAGGTTCTTCTTGCGGAACTTGCAAAGTGATATTTGGAAGCCCATAGAGGGCTATGGTGAAAAAGGAAATATCTTCAGTTAAAAACTGGAAAGAAGCTGTCTGAGAAAGTTCTATGTGTTCTGTTAATTCAACTCACAGAGTTACTGCTTTCCCATCAACAAACCTTTCACTAAGACTGTTCTTGTGGATTTTCCAAAGTGATATTTGGAAGCCCATAGAGGGCTATTTGAAAAAGGAAATATCTTCCGTTAAAAACTGGAAAGAAGCTTTCTGAGAAACTACTTTGTGTTCTGTTAATTCATCTCACAGAGTTACAGCTTTCCCCTCAAGAAGACTTTCCCTAGGACTGTTCTTGAGGAATTTGCAATGTGATATTTGAAAGCCCAGAGAGCGCAATGGTGAAAAAGGAAATATCTTCCTTTAAAATCTGGAAAGAAGCTTTCTGAGAAACTACTTTGTGTTCTGTTAATTCATCTCACAGAGTTACAGCTTTCCCCTCAACAAGCCTTTCGTTAAGACTGTTCTTGTGGAATTGGATAAGTGATATTTGGAAGCCAATAGAGGGTTATGGTAAAAAAGGATATATCTTCCGGTAAAAACTGGAAAGGAGCTTTATGAGAAACTGCTTTGTGTTCTGTTAACTCATCTAACAGAGTTACAGCATTCCCTTCAAGAAGCCTTTCGCTAAGTCTGTTCTTGTGGAATTTGCAAAGTGACTTTTGGAAGCCCATAGAGGGATACGGTGAAAAAGGAAATATCTTCCGTTAAAAACTGGAAAGAAGCTTTCTGAGAAACTGCTTTGTGTTCTGTTAATTCATCTCACAGAGTTACAGCTTTCCCTTCAAGAAGCCTTTCACTAAGACTGTTCTTGTGGAATTTGCAAAGTGATATTTGGAAGCCCACAGAGGGCTATGGCGATAAAGGAAATATCTTCTGTTAAAAACTGGAAAGAAGCTGTCTGAGAAAGTTCTATGTGTTCTGTTAATTCAACTCACAGAGTTACTGCTTTCCCTTCAAGAAGCCTTTCACTAAGACTGTTCTTGTGTATTTTCCAAAGTGATATTTGGAAGCCCATAGAGGGCTATTTGAAAAAGGAAATATCTTCCGTTAAAAACTGGAAAGAAGCTTTCTGAGAAACTGCTTTGTGTTCTCTTAATTCATCTCATAGTTACTGCTTTCCTCTCAAGAAGCCTTTCGCTAAGACTGTTCTTGTGGAATTTGCAAAGTGATATTTGGAAGCCCATAAAGGGTTAAGGTGAAAAAGGAAATATTTTCCGTTAAAAACTGGAAAGAAGATTTCTGAGAAACTGCTTTGTTTTCTGTTAATTCAACTCACAGTGTTACAGCTTTCCCCTCAAGAAGCCTTTCGTTAAGACTGTTCTTGTGGAATTTGCAAAGTGATATTTGGGATCCAATGGAGGGCTGTGGTGAAAAAGGAAATATCTTCCGTTAAAAACTGGAAAGAAGGTTTCTGAGAAATTGCTTTGTGTTCTGTTAATTCATCTCACAGAGTTACAGCTTTCCCTTCAAGAAGCCTTTCGCTAAGGCTGTTCTTGTGGAAATTGCAAAGTGATATTTGGTAGCCAATAGAGGGCTACGGTGCAAAAAAAATTATCTTCAGTTAAAAACAGGAAAGAAGCTGTCTGAGAAACTGCTTTGTGTTCTATTAATTCATCGCAAAGAGTTACAGCTTTCCCCTCAAGAAGACTTTCGCTAAGGCTGTTCTTGTGGAATTTGCAAAGTGATTTTCGGAAGCCCATAGAGGGCTATGGTGAAAAAGGAAATATCTTCCGTTAAAAATGGGAAAGAAATTTTCTGATTTACAGCTTTCCCTTCAAGAAGCCTTTCGCTAAGGCTGTTCTTGTGGAATTTGCAAAGCGATATTTCGAAGCCCATAGAGGGCTATGGTGAAAAAGGAAAGAGCCTCCGTTAAAAACTGGAAAGAAATTTTCTAAGAAATGGCTTTGTCTTCTGTGAATTCATCTCACAGAGTTACAGCTTTCCTTAAAGAAGCCTTTCGCTAAGGTTGTTCTTGCGAAACTTGCAAAGTGATATTTGGAAGCCCATAGAGGGCTATGGTGAAACAGGAAATATCTTCAGTTAAAAACTGGAAAGAAGCTGTCTGAGAAACAACTTTGTGATGTTTTAATTCATCTCTCAGTGTTACAGCTTTCCCCTCAAGAAGAGTTTGCTAAGACTGTTCTTGTGGAATTGGATAAGTGATACTTGGAAGCCCATAGAGGGCTATGGTGAAAAAGGAATATTTTCAATTAAAAACTGGAAAGAAGCTTTCTGAGAAACTGCTTTGTGTTCTCTTAATTCATCTCACAGATTTACAGCTTTCCCCTCAAGAAGCCGTTCACTAAGACTGTTCTTGTGGAATTTGCAAAGTGATATTTGGAAGTCCATAGAGGGCTATGGTGAAAAAGGAAATATCTTCCGTTAAAAACTGGAAAGGAACTTTCTGAGAAACTGCTTTGTGTTCTGTTAATTCACCTCTCTGAGTTACTGCTTTCCCCTCAAGAAGCGTTTCGCTAAGACTGTTCTTGTGGAATTTTCAAAGTGATATTTCAAAACCCATAGAGGGATATGGTGAAAAAGGCAATATCTTCCTTTTAAAACTGGAAAGAAGCTTTCAGAGAAACTGCTTTGTGTTCGGTTAATTCAACTCACAGAGTTACAGCTTTTCCTTCAAGAGGCCTTTCGCTTTTACTGTTATTGTGGAATTTGCAAAGTGATATTTGGAAGCCCATAGAGGGATATTTAGAAAAAGGAAATATCTTCAGTTAAAAACTGGAAAGAAGCTGTCTGAGAAACTGCTTTGTGTTCTGTTAATTCATCTCACAGAGTTACAGCTTTCCCTTCAAGAATCCTTTCGCGAAGGCTGTTCTTGTGTAATTTGCAAAGGGATATTTGGAAGCCCATAGAGGGCTACGGAGAAAAAGGAAATACCTTCCGTTAAAAATTGGAAAGAAACTTTCTGAGAACCTGCTTTGTGTTCTGTTAATTCACCTCACAGAGTTACTGCTTTCCCTTCAAGAAGCCTTTCGCTAAGCCTGTTCTTGTGGAATTTGCAAAGTGATATTTTGAAGCCCATAGAGATCTATGGTGAAAAAGGAAATATCTTCCGTTAAATACTGGAAAGATGCTTTCCTTGAAACTACTTTGTATTCTGTTAATTCATCTCACAGAATTACAGCTTTCCCTTCAAGAAGCCTTTCTCTAAGCCTGTTCTTGTGGAATTTGCAAAGTGATATTTGGTAGCCCAAAGAGGGCTACGGAGAAAAAGGAAATACCTTCCGTTAAAAATTGGAAAGAAGCTTTCTGAGAAACTGCTTTGTGTTCTGTTAATTCTCCTCACAGAGATACTGTTTCCCTTCAAGAAGCCTTTCGCTAAGACTGTTCCTGTGGAATTTGCAAAGTGATATTTTGCAGCCCATAGAGATCTATGGTGAAAAAGGAAATATCTTCCGTTAAATACTGGAAAGAAGCTTTCGGGAAACGGCTTTGTGTTCTGTTAATTCATCTCACAGAGTTACAGCTTTCCCTTCAAGAAGCCTTTCGCTAAGGCTGTTCTTGTGGAATTTGCAAAGTGATATTTGGAAGCCCATAGAGGGCTCTGGTGAAAAAGGTAATATCTTCTGTGAAAAAATGGAAAGAAGCTGTCTGAGAAACGGCTTTTTGTTCTGTGAATTCACCTCACAGAGTTACAGCTTTCCCCTCAAGAAGCCTTTCGATAAGGCTGTTCTTGTGGAATTTTCAAAGTGATATTTGGAAGCCCCTAGACGGCTATGGTGAAAAAGGAAATATCTTCAGTTAAAAATTGGAAAGAAGATGTCTGAGAAACTGCTTTGTGTTGTGTTAATTCATCTCACAGTGTTACAGCTTTCCCTCAAGAAGCCTTTTGCTTAGACTGTTCTTGTGGAATTGGCAAAGTGATATTTGGAAGCCCATAGAGGGCTATGGTGAAAAAGGAATATCTTCAGTTAAAAACTGGAAAGAAGCTGTCTGAGAAACTGCTTTGTGTTGTGTTAATTCATCTCACAGAGTTACAGTTTCCCCTCTAGGAGCCTTTCGGTAAGACTGTTCTTTTGGAATTTGCAAAGCATATTTCTAAGCCCATAGAGGGCTATATTGAAAAAGGAAACATCTTCCGTTAAAAACTGGAAAGATGCTTTCCTTGAAACTACTTTGTATTCTGTTAATTCATCTCACAGAATTACAGCTTTCCCTTCAAGAAGCCTTTCTCTAAGCCTGTTCTTGTGGAATTTGCAAAGTGATATTTGGTAGCCCAAAGAGGGCTACGGAGAAAAAGGAAATACCTTCCGTTAAAAATTGGAAAGAAGCTTTCTGAGAAACTGCTTTGTGTTCTGTTAATTCTCCTCACAGAGATACTGTTTCCCTTCAAGAAGCCTTTCGCTAATACTGTTCCTGTGGAATTTGCAAAGTGATATTTTGCAGCCCATAGAGATCTATGGTGAAAAAGGAAATATCTTCCGTTAAAAACTGGAAAGAAGCTTTCTGAGAAACGGCTTTGTGTTCTGTTAATTCATCTCACAGCGTTACAGCTTTCCCTTCAAGAAGCCTTTCGCTAAGGCTGTTCTTGTGGAATTTGCACAGTGATATTTGGAAGCCCATATAGGGCTATGGTGAAAAAGGAAATATCTTCCGTTAAAAACTGGAAAGAAGCTTTCTGAGAAACTGCTTTGTGTTCTGTTAATTGATCTCACAGAGTTACAGTTTTCCCCTCAAGAAGCCTTTTGCTAAGACTGTGTTTGTGGAATTTGCAAAGAGATATTTGGAAGCCCATGGGGGGCTATGGCGGAAAAGGAAATATCTTCTGTTAAAAACTGGAAAGAAGCATTCTGAGAAACTGCTTTGTGTTCTGTTAATTCATCTCACAGAGTTACTGCTTTCCGCTCAAGAAGCCTATCGCTAAGACTTTTCTTGTACAATTTGCAAAGTGATATTTGGAAGCCCATAGAGGGCCATATTGAAAAAGGTAATAATTTAAGTTAAAAACTTGAAAGAAACTTTCTGAGAAACGGCTTTGTGTTTTTTAAATTCTTCTCACAGATTTACTGCTATCCCCTCACGAAGCCTTTTGCTAAGACTGTTCTTGTGGAATTTGCACAGTGATATTTGGAAGCCCAAAGAGGGCTACGGTGAAAAAGGAAATATCCTAAGTTAAAAACTGAAAAGAAACATTCTGAGAAACTCCTTTGTGTTCTGTTAATTCATTTCACAGAGTTACAGCTTTCCCTTCAAGAAGCCTTTCACTAAGTGTGTACTTCTGGAATTGTCAAAGTGATATTTGGAAGCCCATAGAGGGCTATGGTGAAAATGGAAATATCTTCAGTTAAAAACTGGAAAGAAGCTTTCTGAGAAACTGCTTTGTGTTCTGTTAATTAATCTCACAGAGTTACAGATTTCCCCTCAAGTAGCGTTTCGCTAAGACTGCTCTTGGGGAATTTGCAAAGTGCTATTTGGAAGCCCGTAGAGGGCTTTGGTGAAAAAGGAAATATCTTCCGTTAAAAACTGGAAAGAAGCTTTCTGAGAAACTGCTTTGTGTTCTCTTAATTCATTTCACAGATTTACAGCTTTCCCCTCAAAAAGCCTTTCTTTAAGACTCTTCTTGTGGAATTTGCAAAGTGATATTTGGAAGCCCATAGAGGGCTATGATGAAAGAGGAAATATCCTAAGTTAAAAACTGAAAAGAAGCATGCTGAGAAACTGCTTTGTGCTCTGTTAATTCTTGTCACGGAGTTACAGCTTTCCCTTTAAGAAGCCTTTCGCTAAGGCTGTTCTTGTGGAATTGGCAAAGTGATATTTGGAAGCCCATAGGGGGCTATGGTGAAAATGGAAATATCTTCCGTTAAAAACGGGAAAGAAGCTTTCTGAGAAACTGCTTTGTGTTCTGTTAATTCATCTCACAGAGTTACAGCTTTCCCCTCAAGAAGCCTTTCGCTACGACTGTTTTTGTAGAATTTGCAAAGTGATATTCGGAAGGCCATAGAGGGCTATGGTGAAAAAGGAAATAGCCTCCGATAAAAACTGGAAAGAAATTTTCTGAGAAACTGCTTTGTGTTCTGTGAATTAATCTCATGGAGTTACAGCTTTCCTTAAAGAAGCCTTTCGCTAAGGTTCTTCTTGCGGAACTTGCAAAGTGATATTTGGAAGCCCATAGAGGGCTATGGTGAAAAAGGAAATATCTTCAGTTAAAAACTGGAAAGAAGCTGTCTGAGAAAGTTCTATGTGTTCTGTTAATTCAACTCACAGAGTTACTGCTTTCCCATCAACAAACCTTTCACTAAGACTGTTCTTGTGGATTTTCCAAAGTGATATTTGGAAGCCCATAGAGGGCTATTTGAAAAAGGAAATATCTTCCGTTAAAAACTGGAAAGAAGCTTTCTGAGAAACTACTTTGTGTTCTGTTAATTCATCTCACAGAGTTACAGCTTTCCCCTCAAGAAGACTTTCCCTAGGACTGTTCTTGAGGAATTTGCAATGGGATATTTGAAAGCCCAGAGAGCGCAATGGTGAAAAAGGAAATATCTTCCTTTAAAATCTGGAAAGAAGCTTTCTGAGAAACTACTTTGTGTTCTGTTAATTCATCTCACAGAGTTACAGCTTTCCCCTCAACAAGCCTTTCGTTAAGACTGTTCTTGTGGAATTGGATAAGTGATATTTGGAAGCCAATAGAGGGTTATGGTAAAAAAGGATATATCTTCCGGTAAAAACTGGAAAGGAGCTTTATGAGAAACTGCTTTGTGTTCTGTTAACTCATCTAACAGAGTTACAGCATTCCCTTCAAGAAGCCTTTCGCTAAGTCTGTTCTTGTGGAATTTGGAAAGTGACTTTTGGAAGCCCATAGAGGGATACGGTGAAAAAGGAAATATCTTCCGTTAAAAACTGGAAAGAAGCTTTCTGAGAAACTGCTTTGTGTTCTGTTAATTCATCTCACAGAGTTACAGCTTTACGCTCAAGAAGCCTTTCACTAAGACTGTTCTTGTGGAATTTGCAAAGTGATATTTGGAAGTCCATAGAGGGCTATGGTGAAAAAGGAAATATCTTCCGTTAACAACTGGAAAGAATCTTTCTGAGAAACTGCTTTGTGTTCTCTTAATTCATCTCATAGTTACTGCTTTCCCCTCAAGAAGCCTTTCGCTAAGACTGTTCTTGTGGAATTTGCAAAGTGATATTTGGGATCCAATAGAGGGCTGTGGTGAAAAAGGAAATATCTTCCGTTAAAAACTGGAAAGAAGGTTTCTGAGAAATTGCTTTGTGTTCTGTTAATTCATCTCACAGAGTTACAGCTTTCCCTTCAAGAAGCCTTTCGCTAAGGCTGTTCTTGTGGAAATTGCAAAGTGATATTTGGTAGCCAATAGAGGGCTACGGTGCAAAAGAAATTATCTTCAGTTAAAAACAGGAAAGAAGCTGTCTGAGAAACTGCTTTGTGTTCTATTAATTCATCGCAAAGAGTTACAGCTTTCCCCTCAAGAAGACTTTCGCTAAGGCTGTTCTTGTGGAATTTGCAAAGTGATTTTCGGAAGCCCATAGAGGGCTATGGTGAAAAAGGAAATATCTTCCGTTAAAAATGGGAAAGAAGTTTTCTGATTTACAGCTTTCCCTTCAAGAAGCCTTTCGCTAAGGCTGTTCTTGTGGAATTTGCAAAGCGATATTTCGAAGCCCATAGAGGGCTATGGTGAAAAAGGAAAGAGCCTCCGTTAAAAACTGGAAAGAAATTTTCTAAGAAATGGCTTTGTCTTCTGTGAATTCATCTCACAGAGTTACAGCTTTCCTTAAAGAAGCCTTTCGCTAAGGTTGTTCTTGCGGAACTTGCAAAGTGATATTTGGAAGCCCATAGAGGGCTATGGTGAAACAGGAAATATCTTCAGTTAAAAACTGGAAAGAAGCTGTCTGAGAAACAACTTTGTGATGTTTTAATTCATCTCTCAGAGTTACAGCTTTCCCCTCAAGAAGAGTTTGCTAAGACTGTTCTTGTGGAATTGGATAAGTGATACTTGGAAGCCCATAGAGGGCTATGGTGAAAAAGGAATATTTTCAATTAAAAACTGGAAAGAAGCTTTCTGAGAAACTGCTTTGTGTTCTCTTAATTCATCTCACAGATTTACAGCTTTCCCCTCAAGAAGCCGTTCGCTAAGACTGTTCTTGTGGAATTTGCAAAGTGATATTTGGAAGTCCATAGAGGGCTATGGTGAAAAAGGAAATATCTTCCGTTAAAAACTGGAAAGGAACTTTCTGAGAAACTGCTTTGTGTTCTGTTAATTCACCTCTCTGAGTTACTGCTTTCCCCTCAAGAAGCGTTTCGCTAAGACTGTTCTTGTGGAATTTTCAAAGTGATATTTCAAAACCCATAGAGGGATATGGTGAAAAAGGCAATATCTTCCTTTTAAAACTGGAAAGAAGCTTTCAGAGAAACTGCTTTGTGTTCGGTTAATTCAACTCACAGAGTTACAGCTTTTCCTTCAAGAGGCCTTTCGCTTTTACTGTTATTGTGGAATTTGCAAAGTGATATTTGGAAGCCCATAGAGGGATATTTAGAAAAAGGAAATATCTTCAGTTAAAAACTGGAAAGAAGCTGTCTGAGAAACTGCTTTGTGTTCTGTTAATTCATCTCACAGAGTTACAGCTTTCCCTTCAAGAATCCTTTCGCAAAGGCTGTTCTTGTGTAATTTGCAAAGGGATATTTGGAAGCCCATAGAGGGCTACGGAGAAAAAGGAAATACCTTCCGTTAAAAATTGGAAAGAAACTTTCTGAGAACCTGCTTTGTGTTCTGTTAATTCACCTCACAGAGTTACTGCTTTCCCTTCAAGAAGCCTTTCGCTAAGCCTGTTCTTGTGGAATTTGCAAAGTGATATTTTGAAGCCCATAGAGATCTATGGTGAAAAAGGAAATATCTTCCGTTAAATACTGGAAAGATGCTTTCCTTGAAACTACTTTGTATTCTGTTAATTCATCTCACAGAATTACAGCTTTCCCTTCAAGAAGCCTTTCTCTAAGCCTGTTCTTGTGGAATTTGCAAAGTGATATTTGGTAGCCCAAAGAGGGCTACGGAGAAAAAGGAAATACCTTCCGTTAAAAATTGGAAAGAAGCTTTCTGAGAAACTGCTTTGTGTTCTGTTAATTCTCCTCACAGAGATACTCTTTCCCTACAAGAAGCCTTTCGCTAAGACTGTTCCTGTGGAATTTGCAAAGTGATATTTTGCAGCCCATAGAGATCTATGGTGAAAAAGGAAATATCTTCCGTTAAATACTGGAAAGAAGCTTTCGAGAAACGGCTTTGTGTTCTGTTAATTCATCTCACAGAGTTACAGCTTTCCCTTCAAGAAGCCTTTCGCTAAGGCTGTTCTTGTGGAATTTGCAAAGTGATATTTGGAAGCCCATAGAGGGCTCTGGTGAAAAAGGTAATATCTTCAGTGAAAAAATGGAAAGAAGCTGTCTGAGAAACGGCTTTTTGTTCTTTGAATTCACCTCACCGAGTTACAGCTTTCCCCTCAAGAAGCCTTTCGATAAGGCTGTTCTTGTGGAATTTTCAAAGTGATATTTGGAAGCCCCTAGACGGCTATGGTGAAAAAGGAAATATCTTCAGTTAAAAATTGGAAAGAAGATGTCTGAGAAACTGCTTTGTGTTGTGTTAATTCATCTCACAGTGTTACAGCTTTCCCTCAAGAAGCCTTTTGCTTAGACTGTTCTTGTGGAATTGGCAAAGTGATATTTGGAAGCCCATAGAGGGCTATGGTGAAAAAGGAATATCTTCAGTTAAAAACTGGAAAGAAGCTGTCTGAGAAACTGCTTTGTGTTGTGTTAATTCATCTCACAGAGTTACAGTTTCCCCTCTAGGAGCCTTTCGGTAAGACTGTTCTTTTGGAATTTGCAAAGCATATTTCTAAGCCCATAGAGGGCTATATTGAAAAAGGAAACATCTTCCGTTAAAAACTGGAAAGATGCTTTCCTTGAAACTACTTTGTATTCTGTTAATTAATCTCACAGAATTACAGCTTTCCCTTCAAGAAGCCTTTCTCTAAGCCTGTTCTTGTGGAATTTGCAAAGTGATATTTGGTAGCCCAAAGAGGGCTACGGAGAAAAAGGAAATACCTTCCGTTAAAAATTGGAAAGAAGCATTCTGAGAAACTGCTTTGTGTTCTGTTAATTCTCCTCACAGAGATACTGTTTCCCTTCAAGAAGCCTTTTGCTAAGACCGTTCCTGTGGAATTTGCAAAGTGATATTTTGCAGCCCATAGAGATCTATGGTGAAAAAGGAAATATCTTCCGTTAAAAACTGGAAAGAAGCTTTCTGAGAAACGGCTTTGTGTTCTGTTAATTCATCTCACAGCGTTACAGCTTTCCCTTCAAGAAGCCTTTTGCTAAGGCTGTTCTTGTGGAATTTGCACAGTGATATTTGGAACCCCATATAGGGCTATGGTGAAAAAGGAAATATCTTCCGTTAAAAACTGGAAAGAAGCTTTCTGAGAAACTGCTTTGTGTTCTGTTAATTGATCTCACAGAGTTACAGCTTTCCCCTCAAGAAGCCTTTTGCTAAGACTGTATTTGTGGAATTTGCAAAGAGATATTTGGAAGCCCATGGGGGGCTATGGCGGAAAAGGAAATATCTTCTGTTAAAAACTGGAAAGAAGCATTCTGAGAAACTGCTTTGTGTTCTGTTAATTCATCTCACAGAGTTACTGCTTTCCCCTCAAGAAGCCTATCGCTAAGACTTTTCTTGTACAATTTGCAAAGTGATATTTGGAAGCCCATAGAGGACCATATTGAAAAAGGTAATAATTTAAGTTAAAAACTTGAAAGAAGCTTTCTGAGAAACGGCTTTGTGTTTTTTTAATTCATCTCACAGATTTACTGCTATCCCCTCACGAAGCCTTTTGCTAAGACTGTTCTTGTGGAATTTGCACAGTGATATTTGGAAGCCCAAAGAGGGCTACGGTGAAAAAGGAAATATCCTAAGTTAAAAACTGAAAAGAAGCATTCTGAGAAACTCCTTTGTGTTCTGTTAATTCATTTCACAGAGTTACAGCTTTCCCTTCAAGAAGCCTTTCACAAAGTGTGTACTTCTGGAATTGTCAAAGTGATATTTGGAAGCCCATAGAGGGCTATGGTGAAAATGGAAATATCTTCAGTTAAAAACTGGAAAGAAGCTTTCTGAGAAACTGCTTTGTGTTCTGGTAATTAATCTCACAGAGTTACAGATTTCCCCTCAAGTAGCGTTTCGCTAAGACTGCTCTTGGGGAATTTGCAAAGTGCTATTTGGAAGCCCGTAGAGGGCTTTGGTGAAAAAGGAAATATCTTCCGTTAAAAACTGGAAAGAAGCTTTCTGAGAAACTGCTTTGTGTTCTCTTAATTCATTTCACAGATTTACAGCTTTCCCCTCAAAAAGCCTTTCGTTAAGACTCTTCTTGTGGAATTTGCAAAGTGATATTTGGAAGCCCATAGAGGGCTATGATGAAAGAGGAAATATCCTAAGTTAAAAACTGAAAAGAAGCATGCTGAGAAACTGCTTTGTGCTCTGTTAATTCTTGTCACGGAGTTACAGCTTTCCCTTCAAGAAGCCTTTCGCTAAGGCTGTTCTTGTGGAATTGGCAAAGTGATATTTGGAAGCCCATAGAGGGCTATGGTGAAAATGGAAATATCTTCCGTTAAAAACGGGAAAGAAGCTTTCTGAGAAACTGCTTTGTGTTCTGTTAATTCATCTCACAGAGTTACAGCTTTCCCCTCAAGAAGCCTTTCGCTACGACTGTTTTTGTAGAATTTGCAAAGTGATATTCGGAAGGCCATAGAGGGCTATGGTGAAAAAGGAAATAGCCTCCGATAAAAACTGGAAAGAAATTTTCTGAGAAACTGCTTTGTGTTCTGTGAATTAATCTCATGGAGTTACAGCTTTCCTTAAAGAAGCCTTTCGCTAAGGTTGTTCTTGCGGAACTTGCAAAGTGATATTTGGAAGCCCATAGAGGGCTATGGTGAAAAAGGAATATCTTCAGTTAAAAACTGGAAAGAAGCTGTCTGAGAAACTGCTTTGTGTTGTGTTAATTCATCTCACAGAGTTACAGTTTCCCCTCTAGGAGCCTTTCGGTAAGACTGTTCTTTTGGAATTTGCAAAGCATATTTCTAAGCCCATAGAGGGCTATATTGAAAAAGGAAACATCTTCCGTTAAAAACTGGAAAGATGCTTTCCTTGAAACTACTTTGTATTCTGTTAATTAATCTCACAGAATTACAGCTTTCCCTTCAAGAAGCCTTTCTCTAAGCCTGTTCTTGTGGAATTTGCAAAGTGATATTTGGTAGCCCAAAGAGGGCTACGGAGAAAAAGGAAATACCTTCCGTTAAAAATTGGAAAGAAGCATTCTGAGAAACTGCTTTGTGTTCTGTTAATTCTCCTCACAGAGATACTGTTTCCCTTCAAGAAGCCTTTTGCTAAGACCGTTCCTGTGGAATTTGCAAAGTGATATTTTGCAGCCCATAGAGATCTATGGTGAAAAAGGAAATATCTTCCGTTAAAAACTGGAAAGAAGCTTTCTGAGAAACGGCTTTGTGTTCTGTTAATTCATCTCACAGCGTTACAGCTTTCCCTTCAAGAAGCCTTTCGCTAAGGCTGTTCTTGTGGAATTTGCACAGTGATATTTGGAACCCCATATAGGGCTATGGTGAAAAAGGAAATATCTTCCGTTAAAAACTGGAAAGAAGCTTTCTGAGAAACTGCTTTGTGTTCTGTTAATTGATCTCACAGAGTTACAGCTTTCCCCTCAAGAAGCCTTTTGCTAAGACTGTATTTGTGGAATTTGCAAAGAGATATTTGGAAGCCCATGGGGGGCTATGGCGGAAAAGGAAATATCTTCTGTTAAAAACTGGAAAGAAGCATTCTGAGAAACTGCTTTGTGTTCTGTTAATTCATCTCACAGAGTTACTGCTTTCCCCTCAAGAAGCCTATCGCTAAGACTTTTCTTGTACAATTTGCAAAGTGATATTTGGAAGCCCATAGAGGACCATATTGAAAAAGGTAATAATTTAAGTTAAAAACTTGAAAGAAGCTTTCTGAGAAACGGCTTTGTGTTTTTTTAATTCATCTCACAGATTTACTGCTATCCCCTCACGAAGCCTTTTGCTAAGACTGTTCTTGTGGAATTTGCACAGTGATATTTGGAAGCCCAAAGAGGGCTACGGTGAAAAAGGAAATATCCTAAGTTAAAAACTGAAAAGAAGCATTCTGAGAAACTCCTTTGTGTTCTGTTAATTCATTTCACAGAGTTACAGCTTTCCCTTCAAGAAGCCTTTCACAAAGTGTGTACTTCTGGAATTGTCAAAGTGATATTTGGAAGCCCATAGAGGGCTATGGTGAAAATGGAAATATCTTCAGTTAAAAACTGGAAAGAAGCTTTCTGAGAAACTGCTTTGTGTTCTGGTAATTAATCTCACAGAGTTACAGATTTCCCCTCAAGTAGCGTTTCGCTAAGACTGCTCTTGGGGAATTTGCAAAGTGCTATTTGGAAGCCCGTAGAGGGCTTTGGTGAAAAAGGAAATATCTTCCGTTAAAAACTGGAAAGAAGCTTTCTGAGAAACTGCTTTGTGTTCTCTTAATTCATTTCACAGATTTACAGCTTTCCCCTCAAAAAGCCTTTCGTTAAGACTCTTCTTGTGGAATTTGCAAAGTGATATTTGGAAGCCCATAGAGGGCTATGATGAAAGAGGAAATATCCTAAGTTAAAAACTGAAAAGAAGCATGCTGAGAAACTGCTTTGTGCTCTGTTAATTCTTGTCACGGAGTTACAGCTTTCCCTTCAAGAAGCCTTTCGCTAAGGCTGTTTTTGTGGAATTGGCAAAGTGATATTTGGAAGCCCATAGAGGGCTATGGTGAAAATGGAAATATCTTCCGTTAAAAACGGGAAAGAAGCTTTCTGAGAAACTGCTTTGTGTTCTGTTAATTCATCTCACAGAGTTACAGCTTTCCCCTCAAGAAGCCTTTCGCTACGACTGTTTTTGTAGAATTTGCAAAGTGATATTCGGAAGGCCATAGAGGGCTATGGTGAAAAAGGAAATAGCCTCCGATAAAAACTGGAAAGAAATTTTCTGAGAAACTGCTTTGTGTTCTGTGAATTAATCTCATGGAGTTACAGCTTTCCTTAAAGAAGCCTTTCGCTAAGGTTGTTCTTGCGGAACTTGCAAAGTGATATTTGGAAGCCCATAGAGGGCTATGGTGAAAAAGGAAATATCTTCAGTTAAAAACTGGAAAGAAGCTGTCTGAGAAAGTTCTATGTGTTCTGTTAATTCAACTCACAGAGTTACTGCTTTCCCATCAACAAACCTTTCACTAAGACTGTTCTTGTGGATTTTCCAAAGTGATATTTGGAAGCCCATAGAGGGCTATTTGAAAAAGGAAATATCTTCCGTTAAAAACTGGAAAGAAGCTTTCTGAGAAACTACTTTGTGTTCTGTTAATTCATCTCACAGAGTTACAGCTTTCCCCTCAAGAAGACTTTCCCTAGGACTGTTCTTGAGGAATTTGCAAAGTGATATTTGAAAGCCCAGAGAGCGAAATGGTGAAAAAGGAAATATCTTCCTTTAAAATCTGGAAAGAAGCTTTCTGAGAAACTACTTTGTGTTCTGTTAATTCATCTCACAGAGTTACAGCTTTCCCCTCAACAAGCCTTTCGTTAAGACTGTTCTTGTGGAATTGGATAAGTGATATTTGGAAGCCATTACAGGGTTATGGTAAAAAAGGATATATCTTCCGGTAAAAACTGGAAAGGAGCTTTATGAGAAACTGCTTTGTGTTCTGTTAACTCATCTCACAGAGTTACAGCATTCCCTTCAAGAAGCCTTTCGCTAAGTCTGTTCTTGTGGAATTTGCAAAGTGACTTTTGGAAGCCCATAGAGGGATACGGTGAAAAAGGAAATATCTTCCGTTAAAAACTGGAAAGAAGCTTTCTGAGAAACTGCTTTGTGTTCTGTTAATTCATCTCACAGAGTTACAGCTTTACGCTCAAGAAGACTTTCGCGAAGACTGTTCTTGTGGAATTTGCAAAGTGATATTTGGAAGTCCATAGAGGGCTATGGTGAAAAAGGAAATATCTTCCGTTAACAACTGGAAAGAATCTTTCTGAGAAACTGCTTTGTGTTCTCTTAATTCATCTCATAGTTACTGCTTTCCCCTCAAGAAGCCTTTCGCTAAGACTGTTCTTGTGGAATTTGCAAAGTGATATTTGGAAGCCCATAAAGGGTTAAGGTGAAAAAGGAAATATTTTCCGTTAAAAACTGGAAAGAAGATTTCTGAGAAACTGCTTTGTTTTCTGTTAATTCATCTCACAGTGTTACAGCTTTCCCCTCAAGAAGCCTTTCGTTAAGACTGTTCTTGTGGAATTTGCAAAGTGATATTTGGGATCCAATAGAGGGCTGTGGTGAAAAAGGAAATATCTTCCGTTAAAAACTGGAAAGAAGGTTTCTGAGAAATTGCTTTGTGTTCTGTTAATTCATCTCACAGAGTTACAGCTTTCCCTTCAAGAAGCCTTTCGCTAAGGCTGTTCTTGTGGAAATTGCAAAGTGATATTTGGTAGCCAATAGAGGGCTACGGTGCAAAAGAAATTATCTACAGTTAAAAACAGGAAAGAAGCTGTCTGAGAAACTGCTTTGTGTTCTATTAATTCATCGCAAAGAGTTACAGCTTTCCCCTCAAGAAGACTTTCGCTAAGGCTGTTCTTGTGGAATTTGCAAAGTGATTTTCGGAAGCCCATAGAGGGCTATGGTGAAAAAGGAAATATCTTCCGTTAAAAATGGGAAAGAAGTTTTCTGATTTACAGCTTTCCCTTCAAGAAGCCTTTCGCTAAGGCTGTTCTTGTGGAATTTGCAAAGCGATATTTCGAAGCCCATAGAGGGCTATGGTGAAAAAGGAAAGAGCCTCCGTTAAAAACTGGAAAGAAATTTTCTAAGAAATGGCTTTGTCTTCTGTGAATTCATCTCACAGAGTTACAGCTTTCCTTAAAGAAGCCTTTCGCTAAGGTTGTTCTTGCGGAACTTGCAAAGTGATATTTGGAAGCCCATAGAGGGCTATGGTGAAACAGGAAATATCTTCAGTTAAAAACTGGAAAGAAGCTGTCTGAGAAACAACTTTGTGATGTTTTAATTCATCTCTCAGAGTTACAGCTTTCCCCTCAAGAAGAGTTTTGCTAAGACTGTTCTTGTGGAATTGGATAAGTGATACTTGGAAGCCCATAGAGGGCTATGGTGAAAAAGGAATATTTTCAATTAAAAACTGGAAAGAAGCTTTCTGAGAAACTGCTTTGTGTTCTCTTAATTCATCTCACAGATTTACAGCTTTCCCCTCAAGAAGCCGTTCGCTAAGACTGTTCTTGTGGAATTTGCAAAGTGATATTTGGAAGTCCATAGAGGGCTATGGTGAAAAAGGAAATATCTTCCGTTAAAAACTGGAAAGGAACTTTCTGAGAAACTGCTTTGTGTTCTGTTAATTCACCTCTCTGAGTTACTGCTTTCCCCTCAAGAAGCGTTTCGCTAAGACTGTTCTTGTGGAATTTTCAAAGTGATATTTCAAAACCCATAGAGGGATATGGTGAAAAAGGCAATATCTTCCTTTTAAAACTGGAAAGAAGCTTTCAGAGAAACTGCTTTGTGTTCGGTTAATTCAACTCACAGAGTTACAGCTTTTCCTTCAAGAGGCCTTTCGCTTTTACTGTTATTGTGGAATTTGCAAAGTGATATTTGGAAGCCCATAGAGGGATATTTAGGAAAAGGAAATATCTTCAGTTAAAAACTGGAAAGAAGCTGTCTGAGAAACTGCTTTGTGTTCTGTTAATTCATCTCACAGAGTTACAGCTTTCCCTTCAAGAATCCTTTCGCGAAGGCTGTTCTTGTGTAATTTGCAAAGGGATATTTGGAAGCCCATAGAGGGCTACGGAGAAAAAGGAAATACCTTCCGTTAAAAATTGGAAAGAAACTTTCTGAGAACCTGCTTTGTGTTCTGTTAATTCACCTCACAGAGTTACTGCTTTCCCTTCAAGAAGCCTTTCGCTAAGCCTGTTCTTGTGGAATTTGCAAAGTGATATTTTGAAGCCCATAGAGATCTATGGTGAAAAAGGAAATATCTTCCGTTAAATACTGGAAAGAAGCTTTCTGAGAAACGGCTTTGTGTTCTGTTAATTCATCTCACAGAGTTACAGCTTTCCCTTCAAGAAGCCTTTCGCTAAGGCTGTTCTTGTGGAATTTGCAAAGTGATATTTGGAAGCCCATAGAGGGCTCTGGTGAAAAAGGTAATATCTTCAGTGAAAAAATGGAAAGAAGCTGTCTGAGAAACGGCTTTTTGTTCTGTGAATTCACCTCACAGAGTTACAGCTTTCCCCTCAAGAAGCCTTTCGATAAGGCTGTTCTTGTGGAATTTTCAAAGTGATATTTGGAAGCCCCTAGATGGCTATGGTGAAAAAGGAAATATCTTCAGTGAAAAATTGGAAAGAGGATGTCTGAGAAACTGCTTTGTGTTGTGTTAATTCATCTCACAGTGTTACAGCTTTCCCTCAAGAAGCCTTTTGCTTAGACTGTTCTTGTGGAATTGGCAAAGTGATATTTGGAAGCCCATAGAGGGCTATGGTGAAAAAGGAATATCTTCAGTTAAAAACTGGAAAGAAGCTGTCTGAGAAACTGCTTTGTGTTGTGTTAATTCATCTCACAGAGTTACAGTTTCCCCTCTAGGAGCCTTTCGGTAAGACTGTTCTTTTGGAATTTGCAAAGCATATTTCTAAGCCCATAGAGGGCTATATTGAAAAAGGAAACATCTTCCGTTAAAAACTGGAAAGATGCTTTCCTTGAAACTACTTTGTATTCTGTTAATTCATCTCACAGAATTACAGCTTTCCCTTCAAGAAGCCTTTCTCTAAGCCTGTTCTTGTGGAATTTGCAAAGTGATATTTGGTAGCCCAAAGAGGGCTACGGAGAAAAAGGAAATACCTTCCGTTAAAAATTGGAAAGAAGCTTTCTGAGAAACTGCTTTGTGTTCTGTTAATTCTCCTCACAGAGATACTGTTTCCCTTCAAGAAGCCTTTCGCTAAGACTGTTCCTGTGGAATTTGCAAAGTGATATTTTGCAGCCCATAGAGATCTATGGTGAAAAAGGAAATATCTTCCGTTAAAAACTGGAAAGAAGCTTTCTGAGAAACTGCTTTGTGTTCTGTTAATTGATCTCACAGAGTTACAGCTTTCCCCTCAAGAAGCCTTTTGCTAAGACTGTGTTTGTGGAATTTGCAAAGAGATATTTGGAAGCCCATGGGGGGCTATGGCGGAAAAGGAAATATCTTCTGTTAAAAACTGGAAAGAAGCATTCTGAGAAACTGCTTTGTGTTCTGTTAATTCATCTCACAGAGTTACTGCTTTCCCCTCAAGAAGCCTATCGCTAAGACTTTTCTTGTACAATTTGCAAAGTGATATTTGGAAGCCCATAGAGGGCCATATTGAAAAAGGTAATAATTTAAGTTAAAAACTTGAAAGAAGCTTTCTGAGAAACGGCTTTGTGTTTTTATAATTCATCTCACAGATTTACTGCTATCCCCTCACGAAGCCTTTTGCTAAGACTGTTCTTGTGGAATTTGCACAGTGATATTTGGAAGCCCAAAGAGGGCTACGGTGAAAAAGGAAATATCCTAAGTTAAAAACTGAAAAGAAACATTCTGAGAAACTCCTTTGTGTTCTGTTAATTCATTTCACAGAGTTACAGCTTTCCCTTCAAGAAGCCTTTCACTAAGTGTGTACTTCTGGAATTGTCAAAGTGATATTTGGAAGCCCATAGAGGGCTATGGTGAAAATGGAAATATCTTCAGTTAAAAACTGGAAAGAAGCTTTCTGAGAAACTGCTTTGTGTTCTGTTAATTAATCTCACAGAGTTACAGATTTCCCCTCAAGTAGCGTTTCGCTAAGACTGCTCTTGGGGAATTTGCAAAGTGCTATTTGGAAGCCCGTAGAGGGCTTTGGTGAAAAAGGAAATATCTTCCGTTAAAAACTGGAAAGAAGCTTTCTGAGAAACTGCTTTGTGTTCTCTTAATTCATTTCACAGATTTACAGCTTTCCCCTCAAAAAGCCTTTCGTTAAGACTCTTCTTGTGGAATTTGCAAAGTGATATTTGGAAGCCCATAGAGGGCTATGATGAAAGAGGAAATATCCTAAGTTAAAAACTGAAAAGAAGCATGCTGAGAAACTGCTTTGTGCTCTGTTAATTCTTGTCACGGAGTTACAGCTTTCCCTTCAAGAAGCCTTTCGCTAAGGCTGTTCTTGTGGAATTGGCAAAGTGATATTTGGAAGCCCATAGAGGGCTATGGTGAAAATGGAAATATCTTCCGTTAAAAACGGGAAAGAAGCTTTCTGAGAAACTGCTTTGTGTTCTGTTAATTCATCTCACAGAGTTACAGCTTTCCCCTCAAGAAGCCTTTCGCTACGACTGTTTTTGTAGAATTTGCAAAGTGATATTCGGAAGGCCATAGAGGGCTATGGTGAAAAAGGAAATAGCCTCCGATAAAAACTGGAAAGAAATTTTCTGAGAAACTGCTTTGTGTTCTGTGAATTAATCTCATGGAGTTACAGCTTTCCTTAAAGAAGCCTTTCGCTAAGGTTCTTCTTGCGGAACTTGCAAAGTGATATTTGGAAGCCCATAGAGGGCTATGGTGAAAAAGGAAATATCTTCAGTTAAAAACTGGAAAGAAGCTGTCTGAGAAAGTTCTATGTGTTCTGTTAATTCAACTCACAGAGTTACTGCTTTCCCATCAACAAACCTTTCACTAAGACTGTTCTTGTGGATTTTCCAAAGTGATATTTGGAAGCCCATAGAGGGCTATTTGAAAAAGGAAATATCTTCCGTTAAAAACTGGAAAGAAGCTTTCTGAGAAACTACTTTGTGTTCTGTTAATTCATCTCACAGAGTTACAGCTTTCCCCTCAAGAAGACTTTCCCTAGGACTGTTCTTGAGGAATTTGCAATGTGATATTTGAAAGCCCAGAGAGCGAAATGGTGAAAAAGGAAATATCTTCCTTTAAAATCTGGAAAGAAGCTTTCTGAGAAACTACTTTGTGTTCTGTTAATTCATCTCACAGAGTTACAGCTTTCCCCTCAACAAGCCTTTCGTTAAGACTGTTCTTGTGGAATTGGATAAGTGATATTTGGAAGCCAATAGAGGGTTATGGTAAAAAAGGATATATCTTCCGGTAAAAACTGGAAAGGAGCTTTATGAGAAACTGCTTTGTGTTCTGTTAACTCATCTAACAGAGTTACAGCATTCCCTTCAAGAAGCCTTTCGCTAAGTCTGTTCTTGTGGAATTTGCAAAGTGACTTTTGGAAGCCCATAGAGGGATACGGTGAAAAAGGAAATATCTTCCGTTAAAAACTGGAAAGAAGCTTTCTGAGAAACTGCTTTGTGTTCTGTTAATTCATCTCACAGAGTTACAGCTTTACGCTCAAGAAGCCTTTCGCGAAGACTGTTCTTGTGGAATTTGCAAAGTGATATTTGGAAGTCCATAGAGGGCTATGGTGAAAAAGGAAATATCTTCCGTTAACAACTGGAAAGAATCTTTCTGAGAAACTGCTTTGTGTTCTCTTAATTCATCTCATAGTTACTGCTTTCCCCTCAAGAAGCCTTTCGCTAAGACTGTTCTTGTGGAATTTGCAAAGTGATATTTGGAAGCCCATAAAGGGTTAAGGTGAAAAAGGAAATATTTTCTGTTAAAAACTGGAAAGAAGATTTCTGAGAAACTGCTTTGTTTTCTGTTAATTCATCTCACAGTGTTACAGCTTTCCCCTCAAGAAGCCTTTCGTTAAGACTGTTCTTGTGGAATTTGCAAAGTGATATTTGGGATCCAATAGAGGGCTGTGGTGAAAAAGGAAATATCTTCCGTTAAAAACTGGAAAGAAGGTTTCTGAGAAATTGCTTTGTGTTCTGTTAATTCATCTCACAGAGTTACAGCTTTCCCTTCAAGAAGCCTTTCGCTAAGGCTGTTCTTGTGGAAATTGCAAAGTGATATTTGGTAGCCAATAGAGGGCTACGGTGCAAAAGAAATTATCTTCAGTTAAAAACAGGAAAGAAGCTGTCTGAGAAACTGCTTTGTGTTCTATTAATTCATCGCAAAGAGTTACAGCTTTCCCCTCAAGAAGACTTTCGCTAAGGCTGTTCTTGTGGAATTTGCAAAGTGATTTTCGGAAGCCCATAGAGGGCTATGGTGAAAAAGGAAATATCTTCCGTTAAAAATGGGAAAGAAGTTTTCTGATTTACAGCTTTCCCTTCAAGAAGCCTTTCGCTAAGGCTGTTCTTGTGGAATTTGCAAAGCGATATTTCGAAGCCCATAGAGGGCTATGGTGAAAAAGGAAAGAGCCTCCGTTAAAAACTGGAAAGAAATTTTCTAAGAAATGGCTTTGTCTTCTGTGAATTCATCTCACAGAGTTACAGCTTTCCTTAAAGAAGCCTTTCGCTAAGGTTGTTCTTGCGGAACTTGCAAAGTGATATTTGGAAGCCCATAGAGGGCTATGGTGAAACAGGAAATATCTTCAGTTAAAAACTGGAAAGAAGCTGTCTGAGAAACAACTTTGTGATGTTTTAATTCATCTCTCAGAGTTACAGCTTTCCCCTCAAGAAGAGTTTGCTAAGACTGTTCTTGTGGAATTGGATAAGTGATACTTGGAAGCCCATAGAGGGCTATGGTGAAAAAGGAATATTTTCAATTAAAAACTGGAAAGAAGCTTTCTGAGAAACTGCTTTGTGTTCTCTTAATTCATCTCACAGATTTACAGCTTTCCCCTCAAGAAGCCGTTCGCTAAGACTGTTCTTGTGGAATTTGCAAAGTGATATTTGGAAGTCCATAGAGGGCTATGGTGAAAAAGGAAATATCTTCCGTTAAAAACTGGAAAGGAACTTTCTGAGAAACTGCTTTGTGTTCTGTTAATTCACCTCTCTGAGTTACTGCTTTCCCCTCAAGAAGCGTTTCGCTAAGACTGTTCTTGTGGAATTTTCAAAGTGATATTTCAAAACCCATAGAGGGATATGGTGAAAAAGGCAATATCTTCCTTTTAAAACTGGAAAGAAGCTTTCAGAGAAACTGCTTTGTGTTCGGTTAATTCAACTCACAGAGTTACAGCTTTTCCTTCAAGAGGCCTTTCGCTTTTACTGTTATTGTGGAATTTGCAAAGTGATATTTGGAAGCCCATAGAGGGATATTTTGAAAAAGGAAATATCTTCAGTTAAAAACTGGAAAGAAGCTGTCTGAGAAACTGCTTTGTGTTCTGTTAATTCATCTCACAGAGTTACAGCTTTCCCTTCAAGAATCCTTTCGCGAAGGCTGTTCTTGTGTAATTTGCAAAGGGATATTTGGAAGCCCATAGAGGGCTACGGAGAAAAAGGAAATACCTTCCGTTAAAAATTGGAAAGAAACTTTCTGAGAACCTGCTTTGTGTTCTGTTAATTCACCTCACAGAGTTACTGCTTTCCCTTCAAGAAGCCTTTCGCTAAGCCTGTTCTTGTGGAATTTGCAAAGTGATATTTTGAAGCCCATAGAGATCTATGGTGAAAAAGGAAATATCTTCCGTTAAATACTGGAAAGATGCTTTCCTTGAAACTACTTTGTATTCTGTTAATTCATCTCACAGAATTACAGCTTTCCCTTCAAGAAGCCTTTCTCTAAGCCTGTTCTTGTGGAATTTGCAAAGTGATATTTGGTAGCCCAAAGAGGGCTACGGAGAAAAAGGAAATACCTTCCGTTAAAAATTGGAAAGAAGCTTTCTGAGAAACTGCTTTGTGTTCTGTTAATTCTCCTCACAGAGATACTGTTTCCCTTCAAGAAGCCTTTCGCTAAGACTGTTCCTGTGGAATTTGCAAAGTGATATTTTGCAGCCCATAGAGATCTATGGTGAAAAAGGAAATATCTTCCGTTAAATACTGGAAAGAAGCTTTCGAGAAACGGCTTTGTGTTCTGTTAATTCATCTCACAGAGTTACAGCTTTCCCTTCAAGAAGCCTTTCGCTAAGGCTGTTCTTGTGGAATTTGCAAAGTGATATTTGGAAGCCCATAGAGGGCTCTGGTGAAAAAGGTA
This sequence comes from Chlorocebus sabaeus, assembly GCF_047675955.1. Lineage (NCBI taxonomy): Eukaryota > Metazoa > Chordata > Mammalia > Primates > Cercopithecidae > Chlorocebus > Chlorocebus sabaeus. The sequence goes on along the minus strand of NW_027328358.1, from coordinate 214,498 downwards.
ATATCTTCAGTGAAAAAATGGAAAGAAGCTGTCTGAGAAACGGCTTTTTGTTCTGTGAATTCACCTCACAGAGTTACAGCTTTCCCCTCAAGAAGCCTTTCGATAAGGCTGTTCTTGTGGAATTTTCAAAGTGATATTTGGAAGCCCCTAGACGGCTATGGTGAAAAAGGAAATATCTTCAGTTAAAAATTGGAAAGAAGATGTCTGAGAAACTGCTTTGTGTTGTGTTAATTCATCTCACAGTGTTACAGCTTTCCCTCAAGAAGCCTTTTGCTTAGACTGTTCTTGTGGAATTGGCAAAGTGATATTTGGAAGCCCATAGAGGGCTATGGTGAAAAAGGAATATCTTCAGTTAAAAACTGGAAAGAAGCTGTCTGAGAAACTGCTTTGTGTTGTGTTAATTCATCTCACAGAGTTACAGTTTCCCCTCTAGGAGCCTTTCGGTAAGACTGTTCTTTTGGAATTTGCAAAGCATATTTCTAAGCCCATAGAGGGCTATATTGAAAAAGGAAACATCTTCCGTTAAAAACTGGAAAGATGCTTTCCTTGAAACTACTTTGTATTCTGTTAATTCATCTCACAGAATTACAGCTTTCCCTTCAAGAAGCCTTTCTCTAAGCCTGTTCTTGTGGAATTTGCAAAGTGATATTTGGTAGCCCAAAGAGGGCTACGGAGAAAAAGGAAATACCTTCCGTTAAAAATTGGAAAGAAGCTTTCTGAGAAAGTGCTTTGTGTTCTGTTAATTCTCCTCACAGAGATACTGTTTCCCTTCAAGAAGCCTTTCGCTAAGACTGTTCCTGTGGAATTTGCAAAGTGATATTTTGCAGCCCATAGAGATCTATGGTGAAAAAGGAAATATCTTCCGTTAAAAACTGGAAAGAAGCTTTCTGAGAAACGGCTTTGTGTTCTGTTAATTCATCTCACAGCGTTACAGCTTTCCCTTCAAGAAGCCTTTCGCTAAGGCTGTTCTTGTGGAATTTGCACAGTGATATTTGGAACCCCATATAGGGCTATGGTGAAAAAGGAAATATCTTCCGTTAAAAACTGGAAAGAAGCTTTCTGAGAAACTGCTTTGTGTTCTGTTAATTGATCTCACAGAGTTACAGCTTTCCCCTCAAGAAGCCTTTTGCTAAGACTGTGTTTGTGGAATTTGCAAAGAGATATTTGGAAGCCCATGGGGGGCTATGGCGGAAAAGGAAATATCTTCTGTTAAAAACTGGAAAGAAGCATTCTGAGAAACTGCTTTGTGTTCTGTTAATTCATCTCACAGAGTTACTGCTTTCCCCTCAAGAAGCCTATCGCTAAGACTTTTCTTGTACAATTTGCAAAGTGATATTTGGAAGCCCATAGAGGGCCATATTGAAAAAGGTAATAATTTAAGTTAAAAACTTGAAAGAAGCTTTCTGAGAAACGGCTTTGTGTTTTTATAATTCATCTCACAGATTTACTGCTATCCCCTCACGAAGCCTTTTGCTAAGACTGTTCTTGTGGAATTTGCACAGTGATATTTGGAAGCCCAAAGAGGGCTACGGTGAAAAAGGAAATATCCTAAGTTAAAAACTGAAAAGAAACATTCTGAGAAACTCCTTTGTGTTCTGTTAATTCATTTCACAGAGTTACAGCTTTCCCTTCAAGAAGCCTTTCACTAAGTGTGTACTTCTGGAATTGTCAAAGTGATATTTGGAAGCCCATAGAGGGCTATGGTGAAAATGGAAATATCTTCAGTTAAAAACTGGAAAGAAGCTTTCTGAGAAACTGCTTTGTGTTCTGTTAATTAATCTCACAGAGTTACAGATTTCCCCTCAAGTAGCGTTTCGCTAAGACTGCTCTTGGGGAATTTGCAAAGTGCTATTTGGAAGCCCGTAGAGGGCTTTGGTGAAAAAGGAAATATCTTCCGTTAAAAACTGGAAAGAAGCTTTCTGAGAAACTGCTTTGTGTTCTCTTAATTCATTTCACAGATTTACAGCTTTCCCCTCAAAAAGCCTTTCGTTAAGACTCTTCTTGTGGAATTTGCAAAGTGATATTTGGAAGCCCATAGAGGGCTATGATGAAAGAGGAAATATCCTAAGTTAAAAACTGAAAAGAAGCATGCTGAGAAACTGCTTTGTGCTCTGTTAATTCTTGTCACGGAGTTACAGCTTTCCCTTCAAGAAGCCTTTCGCTAAGGCTGTTCTTGTGGAATTGGCAAAGTGATATTTGGAAGCCCATAGAGGGCTATGGTGAAAATGGAAATATCTTCCGTTAAAAACGGGAAAGAAGCTTTCTGAGAAACTGCTTTGTGTTCTGTTAATTCATCTCACAGAGTTACAGCTTTCCCCTCAAGAAGCCTTTCGCTACGACTGTTTTTGTAGAATTTGCAAAGTGATATTCGGAAGGCCATAGAGGGCTATGGTGAAAAAGGAAATAGCCTCCGATAAAAACTGGAAAGAAATTTTCTGAGAAACTGCTTTGTGTTATGTGAATTAATCTCATGGAGTTACAGCTTTCCTTAAAGAAGCCTTTCGCTAAGGTTCTTCTTGCGGAACTTGCAAAGTGATATTTGGAAGCCCATAGAGGGCTATGGTGAAAAAGGAAATATCTTCAGTTAAAAACTGGAAAGAAGCTGTCTGAGAAAGTTCTATGTGTTCTGTTAATTCAACTCACAGAGTTACTGCTTTCCCATCAACAAACCTTTCACTAAGACTGTTCTTGTGGATTTTCCAAAGTGATATTTGGAAGCCCATAGAGGGCTATTTGAAAAAGGAAATATCTTCCGTTAAAAACTGGAAAGAAGCTTTCTGAGAAACTACTTTGTGTTCTGTTAATTCATCTCACAGAGTTACAGCTTTCCCCTCAAGAAGACTTTCCCTAGGACTGTTCTTGAGGAATTTGCAATGTGATATTTGAAAGCCCAGAGAGCGAAATGGTGAAAAAGGAAATATCTTCCTTTAAAATCTGGAAAGAAGCTTTCTGAGAAACTACTTTGTGTTCTGTTAATTCATCTCACAGAGTTACAGCTTTCCCCTCAACAAGCCTTTCGTTAAGACTGTTCTTGTGGAATTTGCAAAGTGATATTTTGAAGCCCATAGAGATCTATGGTGAAAAAGGAAATATCTTCCGTTAAATACTGGAAAGAAGCTTTCTGAGAAACGGCTTTGTGTTCTGTTAATTCATCTCACAGAGTTACAGCTTTCCCTTCAAGAAGCCTTTCGCTAAGGCTGTTCTTGTGGAATTTGCAAAGTGATATTTGGAAGCCCATAGAGGGCTCTGGTGAAAAAGGTAATATCTTCAGTGAAAAAATGGAAAGAAGCTGTCTGAGAAACGGCTTTTTGTTCTGTGAATTCACCTCACAGAGTTACAGCTTTCCCCTCAAGAAGCCTTTCGATAAGGCTGTTCTTGTGGAATTTTCAAAGTGATATTTGGAAGCCCCTAGACGGCTATGGTGAAAAAGGAAATATCTTCAGTTAAAAATTGGAAAGAAGATGTCTGAGAAACTGCTTTGTGTTGTGTTAATTCATCTCACAGTGTTACAGCTTTCCCTCAAGAAGCCTTTTGCTTAGACTGTTCTTGTGGAATTGGCAAAGTGATATTTGGAAGCCCATAGAGGGCTATGGTGAAAAAGGAATATCTTCAGTTAAAAACTGGAAAGAAGCTGTCTGAGAAACTGCTTTGTGTTGTGTTAATTCATCTCACAGAGTTACAGTTTCCCCTCTAGGAGCCTTTCGGTAAGACTGTTCTTTTGGAATTTGCAAAGCATATTTCTAAGCCCATAGAGGGCTATATTGAAAAAGGAAACATCTTCCGTTAAAAACTGGAAAGATGCTTTCCTTGAAACTACTTTGTATTCTGTTAATTCATCTCACAGAATTACAGCTTTCCCTTCAAGAAGCCTTTCTCTAAGCCTGTTCTTGTGGAATTTGCAAAGTGATATTTGGTAGCCCAAAGAGGGCTACGGAGAAAAAGGAAATACCTTCCGTTAAAAATTGGAAAGAAGCTTTCTGAGAAAGTGCTTTGTGTTCTGTTAATTCTCCTCACAGAGATACTGTTTCCCTTCAAGAAGCCTTTCGCTAAGACTGTTCCTGTGGAATTTGCAAAGTGATATTTTGCAGCCCATAGAGATCTATGGTGAAAAAGGAAATATCTTCCGTTAAAAACTGGAAAGAAGCTTTCTGAGAAACGGCTTTGTGTTCTGTTAATTCATCTCACAGCGTTACAGCTTTCCCTTCAAGAAGCCTTTCGCTAAGGCTGTTCTTGTGGAATTTGCACAGTGATATTTGGAACCCCATATAGGGCTATGGTGAAAAAGGAAATATCTTCCGTTAAAAACTGGAAAGAAGCTTTCTGAGAAACTGCTTTGTGTTCTGTTAATTGATCTCACAGAGTTACAGTTTTCCCCTCAAGAAGCCTTTTGCTAAGACTGTGTTTGTGGAATTTGCAAAGAGATATTTGGAAGCTCATGGGGGGCTATGGCGGAAAAGGAAATATCTTCTGTTAAAAACTGGAAAGAAGCTTTCTGAGAAACTGCTTTGTGTTCTGTTAATTCATCTCACAGAGTTACTGCTTTCCCCTCAAGAAGCCTATCGCTAAGACTTTTCTTGTACAATTTGCAAAGTGATATTTGGAAGCCCATAGAGGGCCATATTGAAAAAGGTAATAATTTAAGTTAAAAACTTGAAAGAAGCTTTCTGAGAAACGGCTTTGTGTTTTTTTAATTCATCTCACAGATTTACTGCTATCCCCTCACGAAGCCTTTTGCTAAGACTGTTCTTGTGGAATTTGCACAGTGATATTTGGAAGCCCAAAGAGGGCTACGGTGAAAAAGGAAATATCCTAAGTTAAAAACTGAAAAGAAACATTCTGAGAAACTCCTTTGTGTTCTGTTAATTCATTTCACAGAGTTACAGCTTTCCCTTCAAGAAGCCTTTCACTAAGTGTGTACTTCTGGAATTGTCAAAGTGATATTTGGAAGCCCATAGAGGGCTATGGTGAAAATGGAAATATCTTCAGTTAAAAACTGGAAAGAAGCTTTCTGAGAAACTGCTTTGTGTTCTGTTAATTAATCTCACAGAGTTACAGATTTCCCCTCAAGTAGCGTTTCGCTAAGACTGCTCTTGGGGAATTTGCAAAGTGCTATTTGGAAGCCCGTAGAGGGCTTTGGTGAAAAAGGAAATATCTTCCGTTAAAAACTGGAAAGAAGCTTTCTGAGAAACTGCTTTGTGTTCTCTTAATTCATTTCACAGATTTACAGCTTTCCCCTCAAAAAGCCTTTCGTTAAGACTCTTCTTGTGGAATTTGCAAAGTGATATTTGGAAGCCCATAGAGGGCTATGATGAAAGAGGAAATATCCTAAGTTAAAAACTGAAAAGAAGCATGCTGAGAAACTGCTTTGTGCTCTGTTAATTCTTGTCACGGAGTTACAGCTTTCCCTTCAAGAAGCCTTTCGCTAAGGCTGTTCTTGTGGAATTGGCAAAGTGATATTTGGAAGCCCATAGAGGGCTATGGTGAAAATGGAAATATCTTCCGTTAAAAACGGGAAAGAAGCTTTCTGAGAAACTGCTTTGTGTTCTGTTAATTCATCTCACAGAGTTACAGCTTTCCCCTCAAGAAGCCTTTCGCTACGACTGTTTTTGTAGAATTTGCAAAGTGATATTCGGAAGGCCATAGAGGGCTATGGTGAAAAAGGAAATAGCCTCCGATAAAAACTGGAAAGAAATTTTCTGAGAAACTGCTTTGTGTTCTGTGAATTAATCTCATGGAGTTACAGCTTTCCTTAAAGAAGCCTTTCGCTAAGGTTGTTCTTGCGGAACTTGCAAAGTGATATTTGGAAGCCCATAGAGGGCTATGGTGAAAAAGGAAATATCTTCAGTTAAAAACTGGAAAGAAGCTGTCTGAGAAAGTTCTATGTGTTCTGTTAATTCAACTCACAGAGTTACTGCTTTCCCATCAACAAACCTTTCACTAAGACTGTTCTTGTGGATTTTCCAAAGTGATATTTGGAAGCCCATAGAGGGCTATTTGAAAAAGGAAATATCTTCCGTTAAAAACTGGAAAGAAGCTTTCTGAGAAACTACTTTGTGTTCTGTTAATTCATCTCACAGAGTTACAGCTTTCCCCTCAAGAAGACTTTCCCTAGGACTGTTCTTGAGGAATTTGCAATGTGATATTTGAAAGCCCAGAGAGCGAAATGGTGAAAAAGGAAATATCTTCCTTTAAAATCTGGAAAGAAGCTTTCTGAGAAACTACTTTGTGTTCTGTTAATTCATCTCACAGAGTTACAGCTTTCCCCTCAACAAGCCTTTCGTTAAGACTGTTCTTGTGGAATTGGATAAGTGATATTTGGAAGCCAATAGAGGGTTATGGTAAAAAAGGATATATCTTCCGGTAAAAACTGGAAAGGAGCTTTATGAGAAACTGCTTTGTGTTCTGTTAACTCATCTAACAGAGTTACAGCATTCCCTTCAAGAAGCCTTTCGCTAAGTCTGTTCTTGTGGAATTTGCAAAGTGACTTTTGGAAGCCCATAGAGGGATACGGTGAAAAAGGAAATATCTTCCGTTAAAAACTGGAAAGAAGCTTTCTGAGAAACTGCTTTGTGTTCTGTTAATTCATCTCACAGAGTTACAGCTTTACGCTCAAGAAGCCTTTCGCGAAGACTGTTCTTGTGGAATTTGCAAAGTGATATTTGGAAGTCCATAGAGGGCTATGGTGAAAAAGGAAATATCTTCCGTTAACAACTGGAAAGAATCTTTCTGAGAAACTGCTTTGTGTTCTCTTAATTCATCTCATAGTTACTGCTTTCCCCTCAAGAAGCCTTTCGCTAAGACTGTTCTTGTGGAATTTGCAAAGTGATATTTGGAAGCCCATAAAGGGTTAAGGTGAAAAAGGAAATATTTTCCGTTAAAAACTGGAAAGAAGATTTCTGAGAAACTGCTTTGTTTTCTGTTAATTCATCTCACAGTGTTACAGCTTTCCCCTCAAGAAGCCTTTCGTTAAGACTGTTCTTGTGGAATTTGCAAAGTGATATTTGGGATCCAATAGAGGGCTGTGGTGAAAAAGGAAATATCTTCCGTTAAAAACTGGAAAGAAGGTTTCTGAGAAATTGCTTTGTGTTCTGTTAATTCATCTCACAGAGTTACAGCTTTCCCTTCAAGAAGCCTTTCGCTAAGGCTGTTCTTGTGGAAATTGCAAAGTGATATTTGGTAGCCAATAGAGGGCTACGGTGCAAAAGAAATTATCTTCAGTTAAAAACAGGAAAGAAGCTGTCTGAGAAACTGCTTTGTGTTCTATTAATTCATCGCAAAGAGTTACAGCTTTCCCCTCAAGAAGACTTTCGCTAAGGCTGTTCTTGTGGAATTTGCAAAGTGATTTTCGGAAGCCCATAGAGGGCTATGGTGAAAAAGGAAATATCTTCCGTTAAAAATGGGAAAGAAGTTTTCTGATTTACAGCTTTCCCTTCAAGAAGCCTTTCGCTAAGGCTGTTCTTGTGGAATTTGCAAAGCGATATTTCGAAGCCCATAGAGGGCTATGGTGAAAAAGGAAAGAGCCTCCGTTAAAAACTGGAAAGAAATTTTCTAAGAAATGGCTTTGTCTTCTGTGAATTCATCTCACAGAGTTACAGCTTTCCTTAAAGAAGCCTTTCGCTAAGGTTGTTCTTGCGGAACTTGCAAAGTGATATTTGGAAGCCCATAGAGGGCTATGGTGAAACAGGAAATATCTTCAGTTAAAAACTGGAAAGAAGCTGTCTGAGAAACAACTTTGTGATGTTTTAATTCATCTCTCAGAGTTACAGCTTTCCCCTCAAGAAGAGTTTGCTAAGACTGTTCTTGTGGAATTGGATAAGTGATACTTGGAAGCCCATAGAGGGCTATGGTGAAAAAGGAATATTTTCAATTAAAAACTGGAAAGAAGCTTTCTGAGAAACTGCTTTGTGTTCTCTTAATTCATCTCACAGATTTACAGCTTTCCCCTCAAGAAGCCGTTCGCTAAGACTGTTCTTGTGGAATTTGCAAAGTGATATTTGGAAGTCCATAGAGGGCTATGGTGAAAAAGGAAATATCTTCCGTTAAAAACTGGAAAGGAACTTTCTGAGAAACTGCTTTGTGTTCTGTTAATTCACCTCTCTGAGTTACTGCTTTCCCCTCAAGAAGCGTTTCGCTAAGACTGTTCTTGTGGAATTTTCAAAGTGATATTTCAAAACCCATAGAGGGATATGGTGAAAAAGGCAATATCTTCCTTTTAAAACTGGAAAGAAGCTTTCAGAGAAACTGCTTTGTGTTCGGTTAATTCAACTCACAGAGTTACAGCTTTTCCTTCAAGAGGCCTTTCGCTTTTACTGTTATTGTGGAATTTGCAAAGTGATATTTGGAAGCCCATAGAGGGATATTTTGAAAAAGGAAATATCTTCAGTTAAAAACTGGAAAGAAGCTGTCTGAGAAACTGCTTTGTGTTCTGTTAATTCATCTCACAGAGTTACAGCTTTCCCTTCAAGAATCCTTTCGCGAAGGCTGTTCTTGTGTAATTTGCAAAGGGATATTTGGAAGCCCATAGAGGGCTACGGAGAAAAAGGAAATACCTTCCGTTAAAAATTGGAAAGAAACTTTCTGAGAACCTGCTTTGTGTTCTGTTAATTCACCTCACAGAGTTACTGCTTTCCCTTCAAGAAGCCTTTCGCTAAGCCTGTTCTTGTGGAATTTGCAAAGTGATATTTTGAAGCCCATAGAGATCTATGGTGAAAAAGGAAATATCTTCCGTTAAATACTGGAAAGATGCTTTCCTTGAAACTACTTTGTATTCTGTTAATTCATCTCACAGAATTACAGCTTTCCCTTCAAGAAGCCTTTCTCTAAGCCTGTTCTTGTGGAATTTGCAAAGTGATATTTGGTAGCCCAAAGAGGGCTACGGAGAAAAAGGAAATACCTTCCGTTAAAAATTGGAAAGAAGCTTTCTGAGAAACTGCTTTGTGTTCTGTTAATTCTCCTCACAGAGATACTGTTTCCCTTCAAGAAGCCTTTCGCTAAGACTGTTCCTGTGGAATTTGCAAAGTGATATTTTGCAGCCCATAGAGATCTATGGTGAAAAAGGAAATATCTTCCGTTAAATACTGGAAAGAAGCTTTCGAGAAACGGCTTTGTGTTCTGTTAATTCATCTCACAGAGTTACAGCTTTCCCTTCAAGAAGCCTTTCGCTAAGGCTGTTCTTGTGGAATTTGCAAAGTGATATTTGGAAGCCCATAGAGGGCTCTGGTGAAAAAGGTAATATCTTCAGTGAAAAAATGGAAAGAAGCTGTCTGAGAAACGGCTTTTTGTTCTGTGAATTCACCTCACAGAGTTACAGCTTTCCCCTCAAGAAGCCTTTCGATAAGGCTGTTCTTGTGGAATTTTCAAAGTGATATTTGGAAGCCCCTAGACGGCTATGGTGAAAAAGGAAATATCTTCAGTTAAAAATTGGAAAGAAGATGTCTGAGAAACTGCTTTGTGTTGTGTTAATTCATCTCACAGTGTTACAGCTTTCCCTCAAGAAGCCTTTTGCTTAGACTGTTCTTGTGGAATTGGCAAAGTGATATTTGGAAGCCCATAGAGGGCTATGGTGAAAAAGGAATATCTTCAGTTAAAAACTGGAAAGAAGCTGTCTGAGAAACTGCTTTGTGTTGTGTTAATTCATCTCACAGAGTTACAGTTTCCCCTCTAGGAGCCTTTCGGTAAGACTGTTCTTTTGGAATTTGCAAAGCATATTTCTAAGCCCATAGAGGGCTATATTGAAAAAGGAAACATCTTCCGTTAAAAACTGGAAAGATGCTTTCCTTGAAACTACTTTGTATTCTGTTAATTCATCTCACAGAATTACAGCTTTCCCTTCAAGAAGCCTTTCTCTAAGCCTGTTCTTGTGGAATTTGCAAAGTGATATTTGGTAGCCCAAAGAGGGCTACGGAGAAAAAGGAAATACCTTCCGTTAAAAATTGGAAAGAAGCTTTCTGAGAAACTGCTTTGTGTTCTGTTAATTCTCCTCACAGAGATACTGTTTCCCTTCAAGAAGCCTTTCGCTAAGACTGTTCCTGTGGAATTTGCAAAGTGATATTTTGCAGCCCATAGAGATCTATGGTGAAAAAGGAAATATCTTCCGTTAAAAACTGGAAAGAAGCTTTCTGAGAAACGGCTTTGTGTTCTGTTAATTCATCTCACAGCGTTACAGCTTTCCCTTCAAGAAGCCTTTCGCTAAGGCTGTTCTTGTGGAATTTGCACAGTGATATTTGGAACCCCATATAGGGCTATGGTGAAAAAGGAAATATCTTCCGTTAAAAACTGGAAAGAAGCTTTCTGAGAAACTGCTTTGTGTTCTGTTAATTGATCTCACAGAGTTACAGTTTTCCCCTCAAGAAGCCTTTTGCTAAGACTGTGTTTGTGGAATTTGCAAAGAGATATTTGGAAGCCCATGGGGGGCTATGGCGGAAAAGGAAATATCTTCTGTTAAAAACTGGAAAGAAGCATTCTGAGAAACTGCTTTGTGTTCTGTTAATGCATCTCACAGAGTTACTGCTTTCCCCTCAAGAAGCCTATCGCTAAGACTTTTCTTGTACAATTTGCAAAGTGATATTTGGAAGCCCATAGAGGGCCATATTGAAAAAGGTAATAATTTAAGTTAAAAACTTGAAAGAAGCTTTCTGAGAAACGGCTTTGTGTTTTTTTAATTCATCTCACAGATTTACTGCTATCCCCTCACGAAGCCTTTTGCTAAGACTGTTCTTGTGGAATTTGCACAGTGATATTTGGAAGCCCAAAGAGGGCTACGGTGAAAAAGGAAATATCCTAAGTTAAAAACTGAAAAGAAACATTCTGAGAAACTCCTTTGTGTTCTGTTAATTCATTTCACAGAGTTACAGCTTTCCCTTCAAGAAGCCTTTCACTAAGTGTGTACTTCTGGAATTGTCAAAGTGATATTTGGAAGCCCATAGAGGGCTATGGTGAAAATGGAAATATCTTCAGTTAAAAACTGGAAAGAAGCTTTCTGAGAAACTGCTTTGTGTTCTGTTAATTAATCTCACAGAGTTACAGATTTCCCCTCAAGTAGCGTTTCGCTAAGACTGCTCTTGGGGAATTTGCAAAGTGCTATTTGGAAGCCCGTAGAGGGCTTTGGTGAAAAAGGAAATATCTTCCGTTAAAAACTGGAAAGAAGCTTTCTGAGAAACTGCTTTGTGTTCTCTTAATTCATTTCACAGCTTTACAGCTTTCCCCTCAAAAAGCCTTTCGTTAAGACTCTTCTTGTGGAATTTGCAAAGTGATATTTGGAAGCCCATAGAGGGCTATGATGAAAGAGGAAATATCCTAAGTTAAAAACTGAAAAGAAGCATGCTGAGAAACTGCTTTGTGCTCTGTTAATTCTTGTCACGGAGTTACAGCTTTCCCTTCAAGAAGCCTTTCGCTAAGGCTGTTCTTGTGGAATTGGCAAAGTGATATTTGGAAGCCCATAGAGGGCTATGGTGAAAATGGAAATATCTTCCGTTAAAAACGGGAAAGAAGCTTTCTGAGAAACTGCTTTGTGTTCTGTTAATTCATCTCACAGAGTTACAGCTTTCCCCTCAAGAAGCCTTTCGCTACGACTGTTTTTGTAGAATTTGCAAAGTGATATTCGGAAGGCCATAGAGGGCTATGGTGAAAAAGGAAATAGCCTCCGATAAAAACTGGAAAGAAATTTTCTGAGAAACTGCTTTGTGTTCTGTGAATTAATCTCATGGAGTTACAGCTTTCCTTAAAGAAGCCTTTCGCTAAGGTTCTTCTTGCGGAACTTGCAAAGTGATATTTGGAAGCCCATAGAGGGCTATGGTGAAAAAGGAAATATCTTCAGTTAAAAACTGGAAAGAAGCTGTCTGAGAAAGTTCTATGTGTTCTGTTAATTCAACTCACAGAGTTACTGCTTTCCCATCAACAAACCTTTCACTAAGACTGTTCTTGTGGATTTTCCAAAGTGATATTTGGAAGCCCATAGAGGGCTATTTGAAAAAGGAAATATCTTCCGTTAAAAACTGGAAAGAAGCTTTCTGAGAAACTACTTTGTGTTCTGTTAATTCATCTCACAGAGTTACAGCTTTCCCCTCAAGAAGACTTTCCCTAGGACTGTTCTTGAGGAATTTGCAATGTGATATTTGAAAGCCCAGAGAGCGAAATGGTGAAAAAGGAAATATCTTCCTTTAAAATCTGGAAAGAAGCTTTCTGAGAAACTACTTTGTGTTCTGTTAATTCATCTCACAGAGTTACAGCTTTCCCCTCAACAAGCCTTTCGTTAAGACTGTTCTTGTGGAATTTGCAAAGTGATATTTTGAAGCCCATAGAGATCTATGGTGAAAAAGGAAATATCTTCCGTTAAATACTGGAAAGAAGCTTTCTGAGAAACGGCTTTGTGTTCTGTTAATTCATCTCACAGAGTTACAGCTTTCCCTTCAAGAAGCCTTTCGCTAAGGCTGTTCTTGTGGAATTTGCAAAGTGATATTTGGAAGCCCATAGAGGGCTCTGGTGAAAAAGGTAATATCTTCAGTGAAAAAATGGAAAGAAGCTGTCTGAGAAACGGCTTTTTGTTCTGTGAATTCACCTCACAGAGTTACAGCTTTCCCCTCAAGAAGCCTTTCGATAAGGCTGTTCTTGTGGAATTTTCAAAGTGATATTTGGAAGCCCCTAGACGGCTATGGTGAAAAAGGAAATATCTTCAGTTAAAAATTGGAAAGAAGATGTCTGAGAAACTGCTTTGTGTTGTGTTAATTCATCTCACAGTGTTACAGCTTTCCCTCAAGAAGCCTTTTGCTTAGACTGTTCTTGTGGAATTGGCAAAGTGATATTTGGAAGCCCATAGAGGGCTATGGTGAAAAAGGAATATCTTCAGTTAAAAACTGGAAAGAAGCTGTCTGAGAAACTGCTTTGTGTTGTGTTAATTCATCTCACAGAGTTACAGTTTCCCCTCTAGGAGCCTTTCGGTAAGACTGTTCTTTTGGAATTTGCAAAGCATATTTCTAAGCCCATAGAGGGCTATATTGAAAAAGGAAACATCTTCTGTTAAAAACTGGAAAGATGCTTTCCTTGAAACTACTTTGTATTCTGTTAATTCATCTCACAGAATTACAGCTTTCCCTTCAAGAAGCCTTTCTCTAAGCCTGTTCTTGTGGAATTTGCAAAGTGATATTTGGTAGCCCAAAGAGGGCTACAGAGAAAAAGGAAATACCTTCCGTTAAAAATTGGAAAGAAGCTTTCTGAGAAACTGCTTTGTGTTCTGTTAATTCTCCTCACAGAGATACTGTTTCCCTTCAAGAAGCCCTTCGCTAAGACTGTTCCTGTGGAATTTGCAAAGTGATATTTTGCAGCCCATAGAGATCTATGGTGAAAAAGGAAATATCTTCCGTTAAAAACTGGAAAGAAGCTTTCTGAGAAACGGCTTTGTGTTCTGTTAATTCATCTCACAGCGTTACAGCTTTCCCTTCAAGAAGCCTTTCGCTAAGGCTGTTCTTGTGGAATTTGCACAGTGATATTTGGAACCCCATATAGGGCTATGGTGAAAAAGGAAATATCTTCCGTTAAAAACTGGAAAGAAGCTTTCTGAGAAACTGCTTTGTGTTCTGTTAATTGATCTCACAGAGTTACAGTTTTCCCCTCAAGAAGCCTTTTGCTAAGACTGTGTTTGTGGAATTTGCAAAGAGATATTTGGAAGCCCATGGGGGGCTATGGCGGAAAAGGAAATATCTTCTGTTAAAAACTGGAAAGAAGCATTCTGAGAAACTGCTTTGTGTTCTGTTAATGCATCTCACAGAGTTACTGCTTTCCCCTCAAGAAGCCTATCGCTAAGACTTTTCTTGTACAATTTGCAAAGTGATATTTGGAAGCCCATAGAGGGCCATATTGAAAAAGGTAATAATTTAAGTTAAAAACTTGAAAGAAGCTTTCTGAGAAACGGCTTTGTGTTTTTATAATTCATCTCACAGATTTACTGCTATCCCCTCACGAAGCCTTTTGCTAAGACTGTTCTTGTGGAATTTGCACAGTGATATTTGGAAGCCCAAAGAGGGCTACGGTGAAAAAGGAAATATCCTAAGTTAAAAACTGAAAAGAAACATTCTGAGAAACTCCTTTGTGTTCTGTTAATTCATTTCACAGAGTTACAGCTTTCCCTTCAAGAAGCCTTTCACTAAGTGTGTACTTCTGGAATTGTCAAAGTGATATTTGGAAGCCCATAGAGGGCTATGGTGAAAATGGAAATATCTTCAGTTAAAAACTGGAAAGAAGCTTTCTGAGAAACTGCTTTGTGTTCTGTTAATTAATCTCACAGAGTTACAGATTTCCCCTCAAGTAGCGTTTCGCTAAGACTGCTCTTGGGGAATTTGCAAAGTGCTATTTGGAAGCCCGTAGAGGGCTTTGGTGAAAAAGGAAATATCTTCCGTTAAAAACTGGAAAGAAGCTTTCTGAGAAACTGCTTTGTGTTCTCTTAATTCATTTCACAGATTTACAGCTTTCCCCTCAAAAAGCCTTTCGTTAAGACTCTTCTTGTGGAATTTGCAAAGTGATATTTGGAAGCCCATAGAGGGCTATGATGAAAGAGGAAATATCCTAAGTTAAAAACTGAAAAGAAGCATGCTGAGAAACTGCTTTGTGCTCTGTTAATTCTTGTCACGGAGTTACAACTTTCCCTTCAAGAAGCCTTTCGCTAAGGCTGTTCTTGTGGAATTGGCAAAGTGATATTTGGAAGCCCATAGAGGGCTATGGTGAAAATGGAAATATCTTCCGTTAAAAACAGGAAAGAAGCTTTCTGAGAAACTGCTTTGTGTTCTGTTAATTCATCTCACAGAGTTACAGCTTTCCCCTCAAGAAGCCTTTCGCTACGACTGTTTTTGTAGAATTTGCAAAGTGATATTCGGAAGGCCATAGAGGGCTATGGTGAAAAAGGAAATAGCCTCCGATAAAAACTGGAAAGAAATTTTCTGAGAAACTGCTTTGTGTTCTGTGAATTAATCTCATGGAGTTACAGCTTTCCTTAAAGAAGCCTTTCGCTAAGGTTCTTCTTGCGGAACTTGCAAAGTGATATTTGGAAGCCCATAGAGGGCTATGGTGAAAAAGGAAATATCTTCAGTTAAAAACTGGAAAGAAGCTGTCTGAGAAAGTTCTATGTGTTCTGTTAATTCAACTCACAGAGTTACTGCTTTCCCATCAACAAACCTTTCACTAAGACTGTTCTTGTGGATTTTCCAAAGTGATATTTGGAAGCCCATAGAGGGCTATTTGAAAAAGGAAATATCTTCCGTTAAAAACTGGAAAGAAGCTTTCTGAGAAACTACTTTGTGTTCTGTTAATTCATCTCACAGAGTTACAGCTTTCCCCTCAAGAAGACTTTCCCTAGGACTGTTCTTGAGGAATTTGCAATGTGATATTTGAAAGCCCAGAGAGCGAAATGGTGAAAAAGGAAATATCTTCCTTTAAAATCTGGAAAGAAGCTTTCTGAGAAACTACTTTGTGTTCTGTTAATTCATCTCACAGAGTTACAGCTTTCCCCTCAACAAGCCTTTCGTTAAGACTGTTCTTGTGGAATTTGCAAAGTGATATTTTGAAGCCCATAGAGATCTATGGTGAAAAAGGAAATATCTTCCGTTAAATACTGGAAAGAAGCTTTCTGAGAAACGGCTTTGTGTTCTGTTAATTCATCTCACAGAGTTACAGCTTTCCCTTCAAGAAGCCTTTCGCTAAGGCTGTTCTTGTGGAATTTGCAAAGTGATATTTGGAAGCCCATAGAGGGCTCTGGTGAAAAAGGTAATATCTTCAGTGAAAAAATGGAAAGAAGCTGTCTGAGAAACGGCTTTTTGTTCTGTGAATTCACCTCACAGAGTTACAGCTTTCCCCTCAAGAAGCCTTTCGATAAGGCTGTTCTTGTGGAATTTTCAAAGTGATATTTGGAAGCCCCTAGACGGCTATGGTGAAAAAGGAAATATCTTCAGTTAAAAATTGGAAAGAAGATGTCTGAGAAACTGCTTTGTGTTGTGTTAATTCATCTCACAGTGTTACAGCTTTCCCTCAAGAAGCCTTTTGCTTAGACTGTTCTTGTGGAATTGGCAAAGTGATATTTGGAAGCCCATAGAGGGCTATGGTGAAAAAGGAATATCTTCAGTTAAAAACTGGAAAGAAGCTGTCTGAGAAACTGCTTTGTGTTGTGTTAATTCATCTCACAGAGTTACAGTTTCCCCTCTAGGAGCCTTTCGGTAAGACTGTTCTTTTGGAATTTGCAAAGCATATTTCTAAGCCCATAGAGGGCTATATTGAAAAAGGAAACATCTTCCGTTAAAAACTGGAAAGATGCTTTCCTTGAAACTACTTTGTATTCTGTTAATTCATCTCACAGAATTACAGCTTTCCCTTCAAGAAGCCTTTCTCTAAGCCTGTTCTTGTGGAATTTGCAAAGTGATATTTGGTAGCCCAAAGAGGGCTACGGAGAAAAAGGAAATACCTTCCGTTAAAAATTGGAAAGAAGCTTTCTGAGAAAGTGCTTTGTGTTCTGCTAATTCTCCTCACAGAGATACTGTTTCCCTTCAAGAAGCCTTTCGCTAAGACTGTTCCTGTGGAATTTGCAAAGTGATATTTTGCAGCCCATAGAGATCTATGGTGAAAAAGGAAATATCTTCCGTTAAAAACTGGAAAGAAGCTTTCTGAGAAACGGCTTTGTGTTCTGTTAATTCATCTCACAGCGTTACAGCTTTCCCTTCAAGAAGCCTTTCGCTAAGGCTGTTCTTGTGGAATTTGCACAGTGATATTTGGAACCCCATATAGGGCTATGGTGAAAAAGGAAATATCTTCCGTTAAAAACTGGAAAGAAGCTTTCTGAGAAACTGCTTTGTGTTCTGTTAATTGATCTCACAGAGTTACAGCTTTCCCCTCAAGAAGCCTTTTGCTAAGACTGTGTTTGTGGAATTTGCAAAGAGATATTTGGAAGCCCATGGGGGGCTATGGCGGAAAAGGAAATATCTTCTGTTAAAAACTGGAAAGAAGCATTCTGAGAAACTGCTTTGTGTTCTGTTAATTCATCTCACAGAGTTACTGCTTTCCCCTCAAGAAGCCTATCGCTAAGACTTTTCTTGTACAATTTGCAAAGTGATATTTGGAAGCCCATAGAGGGCCATATTGAAAAAGGTAATAATTTAAGTTAAAAACTTGAAAGAAGCTTTCTGAGAAACGGCTTTGTGTTTTTATAATTCATCTCACAGATTTACTGCTATCCCCTCACGAAGCCTTTTGCTAAGACTGTTCTTGTGGAATTTGCACAGTGATATTTGGAAGCCCAAAGAGGGCTACGGTGAAAAAGGAAATATCCTAAGTTAAAAACTGAAAAGAAACATTCTGAGAAACTCCTTTGTGTTCTGTTAATTCATTTCACAGAGTTACAGCTTTCCCTTCAAGAAGCCTTTCACTAAGTGTGTACTTCTGGAATTGTCAAAGTGATATTTGGAAGCCCATAGAGGGCTATGGTGAAAATGGAAATATCTTCAGTTAAAAACTGGAAAGAAGCTTTCTGAGAAACTGCTTTGTGTTCTGTTAATTAATCTCACAGAGTTACAGATTTCCCCTCAAGTAGCGTTTCGCTAAGACTGCTCTTGGGGAATTTGCAAAGTGCTATTTGGAAGCCCGTAGAGGGCTTTGGTGAAAAAGGAAATATCTTCCGTTAAAAACTGGAAAGAAGCTTTCTGAGAAACTGCTTTGTGTTCTCTTAATTCATTTCACAGCTTTACAGCTTTCCCCTCAAAAAGCCTTTCGTTAAGACTCTTCTTGTGGAATTTGCAAAGTGATATTTGGAAGCCCATAGAGGGCTATGATGAAAGAGGAAATATCCTAAGTTAAAAACTGAAAAGAAGCATGCTGAGAAACTGCTTTGTGCTCTGTTAATTCTTGTCACGGAGTTACAGCTTTCCCTTCAAGAAGCCTTTCGCTAAGGCTGTTCTTGTGGAATTGCCAAAGTGATATTTGGAAGCCCATAGAGGGCTATGGTGAAAATGGAAATATCTTCCGTTAAAAACGGGAAAGAAGCTTTCTGAGAAACTGCTTTGTGTTCTGTTAATTCATCTCACAGAGTTACAGCTTTCCCCTCAAGAAGCCTTTCGCTACGACTGTTTTTGTAGAATTTGCAAAGTGATATTCGGAAGGCCATAGAGGGCTATGGTGAAAAAGGAAATAGCCTCCGATAAAAACTGGAAAGAAATTTTCTGAGAAACTGCTTTGTGTTCTGTGAATTAATCTCATGGAGTTACAGCTTTCCTTAAAGAAGCCTTTCGCTAAGGTTCTTCTTGCGGAACTTGCAAAGTGATATTTGGAAGCCCATAGAGGGCTATGGTGAAAAAGGAAA
Organism: Chlorocebus sabaeus; assembly: GCF_047675955.1. Lineage (NCBI taxonomy): Eukaryota > Metazoa > Chordata > Mammalia > Primates > Cercopithecidae > Chlorocebus > Chlorocebus sabaeus. The sequence goes on along the minus strand of NW_027328358.1, from coordinate 196,170 downwards.
TATCTTCAGTTAAAAACTGGAAAGAAGCTGTCTGAGAAAGTTCTATGTGTTCTGTTAATTCAACTCACAGAGTTACTGCTTTCCCATCAACAAACCTTTCACTAAGACTGTTCTTGTGGATTTTCCAAAGTGATATTTGGAAGCCCATAGAGGGCTATTTGAAAAAGGAAATATCTTCCGTTAAAAACTGGAAAGAAGCTTTCTGAGAAACTACTTTGTGTTCTGTTAATTCATCTCACAGAGTTACAGCTTTCCCCTCAAGAAGACTTTCCCTAGGACTGTTCTTGAGGAATTTGCAATGTGATATTTGAAAGCCCAGAGAGCGAAATGGTGAAAAAGGAAATATCTTCCTTTAAAATCTGGAAAGAAGCTTTCTGAGAAACTACTTTGTGTTCTGTTAATTCATCTCACAGAGTTACAGCTTTCCCCTCAACAAGCCTTTCGTTAAGACTGTTCTTGTGGAATTGGATAAGTGATATTTGGAAGCCAATAGAGGGTTATGGTAAAAAAGGATATATCTTCCGGTAAAAACTGGAAAGGAGCTTTATGAGAAACTGCTTTGTGTTCTGTTAACTCATCTAACAGAGTTACAGCATTCCCTTCAAGAAGCCTTTCGCTAAGTCTGTTCTTGTGGAATTTGCAAAGTGACTTTTGGAAGCCCATAGAGGGATACGGTGAAAAAGGAAATATCTTCCGTTAAAAACTGGAAAGAAGCTTTCTGAGAAACTGCTTTGTGTTCTGTTAATTCATCTCACAGAGTTACAGCTTTACGCTCAAGAAGCCTTTCGCGAAGACTGTTCTTGTGGAATTTGCAAAGTGATATTTGGAAGTCCATAGAGGGCTATGGTGAAAAAGGAAATATCTTCCGTTAACAACTGGAAAGAATCTTTCTGAGAAACTGCTTTGTGTTCTCTTAATTCATCTCATAGTTACTGCTTTCCCCTCAAGAAGCCTTTCGCTAAGACTGTTCTTGTGGAATTTGCAAAGTGATATTTGGAAGCCCATAAAGGGTTAAGGTGAAAAAGGAAATATTTTCCGTTAAAAACTGGAAAGAAGATTTCTGAGAAACTGCTTTGTTTTCTGTTAATTCATCTCACAGTGTTACAGCTTTCCCCTCAAGAAGCCTTTCGTTAAGACTGTTCTTGTGGAATTTGCAAAGTGATATTTGGGATCCAATAGAGGGCTGTGGTGAAAAAGGAAATATCTTCCGTTAAAAACTGGAAAGAAGGTTTCTGAGAAATTGCTTTGTGTTCTGTTAATTCATCTCACAGAGTTACAGCTTTCCCTTCAAGAAGCCTTTCGCTAAGGCTGTTCTTGTGGAAATTGCAAAGTGATATTTGGTAGCCAATAGAGGGCTACGGTGCAAAAGAAATTATCTTCAGTTAAAAACAGGAAAGAAGCTGTCTGAGAAACTGCTTTGTGTTCTATTAATTCATCGCAAAGAGTTACAGCTTTCCCCTCAAGAAGACTTTCGCTAAGGTTGTTCTTGTGGAATTTGCAAAGTGATTTTCGGAAGCCCATAGAGGGCTATGGTGAAAAAGGAAATATCTTCCGTTAAAAATGGGAAAGAAGTTTTCTGATTTACAGCTTTCCCTTCAAGAAGCCTTTCGCTAAGGCTGTTCTTGTGGAATTTGCAAAGCGATATTTCGAAGCCCATAGAGGGCTATGGTGAAAAAGGAAAGAGCCTCCGTTAAAATCTGGAAAGAAATTTTCTAAGAAATGGCTTTGTCTTCTGTGAATTCATCTCACAGAGTTACAGCTTTCCTTAAAGAAGCCTTTCGCTAAGGTTGTTCTTGCGGAACTTGCAAAGTGATATTTGGAAGCCCATAGAGGGCTATGGTGAAACAGGAAATATCTTCAGTTAAAAACTGGAAAGAAGCTGTCTGAGAAACAACTTTGTGATGTTTTAATTCATCTCTCAGAGTTACAGCTTTCCCCTCAAGAAGAGTTTGCTAAGACTGTTCTTGTGGAATTGGATAAGTGATACTTGGAAGCCCATAGAGGGCTATGGTGAAAAAGGAATATTTTCAATTAAAAACTGGAAAGAAGCTTTCTGAGAAACTGCTTTGTGTTCTCTTAATTCATCTCACAGATTTACAGCTTTCCCCTCAAGAAGCCGTTCGCTAAGACTGTTCTTGTGGAATTTGCAAAGTGATATTTGGAAGTCCATAGAGGGCTATGGTGAAAAAGGAAATATCTTCCGTTAAAAACTGGAAAGGAACTTTCTGAGAAACTGCTTTGTGTTCTGTTAATTCACCTCTCTGAGTTACTGCTTTCCCCTCAAGAAGCGTTTCGCTAAGACTGTTCTTGTGGAATTTTCAAAGTGATATTTCAAAACCCATAGAGGGATATGGTGAAAAAGGCAATATCTTCCTTTTAAAACTGGCAAGAAGCTTTCAGAGAAACTGCTTTGTGTTCGGTTAATTCAACTCACAGAGTTACAGCTTTTCCTTCAAGAGGCCTTTCGCTTTTACTGTTATTGTGGAATTTGCAAAGTGATATTTGGAAGCCCATAGAGGGATATTTTGAAAAAGGAAATATCTTCAGTTAAAAACTGGAAAGAAGCTGTCTGAGAAACTGCTTTGTGTTCTGTTAATTCATCTCACAGAGTTACAGCTTTCCCTTCAAGAATCCTTTCGCGAAGGCTGTTCTTGTGTAATTTGCAAAGGGATATTTGGAAGCCCATAGAGGGCTACGGAGAAAAAGGAAATAACTTCCGTTAAAAATTGGAAAGAAACTTTCTGAGAACCTGCTTTGTGTTCTGTTAATTCACCTCACAGAGTTACTGCTTTCCCTTCAAGAAGCCTTTCGCTAAGCCTGTTCTTGTGGAATTTGCAAAGTGATATTTTGAAGCCCATAGAGATCTATGGTGAAAAAGGAAATATCTTCCGTTAAATACTGGAAAGATGCTTTCCTTGAAACTACTTTGTATTCTGTTAATTCATCTCACAGAATTACAGCTTTCCCTTCAAGAAGCCTTTCTCTAAGCCTGTTCTTGTGGAATTTGCAAAGTGATATTTGGTAGCCCAAAGAGGGCTACGGAGAAAAAGGAAATACCTTCCGTTAAAAATTGGAAAGAAGCTTTCTGAGAATCTGCTTTGTGTTCTGTTAATTCTCCTCACAGAGATACTGTTTCCCTTCAAGAAGCCTTTCGCTAAGACTGTTCCTGTGGAATTTGCAAAGTGATATTTTGCAGCCCATAGAGATCTATGGTGAAAAAGGAAATATCTTCCGTTAAATACTGGAAAGAAGCTTTCGAGAAACGGCTTTGTGTTCTGTTAATTCATCTCACAGAGTTACAGCTTTCCCTTCAAGAAGCCTTTCGCTAAGGCTGTTCTTGTGGAATTTGCAAAGTGATATTTGGAAGCCCATAGAGGGCTCTGGTGAAAAAGGTAATATCTTCAGTGAAAAAATGGAAAGAAGCTGTCTGAGAAACGGCTTTTTGTTCTGTGAATTCACCTCACAGAGTTACAGCTTTCCCCTCAAGAAGCCTTTCGATAAGGCTGTTCTTGTGGAATTTTCAAAGTGATATTTGGAAGCCCCTAGACGGCTATGGTGAAAAAGGAAATATCTTCAGTTAAAAATTGGAAAGAAGATGTCTGAGAAACTGCTTTGTGTTGTGTTAATTCATCTCACAGTGTTACAGCTTTCCCTCAAGAAGCCTTTTGCTTAGACTGTTCTTGTGGAATTGGCAAAGTGATATTTGGAAGCCCATAGAGGGCTATGGTGAAAAAGGAATATCTTCAGTTAAAAACTGGAAAGAAGCTGTCTGAGAAACTGCTTTGTGTTGTGTTAATTCATCTCACAGAGTTACAGTTTCCCCTCTAGGAGCCTTTCGGTAAGACTGTTCTTTTGGAATTTGCAAAGCATATTTCTAAGCCCATAGAGGGCTATATTGAAAAAGGAAACATCTTCCGTTAAAAACTGGAAAGATGCTTTCCTTGAAACTACTTTGTATTCTGTTAATTCATCTCACAGAATTACAGCTTTCCCTTCAAGAAGCCTTTCTCTAAGCCTGTTCTTGTGGAATTTGCAAAGTGATATTTGGTAGCCCAAAGAGGGCTACGGAGAAAAAGGAAATACCTTCCGTTAAAAATTGGAAAGAAGCTTTCTGAGAAAGTGCTTTGTGTTCTGTTAATTCTCCTCACAGAGATACTGTTTCCCTTCAAGAAGCCTTTCGCTAAGACTGTTCCTGTGGAATTTGCAAAGTGATATTTTGCAGCCCATAGAGATCTATGGTGAAAAAGGAAATATCTTCCGTTAAAAACTGGAAAGAAGCTTTCTGAGAAACGGCTTTGTGTTCTGTTAATTCATCTCACAGCGTTACAGCTTTCCCTTCAAGAAGCCTTTCGCTAAGGCTGTTCTTGTGGAATTTGCACAGTGATATTTGGAACCCCATATAGGGCTATGGTGAAAAAGGAAATATCTTCCGTTAAAAACTGGAAAGAAGCTTTCTGAGAAACTGCTTTGTGTTCTGTTAATTGATCTCACAGAGTTACAGTTTTCCCCTCAAGAAGCCTTTTGCTAAGACTGTGTTTGTGGAATTTGCAAAGAGATATTTGGAAGCCCATGGGGGGCTATGGCGGAAAAGGAAATATCTTCTGTTAAAAACTGGAAAGAAGCATTCTGAGAAACTGCTTTGTGTTCTGTTAATGCATCTCACAGAGTTACTGCTTTCCCCTCAAGAAGCCTATCGCTAAGACTTTTCTTGTACAATTTGCAAAGTGATATTTGGAAGCCCATAGAGGGCCATATTGAAAAAGGTAATAATTTAAGTTAAAAACTTGAAAGAAGCTTTCTGAGAAACGGCTTTGTGTTTTTTTAATTCATCTCACAGATTTACTGCTATCCCCTCACGAAGCCTTTTGCTAAGACTGTTCTTGTGGAATTTGCACAGTGATATTTGGAAGCCCAAAGAGGGCTACGGTGAAAAAGGAAATATCCTAAGTTAAAAACTGAAAAGAAACATTCTGAGAAACTCCTTTGTGTTCTGTTAATTCATTTCACAGAGTTACAGCTTTCCCTTCAAGAAGCCTTTCACTAAGTGTGTACTTCTGGAATTGTCAAAGTGATATTTGGAAGCCCATAGAGGGCTATGGTGAAAATGGAAATATCTTCAGTTAAAAACTGGAAAGAAGCTTTCTGAGAAACTGCTTTGTGTTCTGTTAATTAATCTCACAGAGTTACAGATTTCCCCTCAAGTAGCGTTTCGCTAAGACTGCTCTTGGGGAATTTGCAAAGTGCTATTTGGAAGCCCGTAGAGGGCTTTGGTGAAAAAGGAAATATCTTCCGTTAAAAACTGGAAAGAAGCTTTCTGAGAAACTGCTTTGTGTTCTCTTAATTCATTTCACAGATTTACAGCTTTCCCCTCAAAAAGCCTTTCGTTAAGACTCTTCTTGTGGAATTTGCAAAGTGATATTTGGAAGCCCATAGAGGGCTATGATGAAAGAGGAAATATCCTAAGTTAAAAACTGAAAAGAAGCATGCTGAGAAACTGCTTTGTGCTCTGTTAATTCTTGTCACGGAGTTACAGCTTTCCCTTCAAGAAGCCTTTCGCTAAGGCTGTTCTTGTGGAATTGGCAAAGTGATATTTGGAAGCCCATAGAGGGCTATGGTGAAAATGGAAATATCTTCCGTTAAAAACGGGAAAGAAGCTTTCTGAGAAACTGCTTTGTGTTCTGTTAATTCATCTCACAGAGTTACAGCTTTCCCCTCAAGAAGCCTTTCGCTACGACTGTTTTTGTAGAATTTGCAAAGTGATATTCGGAAGGCCATAGAGGGCTATGGTGAAAAAGGAAATAGCCTCCGATAAAAACTGGAAAGAAATTTTCTGAGAAACTGCTTTGTGTTCTGTGAATTAATCTCATGGAGTTACAGCTTTCCTTAAAGAAGCCTTTCGCTAAGGTTCTTCTTGCGGAACTTGCAAAGTGATATTTGGAAGCCCATAGAGGGCTATGGTGAAAAAGGAAATATCTTCAGTTAAAAACTGGAAAGAAGCTGTCTGAGAAAGTTCTATGTGTTCTGTTAATTCAACTCACAGAGTTACTGCTTTCCCATCAACAAACCTTTCACTAAGACTGTTCTTGTGGATTTTCCAAAGTGATATTTGGAAGCCCATAGAGGGCTATTTGAAAAAGGAAATATCTTCCGTTAAAAACTGGAAAGAAGCTTTCTGAGAAACTACTTTGTGTTCTGTTAATTCATCTCACAGAGTTACAGCTTTCCCCTCAAGAAGACTTTCCCTAGGACTGTTCTTGAGGAATTTGCAAAGTGATATTTGAAAGCCCAGAGAGCGCAATGGTGAAAAAGGAAATATCTTCCTTTAAAATCTGGAAAGAAGCTTTCTGAGAAACTACTTTGTGTTCTGTTAATTCATCTCACAGAGTTACAGCTTTCCCCTCAACAAGCCTTTCGTTAAGACTGTTCTTGTGGAATTGGATAAGTGATATTTGGAAGCCAATAGAGGGTTATGGTAAAAAAGGATATATCTTCCGGTAAAAACTGGAAAGGAGCTTTATGAGAAACTGCTTTGTGTTCTGTTAACTCATCTAACAGAGTTACAGCATTCCCTTCAAGAAGCCTTTCGCTAAGTCTGTTCTTGTGGAATTTGCAAAGTGACTTTTGGAAGCCCATAGAGGGATACGGTGAAAAAGGAAATATCTTCCGTTAAAAACTGGAAAGAAGCTTTCTGAGAAACTGCTTTGTGTTCTGTTAATTCATCTCACAGAGTTACAGCTTTACGCTCAAGAAGCCTTTCGCGAAGACTGTTCTTGTGGAATTTGCAAAGTGATATTTGGAAGTCCATAGAGGGCTATGGTGAAAAAGGAAATATCTTCCGTTAACAACTGGAAAGAATCTTTCTGAGAAACTGCTTTGTGTTCTCTTAATTCATCTCATAGTTACTGCTTTCCCCTCAAGAAGCCTTTCGCGAAGACTGTTCTTGTGGAATTTGCAAAGTGATATTTGGAAGCCCATAAAGGGTTAAGGTGAAAAAGGAAATATTTTCCGTTAAAAACTGGAAAGAAGATTTCTGAGAAACTGCTTTGTTTTCTGTTAATTCATCTCACAGTGTTACAGCTTTCCCCTCAAGAAGCCTTTCGTTAAGACTGTTCTTGTGGAATTTGCAAAGTGATATTTGGGATCCAATAGAGGGCTGTGGTGAAAAAGGAAATATCTCCCGTTAAAAACTGGAAAGAAGGTTTCTGAGAAATTGCTTTGTGTTCTGTTAATTCATCTCACAGAGTTACAGCTTTCCCTTCAAGAAGCCTTTCGCTAAGGCTGTTCTTGTGGAAATTGCAAAGTGATATTTGGTAGCCAATAGAGGGCTACGGTGCAAAAGAAATTATCTTCAGTTAAAAACAGGAAAGAAGCTGTCTGAGAAACTGCTTTGTGTTCTATTAATTCATCGCAAAGAGTTACAGCTTTCCCCTCAAGAAGACTTTCGCTAAGGCTGTCCTTGTGGAATTTGCAAAGTGATTTTCGGAAGCCCATAGAGGGCTATGGTGAAAAAGGAAATATCTTCCGTTAAAAATGGGAAAGAAGTTTTCTGATTTACAGCTTCCCTTCAAGAAGCCTTTCGCTAAGGCTGTTCTTGTGGAATTTGCAAAGCGATATTTCGAAGCCCATAGAGGGCTATGGTGAAAAAGGAAAGAGCCTCCGTTAAAAACTGGAAAGAAATTTTCTAAGAAATGGCTTTGTCTTCTGTGAATTCATCTCACAGAGTTACAGCTTTCCTTAAAGAAGCCTTTCGCTAAGGTTGTTCTTGCGGAACTTGCAAAGTGATATTTGGAAGCCCATAGAGGGCTATGGTGAAACAGGAAATATCTTCAGTTAAAAACTGGAAAGAAGCTGTCTGAGAAACAACTTTGTGATGTTTAATTCATCTCTCAGAGTTACAGCTTTCCCCTCAAGAAGAGTTTTGCTAAGACTGTTCTTGTGGAACTGGATAAGTGATACTTGGAAGCCCATAGAGGGCTATGGTGAAAAAGGAATATTTTCAATTAAAAACTGGAAAGAAGCTTTCTGAGAAACTGCTTTGTGTTCTTTTAATTCATCTCACAGATTTACAGCTTTCCCCTCAAGAAGCCGTTCGCTAAGACTGTTCTTGTGGAATTTGCAAAGTGATATTTGGAAGTACATAGAGGGCTATGGTGAAAAAGGAAATATCTTCCGTTAAAAACTGGAAAGGAACTTTCTGAGAAACTGCTTTGTGTTCTGTTAATTCACCTCTCTGAGTTACTGCTTTCCCCTCAAGAAGCGTTTCGCTAAGACTGTTCTTGTGGAATTTTCAAAGTGATATTTCAAAACCCATAGAGGGATATGGTGAAAAAGGCAATCTCTTCCTTTTAAAACTGGAAAGAAGCTTTCAGAGAAACTGCTTTGTGTTCGGTTAATTCAACTCACAGAGTTACAGCTTTTCCTTCAAGAGGCCTTTCGCTTTTACTGTTATTGTGGAATTTGCAAAGTGATATTTGGAAGCCCATAGAGGGATATTTAGAAAAAGGAAATATCTTCAGTTAAAAACTGGAAAGAAGCTGTCTGAGAAACTGCTTTGTGTTCTGTTAATTCATCTCACAGAGTTACAGCTTTCCCTTCAAGAATCCTTTCGCGAAGGCTGTTCTTGTGTAATTTGCAAAGGGATATTTGGAAGCCCATAGAGGGCTACGGAGAAAAAGGAAATACCTTCCGTTAAAAATTGGAAAGAAACTTTCTGAGAACCTGCTTTGTGTTCTGTTAATTCACCTCACAGAGTTACTGCTTTCCCTTCAAGAAGCCTTTCGCTAAGCCTGTTCTTGTGGAATTTGCAAAGTGATATTTTGAAGCCCATAGAGATCTATGGTGAAAAAGGAAATATCTTCCGTTAAATACTGGAAAGAAGCTTTCTGAGAAACGGCTTTGTGTTCTGTTAATTCATCTCACAGAGTTACAGCTTTCCCTTCAAGAAGCCTTTCGCTAAGGCTGTTCTTGTGGAATTTGCAAAGTGATATTTGGAAGCCCATAGAGGGCTCTGGTGAAAAAGGTAATATCTTCAGTGAAAAAATGGAAAGAAGCTGTCTGAGAAACGGCTTTTTGTTCTGTGAATTCACCTCACAGAGTTACAGCTTTCCCCTCAAGAAGCCTTTCGATAAGGCTGTTCTTGTGGAATTTTCAAAGTGATATTTGGAAGCCCCTAGACGGCTATGGTGAAAAAGGAAATATCTTCAGTTAAAAATTGGAAAGAAGATGTCTGAGAAACTGCTTTGTGTTGTGTTAATTCATCTCACAGTGTTACAGCTTTCCCTCAAGAAGCCTTTTGCTTAGACTGTTCTTGTGGAATTGGCAAAGTGATATTTGGAAGCCCATAGAGGGCTATGGTGAAAAAGGAATATCTTCAGTTAAAAACTGGAAAGAAGCTGTCTGAGAAACTGCTTTGTGTTGTGTTAATTCATCTCACAGAGTTACAGTTTCCCCTCTAGGAGCCTTTCGGTAAGACTGTTCTTTTGGAATTTGCAAAGCATATTTCTAAGCCCATAGAGGGCTATATTGAAAAAGGAAACATCTTCCGTTAAAAACTGGAAAGATGCTTTCCTTGAAACTACTTTGTATTCTGTTAATTCATCTCACAGAATTACAGCTTTCCCTTCAAGAAGCCTTTCTCTAAGCCTGTTCTTGTGGAATTTGCAAAGTGATATTTGGTAGCCCAAAGAGGGCTACGGAGAAAAAGGAAATACCTTCCGTTAAAAATTGGAAAGAAGCTTTCTGAGAAAGTGCTTTGTGTTCTGTTAATTCTCCTCACAGAGATACTGTTTCCCTTCAAGAAGCCTTTCGCTAAGACTGTTCCTGTGGAATTTGCAAAGTGATATTTTGCAGCCCATAGAGATCTATGGTGAAAAAGGAAATATCTTCCGTTAAAAACTGGAAAGAAGCTTTCTGAGAAACGGCTTTGTGTTCTGTTAATTCATCTCACAGCGTTACAGCTTTCCCTTCAAGAAGCCTTTCGCTAAGGCTGTTCTTGTGGAATTTGCACAGTGATATTTGGAAGCCCATATAGGGCTATGGTGAAAAAGGAAATATCTTCCGTTAAAAACTGGAAAGAAGCTTTCTGAGAAACTGCTTTGTGTTCTGTTAATTGATCTCACAGAGTTACAGCTTTCCCCTCAAGAAGCCTTTTGCTAAGACTGTGTTTGTGGAATTTGCAAAGAGATATTTGGAAGCCCATGGGGGGCTATGGCGGAAAAGGAAATATCTTCTGTTAAAAACTGGAAAGAAGCATTCTGAGAAACTGCTTTGTGTTCTGTTAATTCATCTCACAGAGTTACTGCTTTCCCCTCAAGAAGCCTATCGCTAAGACTTTTCTTGTACAATTTGCAAAGTGATATTTGGAAGCCCATAGAGGGCCATATTGAAAAAGGTAATAATTTAAGTTAAAAACTTGAAAGAAGCTTTCTGAGAAACGGCTTTGTGTTTTTTAAATTCATCTCACAGATTTACTGCTATCCCCTCACGAAGCCTTTTGCTAAGACTGTTCTTGTGGAATTTGCACAGTGATATTTGGAAGCCCAAAGAGGGCTACGGTGAAAAAGGAAATATCCTAAGTTAAAAACTGAAAAGAAGCATTCTGAGAAACTCCTTTGTGTTCTGTTAATTCATTTCACAGAGTTACAGCTTTCCCTTCAAGAAGCCTTTCACAAAGTGTGTACTTCTGGAATTGTCAAAGTGATATTTGGAAGCCCATAGAGGGCTACGGTGAAAATGGAAATATCTTCAGTTAAAAACTGGAAAGAAGCTTTCTGAGAAACTGCTTTGTGTTCTGTTAATTAATCTCACAGAGTTACAGATTTCCCCTCAAGTAGCGTTTCGCTAAGACTGCTCTTGGGGAATTTGCAAAGTGCTATTTGGAAGCCCGTAGAGGGCTTTGGTGAAAAAGGAAATATCTTCCGTTAAAAACTGGAAAGAAGCTTTCTGAGAAACTGCTTTGTGTTCTCTTAATTCATTTCACAGCTTTACAGCTTTCCCCTCAAAAAGCCTTTCGTTAAGACTCTTCTTGTGGAATTTGCACAGTGATATTTGGAAGCCCATAGAGGGCTATGATGAAAGAGGAAATATCCTAAGTTAAAAACTGAAAAGAAGCATGCTGAGAAACTGCTTTGTGCTCTGTTAATTCTTGTCACGGGGTTACAGCTTTCCCTTCAAGAAGCCTTTCGCTAAGGCTGTTCTTGTGGAATTGGCAAAGTGATATTTGGAAGCCCATAGAGGGCTATGGTGAAAATGGAAATATCTTCCGTTAAAAACGGGAAAGAAGCTTTCTGAGAAACTGCTTTGTGTTCTGTTAATTCATCTCACAGAGTTACAGCTTTCCCCTCAAGAAGCCTTTCGCTACGACTGTTTTTGTAGAATTTGCAAAGTGATATTCGGAAGGCCATAGAGGGCTATGGTGAAAAAGGAAATAGCCTCCGATAAAAACTGGAAAGAAATTTTCTGAGAAACTGCTTTGTGTTCTGTGAATTAATCTCATGGAGTTACAGCTTTCCTTAAAGAAGCCTTTCGCTAAGGTTCTTCTTGCGGAACTTGCAAAGTGATATTTGGAAGCCCATAGAGGGCTATGGTGAAAAAGGAAATATCTTCAGTTAAAAACTGGAAAGAAGCTGTCTGAGAAAGTTCTATGTGTTCTGTTAATTCAACTCACAGAGTTACTGCTTTCCCATCAACAAACCTTTCACTAAGACTGTTCTTGTGGATTTTCCAAAGTGATATTTGGAAGCCCATAGAGGGCTATTTGAAAAAGGAAATATCTTCCGTTAAAAACTGGAAAGAAGCTTTCTGAGAAACTACTTTGTGTTCTGTTAATTCATCTCACAGAGTTACAGCTTTCCCCTCAAGAAGACTTTCCCTAGGACTGTTCTTGAGGAATTTGCAAAGTGATATTTGAAAGCCCAGAGAGCGCAATGGTGAAAAAGGAAATATCTTCCTTTAAAATCTGGAAAGAAGCTTTCTGAGAAACTACTTTGTGTTCTGTTAATTCATCTCACAGAGTTACAGCTTTCCCCTCAACAAGCCTTTCGTTAAGACTGTTCTTGTGGAATTGGATAAGTGATATTTGGAAGCCAATAGAGGGTTATGGTAAAAAAGGATATATCTTCCGGTAAAAACTGGAAAGGAGCTTTATGAGAAACTGCTTTGTGTTCTGTTAACTCATCTAACAGAGTTACAGCATTCCCTTCAAGAAGCCTTTCGCTAAGTCTGTTCTTGTGGAATTTGCAAAGTGACTTTTGGAAGCCCATAGAGGGATACGGTGAAAAAGGAAATATCTTCCGTTAAAAACTGGAAAGAAGCTTTCTGAGAAACTGCTTTGTGTTCTGTTAATTCATCTCACAGAGTTACAGCTTTACGCTCAAGAAGCCTTTCGCGAAGACTGTTCTTGTGGAATTTGCAAAGTGATATTTGGAAGTCCATAGAGGGCTATGGTGAAAAAGGAAATATCTTCCGTTAACAACTGGAAAGAATCTTTCTGAGAAACTGCTTTGTGTTCTCTTAATTCATCTCATAGTTACTGCTTTCCCCTCAAGAAGCCTTTCGCTAAGACTGTTCTTGTGGAATTTGCAAAGTGATATTTGGAAGCCCATAAAGGGTTAAGGTGAAAAAGGAAATATTTTCCGTTAAAAACTGGAAAGAAGATTTCTGAGAAACTGCTTTGTTTTCTGTTAATTCATCTCACAGTGTTACAGCTTTCCCCTCAAGAAGCCTTTCGTTAAGACTGTTCTTGTGGAATTTGCAAAGTGATATTTGGGATCCAATAGAGGGCTGTGGTGAAAAAGGAAATATCTTCCGTTAAAAACTGGAAAGAAGGTTTCTGAGAAATTGCTTTGTGTTCTGTTAATTCATCTCACAGAGTTACAGCTTTCCCTTCAAGAAGTCTTTCGCTAAGGCTGTTCTTGTGGAAATTGCAAAGTGATATTTGGTAGCCAATAGAGGGCTACGGTGCAAAAGAAATTATCTTCAGTTAAAAACAGGAAAGAAGCTGTCTGAGAAACTGCTTTGTGTTCTATTAATTCATCGCAAAGAGTTACAGCTTTCCCCTCAAGAAGACTTTCGCTAAGGCTGTTCTTGTGGAATTTGCAAAGTGATTTTCGGAAGCCCATAGAGGGCTATGGTGAAAAAGGAAATATCTTCCGTTAAAAATGGGAAAGAAGTTTTCTGATTTACAGCTTTCCCTTCAAGAAGCCTTTCGCTAAGGCTGTTCTTGTGGAATTTGCAAAGCGATATTTCGAAGCCCATAGAGGGCTATGGTGAAAAAGGAAAGAGCCTCCGTTAAAAACTGGAAAGAAATTTTCTAAGAAATGGCTTTGTCTTCTGTGAATTCATCTCACAGAGTTACAGCTTTCCTTAAAGAAGCCTTTCGCTAAGGTTGTTCTTGCGGAACTTGCAAAGTGATATTTGGAAGCCCATAGAGGGCTATGGTGAAACAGGAAATATCTTCAGTTAAAAACTGGAAAGAAGCTGTCTGAGAAACAACTTTGTGATGTTTTAATTCATCTCTCAGAGTTACAGCGTTCCCCTCAAGAAGAGTTTTGCTAAGACTGTTCTTGTGGAATTGGATAAGTGATACTTGGAAGCCCATAGAGGGCTATGGTGAAAAAGGAATATTTTCAATTAAAAACTGGAAAGAAGCTTTCTGAGAAACTGCTTTGTGTTCTCTTAATTCATCTCACAGATTTACAGCTTTCCCCTCAAGAAGCCGTTCGCTAAGACTGTTCTTGTGGAATTTGCAAAGTGATATTTGGAAGTCCATAGAGGGCTATGGTGAAAAAGGAAATATCTTCCGTTAAAAACTGGAAAGGAACTTTCTGAGAAACTGCTTTGTGTTCTGTTAATTCACCTCTCTGAGTTACTGCTTTCCCCTCAAGAAGCGTTTCGCTAAGACTGTTCTTGTGGAATTTTCAAAGTGATATTTCAAAACCCATAGAGGGATATGGTGAAAAAGGCAATATCTTCCTTTTAAAACTGGAAAGAAGCTTTCAGAGAAACTGCTTTGTGTTCGGTTAATTCAACTCACAGAGTTACAGCTTTTCCTTCAAGAGGCCTTTCGCTTTTACTGTTATTGTGGAATTTGCAAAGTGATATTTGGAAGCCCATAGAGGGATATTTAGGAAAAGGAAATATCTTCAGTTAAAAACTGGAAAGAAGCTGTCTGAGAAACTGCTTTGTGTTCTGTTAATTCATCTCACAGAGTTACAGCTTTCCCTTCAAGAATCCTTTCGCGAAGGCTGTTCTTGTGTAATTTGCAAAGGGATATTTGGAAGCCCATAGAGGGCTACGGAGAAAAAGGAAATACCTTCCGTTAAAAATTGGAAAGAAACTTTCTGAGAACCTGCTTTGTGTTCTGTTAATTCACCTCACAGAGTTACTGCTTTCCCTTCAAGAAGCCTTTCGCTAAGCCTGTTCTTGTGGAATTTGCAAAGTGATATTTTGAAGCCCATAGAGATCTATGGTGAAAAAGGAAATATCTTCCGTTAAATACTGGAAAGAAGCTTTCTGAGAAACGGCTTTGTGTTCTGTTAATTCATCTCACAGAGTTACAGCTTTCCCTTCAAGAAGCCTTTCGCTAAGGCTGTTCTTGTGGAATTTGCAAAGTGATATTTGGAAGCCCATAGAGGGCTCTGGTGAAAAAGGTAATATCTTCAGTGAAAAAATGGAAAGAAGCTGTCTGAGAAACGGCTTTTTGTTCTGTGAATTCACCTCACAGAGTTACAGCTTTCCCCTCAAGAAGCCTTTCGATAAGGCTGTTCTTGTGGAATTTTCAAAGTGATATTTGGAAGCCCCTAGACGGCTATGGTGAAAAAGGAAATATCTTCAGTTAAAAATTGGAAAGAAGATGTCTGAGAAACTGCTTTGTGTTGTGTTAATTCATCTCACAGTGTTACAGCTTTCCCTCAAGAAGCCTTTTGCTTAGACTGTTCTTGTGGAATTGGCAAAGTGATATTTGGAAGCCCATAGAGGGCTATGGTGAAAAAGGAATATCTTCAGTTAAAAACTGGAAAGAAGCTGTCTGAGAAACTGCTTTGTGTTGTGTTAATTCATCTCACAGAGTTACAGTTTCCCCTCTAGGAGCCTTTCGGTAAGACTGTTCTTTTGGAATTTGCAAAGCATATTTCTAAGCCCATAGAGGGCTATATTGAAAAAGGAAACATCTTCCGTTAAAAACTGGAAAGATGCTTTCCTTGAAACTACTTTGTATTCTGTTAATTCATCTCACAGAATTACAGCTTTCCCTTCAAGAAGCCTTTCTCTAAGCCTGTTCTTGTGGAATTTGCAAAGTGATATTTGGTAGCCCAAAGAGGGCTACGGAGAAAAAGGAAATACCTTCCGTTAAAAATTGGAAAGTAGCTTTCTGAGAAACTGCTTTGTGTTCTGTTAATTCTCCTCACAGAGATACTGTTTCCCTTCAAGAAGCCTTTCGCTAAGACTGTTCCTGTGGAATTTGCAAAGTGATATTTTGCAGCCCATAGAGATCTATGGTGAAAAAGGAAATATCTTCCGTTAAAAACTGGAAAGAAGCTTTCTGAGAAACGGCTTTGTGTTCTGTTAATTCATCTCACAGCGTTACAGCTTTCCCTTCAAGAAGCCTTTCGCTAAGGCTGTTCTTGTGGAATTTGCACAGTGATATTTGGAAGCCCATATAGGGCTATGGTGAAAAAGGAAATATCTTCCGTTAAAAACTGGAAAGAAGCTTTCTGAGAAACTGCTTTGTGTTCTGTTAATTGATCTCACAGAGTTACAGCTTTCCCCTCAAGAAGCCTTTTGCTAAGACTGTGTTTGTGGAATTTGCAAAGAGATATTTGGAAGCCCATGGGGGGCTATGGCGGAAAAGGAAATATCTTCTGTTAAATACTGGAAAGAAGCATTCTGAGAAACTGCTTTGTGTTCTGTTAATTCATCTCACAGAGTTACTGCTTTCCCCTCAAGAAGCCTATCGCTAAGACTTTTCTTGTACAATTTGCAAAGTGATATTTGGAAGCCCATAGAGGGCCATATTGAAAAAGGTAATAATTTAAGTTAAAAACTTGAAAGAAGCTTTCTGAGAAACGGCTTTGTGTTTTTTAAATTCATCTCACAGATTTACTGCTATCCCCTCACGAAGCCTTTTGCTAAGACTGTTCTTGTGGAATTTGCACAGTGATATTTGGAAGCCCAAAGAGGGCTACGGTGAAAAAGGAAATATCCTAAGTTAAAAACTGAAAAGAAGCATTCTGAGAAACTCCTTTGTGTTCTGTTAATTCATTTCACAGAGTTACAGCTTTCCCTTCAAGAAGCCTTTCACAAAGTGTGTACTTCTGGAATTGTCAAAGTGATATTTGGAAGCCCATAGAGGGCTATGGTGAAAATGGAAATATATTCAGTTAAAAACTGGAAAGAAGCTTTCTGAGAAACTGCTTTGTGTTCTGTTAATTAATCTCACAGAGTTACAGATTTCCCCTCAAGTAGCGTTTCGCTAAGACTGCTCTTGGGGAATTTGCAAAGTGCTATTTGGAAGCCCGTAGAGGGCTTTGGTGAAAAAGGAAATATCTTCCGTTAAAAACTGGAAAGAAGCTTTCTGAGAAACTGCTTTGTGTTCTCTTAATTCATTTCACAGCTTTACAGCTTTCCCCTCAAAAAGCCTTTCGTTAAGACTCTTCTTGTGGAATTTGCAAAGTGATATTTGGAAGCCCATAGAGGGCTATGATGAAAGAGGAAATATCCTAAGTTAAAAACTGAAAAGAAGCATGCTGAGAAACTGCTTTGTGCTCTGTTAATTCTTGTCACGGGGTTACAGCTTTCCCTTCAAGAAGCCTTTCGCTAAGGCTGTTCTTGTGGAATTGGCAAAGTGATATTTGGAAGCCCATAGAGGGCTATGGTGAAAATGGAAATATCTTCCGTTAAAAACGGGAAAGAAGCTTTCTGAGAAACTGCTTTGTGTTCTGTTAATTCATCTCACAGAGTTACAGCTTTCCCCTCAAGAAGCCTTTCGCTACGACTGTTTTTGTAGAATTTGCAAAGTGATATTCGGAAGGCCATAGAGGGCTATGGTGAAAAAGGAAATAGCCTCCGATAAAAACTGGAAAGAAATTTTCTGAGAAACTGCTTTGTGTTCTGTGAATTAATCTCATGGAGTTACAGCTTTCCTTAAAGAAGCCTTTCGCTAAGGTTCTTCTTGCGGAACTTGCAAAGTGATATTTGGAAGCCCATAGAGGGCTATGGTGAAAAAGGAAATATCTTCAGTTAAAAACTGGAAAGAAGCTGTCTGAGAAAGTTCTATGTGTTCTGTTAATTCAACTCACAGAGTTACTGCTTTCCCATCAACAAACCTTTCACTAAGACTGTTCTTGTGGATTTTCCAAAGTGATATTTGGAAGCCCATAGAGGGCTATTTGAAAAAGGAAATATCTTCCGTTAAAAACTGGAAAGAAGCTTTCTGAGAAACTACTTTGTGTTCTGTTAATTCATCTCACAGAGTTACAGCTTTCCCCTCAAGAAGACTTTCCCTAGGACTGTTCTTGAGGAATTTGCAAAGTGATATTTGAAAGCCCAGAGAGCGCAATGGTGAAAAAGGAAATATCTTCCTTTAAAATCTGGAAAGAAGCTTTCTGAGAAACTACTTTGTGTTCTGTTAATTCATCTCACAGAGTTACAGCTTTCCCCTCAACAAGCCTTTCGTTAAGACTGTTCTTGTGGAATTGGATAAGTGATATTTGGAAGCCAATAGAGGGTTATGGTAAAAAAGGATATATCTTCCGGTAAAAACTGGAAAGGAGCTTTATGAGAAACTGCTTTGTGTTCTGTTAACTCATCTAACAGAGTTACAGCATTCCCTTCAAGAAGCCTTTCGCTAAGTCTGTTCTTGTGGAATTTGCAAAGTGACTTTTGGAAGCCCATAGAGGGATACGGTGAAAAAGGAAATATCTTCCGTTAAAAACTGGAAAGAAGCTTTCTGAGAAACTGCTTTGTGTTCTGTTAATTCATCTCACAGAGTTACAGCTTTACGCTCAAGAAGCCTTTCGCGAAGACTGTTCTTGTGGAATTTGCAAAGTGATATTTGGAAGTCCATAGAGGGCTATGGTGAAAAAGGAAATATCTTCCGTTAACAACTGGAAAGAATCTTTCTGAGAAACTGCTTTGTGTTCTCTTAATTCATCTCATAGTTACTGCTTTCCCCTCAAGAAGCCTTTCGCTAAGACTGTTCTTGTGGAATTTGCAAAGTGATATTTGGAAGCCCATAAAGGGTTAAGGTGAAAAAGGAAATATTTTCCGTTAAAAACTGGAAAGAAGATTTCTGAGAAACTGCTTTGTTTTCTGTTAATTCATCTCACAGTGTTACAGCTTTCCCCTCAAGAAGCCTTTCGTTAAGACTGTTCTTGTGGAATTTGCAAAGTGATATTTGGGATCCAATAGAGGGCTGTGGTGAAAAAGGAAATATCTTCCGTTAAAAACTGGAAAGAAGGTTTCTGAGAAATTGCTTTGTGTTCTGTTAATTCATCTCACAGAGTTACAGCTTTCCCTTCAAGAAGTCTTTCGCTAAGGCTGTTCTTGTGGAAATTGCAAAGTGATATTTGGTAGCCAATAGAGGGCTACGGTGCAAAAGAAATTATCTTCAGTTAAAAACAGGAAAGAAGCTGTCTGAGAAACTGCTTTGTGTTCAATTAATTCATCGCAAAGAGTTACAGCTTTCCCCTCAAGAAGACTTTCGCTAAGGCTGTCCTTGTGGAATTTGCAAAGTGATTTTCGGAAGCCCATAGAGGGCTATGGTGAAAAAGGAAATATCTTCCGTTAAAAATGGGAAAGAAGTTTTCTGATTTACAGCTTTCCCTTCAAGAAGCCTTTCGCTAAGGCTGTTCTTGTGGAATTTGCAAAGCGATATTTCGAAGCCCATAGAGGGCTATGGTGAAAAAGGAAAGAGCCTCCGTTAAAAACTGGAAAGAAATTTTCTAAGAAATGGCTTTGTCTTCTGTGAATTCATCTCACAGAGTTACAGCTTTCCTTAAAGAAGCCTTTCGCTAAGGTTGTTCTTGCGGAACTTGCAAAGTGATATTTGGAAGCCCATAGAGGGCTATGGTGAAACAGGAAATATCTTCAGTTAAAAACAGGAAAGAAGCTGTCTGAGAAACAACTTTGTGATGTTTTAATTCATCTCTCAGAGTTACAGCTTTCCCCTCAAGAAGAGTTTTGCTAAGACTGTTCTTGTGGAATTGGATAAGTGATACTTGGAAGCCCATAGAGGGCTATGGTGAAAAAGGAATATTTTCAATTAAAAACTGGAAAGAAGCTTTCTGAGAAACTGCTTTGTGTTCTTTTAATTCATCTCACAGATTTACAGCTTTCCCCTCAAGAAGCCGTTCGCTAAGACTGTTCTTGTGGAATTTGCAAAGTGATATTTGGAAGTCCATAGAGGGCTATGGTGAAAAAGGAAATATCTTCCGTTAAAAACTGCAAAGGAACGTTCTGAGAAACTGCTTTGTGTTCTGTTAATTCACCTCTCTGAGTTACTGCTTTCCCCTCAAGAAGCGTTTCGCTAAGACTGTTCTTGTGGAATTTTCAAAGTGATATTTCAAAACCCATAGAGGGATATGGTGAAAAAGGCAATATCTTCCTTTTAAAACTGGAAAGAAGCTTTCAGAGAAACTGCTTTGTGTTCGGTTAATTCAACTCACAGAGTTACAGCTTTTCCTTCAAGAGGCCTTTCGCTTTTACTGTTATTGTGGAATTTGCAAAGTGATATTTGGAAGCCCATAGAGGGATATTTAGGAAAAGGAAATATCTTCAGTTAAAAACTGGAAAGAAGCTGTCTGAGAAACTGCTTTGTGTTCTGTTAATTCATCTCACAGAGTTACAGCTTTCCCTTCAAGAATCCTTTCGCGAAGGCTGTTCTTGTGTAATTTGCAAAGGGATATTTGGAAGCCCATAGAGGGCTACGGAGAAAAAGGAAATACCTTCCGTTAAAAATTGGAAAGAAACTTTCTGAGAACCTGCTTTGTGTTCTGTTAATTCACCTCACAGAGTTACTGCTTTCCCTTCAAGAAGCCTTTCGCTAAGCCTGTTCTTGTGGAATTTGCAAAGTGATATTTTGAAGCCCATAGAGATCTATGGTGAAAAAGGAAATATCTTCCGTTAAATACTGGAAAGAAGCTTTCTGAGAAACGGCTTTGTGTTCTGTTAATTCATCTCACAGAGTTACAGCTTTCCCTTCAAGAAGCCTTTCGCTAAGGCTGTTCTTGTGGAATTTGCAAAGTGATATTTGGAAGCCCATAGAGGGCTCTGGTGAAAAAGGTAATATCTTCAGTGAAAAAATGGAAAGAAGCTGTCTGAGAAACGGCTTTTTGTTCTGTGAATTCACCTCACAGAGTTACAGCTTTCCCCTCAAGAAGCCTTTCGATAAGGCTGTTCTTGTGGAATTTTCAAAGTGATATTTGGAAGCCCCTAGACGGCTATGGTGAAAAAGGAAATATCTTCAGTTAAAAATTGGAAAGAAGATGTCTGAGAAACTGCTTTGTGTTGTGTTAATTCATCTCACAGTGTTACAGCTTTCCCTCAAGAAGCCTTTTGCTTAGACTGTTCTTGTGGAATTGGCAAAGTGATATTTGGAAGCCCATAGAGGGCTATGGTGAAAAAGGAATATCTTCAGTTAAAAACTGGAAAGAAGCTGTCTGAGAAACTGCTTTGTGTTGTGTTAATTCATCTCACAGAGTTACAGTTTCCCCTCTAGGAGCCTTTCGGTAAGACTGTTCTTTTGGAATTTGCAAAGCATATTTCTAAGCCCATAGAGGGCTATATTGAAAAAGGAAACATCTTCCGTTAAAAACTGGAAAGATGCTTTCCTTGAAACTACTTTGTATTCTGTTAATTCATCTCACAGAATTACAGCTTTCCCTTCAAGAAGCCTTTCTCTAAGCCTGTTCTTGTGGAATTTGCAAAGTGATATTTGGTAGCCCAAAGAGGGCTACGGAGAAAAAGGAAATACCTTCCGTTAAAAATTGGAAAGAAGCTTTCTGAGAAACTGCTTTGTGTTCTGTTAATTCTCCTCACAGAGATACTGTTTCCCTTCAAGAAGCCTTTCGCTAAGACTGTTCCTGTGGAATTTGCAAAGTGATATTTTGCAGTCCATAGAGATCTATGGTGAAAAAGGAAATATCTTCCGTTAAAAACTGGAAAGAAGCTTTCTGAGAAACGGCTTTGTGTTCTGTTAATTCATCTCACAGCGTTACAGCTTTCCCTTCAAGAAGCCTTTCGCTAAGGCTGTTCTTGTGGAATTTGCACAGTGATATATGGAAGCCCATATAGGGCTATGGTGAAAAAGGAAATATCTTCCGTTAAAAACTGGAAAGAAGCTTTCTGAGAAACTGCTTTGTGTTCTGTTAATTGATCTCACAGAGTTACAGCTTTCCCCTCAAGAAGCCTTTTGCTAAGACTGTGTTTGTGGAATTTGCAAAGAGATATTTGGAAGCCCATGGGGGGCTATGGCGGAAAAGGAAATATCTTCTGTTAAATACTGGAAAGAAGCATTCTGAGAAACTGCTTTGTGTTCTGTTAATTCATCTCACAGAGTTACTGCTTTCCCCTCAAGAAGCCTATCGCTAAGACTTTTCTTGTACAATTTGCAAAGTGATATTTGGAAGCCCATAGAGGGCCATATTGAAAAAGGTAATAATTTAAGTTAAAAACTTGAAAGAAGCTTTCTGAGAAACGGCTTTGTGTTTTTTAAATTCATCTCACAGATTTACTGCTATCCCCTCACGAAGCCTTTTGCTAAGACTGTTCTTGTGGAATTTGCACAGTGATATTTGGAAGCCCAAAGAGGGCTACGGTGAAAAAGGAAATATCCTAAGTTAAAAACTGAAAAGAAGCATTCTGAGAAACTCCTTTGTGTTCTGTTAATTCATTTCACAGAGTTACAGCTTTCCCTTCAAGAAGCCTTTCACAAAGTGTGTACTTCTGGAATTGTCAAAGTGATATTTGGAAGCCCATAGAGGGCTATGGTGAAAATGGAAATATCTTCAGTTAAAAACTGGAAAGAAGCTTTCTGAGAAACTGCTTTGTGTTCTGTTAATTAATCTCACAGAGTTACAGATTTCCCCTCAAGTAGCGTTTCGCTAAGACTGCTCTTGGGGAATTTGCAAAGTGCTATTTGGAAGCCCGTAGAGGGCTTTGGTGAAAAAGGAAATATCTTCCGTTAAAAACTGGAAAGAAGCTTTCTGAGAAACTGCTTTGTGTTCTCTTAATTCATTTCACAGATTTACAGCTTTCCCCTCAAAAAGCCTTTCGTTAAGACTCTTCTTGTGGAATTTGCAAAGTGATATTTGGAAGCCCATAGAGGGCTATGATGAAAGAGGAAATATCCTAAGTTAAAAACTGAAAAGAAGCATGCTGAGAAACTGCTTTGTGCTCTGTTAATTCTTTTCACGGGGTTACAGCTTTCCCTTCAAGAAGCCTTTCGCTAAGGCTGTTCTTGTGGAATTGGCAAAGTGATATTTGGAAGCCCATAGAGGGCTATGGTGAAAATGGAAATATCTTCCGTTAAAAACGGGAAAGAAGCTTTCTGAGAAACTGCTTTGTGTTCTGTTAATTCATCTCACAGAGTTACAGCTTTCCCCTCAAGAAGCCTTTCGCTACGACTGTTTTTGTAGAATTTGCAAAGTGATATTCGGAAGGCCATAGAGGGCTATGGTGAAAAAGGAAATAGCCTCCGATAAAAACTGGAAAGAAATTTTCTGAGAAACTGCTTTGTGTTCTGTGAATTAATCTCATGGAGTTACAGCTTTCCTTAAAGAAGCCTTTCGCTAAGGTTGTTCTTGCGGAACTTGCAAAGTGATATTTGGAAGCCCATAGAGGGCTATGGTGAAAAAGGAAATATCTTCAGTTAAAAACTGGAAAGAAGCTGTCTGAGAAAGTTCTATGTGTTCTGTTAATTCAACTCACAGAGTTACTGCTTTCCCATCAACAAACCTTTCACTAAGACTGTTCTTGTGGATTTTCCAAAGTGATATTTGGAAGCCCATAGAGGGCTATTTGAAAAAGGAAATATCTTCCGTTAAAAACTGGAAAGAAGCTTTCTGAGAAACTACTTTGTGTTCTGTTAATTCATCTCACAGAGTTACAGCTTTCCCCTCAAGAAGACTTTCCCTAGGACTGTTCTTGAGGAATTTGCAAAGTGATATTTGAAAGCCCAGAGAGCGCAATGGTGAAAAAGGAAATATCTTCCTTTAAAATCTGGAAAGAAGCTTTCTGAGAAACTACTTTGTGTTCTGTTAATTCATCTCACAGAGTTACAGCTTTCCCCTCAACAAGCCTTTCGTTAAGACTGTTCCTGTGGAATTGGATAAGTGATATTTGGAAGCCAATAGAGGGTTATGGTAAAAAAGGATATATCTTCCGGTAAAAACTGGAAAGGAGCTTTATGAGAAACTGCTTTGTGTTCTCTTAACTCATCTAACAGAGTTACAGCATTCCCTTCAAGAAGCCTTTCGCTAAGTCTGTTCTTGTGGAATTTGCAAAGTGACTTTTGGAAGCCCATAGAGGGATACGGTGAAAAAGGAAATATCTTCCGTTAAAAACTGGAAAGAAGCTTTCTGAGAAACTGCTTTGTGTTCTGTTAATTCATCTCACAGAGTTACAGCTTTACGCTCAAGAAGCCTTTCGTTAAGACTGTTCTTGTGGAATTTGCAAAGTGATATTTGGAAGTCCATAGAGGGCTATGGTGAAAAAGGAAATATCTTCCGTTAACAACTGGAAAGAAGCTTTCTGAGAAACTGCTTTGTGTTCTGTTAATTCATCTCACAGAGTTACAGCTTTACGCTCAAGAAGCCTTTCGCGAAGACTGTTCATGTGGAATTTGCAAAGTGATATTTGGAAGTCCATAGAGGGCTATGGTAAAAAAGGAAATATCTTCCGTTAACGACTGGAAAGAAGCTTTCTGAGAAACTGCTTTGTGTCCTGATAGTTCATCTCACAGAGTTACAGCTTTCCCCTAAAGAAGCCTTTCGTTAAGACTGTTCTTGTGGAATTTGCAAAGTGATATTTGGAAGCCCATAAAGGGTTAAGGTGAAAAAGGAAATATTTTCCGTTAAAAACTGGAAAGAAGATTTCTGAGAAACTGCTTTGTTTTCTGATAATTCATCTCACAGTGTTACAGCTTTCCCCTCAAGAAGCCTTTCGTTAAGACTGTTCTTGTGGAATTTGCAAAGTGATATTTGGGATCCAATAGAGGGCTGTGGTGAAAAAGGAAATATCTTCCGTTAAAAACTGGAAAGAAGGTTTCTGAGAAATTGCTTTGTGTTCTGTTAATTCATCTCACAGAGTTACAGCTTTCCCTTCAAGAAGCCTTTCGCTAAGGCTGTTCTTGTGGAAATTGCAAAGTGATATTTGGTAGCCAATAGAGGGCTACGGTGCAAAAGAAATTATCTTCAGTTAAAAACAGGAAAGAAGCTGTCTGAGAACTGCTTTGTGTTCTATTAATTCATCGCAAAGAATTACAGCTTTCCCCTCAAGAAGACTTTCGCTAAGGCTGTTCTTGTGGAATTTGCAAAGTGATTTTCAGAAGCCCATAGAGGGCTATGGTGAAAAAGGAAATATCTTCCGTTAAAAATGGGAAAGAAATTTTCTGATTTACAGCTTTCCCTTCAAGAAGCCTTTCGCTAAGGCTGTTCTTGTGGAATTTGCAAAGCGATATTTCGAAGCCCATAGAGGGCTATGGTGAAAAAGGAAAGAGCCTCCGTTAAAAACTGGAAAGAAATTTTCTAAGAAATGGCTTTGTCTTCTGTGAATTCATCTCACAGAGTTACAGCTTTCCTTAAAGAAGCCTTTCGCTAAGGTTGTTCTTGCGGAACTTGCAAAGTGATATTTGGAAGCCCATAGAGGGCTATGGTGAAACAGGAAATATCTTCAGTTAAAAACTGGAAAGAAGCTGTCTGAGAAACAACTTTGTGATGTTTTAGTTCATCTCTCAGAGTTACAGCTTTCCCCTCAAGAAGAGTTTTGCTAAGACTGTTCTTGTGGAATTGGATAAGTGATACTTGGAAGCCCATAGAGGGCTATGGTGAAAAAGGAATATTTTCAATTAAAAACTGGAAAGAAGCTTTCTGAGAAACTGCTTTGTGTTCTCTTAATTCATCTCACAGATTTACAGCTTTCCCCTCAAGAAGCCGTTCGCTAAGACTGTTCTTGTGGAATTTGCAAAGTGATATTTGGAAGTCCATAGAGGGCTATGGTGAAAAAGGAAATATCTTCCGTTAAAAACTGGAAAGGAACTTTCTGAGAAACTGCTTTGTGTTCTGTTAATTCACCTCTCTGAGTTACTGCTTTCCCCTCAAGAAGCGTTTCGCTAAGACTGTTCTTGTGGAATTTTCAAAGTGATATTTCAAAACCCATAGAGGGATATGGTGAAAAAGGCAATATCTTCCTTTTAAAACTGGAAAGAAGCTCTCAGAGAAACTGCTTTGTGTTCGGTTAATTCAACTCACAGAGTTACAGCTTTTCCTTCAAGAGGCCTTTCGCTTTTACTGTTATTGTGGAATTTGCAAAGTGATATTTGGAAGCCCATAGAGGGATATTTAGAAAAAGGAAATACCTTCAGTTAAAAACTGGAAAGAAGCTGTCTGAGAAACTGCTTTGTGTTCTGTTAATTCATCTCACAGAGTTACAGCTTTCCCTTCAAGAATCCTTTCGCGAAGGCTGTTCTTGTGTAATTTGCAAAGGGATATTTGGAAGCCCATAGAGGGCTACGGAGAAAAAGGAAATACCTTCCGTTAAAAATTGGAAAGAAACTTTCTGAGAACCTGCTTTGTGTTCTGTTAATTCACCTCACAGAGTTACTGCTTTCCCTTCAAGAAGCCTTTCGCTAAGCCTGTTCTTGTGGAATTTGCAAAGTGATATTTTGAAGCCCATAGAGATCTATGGTGAAAAAGGAAATATCTTCCGTTAAATACCGGAAAGAAGCTTTCTGAGAAACGGCTTTGTGTTCTGTTAATTCATCTCACAGAGTTACAGCTTTCCCTTCAAGAAGCCTTTCGCTAAGGCTGTTGTTGTGGAATTTGCAAAGTGAAATTTGGAAGCCCATAGAGGGCTATGATGAAAGAGGAAATATCCTAAGTTAAAAACTGAAAAGAAGCATGCTGAGAAACTGCTTTGTGCTCTGTTAATTCTTTTCACGGAGTTACAGCTTTCCCTTCAAGAAGCCTTTCGCTAAGGCTGTTCTTGTGGAATTGGCAAAGTGATATTTGGAAGCCCATAGAGGGCTATGGTGAAAATGGAAATATCTTCCGTTAAAAACGGGAAAGAAGCTTTCTGAGAAACTGCTTTGTGTTCTGTTAATTCATCTCACAGAGTTACAGCTTTCCCCTCAAGAAGCCTTTCGCTACGACTGTTTTTGTAGAATTTGCAAAGTGATATTCGGAAGGCCATAGAGGGCTATGGTGAAAAAGGAAATAGCCTCCGATAAAAACTGGAAAGAAATTTTCTGAGAAACTGCTTTGTGTTCTGTGAATTAATCTCATGGAGTTACAGCTTTCCTTAAAGAAGCCTTTCGCTAAGGTTGTTCTTGCGGAACTTGCAAAGTGATATTTGGAAGCCCATAGAGGGCTATGGTGAAAAAGGAAATATCTTCAGTTAAAAACTGGAAAGAAGCTGTCTGAGAAAGTTCTATGTGTTCTGTTAATTCAACTCACAGAGTTACTGCTTTCCCATCAACAAACCTTTCACTAAGACTGTTCTTGTGGATTTTCCAAAGTGATATTTGGAAGCCCATAGAGGGCTATTTGAAAAAGGAAATATCTTCCGTTAAAAACTGGAAAGAAGCTTTCTGAGAAACTACTTTGTGTTCTGTTAATTCATCTCACAGAGTTACAGCTTTCCCCTCAAGAAGACTTTCCCTAGGACTGTTCTTGAGGAATTTGCAAGGTGATATTTGAAAGCCCAGAGAGCGCAATGGTGAAAAAGGAAATATCTTCCTTTAAAATCTGGAAAGAAGCTTTCTGAGAAACTGCTTTGTGTTCTGTTAATTCATCTCACAGAGTTACAGCTTTACGCTCAAGAAGCCTTTCGCGAAGACTGTTCATGTGGAATTTGCAAAGTGATATTTGGAAGTCCATAGAGGGCTATGGTGAAAAAGGAAATATCTTCCGTTAACAACTGGAAAGAAGCTTTCTGAGAAACTGCTTTGTGTCCTGATAGTTCATCTCACAGAGTTACAGCTTTCCCCTAAAGAAGCCTTTCGTTAAGACTGTTCTTGTGGAATTTGCAAAGTGATATTTAGAAGCCCGTAGTGGGCTATAGTGAAAAAGGAAATATCTTCCGTTAAAAATTGGAAAGAAGCTTTCTGAGAAACTGCTTTGTGTTCTGTTAATTCAACTCACAGAGTTACAGCTTTCCCTTCAAGAAGCCTTTCGCTAAGTCTGTTCTTGTGGAATTTGCAAAGTGATATTTGGAAGCTCATAGAGGGCTATGGTGAAAAAGGAAATATCTTCCGTTAAAAACTGGAAAGAATCTTTCTGAGAAACTGCTTTTTGTTCTCTTAATTCATCTCATAGTTACTGCTTTCCCCTCAAGAAGCCTTTCGCTAAGGCTGTTCTGGTGGAATTTGCACAGTGATATTTGGAAGCCCATATAGGGCTATGGTGAAAAAGGAAATATCTTCCGTTAAAAACTGGAAAGAAGCTTTCTGAGAAACTGCTTTGTGTTCTGTTAATTGATCTCACAGAGTTACAGCTTTCCCCTCAAGAAGCCTTTTGCTAAGACTGTATTTGTGGAATTTGCAAAGAGATATTTGGAAGCCCATGGGGGGCTATGGTGAAAAAGGAAATATCTTTCGTAAAATACTGGAAAGAAGCTTTCTGAGAAACTGCTTTGTGTTCTGTTAATTCATCTCACAGAGTTACAGCTTTCCCTTCAAGAAGCCTTTCGCTAAGACTGTTCTTGTGGAATTTGCAAAGTGATATTTGGAAGCCCACAGAGGGCTATGGCGAAAAAGGGAATATCTTCTGTTAAAAACTGGAAAGAAGCTGTCTGAGAAAGTTCTATGTGTTCTGTTAATTCAACTCACAGAGTTACTGCTTTCCCTTCAAGAAGCCTTTCACTAAGACTGTTCTTGTGGATTTTCCAAAGTGATATTTGGAAGCCCATTGAGGGCTATTTGAAAAAGGAAATATCTTCCGTTAAAAACTGGAAAGAAGCTTTCTGAGAAACTGCTTTGTGTTCTCTTCATTCATCTCATAGTTACTTCTTTCCCCTCAAGAAGCCTTTCGCTAAGACTGTTCTTGTGGAATTTGCAAAGTGATATTTGGAAGCCCATAAAGGGTTAAGGTGAAAAAGGAAATATTTTCCGTTAAAAACTGGAAAGAAGATTTCTGAGAAACTGCTTTGTTTTCTGTTAATTCATCTCACAGTGTTACAGCTTTCCCCTCAAGAAGCCTTTCGTTAAGACTCTTCTTGTGGAATTTGCAAAGTGATATTTGGGATCCAATAGAGGGCTGTGGTGAAAAAGGAAATATCTTCCGTTAAAAACTGGAAAGAAGGTTTCTGAGAAATTGCTTTGTGTTCTGTTAATTCATCTCACAGAATTACAGCTTTCCCTTCAAGAAGCCTTTCGCTAAGGCTGTTCTTGTGGAAATTGCAAAGTGATATTTGGTAGCCAATAGAGGGCTACGGTGCAAAAGAAATTATCTTCAGTTAAAAACAGGAAAGAAGCTGTCTGAGAAACTGCTTTGTGTTCTATTAATTCATCGCAAAGAGTTACAGCTTTCCCCTCAAGAAGACTTTCGCTAAGGCTGTTCTTGTGGAAATTGCAAAGTGATTTTCGGAAGCCCATAGAGGGCTATGGTGAAAAAGGAAATATCTTCCGTTAAAAATGGGAAAGAAGTTTTCTGATTTACAGCTTTCCCTTCAAGAAGCCTTTCGCTAAGGCTGTTCTTGTGGAATTTGCCAAGCGATATTTCGAAGCCCATAGAGGGCTATGGTGAAAAAGGAAAGAGCCTCCGTTAAAAACTGGAAAGAAATTTTCTAAGAAATGGCTTTGTCTTCTGTGAATTCATCTCACAGAGTTACAGCTTTCCTTAAAGAAGCCTTTCGCTAAGGTTGTTCTTGCGGAACTTGCAAAGTGATATTTGGAAGCCCATAGAGGGCTATGGTGAAACAGGAAATATCTTCAGTTAAAAACTGGAAAGAAGCTGTCTGAGAAACAACTTTGTGATGTTTTAATTCATCTCTCAGAGTTACAGCTTTCCCCTCAAGAAGAGTTTTGCTAAGACTGTTCCTGTGGAATTGGATAAGTGATACTTGGAAGCCCATAGAGGGCTATGGTGAAAAAGGAATATTTTCAATTAAAAACTGGAAAGAAGCTTTCTGAGAAACTGCTTTGTGTTCTCTTAATTCATCTCACAGATTTACAGCTTTCCCCTCAAGAAGCCGTTCGCTAAGACTGTTCTTGTGGAATTTGCAAAGTGATATTTGGAAGTCCATAGAGGGCTATGGTGAAAAAGGAAATATCTTCCGTTAAAAACTGGAAAGGAACTTTCTGAGAAACTGCTTTGTGTTCTGTTAATTCACCTCTCTGAGTTACTGCTTTCCCCTCAAGAAGCGTTTCGCTAAGACTGTTCTTGTGGAATTTTCAAAGTGATATTTCAAAACCCATAGAGGGATATGGTGAAAAAGGCAATATCTTCCTTTTAAAACTGGAAAGAAGCTTTCAGAGAAACTGCTTTGTGTTCGGTTAATTCAACTCACAGTGTTACAGGTTTTCCTTCAAGAGGCCTTTCGCTTTTACTGTTATTGTGGAATTTGCAAAGTGATATTTGGAAGCCCATAGAGGGATATTTAGAAAAAGGAAATATCTTCAGTTAAAAACTGGAAAGAAGCTGTCTGAGAAACTGCTTTGTGTTCTGTTAATTCATCTCACAGAGTTACAGCTTTCCCTTCAAGAATCCTTTCGCGAAGGCTGTTCTTGTGTAATTTGCAAAGGGATATTTGGAAGCCCATAGAGGGCTACGGAGAAAAAGGAAATACCTTCCGTTAAAAATTGGAAAGAAACTTTCTGAGAACCTGCTTTGTGTTCTGTTAATTCACCTCACAGAGTTACTGCTTTCCCTTCAAGAAGCCTTTCGCTAAGCCTGTTCTTGTGGAATTTGCAAAGTGATATTTTGAAGCCCATAGAGATCTATGGTGAAAAAGGAAATATCTTCCGTTAAATACTGGAAAGAAGCTTTCTGAGAAACGGCTTTGTGTTCTGTTAATTCATCTCACCGAGTTACAGCTTTCCCTTCAAGAAGCCTTTCGCTAAGGCTGTTCTTGTGGAATTTGCAAAGTGATATTTGGAAGTCCATAGAGGGCTATGGTGAAAAAGGAAATATCTTCCGTTAAAAACTGGAAAGGAACTTTCTGAGAAACTGCTTTGTGTTCTGTTAATTCACCTCTCTGAGTTACTGCTTTCCCCTCAAGAAGCGTTTCGTTAAGACTGTTCTTGTGGAATTTTCAAAGTGATATTTCAAAACCCATAGAGGGATATGGTGAAAAAGGAAATATCTTCTGTTAAAAACTGGAAAGAAACTTTCTGAGAAACTGCTTTGTGTTCTGTTAATTCACCTCTCTGAGTTACTGCTTTCCCCTCAAGAAGCGTTTCGCTAAGACTGTTCTTGTGGAATTTTCAAAGTGATATTTCAAAACCCATAGAGGGATATGGTGAAAAAGGCAGTATCTTCCTTTTAAAACTGGAAAGAAGCTCTCAGAGAAACTGCTTTGTGTTCGGTTAATTCAACTCACAGAGTTACAGCTTTTCCTTCAAGAGGCCTTTCGCTTTTACTGTTATTGTGGAATTTGCAAAGTGATATTTGGAAGCCCATAGAGGGATATTTAGAAAAAGGAAATATCTTCAGTTAAAAACTGGAAAGAAGCTGTCTGAGAAACTGCTTTGTGTTCTGTTAATTCATCTCACAGAGTTACAGCTTTCCCTTCAAGAATCCTTTCGCGAAGGCTGTTCTTGTGTAATTTGCAAAGGGATATTTGGAAGCCCATAGAGGGCTACGGAGAAAAAGGAAATACCTTCCGTTAAAAATTGGAAAGAAACTTTCTGAGAACCTGCTTTGTGTTCTGTTAATTCACCTCACAGAGTTACTGCTTTCCCTTCAAGAAGCCTTTCGCTAAGCCTGTTCTTGTGGAATTTGCAAAGTGATATTTTGAAGCCCATAGAGATCTATGGTGAAAAAGGAAATATCTTCCGTTAAATACTGGAAAGAAGCTTTCTGAGAAACGGCTTTGTGTTCTGTTAATTCATCTCACCGAGTTACAGCTTTCCCTTCAAGAAGCCTTTCGCTAAGGCTGTTCTTGTGGAATTTGCAAAGTGATATTTGGAAGTCCATAGAGGGCTATGGTGAAAAAGGAAATATCTTCCGTTAAAAACTGGAAAGGAACTTTCTGAGAAACTGCTTTGTGTTCTGTTAATTCACCTCTCTGAGTTACTGCTTTCCCCTCAAGAAGCGTTTCGTTAAGACTGTTCTTGTGGAATTTTCAAAGTGATATTTCAAAACCCATAGAGGGATATGGTGAAAAAGGAAATATCTTCCGTTAAAAACTGGAAAGAAACTTTCTGAGAAACTGCTTTGTGTTCTGTTAATTCACCTCTCTGAGTTACTGCTTTCCCCTCAAGAAGCGTTTCGCTAAGACTGTTCTTGTGGAATTTTCAAAGTGATATTTCAAAACCCATAGAGGGATATGGTGAAAAAGGCAGTATCTTCCTTTTAAAACTGGAAAGAAGCTCTCAGAGAAACTGCTTTGTGTTCGGTTAATTCAACTCACAGAGTTACAGCTTTTCCTTCAAGAGGCCTTTCGCTTTTACTGTTATTGTGGAATTTGCAAAGTGATATTTGGAAGCCCATAGAGGGATATTTAGAAAAAGGAAATATCTTCAGTTAAAAACTGGAAAGAAGCTGTCTGAGAAACTGCTTTGTGTTCTGTTAATTCATCTCACAGAGTTACAGCTTTCCCTTCAAGAATCCTTTCGCGAAGGCTGTTCTTGTGTAATTTGCAAAGGGATATTTGGAAGCCCATAGAGGGCTACGGAGAAAAAGGAAATACCTTGCGTTAAAAATTGGAAAGAAACTTTCTGAGAACCTGCTTTGTGTTCTGTTAATTCACCTCACAGAGTTACTGCTTTCCCTTCAAGAAGCCTTTCGCTAAGCCTGTTCTTGTGGAATTTGCAAAGTGATATTTTGAAGCCCATAGAGATCTATGGTGAAAAAGGAAATATCTTCCGTTAAATACTGGAAAGAAGCTTTCTGAGAAACGGCTTTGTGTTCTGTTAATTCATCTCACAGAGTTACAGCTTTCCCTTCAAGAAGCCTTTCGCTAAGGCTGTTGTTGTGGAATTTGCAAAGTGATATTTGGAAGCCCATAGAGGGCTCTGGTGAAAAAGGTAATATCTTCAGTGAAAAAATGGAAAGAAGCTGTCTGAGAAACGGCTTTTTGTTCTGTGAATTCACCTCACAGAGTTACAGCTTTCCCCTCAAGAAGCCTTTCGATAAGGCTGTTCTTGTGGAATTTTCAAAGTGATATTTGGAAGCCCCTAGACGGCTATGGTGAAAAAGGAAATATCTTCAGTTAAAAATTGGAAAGAAGATGTCTGAGAAACTGCTTTGTGTTGTGTTAATTCATCTCACAGTGTTACAGCTTTCCCTCAAGAAGCCTTTTGCTTAGACTGTTCTTGTGGAATTGGCAAAGTGATATTTGGAAGCCCATAGAGGGCTATGGTGAAAAAGGAATATCTTCAGTTAAAAACTGGAAAGAAGCTGTCTGAGAAACTGCTTTGTGTTGTGTTAATTCATCTCACAGAGTTACAGTTTCCCCTCTAGGAGCCTTTCGGTAAGACTGTTCTTTTGGAATTTGCAAAGCATATTTCTAAGCCCATAGAGGGCTATATTGAAAAAGGAAACATCTTCCGTTAAAAACTGGAAAGATGCTTTCCTTGAAACTACTTTGTATTCTGTTAATTCATCTCACAGAATTACAGCTTTCCCTTCAAGAAGCCTTTCTCTAAGCCTGTTCTTGTGGAATTTGCAAAGTGATATTTGGTAGCCCAAAGAGGGCTACGGAGAAAAAGGAAATACCTTCCGTTAAAAATTGGAAAGAAGCTTTCTGAGAAACTGCTTTGTGTTCTGTTAATTCTCCTCACAGAGATACTGTTTCCCTTCAAGAAGCCTTTCGCTAAGACTGTTCCTGTGGAATTTGCAAAGTGATATTTTGCAGTCCATAGAGATCTATGGTGAAAAAGGAAATATCTTCCGTTAAAAACTGGAAAGAAGCTTTCTGAGAAATGGCTTTGTGTTCTGTTAATTCATCTCACAGCGTTACAGCTTTCCCTTCAAGAAGCCTTTCGCTAAGGCTGTTCTTGTGGAATTTGCACAGTGATATTTGGAAGCCCATATAGGGCTATGGTGAAAAAGGAAATATCTTCCTTTAAAAACTGGAAAGAAGCTTTCTGAAAAACTGCTTTGTGTTCTGTTAATTGATCTGACAGAGTTACAGCTTTCCCCTCAAGAAGCCTTTTGCTAAGACTGTATTTGTGGAATTTGCAAAGAGATATTTGGAAGCCCATGGGGGGCTATGGTGAAAAAGGAAATATCTTTCGTAAAATACTGGAAAGAAGCTTTCTGAGAAACTGCTTTGTGTTCTGTTAATTCATCTCACAGAGTTACAGCTTTCCCTTCAAGAAGCCTTTCGCTAAGGCTGTTCTTGTGGAATGTGCAAAGTGATATTTGGAAGCCCACAGAGGGCTATGGCGGAAAAGGAAATATCTTCTGTTAAAAACTGGAAAGAAGCATTCTGAGAAAGTTCTATGTGTTTTGTTAATTCATCTCACAGAGTTACTGCTTTCCCCTCAAGAAGCCTATCGCTAAGACATTTCTTGTACAATTTGCAAAGTGATATTTGGAAGCCCATAGAGGGCCATATTGAAAAAGGTAATAATTTAAGTTAAAAACTTGAAAGAAGCTTTCTGAGAAACGGCTTTGTGTTTTTTTAATTCATCTCACAGATTTACTGCTATCCCCTCACGAAGCCTTTTGCTAAGACTGTTCTTGTGGAATTTGCACAGTGATATTTGGAAGCCCAAAGAGGGCTACGGTGAAAAAGGAAATATCCTAAGTTAAAAACTGAAAAGAAGCATTCTGAGAAACTCCTTTGTGTTCTGTTAATTCATTTCACAGAGTTACAGCTTTCCCTTCAAGAAGCCTTTCACTAAGTGTGTACTTCTGGAATTGTCAAAGTGATATTTGGAAGCCCATAGAGGGCTATGGTGAAAATGGAAATATCTTCAGTTAAAAACTGGAAAGAAGCTTTCTGAGAAACTGCTTTGTGTTCTGTTAATTAATCTCACAGAGTTACAGATTTCCCCTCAAGTAGCGTTTCGCTAAGACTGCTCTTGGGGAATTTGCAAAGTGCTATTTGGAAGCCCGTAGAGGGCTTTGGTGAAAAAGGAAATATCTTCCGTTAAAAACTGGAAAGAAGCTTTCTGAGAAACTGCTTTGTGTTCTCTTAATTCATTTCACAGATTTACAGCTTTCCCCTCAAAAAGCCTTTCGTTAAGACTCTTCTTGTGGAATTTGCAAAGTGATATTTGGAAGCCCATAGAGGGCTATGATGAAAGAGGAAATATCCTAAGTTAAAAACTGAAAAGAAGCATGCTGAGAAACTGCTTTGTGCTCTGTTAATTCTTGTCACGGAGTTACAGCTTTCCCTTCAAGAAGCCTTTCGCTAAGGCTGTTCTTGTGGAATTGGCAAAGTGATATTTGGAAGCCCATAGAGGGCTATGGTGAAAATGGAAATATCTTCCGTTAAAAACGGGAAAGAAGCTTTCTGAGAAACTGCTTTGTGTTCTGTTAATTCATCTCACAGAATTACAGCTTTCCCCTCAAGAAGCCTTTCGCTACGACTGTTTTTGTAGAATTTGCAAAGTGATATTCGGAAGGCCATAGAGGGCTATGGTGAAAAAGGAAATAGCCTCCGATAAAAACTGGAAAGAAATTTTCTGAGAAACTGCTTTGTGTTCTGTGAATTAATCTCATGGAGTTACAGCTTTCCTTAAAGAAGCCTTTCGCTAAGGTTGTTCTTGCGGAACTTGCAAAGTGATATTTGGAAGCCCATAGAGGGCTATGGTGAAAAAGGAAATATCTTCAGTTAAAAACTGGAAAGAAGCTGTCTGAGAAAGTTCTATGTGTTCTGTTAATTCAACTCACAGAGTTACTGCTTTCCCATCAACAAACCTTTCACTAAGACTGTTCTTGTGGATTTTCCAAAGTGATATTTGGAAGCCCATAGAGGGCTATTTGAAAAAGGAAATATCTTCCGTTAAAAACTGGAAAGAAGCTTTCTGAGAAACTACTTTGTGTTCTGTTAATTCATCTCACAGAGTTACAGCTTTCCCCTCAAGAAGACTTTCCCTAGGACTGTTCTTGAGGAATTTGCAAAGTGATATTTGAAAGCCCAGAGAGCGCAATGGTGAAAAAGGAAATATCTTCCTTTAAAATCTGGAAAGAAGCTTTCTGAGAAACTACTTTGTGTTCTGTTAATTCATCTCACAGAGTTACAGATTTCCCCTCAACAAGCCTTTCGTTAAGACTGTTCTTGTGGAATTGGATAAGTGATATTTGGAAGCCAATAGAGGGTTATGGTAAAAAAGGATATATCTTCCGGTAAAAACTGGAAAGGAGCTTTATGAGAAACTGCTTTGTGTTCTGTTAACTCATCTAACAGAGTTACAGCATTCCCTTCAAGAAGCCTTTCGCTAAGTCTGTTCTTGTGGAATTTGCAAAGTGACTTTTGGAAGCCCATAGAGGGATACGGTGAAAAAGGAAATATCTTCCGTTAAAAACTGGAAAGAAGCTTTCTGAGAAACTGCTTTGTGTTCTGTTAATTCATCTCACAGAGTTACAGCTTTACGCTCAAGAAGCCTTTCGCGAAGACTGTTCTTGTGGAATTTGCAAAGTGATATTTGGAAGTCCATAGAGGGCTATGGTGAAAAAGGAAATATCTTCCGTTAACAACTGGAAAGAAGCTTTCTGAGAAACTGCTTTGTGTTCTGTTAATTCATCTCACAGAGTTACAGCTTTACGCTCAAGAAGCCTTTCGCGAAGACTGTTCATGTGGAATTTGCAAAGTGATATTTGGAAGTCCATAGAGGGCTATGGTAAAAAAGGAAATATCTTCCGTTAACAACTGGAAAGAAGCTTTCTGAGAAACTGCTTTGTGTCCTGATAGTTCATCTCACAGAGTTACAGCTTTCCCCTAAAGAAGCCTTTCGTTAAGACTGTTCTTGTGGAATTTGCAAAGTGATATTTAGAAGCCCGTAGTGGGCTATAGTGAAAAAGGAAATATCTTCCGTTAAAAATTGCAAAGAAGCTTTCTGAGAAACTGCTTTGTGTTCTGTTAATTCAACTCACAGTGTTACAGCTTTCCCTTCAAGAAGCCTTTCGCTAAGTCTGTTCTTGTGGAATTTGCAAAGTGATATTTGGAAGCTCATAGAGGGCTATGGTGAAAAAGGAAATATCTTCCGTTAAAAACTGGAAAGAATCTTTCTGAGAAACTGCTTTGTGTTCTCTTAATTCATCTCATAGTTACGGCTTTCCCCTCAAGAAGCCTTTCGCTAAGACTGTTCTTGTGGAATTTGCAAAGTGATATTTGGAAGCCCATAAAGGGTTAAGGTGAAAAAGGAAATATTTTCCGTTAAAAACTGGAAAGAAGATTTCTGAGAAACTGCTTTGTTTTCTGTTAATTCATCTCACAGTGTTACAGCTTTCCCCTCAAGAAGCCTTTCGTTAAGACTGTTCTTGTGGAATTTGCAAAGTGATATTTGGGATCCAATAGAGGGCTGTGGTGAAAAAGGAAATATCTTCCGTTAAAAACTGGAAAGAAGGTTTCTGAGAAATTGCTTTGTGTTCTGTTAATTCATCTCACAGAGTTACAGCTTTCCCTTCAAGAAGCTTTTCGCTAAGGCTGTTCTTGTGGAAATTGCAAAGTGATATTTGGTAGCCAATAGAGGGCTACGGTGCAAAAGAAATTATCTTCAGTTAAAAACAGGAAAGAAGCTGTCTGAGAACTGCTTTGTGTTCTATTAATTCATCGCAAAGAATTACAGCTTTCCCCTCAAGAAGACTTTCGCTAAGGCTGTTCTTGTGGAATTTGCAAAGTGATTTTCAGAAGCCCATAGAGGGCTATGGTGAAAAAGGAAATATCTTCCGTTAAAAATGGGAAAGAAATTTTCTGATTTACAGCTTTCCCTTCAAGAAGCCTTTCGCTAAGGCTGTTCTTGTGGAATTTGCAAAGCGATATTTCGAAGCCCATAGAGGGCTATGGTGAAAAAGGAAAGAGCCTCCGTTAAAAACTGGAAAGAAATTTTCTAAGAAATGGCTTTGTCTTCTGTGAATTCATCTCACAGAGTTACAGCTTTCCTTAAAGAAGCCTTTCGCTAAGGTTGTTCTTGCGGAACTTGCAAAGTGATATTTGGAAGCCCATAGAGGGCTATGGTGAAACAGGAAATATCTTCAGTTAAAAACTGGAAAGAAGCTGTCTGAGAAACAACTTTGTGATGTTTTAATTCATCTCTCAGAGTTACAGCTTTCCCCTCAAGAAGAGTTTTGCTAAGACTGTTCTTGTGGAATTGGATAAGTGATACTTGGAAGCCCATAGAGGGCTATGGTGAAAAAGGAATATTTTCAATTAAAAACTGGAAAGAAGCTTTCTGAGAAACTGCTTTGTGTTCTCTTAATTCATCTCACAGATTTACAGCTTTCCCCTCAAGAAGCCGTTCGCTAAGACTGTTCTTGTGGAATTTGCAAAGTGATATTTGGAAGTCCATAGAGGGCTATGGTGAAAAAGGAAATATCTTCCGTTAAAAACTGGAAAGGAACTTTCTGAGAAACTGCTTTGTGTTCTGTTAATTCACCTCTCTGAGTTACTGCTTTCCCCTCAAGAAGGGTTTCGCTAAGACTGTTCTTGTGGAATTTTCAAAGTGATATTTCAAAACCCATAGAGGGATATGGTGAAAAAGGCAATATCTTCCTTTTAAAACTGGAAAGAAGCTCTCAGAGAAACTGCTTTGTGTTCGGTTAATTCAACTCACAGAGTTACAGCTTTTCCTTCAAGAGGCCTTTCGCTTTTACTGTTATTGTGGAATTTGCAAAGTGATATTTGGAAGCCCATAGAGGGATATTTAGAAAAAGGAAATACCTTCAGTTAAAAACTGGAAAGAAGCTGTCTGAGAAACTGCTTTGTGTTCTGTTAATTCATCTCACAGAGTTACAGCTTTCCGTTCAAGAATCCTTTCGCGAAGGCTGTTCTTGTGTAATTTGCAAAGGGATATTTGGAAGCCCATAGAGGGCTACGGAGAAAAAGGAAATACCTTCCGTTAAAAATTGGAAAGAAACTTTCTGAGAACCTGCTTTGTGTTCTGTTAATTCACCTCACAGAGTTACTGCTTTCCCTTCAAGAAGCCTTTCGCTAAGCCTGTTCTTGTGGAATTTGCAAAGTGATATTTTGAAGCCCATAGAGATCTATGGTGAAAAAGGAAATATCTTCCGTTAAATACTGGAAAGAAGCTTTCTGAGAAACGGCTTTGTGTTCTGTTAATTCATCTCACAGAGTTACAGCTTTCCCTTCAAGAAGCCTTTCGCTAAGGCTGTTCTTGTGGAATTTGCAAAGTGATATTTGGAAGCCCATAGAGGGCTCTGGTGAAAAAGGTAATATCTTCAGTGAAAAAATGGAAAGAAGCTGTCTGAGAAACGGCTTTTTGTTCTGTGAATTCACCTCACAGAGTTACAGCTTTCCCCTCAAGAAGCCTTTCGATAAGGCTGTTCTTGTGGAATTTTCAAAGTGATATTTGGAAGCCCCTAGACGGCTATGGTGAAAAAGGAAATATCTTCAGTTAAAAATTGGAAAGAAGATGTCTGAGAAACTGCTTTGTGTTGTGTTAATTCATCTCACAGTGTTACAGCTTTCCCTCAAGAAGCCTTTTGCTTAGACTGTTCTTGTGGAATTTGCAAAGTGATATTTGGAAGCCCATAGAGGGCTATGGTGAAAAAGGAATATCTTCAGTTAAAAACTGGAAAGAAGCTGTCTGAGAAACTGCTTTGTGTTGTGTTAATTCATCTCACAGAGTTACAGTTTCCCCTCTAGGAGCCTTTCGGTAAGACTGTTCTTTTGGAATTTGCAAAGCATATTTCTAAGCCCATAGAGGGCTATATTGAAAAAGGAAACATCTTCCGTTAAAAACTGGAAAGATGCTTTCCTTGAAACTACTTTGTATTCTGTTAATTCATCTCACAGAATTACAGCTTTCCCTTCAAGAAGCCTTTCTCTAAGCCTGTTCTTGTGGAATTTGCAAAGTGATATTTGGTAGCCCAAAGAGGGCTACGGAGAAAAAGGAAATACCTTCCGTTAAAAATTGGAAAGAAGCTTTCTGAGAAACTGCTTTGTGTTCTGTTAATTCTCCTCACAGAGATACTGTTTCCCTTCAAGAAGCCTTTCGCTAAGACTGTTCCTGTGGAATTTGCAAAGTGATATTTTGCAGTCCATAGAGATCTATGGTGAAAAAGGAAATATCTTCCGTTAAAAACTGGAAAGAAGCTTTCTGAGAAACGGCTTTGTGTTCTGTTAATTCATCTCACAGCGTTACAGCTTTCCCTTCAAGAAGCCTTTCGCTAAGGCTGTTCTTGTGGAATTTGCACAGTGATATTTGGAAGCCCATATAGGGCTATGGTGAAAAAGGAAATATCTTCCGTTAAAAACTGGAAAGAAGCTTTCTGAGAAACTGCTTTGTGTTCTGTTAATTGATCTCACAGAGTTACAGCTTTCCCCTCAAGAAGCCTTTTGCTAAGACTGTATTTGTGGAATTTGCAAAGAGATATTTGGAAGCCCATGGGGGGCTATGGTGAAAAAGGAAATATCTTTCGTAAAATACTGGAAAGAAGCTTTCTGAGAAACTGCTTTGTGTTCTGTTAATTCATCTCACAGAGTTACAGCTTTCCCTTCAAGAAGCCTTTCGCTAAGACTGTTCTTGTGGAATTTGCAAAGTGATATTTGGAAGCCCACAGAGGGCTATGGCGAAAAAGGAAATATCTTCTGTTAAAAACTGGAAAGAAGCATTCTGAGAAACTGCTTTGTGTTCTGTTAATTCATCTCACAGAGTTACTGCTTTCCCCTCAAGAAGCCTATCGCTAAGACTTTTCTTGTACAATTTGCAAAGAGATATTTGGAAGCCCATAGAGGGCCATATTGAAAAAGGTAATATCTTAAGTTAAAAACTTGAAAGAAGCTTTCTGAGAAACGGCTTTGTGTTTTTTTAATTCATCTCACAGATTTACTGCTATCCCCTCACGAAGCCTTTTGCTAAGACTGTTCTTGTGGAATTTGCAAAGTGATATTTGGAAGCCCATAAAGGGTTAAGGTGAAAAAGGAAATATTTTCCGTTAAAAACTGGAAAGAAGATTTCTGAGAAACTGCTTTGTTTTCTGTTAATTCATCTCACAGTGTTACAGCTTTCCCCTCAAGAAGCCTTTCGTTAAGACTGTTCTTGTGGAATTTGCAAAGTGATATTTGGGATCCAATAGAGGGCTGTGGTGAAAAAGGAAATATCTTCCGTTAAAAACTGGAAAGAAGGTTTCTGAGAAATTGCTTTGTGTTCTGTTAATTCATCTCACAGAGTTACAGCTTTCCCTTCAAGAAGCCTTTCGCTAAGGCTGTTCTTGTGGAAATTGCAAAGTGATATTTGGTAGCCAATAGAGGGCTACGGTGCAAAAGAAATTATCTTCAGTTAAAAACAGGAAAGAAGCTGTCTGAGAAACTGCTTTGTGTTCTATTAATTCATCGCAAAGAGTTACAGCTTTCCCCTCAAGAAGACTTTCGCTAAGGCTGTTCTTGTGGAATTTGCAAAGTGATTTTCGGAAGCCCATAGAGGGCTATGGTGAAAAAGGAAATATCTTCCGTTAAAAATGGGAAAGAAGTTTTCTGATTTACAGCTTTCCCTTCAAGAAGCCTTTCGCTAAGGCTGTTCTTGTGGAATTTGCAAAGCGATATTTCGAAGCCCATAGAGGGCTATGGTGAAAAAGGAAAGAGCCTCCGTTAAAAACTGGAAAGAAATTTTCTAAGAAATGGCTTTGTCTTCTGTGAATTCATCTCACAGAGTTACAGCTTTCCTTAAAGAAGCCTTTCGCTAAGGTTGTTCTTGCGGAACTTGCAAAGTGATATTTGGAAGCCCATAGAGGGCTATGGTGAAACAGGAAATATCTTCAGTTAAAAACTGGAAAGAAGCTGTCTGAGAAACAACTTTGTGATGTTTTAATTCATCTCTCAGAGTTACAGCTTTCCCCTCAAGAAGAGTTTTGCTAAGACTGTTCTTGTGGAATTGGATAAGTGATACTTGGAAGCCCATAGAGGGCTATGGCGAAAAAGGAATATTTTCAATTAAAAACTGGAAAGAAGCTTTCTGAGAAACTGCTTTGTGTTCTCTTAATTCATCTCACAGATTTACAGCTTTCCCCTCAAGAAACCGTTCGCTAAGACTGTTCTTGTGGAATTTGCAAAGTGATATTTGGAAGTCCATAGAGGGCTATGGTGAAAAAGGAAATATCTTCCGTTAAAAACTGGAAAGGAACTTTCTGAGAAACTGCTTTGTGTTCTGTTAATTCACCTCTCTGAGTTACTGCTTTCCCCTCAAGAAGCGTTTCGCTAAGACTGTTCTTGTGGAATTTTCAAAGTGATATTTCAAAACCCATAGAGGGATATGGTGAAAAAGGCAATATCTTCCTCTTAAAACTGGAAAGAAGCTTTCAGAGAAACTGCTTTGTGTTCGGTTAATTCAACTCACAGAGTTACAGCTTTTCCTTCAAGAGGCCTTTCGCTTTTACTGTTATTGTGGAATTTGCAAAGTGATATTTGGAAGCCCATAGAGGGATATTTAGAAAAAGGAAATATCTTCAGTTAAAAACTGGAAAGAAGCTGTCTGAGAAACTGCTTTGTGTTCTGTTAATTCATCTCACAGAGTTACAGCTTTCCGTTCAAGAATCCTTTCGCGAAGGCTGTTCTTGTGTAATTTGCAAAGGGATATTTGGAAGCCCATAGAGGGCTACGGAGAAAAAGGAAATACCTTCCGTTAAAAATTGGAAAGAAACTTTCTGAGAACCTGCTTTGTGTTCTGTTAATTCACCTCACAGAGTTACTGCTTTCCCTTCAAGAAGCCTTTCGCTAAGCCTGTTCTTGTGGAATTTGCAAAGTGATATTTTGAAGCCCATAGAGATCTATGGTGAAAAAGGAAATATCTTCCGTTAAATACTGGAAAGAAGCTTTCTGAGAAACGGCTTTGTGTTCTGTTAATTCATCTCACAGAGTTACAGCTTTCCCTTCAAGAAGCCTTTCGCTAAGGCTGTTCTTGTGGAATTTGCAAAGTGATATTTGGAAGCCCATAGAGGGCTCTGGTGAAAAAGGTAATATCTTCAGTGAAAAAATGGAAAGAAGCTGTCTGAGAAACGGCTTTTTGTTCTGTGAATTCACCTCACAGAGTTACAGCTTTCCCCTCAAGAAGCCTTTCGATAAGGGTGTTCTTGTGGAATTTTCAAAGTGATATTTGGAAGCCCCTAGACGGCTATGGTGAAAAAGGAAATATCTTCAGTTAAAAATTGGAAAGAAGATGTCTGAGAAACTGCTTTGTGTTGTGTTAATTCATCTCACAGTGTTACAGCTTTCCCTCAAGAAGCCTTTTGCTTAGACTGTTCTTGTGGAATTTGCAAAGTGATATTTGGAAGCCCATAGAGGGCTATGGTGAAAAAGGAATATCTTCAGTTAAAAACTGGAAAGAAGCTGTCTGAGAAACTGCTTTGTGTTGTGTTAATTCATCTCACAGAGTTACAGTTTCCCCTCTAGGAGCCTTTCGGTAAGACTGTTCTTTTGGAATTTGCAAAGCATATTTCTAAGCCCATAGAGGGCTATATTGAAAAAGGAAACATCTTCCGTTAAAAACTGGAAAGATGCTTTCCTTGAAACTACTTTGTATTCTGTTAATTCATCTCACAGAATTACAGCTTTCCCTTCAAGAAGCCTTTCTCTAAGCCTGTTCTTGTGGAATTTGCAAAGTGATATTTGGTAGCCCAAAGAGGGCTACGGAGAAAAAGGAAATACCTTCCGTTAAAAATTGGAAAGAAGCTTTCTGAGAAACTGCTTTGTGTTCTGTTAATTCTCCTCACAGAGATACTGTTTCCCTTCAAGAAGCCTTTCGCTAAGACTGTTCCTGTGGAATTTGCAAAGTGATATTTTGCAGTCCATAGAGATCTATGGTGAAAAAGGAAATATCTTCCGTTAAAAACTGGAAAGAAGCTTTCTGAGAAACGGCTTTGTGTTCTGTTAATTCATCTCACAGCGTTACAGCTTTCCCTTCAAGAAGCCTTTCGCTAAGGCTGTTCTTGTGGAATTTGCACAGTGATATTTGGAAGCCCATATAGGGCTATGGTGAAAAAGGAAATATCTTCAGTTAAAAACTGGAAAGAAGCTTTCTGAGAAACTGCTTTGTGTTCTGTTAATTGATCTCACAGAGTTACAGCTTTCCCCTCAAGAAGCCTTTTGCTAAGACTGTATTTGTGGAATTTGCAAAGAGATATTTGGAAGCCCATGGGGGGCTATGGTGAAAAAGGAAATATCTTTCGTAAAATACTGGAAAGAAGCTTTCTGAGATACTGCTTTGTGTTCTGTTAATTCATCTCACAGAGTTACAGCTTTCCCTTCAAGAAGCCTTTCGCTAAGACTGTTCTTGTGGAATTTGCAAAGTGATATTTGGAAGCCCACAGAGGGCTATGGCGAAAAAGGAAATATCTTCTGTTAAAAACTGGAAAGAAGCATTCTGAGAAACTGCTTTGTGTTCTGTTAATTCATCTCACAGAGTTACTGCTTTCCCCTCAAGAAGCCTATCGCTAAGACTTTTCTTGTACAATTTGCAAAGAGATATTTGGAAGCCCATAGAGGGCCATATTGAAAAAGGTAATATCTTAAGTTAAAAACTTGAAAGAAGCTTTCTGAGAAACGGCTTTGTGTTTTTTTAATTCATCTCACAGATTTACTGCTATCCCCTCACGAAGCCTTTTGC
The DNA here is from genome assembly GCF_047675955.1 of Chlorocebus sabaeus. Taxonomy (NCBI): domain Eukaryota; kingdom Metazoa; phylum Chordata; class Mammalia; order Primates; family Cercopithecidae; genus Chlorocebus; species Chlorocebus sabaeus. Next base: position 152,066 of record NW_027328358.1, on the reverse strand, counting down.
TAAGACTGTTCTTGTGGAATTTGCAAAGTGATATTTGGAAGCCCATAAAGGGTTAAGGTGAAAAAGGAAATATTTTCCGTTAAAAACTGGAAAGAAGATTTCTGAGAAACTGCTTTGTTTTCTGTTAATTCATCTCACAGTGTTACAGCTTTCCCCTCAAGAAGCCTTTCGTTAAGACTGTTCTTGTGGAATTTGCAAAGTGATATTTGGGATCCAATAGAGGGCTGTGGTGAAAAAGGAAATATCTTCCGTTAAAAACTGGAAAGAAGGTTTCTGAGAAATTGCTTTGTGTTCTGTTAATTCATCTCACAGAGTTACAGCTTTCCCTTCAAGAAGCCTTTCGCTAAGGCTGTTCTTGTGGAAATTGCAAAGTGATATTTGGTAGCCAATAGAGGGCTACGGTGCAAAAGAAATTATCTTCAGTTAAAAACAGGAAAGAAGCTGTCTGAGAAACTGCTTTGTGTTCTATTAATTCATCGCAAAGAGTTACAGCTTTCCCCTCAAGAAGACTTTCGCTAAGGCTGTTCTTGTGGAATTTGCAAAGTGATTTTCGGAAGCCCATAGAGGGCTATGGTGAAAAAGGAAATATCTTCCGTTAAAAATGGGAAAGAAGTTTTCTGATTTACAGCTTTCCCTTCAAGAAGCCTTTCGCTAAGGCTGTTCTTGTGGAATTTGCAAAGCGATATTTCGAAGCCCATAGAGGGCTATGGTGAAAAAGGAAAGAGCCTCCGTTAAAAACTGGAAAGAAATTTTCTAAGAAATGGCTTTGTCTTCTGTGAATTCATCTCACAGAGTTACAGCTTTCCTTAAAGAAGCCTTTCGCTAAGGTTGTTCTTGCGGAACTTGCAAAGTGATATTTGGAAGCCCATAGAGGGCTATGGTGAAACAGGAAATATCTTCAGTTAAAAACTGGAAAGAAGCTGTCTGAGAAACAACTTTGTGATGTTTTAATTCATCTCTCAGAGTTACAGCTTTCCCCTCAAGAAGAGTTTTGCTAAGACTGTTCTTGTGGAATTGGATAAGTGATACTTGGAAGCCCATAGAGGGCTATGGCGAAAAAGGAATATTTTCAATTAAAAACTGGAAAGAAGCTTTCTGAGAAACTGCTTTGTGTTCTCTTAATTCATCTCACAGATTTACAGCTTTCCCCTCAAGAAACCGTTCGCTAAGACTGTTCTTGTGGAATTTGCAAAGTGATATTTGGAAGTCCATAGTGGGCTATGGTGAAAAAGGAAATATCTTCCGTTAAAAACTGGAAAGGAACTTTCTGAGAAACTGCTTTGTGTTCTGTTAATTCACCTCTCTGAGTTACTGCTTTCCCCTCAAGAAGCGTTTCGCTAAGACTGTTCTTGTGGAATTTTCAAAGTGATATTTCAAAACCCATAGAGGGATATGGTGAAAAAGGCAATATCTTCCTTTTAAAACTGGAAAGAAGCTTTCAGAGAAACTGCTTTGTGTTCGGTTAATTCAACTCACAGAGTTACAGCTTTTCCTTCAAGAGGCCTTTCGCTTTTACTGTTATTGTGGAATTTGCAAAGTGATATTTGGAAGCCCATAGAGGGATATTTAGAAAAAGGAAATATCTTCAGTTAAAAACTGGAAAGAAGCTGTGTGAGAAACTGCTTTGTGTTCTGTTAATTCATCTCACAGAGTTACAGCTTTCCCTTCAAGAATCCTTTCGCGAAGGCTGTTCTTGTGTAATTTGCAAAGGGATATTTGGAAGCCCATAGAGGGCTACGGAGAAAAAGGAAATACCTTCCGTTAAAAATTGGAAAGAAACTTTCTGAGAACCTGCTTTGTGTTCTGTTAATTCACCTCACAGAGTTACTGCTTTCCCTTCAAGAAGCCTTTCGCTAAGCCTGTTCTTGTGGAATTTGCAAAGTGATATTTTGAAGCCCATAGAGATCTATGGTGAAAAAGGAAATATCTTCCGTTAAATACTGGAAAGAAGCTTTCTGAGAAACGGCTTTGTGTTCTGTTAATTCATCTCCCAGAGTTACAGCTTTCCCTTCAAGAAGCCTTTCGCTAAGGCTGTTCTTGTGGAATTTGCAAAGTGATATTTGGAAGCCCATAGAGGGCTCTGGTGAAAAAGGTAATATCTTCAGTGAAAAAATGGAAAGAAGCTGTCTGAGAAACGGCTTTTTGTTCTGTGAATTCACCTCACAGAGTTACAGCTTTCCCCTCAAGAAGCCTTTCGATAAGGCTGTTCTTGTGGAATTTTCAAAGTGATATTTGGAAGCCCCTAGACGGCTATGGTGAAAAAGGAAATATCTTCAGTTAAAAATTGGAAAGAAGATGTCTGAGAAACTGCTTTGTGTTGTGTTAATTCATCTCACAGTGTTACAGCTTTCCCTCAAGAAGCCTTTTGCTTAGACTGTTCTTGTGGAATTGGCAAAGTGATATTTGGAAGCCCATAGAGGGCTATGGTGAAAAAGGAATATCTTCAGTTAAAAACTGGAAAGAAGCTGTCTGAGAAACTGCTTTGTGTTGTGTTAATTCATCTCACAGAGTTACAGTTTCCCCTCTAGGAGCCTTTCGGTAAGACTGTTCTTTTGGAATTTGCAAAGCATATTTCTAAGCCCATAGAGGGCTATATTGAAAAAGGAAACATCTTCCGTTAAAAACTGGAAAGATGCTTTCCTTGAAACTACTTTGTATTCTGTTAATTCATCTCACAGAATTACAGCTTTCCCTTCAAGAAGCCTTTCTCTAAGCCTGTTCTTGTGGAATTTGCAAAGTGATATTTGGTAGCCCAAAGAGGGCTACGGAGAAAAAGGAAATACCTTCCGTTAAAAATTGGAAAGAAGCTTTCTGAGAAACTGCTTTGTGTTCTGTTAATTCTCCTCACAGAGATACTGTTGCCCTTCAAGAAGCCTTTCGCTAAGACTGTTCCTGTGGAATTTGCAAAGTGATATTTTGCAGGCCATAGAGATCTATGGTGAAAAAGGAAATATCTTCCGTTAAAAACTGGAAAGAAGCCTTCTGAGAAACGGCTTTGTGTTCTGTTAATTCATCTCACAGCGTTACAGCTTTCCCTTCAAGAAGCCTTTCGCTAAGGCTGTTCTTGTGGAATTTGCACAGTGATATTTGGAAGCCCATATAGGGCTATGGTGAAAAAGGAAATATCTTCCGTTAAAAACTGGAAAGAAGCTTTCTGAGAAACTGCTTTGTTTTCTGTTAATTGATCTCACAGAGTTACAGCTTTCCCCTCAAGAAGCCTTTTGCTAAGACTGTATTTGTGGAATTTGCAAAGAGATATTTGGAAGCCCATGGGGGGCTATGGTGAAAAAGGAAATATCTTTCGTAAAATACTGGAAAGAAGCTTTCTGAGAAACTGCTTTGTGTTCTGTTAATTCATCTCACAGAGTTACAGCTTTCCCTTCAAGAAGCCTTTCGCTAAGACTGTTCTTGTGGAATTTGCAAAGTGATATTTGGAAGCCCACAGAGGGCTATGGCGAAACAGGAAATATCTTCCGTTAAAAACTGGAAAGAAGCATTCTGAGAAACTGCTTTGTGTTCTCTTAATTCATCTCATAGTTACTGCTTTCCCCTCAAGAAGCCTTTCGCTAAGACTGTTCTTGTGGAATTTGCAAAGTGATATTTGGAAGCCCTTAAAGGGTTAAGGTGAAAAAGGAAATATTTTCCGTTAAAAACTGGAAAGAAGATTTCTGAGAAACTGCTTTGTTTTCTGTTAATTCATCTCACAGTGTTACAGCTTTCCCCTCAAGAAGCCTTTCGTTAAGACTGTTCTTGTGGAATTTTCAAAGTGATATTTGGGATCCAATAGAGGGCTGTGGTGAGAAAGGAAATATCTTCCGTTAAAAATGGGAAAGAAATTTTCTGATTTACAGCTTTCCCTTCAAGAAGCCTTTCGCTAAGGCTGTTCTTGTGGAATTTGCAAAGCGATATTTCGAAGCCCATAGAGGGCTATGGTGAAAAAGGAAAGAGCCTCCGTTAAAAACTGGAAAGAAATTTTCTAAGAAATGGCTTTGTCTTCTGTGAATTCATCTCACAGAGTTACAGCTTTCCTTAAAGAAGCCTTTCGCTAAGGTTGTTCTTGCGGAACTTGCAAAGTGATATTTGGAAGCCCATAGAGGGCTATGGTGAAACAGGAAATATCTTCAGTTAAAAACTGGAAAGAAGCTGTCTGAGAAACAACTTTGTGATGTTTTAATTCATCTCTCAGAGTTACAGCTTTCCCCTCAAGAAGAGTTTTGCTAAGACTGTTCTTGTGGAATTGGATAAGTGATACTTGGAAGCCCATAGAGGGCTATGGTGAAAAAGGAATATTTTCAATTAAAAACTGGAAAGAAGCTTTCTGAGAAACTGCTTTGTGTTCTCTTAATTCATCTCACAGATTTACAGCTTTCCCCTCAAGAAGCCGTTCGCTAAGACTGTTCTTGTGGAATTTGCAAAGTGATATTTGGAAGTCCATAGAGGGCTATGGTGAAAAAGGAAATATCTTCCGTTAAAAACTGGAAAGGAACGTTCTGAGAAACTGCTTTGTGTTCTGTTAATTCACCTCTCTGAGTTACTGCTTTCCCCTCAAGAAGCGTTTCGCTAAGACTGTTCTTGTGGAATTTTCAAAGTGATATTTCAAAACCCATAGAGGGATATGGTGAAAAAGGCAATATCTTCCTTTTAAAACTGGAAAGAAGCTTTCAGAGAAACTGCTTTGTGTTCGGTTAATTCAACTCACAGAGTTACAGCTTTTCCTTCAAGAGGCCTTTCGCTTTTACTGTTATTGTGGAATTTGCAAAGTGATATTTGGAAGCCCATAGAGGGATATTTAGAAAAAGGAAATATCTTCAGTTAAAAACTGGAAAGAAGCTGTCTGAGAAACTGCTTTGTGTTCTGTTAATTCATCTCACAGAGTTACAGCTTTCCCTTCAAGAATCCTTTCGCGAAGGCTGTTCTTGTGTAATTTGCAAAGGGATATTTGGAAGCCCATAGAGGGCTACGGAGAAAAAGGAAATACCTTCCGTTAAAAATTGGAAAGAAACTTTCTGAGAACCTGCTTTGTGTTCTGTTAATTCACCTCACAGAGTTACTGCTTTCCCTTCAAGAAGCCTTTCGCTAAGCCTGTTCTTGTGGAATTTGCAAAGTGATATTTTGAAGCCCATAGAGATCTATGGTGAAAAAGGAGATATCTTCCGTTAAATACTGGAAAGAAGCTTTCTGAGAAACGGCTTTGTGTTCTGTTAATTCATCTCACAGAGTTACAGCTTTCCCTTCAAGAAGCCTTTCGCTAAGGCTGTTCTTGTGGAATTTGCAAAGTGATATTTGGAAGCCCATAGAGGGCTCTGGTGAAAAAGGTAATATCTTCAGTGAAAAAATGGAAAGAAGCTGTCTGAGAAACGGCTTTTTGTTCTGTGAATTCACCTCACAGAGTTACAGCTTTCCCCTCAAGAAGCCTGTCGATAAGGCTGTTCTTGTGGAATTTTCAAAGTGATATTTGGAAGCCCCTAGACGGCTATGGTGAAAAAGGAAATATCTTCAGTTAAAAATTGGAAAGAAGATATCTGAGAAACTGCTTTGTGTTGTGTTAATTCATCTCACAGTGTTACAGCTTTCCCTCAAGAAGCCTTTTGCTTAGACTGTTCTTGTGGAATTGGCAAAGTGATATTTGGAAGCCCATAGAGGGCTATGGTGAAAAAGGAATATCTTCAGTTAAAAACTGGAAAGAAGCTGTCTGAGAAACTGCTTTGTGTTGTGTTAATTCATCTCACAGAGTTACAGTTTCCCCTCTAGGAGCCTTTCGGTAAGACTGTTCTTTTGGAATTTGCAAAGCATATTTCTAAGCCCATAGAGGGCTATATTGAAAAAGGAAACATCTTCCGTTAAAAACTGGAAAGATGCTTTCCTTGAAACTACTTTGTATTCTGTTAATTCATCTCACAGAATTACAGCTTTCCCTTCAAGAAGCCTTTCTCTAAGCCTGTTCTTGTGGAATTTGCAAAGTGATATTTGGTAGCCCAAAGAGGGCTACGGAGAAAAAGGAAATACCTTCCGTTAAAAATTGGAAAGAAGCTTTCTGAGAAACTGCTTTGTGTTCTGTTAATTCTCCTCACAGAGATACTGTTTCCCTTCAAGAAGCCTTTCGCTAAGACTGTTCCTGTGGAATTTGCAAAGTGATATTTTGCAGTCCATAGAGATCTATGGTGAAAAAGGAAATATCTTCCGTTAAAAACTGGAAAGAAGCTTTCTGAGAAACGGCTTTGTGTTCTGTTAATTCATCTCACAGCGTTACAGCTTTCCCTTCAAGAAGCCTTTCGCTAAGGCTGTTCTTGTGGAATTTGCACAGTGATATTTGGAAGCCCATATAGGGCTATGGGGAAAAAGGAAATATCTTCCGTTAAAAACTGGAAAGAAGCTTTCTGAGAAACTGCTTTGTGTTCTGTTAATTGATCTCACAGAGTTACAGCTTTCCCCTCAAGAAGCCTTTTGCTAAGACTGTATTTGTGGAATTTGCAAAGAGATATTTGGAAGCCCATGGGGGGCTATGGTGAAAAAGGAAATATCTTTCGTAAAATACTGGAAAGAAGCTTTCTGAGAAACTGCTTTGTGTTCTGTTAATTCATCTCACAGAGTTACAGCTTTCCCTTCAAGAAGCCTTTCGCTAAGACTGTTCTTGTGGAATTTGCAAAGTGATATTTGGAAGCCCACAGAGGGCTATGGCGAAAAAGGAAATATCTTCTGTTAAAAACTGGAAAGAAGCATTCTGAGAAACTGCTTTGTGTTCTGTTAATTCATCTCACAGAGTTACTGCTATCCCCTCAAGAAGCCTATCGCTAAGACTTTTCTTGTACAATTTGCAAAGAGATATTTGGAAGCCCATAGAGGGCCATATTGAAAAAGGTAATATCTTAAGTTAAAAACTTGAAAGAAGCTTTCTGAGAAACGGCTTTGTGTTTTTTTAATTCATCTCACAGATTTACTGCTATCCCCTCACGAAGCCTTTTGCTAAGACTGTTCTTGTGGAATTTGCAAAGTGATATTTGGAAGCCCATAAAGGGTTAAGGTGAAAAAGGAAATATTTTCCGTTAAAAACTGGAAAGAAGATTTCTGAGAAACTGCTTTGTTTTCTGTTAATTCATCTCACAGTGTTACAGCTTTCCCCTCAAGAAGCCTTTCGTTAAGACTGTTCTTGTGGAATTTGCAAAGTGATATTTGGGATCCAATAGAGGGCTGTGGTGAAAAAGGAAATATCTTCCGTTAAAAACTGGAAAGAAGGTTTCTGAGAAATTGCTTTGTGTTCTGTTAATTCATCTCACAGAGTTACAGCTTTCCCTTCAAGAAGCCTTTCGCTAAGACTGTTCTTGTGGAATTTGCAAAGTGATATTTGGAAGCCCACAGAGGGCTATGGCGAAAAAGGAAATATCTTCTGTTAAAAACTGGAAAGAAGCTGTCTGAGAAAGTTCTATGTGTTCTGTTAATTCAACTCACAGAGTTACTGCTTTCCCTTCAAGAGGCCTTTCACTAAGACTGTTCTTGTGGATTTTCCAAAGTGATATTTGGAAGCCCATAGAGGGCTATTTGAAAAAGGAAATATCTTCCGTTAAAAACTGGAAAGAAGCTTTCTGAGAAACTGCTTTGTGTTCTCTTAATTCATCTCATAGTTACTGCTTTCCCCTCAAGAAGCCTTTCGCTAGGACTGTTCTTGTGGAATTTGCAAAGTGATATTTGGAAGCCCATAAAGGGTTAAGGTGAAAAAGGAAATATTTTCCGTTAAAAACTGGAAAGAAGATTTCTGAGAAACTGCTTTGTTTTCTGTTAATTCATCTCACAGTGTTACAGCTTTCCCCTCAAGAAGCCTTTCGTTAAGACTGTTCTTGTGGAATTTGCAAAGTGATATTTGGGATCCAATAGAGGGCTGTGGTGAAAAAGGAAATATCTTCCGTTAAAAACTGGAAAGAAGGTTTCTGAGAAATTGCTTTGTGTTCTGTTAATTCATCTCACAGAGTTACAGCTTTCCCTTCAAGAAGCCTTTCGCTAAGGCTGTTCTTGTGGAAATTGCAAAGTGATATTTGGTAGCCAATAGAGGGCTGCGGAGCAAAAGAAATTATCTTCAGTTAAAAACAGGAAAGAAGCTGTCTGAGAAACTGCTTTGTGTTCTATTAATTCATCGCAAAGAGTTACAGCTTTCCCCTCAAGAAGAGTTTTGCTAAGACTGTTCTTGTGGAATTGGATAAGTGATACTTGGAAGCCCATAGAGGGCTATGGTGAAAAAGGAATATTTTCAATTAAAAACTGGAAAGAAGCTTTCTGAGAAACTGCTTTGTGTTCTCTTAATTCATCTCACAGATTTACAGCTTTCCCCTCAAGAAGCCGTTCGCTAAGACTGTTCTTGTGGAATTTGCAAAGTGATATTTGGAAGTCCATAGAGGGCTATGGTGAAAAAGGAAATATCTTCCGTTAAAAACTGGAAAGGAACTTTCTGAGAAACTGCTTTGTGTTCTGTTAATTCACCTCTGTGAGTTACTGCTTTCCCCTCAAGAAGCGTTTCGCTAAGACTGTTCTTGTGGAATTTTCAAAGTGATATTTCAAAACCCATAGAGGGATATGGTGAAAAAGGCAATATCTTCCTTTTAAAACTGGAAAGAAGCTTTCAGAGAAACTGCTTTGTGTTCGGTTAATTCAACTCACAGAGTTACAGCTTTTCCTTCAAGAGGCCTTTCGCTTTTACTGTTATTGTGGAATTTGCAAAGTGATATTTGGAAGCCCATAGAGGGATATTTAGAAAAAGGAAATATCTTCAGTTAAAAACTGGAAAGAAGCTGTCTGAGAAACTGCTTTGTGTTCTGTTAATTCATCTCACAGAGTTACAGCTTTCCCTTCAAGAATCCTTTCGCGAAGGCTGTTCTTGTGTAATTTGCAAAGGGATATTTGGAAGCCCCTAGAGGGCTACGGAGAAAAAGGAAATACCTTCCGTTAAAAATTGGAAAGAAACTTTCTGAGAACCTGCTTTGTGTTCTGTTAATTCACCTCACAGAGTTACTGCTTTCCCTTCAAGAAGCCTTTCGCTAAGCCTGTTCTTGTGGAATTTGCAAAGTGATATTTTGAAGCCCATAGAGATCTATGGTGAAAAAGGAAATATCTTCCGTTAAATACTGGAAAGAAGCTTTCTGAGAAACGGCTTTGTGTTCTGTTAATTCATCTCCCAGAGTTACAGCTTTCCCTTCAAGAAGCCTTTCGCTAAGGCTGTTCTTGTGGAATTTGCAAAGTGATATTTGGAAGCCCATAGAGGGCTCTGGTGAAAAAGGTAATATCTTCAGTGAAAAAATGGAAAGAAGCTGTCTGAGAAACGGCTTTTTGTTCTGTGAATTCACCTCACAGAGTTACAGCTTTCCCCTCAAGAAGCCTTTCGATAAGGCTGTTCTTGTGGAATTTTCAAAGTGATATTTGGAAGCCCCTAGACGGCTATGGTGAAAAAGGAAATATCTTCAGTTAAAAATTGGAAAGAAGATGTCTGAGAAACTGCTTTGTGTTGTGTTAATTCATCTCACAGTGTTACAGCTTTCCCTCAAGAAGCCTTTTGCTTAGACTGTTCTTGTGGAATTGGCAAAGTGATATTTGGAAGCCCATAGAGGGCTATGGTGAAAAAGGAATATCTTCAGTTAAAAACTGGAAAGAAGCTGTCTGAGAAACTGCTTTGTGTTGTGTTAATTCATCTCACAGATTTACTGCTATCCCCTCACGAAGCCCTTTGCTAAGACTGTTCTTGTGGAATTTGCAAAGTGATATTTGGAAGCCCATAAAGGGTTAAGGTGAAAAAGGAAATATTTTCCGTTAAAAACTGGAAAGAAGATTTCTGAGAAACTGCTTTGTTTTCTGTTAATTCATCTCACAGTGTTACAGCTTTCCCCTCAAGAAGCCTTTCGTTAAGACTGTTCTTGTGGAATTTGCAAAGTGATATTTGGGATCCAATAGAGGGCTGTGGTGAAAAAGGAAATATCTTCCGTTAAAAACTGGAAAGAAGGTTTCTGAGAAATTGCTTTGTGTTCTGTTAATTCATCTCACAGAGTTACAGCTTTCCCTTCAAGAAGCCTTTCGCTAAGACTGTTCTTCTGGAATTTGCAAAGTGATATTTGGAAGCCCACAGAGGGCTATGGCGAAAAAGGAAATATCTTCTGTTAAAAACTGGAAAGAAGCTGTCGGAGAAAGTTCTATGTGTTCTGTTAATTCAACTCACAGAGTTACTGCTTTCCCTTCAAGAAGCCTTTCACTAAGACTGTTCTTGTGGATTTTCCAAAGTGATATTTGGAAGCCCATAGAGGGCTATTTGAAAAAGGAAATATCTTCCGTTAAAAACTGGAAAGAAGCTTTCTGAGAAACTGCTTTGTGTTCTCTTAATTCATCTCATAGTTACTGCTTTCCCCTCAAGAAGCCTTTCGCTAGGACTGTTCTTGTGGAATTTGCAAAGTGATATTTGGAAGCCCATAAAGGGTTAAGGTGAAAAAGGAAATATTTTCCGTTAAAAACTGGAAAGAAGATTTCTGAGAAACTGCTTTGTTTTCTGTTAATTCATCTCACAGTGTTACAGCTTTCCCCTCAAGAAGCCTTTCGTTAAGACTGTTCTTGTGGAATTTGCAAAGTGATATTTGGGATCCAATAGAGGGCTGTGGTGAAAAAGGAAATATCTTCCGTTAAAAACTGGAAAGAAGGTTTCTGAGAAATTGCTTTGTGTTCTGTTAATTCATCTCACAGAGTTACAGCTTTCCCTTCAAGAAGCCTTTCGCTAAGGCTGTTCTTGTGGAAATTGCAAAGTGATATTTGGTAGCCAATAGAGGGCTACGGTGCAAAAGAAATTATCTTCAGTTAAAAACAGGAAAGAAGCTGTCTGAGAAACTGCTTTGTGTTCTATTAATTCATCGCAAAGAGTTACAGCTTTCCCCTCAAGAAGACTTTCGCTAAGGCTGTTCTTGTGGAAATTGCAAAGTGATTTTCGGAAGCCCATAGAGGGCTATGGTGAAAAAGGAAATATCTTCCGTTAAAAATGGGAAAGAAGTTTTCTGATTTACAGCTTTCCCTTCAAGAAGCCTTTCGCTAAGGCTGTTCTTGTGGAATTTGCAAAGCGATATTTCGAAGCCCATAGAGGGCTATGGTGAAAAAGGAAAGAGCCTCCGTTAAAAACTGGAAAGAAATTTTCTAAGAAATGGCTTTGTCTTCTGTGAATTCATCTCACAGAGTTACAGCTTTCCTTAAAGAAGCCTTTCGCTAAGGTTGTTCTTGCGGAACTTGCAAAGTGATATTTGGAAGCCCATAGAGGGCTATGGAGAAACAGGAAATATCTTCAGTTAAAAACTGGAAAGAAGCTGTCTGAGAAACAACTTTGTGATGTTTTAATTCATCTCTCAGAGTTACAGCTTTCCCCTCAAGAAGAGTTTTGCTAAGACTGTTCTTGTGGAATTGGATAAGTGATACTTGGAAGCCCATAGAGGGCTATGGTGAAAAAGGAATATTTTCAATTAAAAACTGGAAAGAAGCTTTCTGAGAAACTGCTTTGTGTTCTCTTAATTCATCTCACAGATTTACAGCTTTCCCCTCAAGAAGCCGTTCGCTAAGACTGTTCTTGTGGAATTTGCAAAGTGATATTTGGAAGTCCATAGAGGGCTATGGTGAAAAAGGAAATATCTTCCGTTAAAAACTGGAAAGGAACTTTCTGAGAAACTGCTTTGTGTTCTGTTAATTCACCTCTGTGAGTTACTGCTTTCCCCTCAAGAAGCGTTTCGCTAAGACTGTTCTTGTGGAATTTTCAAAGTGATATTTCAAAACCCATAGAGGGATATGGTGAAAAAGGCAATATCTTCCTTTTAAAACTGGAAAGAAGCTTTCAGAGAAACTGCTTTGTGTTCGGTTAATTCAACTCACAGAGTTACAGCTTTTCCTTCAAGAGGCCTTTCGCTTTTACTGTTATTGTGGAATTTGCAAAGTGATATTTGGAAGCCCATAGAGGGATATTTAGAAAAAGGAAATATCTTCAGTTAAAAACTGGAAAGAAGCTGTCTGAGAAACTGCTTTGTGTTCTGTTAATTCATCTCACAGAGTTACAGCTTTCCCTTCAAGAATCCTTTCGCGAAGGCTGTTCTTGTGTAATTTGCAAAGGGATATTTGGAAGCCCATAGAGGGCTACGGAGAAAAAGGAAATACCTTCCGTTAAAAATTGGAAAGAAACTTTCTGAGAACCTGCTTTGTGTTCTGTTAATTCACCTCACAGAGTTACTGCTTTCCCTTCAAGAAGCCTTTCGCTAAGCCTGTTCTTGTGGAATTTGCAAAGTGATATTTTGAAGCCCATAGAGATCTATGGTGAAAAAGGAAATATCTTCCGTTAAATACTGGAAAGAAGCTTTCTGAGAAACGGCTTTGTGTTCTGTTAATTCATCTCACAGAGTTACAGCTTTCCCTTCAAGAAGCCTTTCGCTAAGGCTGTTCTTGTGGAATTTGCAAAGTGATATTTGGAAGCCCATAGAGGGCTCTGGTGAAAAAGGTAATATCTTCAGTGAAAAAATGGAAAGAAGCTGTCTGAGAAACGGCTTTTTGTTCTGTGAATTCACCTCACAGAGTTACAGCTTTCCCCTCAAGAAGCCTTTCGATAAGGCTGTTCTTGTGGAATTTTCAAAGTGATATTTGGAAGCCCCTAGACGGCTATGGTGAAAAAGGAAATATCTTCAGTTAAAAATTGGAAAGAAGATGTCTGAGAAACTGCTTTGTGTTGTGTTAATTCATCTCACAGTGTTACAGCTTTCCCTCAAGAAGCCTTTTGCTTAGACTGTTCTTGTGGAATTGGCAAAGTGATATTTGGAAGCCCATAGAGGGCTATGGTGAAAAAGGAATATCTTCAGTTAAAAACTGGAAAGAAGCTGTCTGAGAAACTGCTTTGTGTTGTGTTAATTCATCTCACAGAGTTACAGTTTCCCCTCTAGGAGCCTTTCGGTAAGACTGTTCTTTTGGAATTTGCAAAGCATATTTCTAAGCCCATAGAGGGCTATATTGAAAAAGGAAACATCTTCCGTTAAAAACTGGAAAGATGCTTTCCTTGAAACTACTTTGTATTCTGTTAATTCATCTCACAGAATTACAGCTTTCCCTTCAAGAAGCCTTTCTCTAAGCCTGTTCTTGTGGAATTTGCAAAGTGATATTTGGTAGCCCAAAGAGGGCTACGGAGAAAAAGGAAATACCTTCCGTTAAAAATTGGAAAGAAGCTTTCTGAGAAACTGCTTTGTGTTCTGTTAATTCTCCTCACAGAGATACTGTTTCCCTTCAAGAAGCCTTTCGCTAAGACTGTTCCTGTGGAATTTGCAAAGTGATATTTTGCAGTCCATAGAGATCTATGGTGAAAAAGGAAATATCTTCCGTTAAAAACTGGAAAGAAGCTTTCTGAGAAACGGCTTTGTGTTCTGTTAATTCATCTCACAGCGTTACAGCTTTCCCTTCAAGAAGCCTTTCGCTAAGGCTGTTCTTGTGGAATTTGCACAGTGATATTTGGAAGCCCATATAGGGCTATGGTGAAAAAGGAAATATCTTCCGTTAAAAACTGGAAAGAAGCTTTCTGAGAAACTGCTTTGTGTTCTGTTAATTGATCTCACAGAGTTACAGCTTTCCCCTCAAGAAGCCTTTTGCTAAGACTGTATTTGTGGAATTTGCAAAGAGATATTTGGAAGCCCATGGGGGGCTATGGTGAAAAAGGAAATACCTTTCGTAAAATACTGGAAAGAAGCTTTCTGAGAAACTGCTTTGTGTTCTGTTAATTCATCTCACAGAGTTACAGCTTTCCCTTCAAGAAGCCTTTCGCTAAGACTGTTCTTGTGGAATTTGCAAAGTGATATTTAGAAGCCCGTAGTGGGCTATAGTGAAAAAGGAAATATCTTCCGTTAAAAATTGCAAAGAAGCTTTCTGAGAAACTGCTTTGTGTTCTGTTAATTCAACTCACAGAGTTACAGCTTTCCCTTCAAGAAGCCTTTCACTAAGTCTGTTCTTGTGGAATTTGCAAAGTGATATTTGGAAGCTCATAGAGGGCTATGGTGAAAAAGGAAATATCTTCCGTTAAAAACTGGAAAGAATCTTTCTGAGAAACTGCTTTGTGTTCTCTTAATTCATCTCATAGTTACTGCTTTCCCCTCAAGAAGCCTTTCGCTAAGACTGTTCTTGTGGAATTTGCAAAGTGATATTTGGAAGCCCATAAAGGGTTAAGGTGAAAAAGGAAATATTTTCCGTTAAAAACTGGAAAGAAGATTTCTGAGAAACTGCTTTGTTTTCTGTTAATTCATCTCACAGTGTTACAGCTTTCCCCTCAAGAAGCCTTTCGTTAAGACTCTTCTTGTGGAATTTGCAAAGTGATATTTGGGATCCAATAGAGGGCTGTGGTGAAAAAGGAAATATCTTCCGTTAAAAACTGGAAAGAAGGTTTCTGAGAAATTGCTTTGTGTTCTGTTAATTCATCTCACAGAGTTACAGCTTTCCCTTCAAGAAGTCTTTCGCTAAGGCTGTTCTTGTGGAAATTGCAAAGTGATATTTGGTAGCCAATAGAGGGCTACGGTGCAAAAGAAATTATCTTCAGTTCAAAACAGGAAAGAAGCTGTCTGAGAACTGCTTTGTGTTCTATTAATTCATCGCAAAGAATTACAGCTTTCCCCTCAAGAAGACTTTCGCTAAGGCTGTTCTTGTGGAATTTGCAAAGTGATTTTCAGAAGCCCATAGAGGGCTATGGTGAAAAAGGAAATATCTTCCGTTAAAAATGGGAAAGAAATTTTCTGATTTACAGCTTTCCCTTCAAGAAGCCTTTCGCTAAGGCTGTTCTTGTGGAATTTGCAAAGCGATATTTCGAAGCCCATAGAGGGCTATGGTGAAAAAGGAAAGAGCCTCCGTTAAAAACTGGAAAGAAATTTTCTAAGAAATGGCTTTGTCTTCTGTGAATTCATCTCACAGAGTTACAACTTTCCTTAAAGAAGCCTTTCGCTAAGGTTGTTCTTGCGGAACTTGCAAAGTGATATTTGGAAGCCCATAGAGGGCTATGGTGAAACAGGAAATATCTTCAGTTAAAAACTGGAAAGAAGCTGTCTGAGAAACAACTTTGTGATGTTTTAATTCATCTCTCAGAGTTACAGCTTTCCCCTCAAGAAGAGTTTTGCTAAGACTGTTCTTGTGGAATTGGATAAGTGATACTTGGAAGCCCATAGAGGGCTATGGTGAAAAAGCAATATTTTCAATTAAAAACTGGAAAGAAGCTTTCTGAGAAACTGCTTTGTGTTCTCTTAATTCATATCACAGATTTACAGCTTTCCCCTCAAGAAGCCATTCGCTAAGACTGTTCTTGTGGAATTTGCAAAGTGATATTTGGAAGTCCATAGAGGGCTATGGTGAAAAAGGAAATATCTTCCGTTAAAAACTGGAAAGAAACTTTCTGAGAAACTGCTTTGTGTTCTGTTAATTCACCTCTCTGAGTTACTGCTTTCCCCTCAAGAAGCGTTTCGCTAAGACTGTTCTTGTGGAATTTTCAAAGTGATATTTCAAAACCCATAGAGGGATATGGTGAAAAAGGCAATATCTTCCTTTTAAAACTGGAAAGAAGCTCTCAGAGAAACTGCTTTGTGTTCGGTTAATTCAACTCACAGAGTTACAGCTTTTCCTTCAAGAGGCCTTTCGCTTTTACTGTTATTGTGGAATTTGCAAAGTGATATTTGGAAGCCCATAGAGGGATATTTAGAAAAAGGAAATACCTTCAGTTAAAAACTGGAAAGAAGCTGTCTGAGAAACTGCTTTGTGTTCTGTTAATTCATCTCACAGAGTTACAGCTTTCCCTTCAAGAATCCTTTCGCGAAGGCTGTTCTTGTGTAATTTGCAAAGGGATATTTGGAAGCCCCTAGAGGGCTACGGAGAAAAAGGAAATACCTTCCGTTAAAAATTGGAAAGAAACTTTCTGAGAACCTGCTTTGTGTTCTGTTAATTCACCTCACAGAGTTACTGCTTTCCCTTCAAGAAGCCTTTCGCTAAGCCTGTTCTTGTGGAATTTGCAAAGTGATATTTTGAAGCCCATAGAGATCTATGGTGAAAAAGGAAATATCTTCCGTTAAATACTGGAAAGAAGCTTTCTGAGAAACGGCTTTGTGTTCTGTTAATTCATCTCCCAGAGTTACAGCTTTCCCTTCAAGAAGCCTTTCGCTAAGGCTGTTCTTGTGGAATTTGCAAAGTGATATTTGGAAGCCCATAGAGGGCTCTGGTGAAAAAGGTAATATCTTGAGTGAAAAAATGGAAAGAAGCTGTCTGAGAAACGGCTTTTTGTTCTGTGAATTCACCTCACAGAGTTACAGCTTTCCCCTCAAGAAGCCTTTCGATAAGGCTGTTCTTGTGGAATTTTCAAAGTGATATTTGGAAGCCCCTAGACGGCTATGGTGAAAAAGGAAATATCTTCAGTTAAAAATTGGAAAGAAGATGTCTGAGAAACTGCTTTGTGTTGTGTTAATTCATCTCACAGTGTTACAGCTTTCCCTCAAGAAGCCTTTTGCTTAGACTGTTCTTGTGGAATTGGCAAAGTGATATTTGGAAGCCCATAGAGGGCTATGGTGAAAAAGGAATATCTTCAGTTAAAAACTGGAAAGAAGCTGTCTGAGAAACTGCTTTGTGTTGTGTTAATTCATCTCACAGATTTACTGCTATCCCCTCACGAAGCCCTTTGCTAAGACTGTTCTTGTGGAATTTGCAAAGTGATATTTGGAAGCCCATAAAGGGTTAAGGTGAAAAAGGAAATATTTTCCGTTAAAAACTGGAAAGAAGATTTCTGAGAAACTGCTTTGTTTTCTGTTAATTCATCTCACAGTGTTACAGCTTTCCCCTCAAGAAGCCTTTCGTTAAGACTGTTCTTGTGGAATTTGCAAAGTGATATTTGGGATCCAATAGAGGGCTGTGGTGAAAAAGGAAATATCTTCCGTTAAAAACTGGAAAGAAGGTTTCTGAGAAATTGCTTTGTGTTCTGTTAATTCATCTCACAGAGTTACAGCTTTCCCTTCAAGAAGCCTTTCGCTAAGACTGTTCTTCTGGAATTTGCAAAGTGATATTTGGAAGCCCACAGAGGGCTATGGCGAAAAAGGAAATATCTTCTGTTAAAAACTGGAAAGAAGCTGTCGGAGAAAGTTCTATGTGTTCTGTTAATTCAACTCACAGAGTTACTGCTTTCCCTTCAAGAAGCCTTTCACTAAGACTGTTCTTGTGGATTTTCCAAAGTGATATTTGGAAGCCCATAGAGGGCTATTTGAAAAAGGAAATATCTTCCGTTAAAAACTGGAAAGAAGCTTTCTGAGAAACTGCTTTGTGTTCTCTTAATTCATCTCATAGTTACTGCTTTCCCCTCAAGAAGCCTTTCGCTAGGACTGTTCTTGTGGAATTTGCAAAGTGATATTTGGAAGCCCATAAAGGGTTAAGGTGAAAAAGGAAATATTTTCCGTTAAAAACTGGAAAGAAGATTTCTGAGAAACTGCTTTGTTTTCTGTTAATTCATCTCACAGTGTTACAGCTTTCCCCTCAAGAAGCCTTTCGTTAAGACTGTTCTTGTGGAATTTGCAAAGTGATATTTGGGATCCAATAGAGGGCTGTGGTGAAAAAGGAAATATCTTCCGTTAAAAACTGGAAAGAAGGTTTCTGAGAAATTGCTTTGTGTTCTGTTAATTCATCTCACAGAGTTACAGCTTTCCCTTCAAGAAGCCTTTCGCTAAGGCTGTTCTTGTGGAAATTGCAAAGTGATATTTGGTAGCCAATAGAGGGCTACGGTGCAAAAGAAATTATCTTCAGTTAAAAACAGGAAAGAAGCTGTCTGAGAAACTGCTTTGTGTTCTATTAATTCATCGCAAAGAGTTACAGCTTTCCCCTCAAGAAGACTTTCGCTAAGGCTGTTCTTGTGGAAATTGCAAAGTGATTTTCGGAAGCCCATAGAGGGCTATGGTGAAAAAGGAAATATCTTCCGTTAAAAATGGGAAAGAAGTTTTCTGATTTACAGCTTTCCCTTCAAGAAGCCTTTCGCTAAGGCTGTTCTTGTGGAATTTGCAAAGCGATATTTCGAAGCCCATAGAGGGCTATGGTGAAAAAGGAAAGAGCCTCCGTTAAAAACTGGAAAGAAATTTTCTAAGAAATGGCTTTGTCTTCTGTGAATTCATCTCACAGAGTTACAGCTTTCCTTAAAGAAGCCTTTCGCTAAGGTTGTTCTTGCGGAACTTGCAAAGTGATATTTGGAAGCCCATAGAGGGCTATGGAGAAACAGGAAATATCTTCAGTTAAAAACTGGAAAGAAGCTGTCTGAGAAACAACTTTGTGATGTTTTAATTCATCTCTCAGAGTTACAGCTTTCCCCTCAAGAAGAGTTTTGCTAAGACTGTTCTTGTGGAATTGGATAAGTGATACTTGGAAGCCCATAGAGGGCTATGGTGAAAAAGGAATATTTTCAATTAAAAACTGGAAAGAAGCTTTCTGAGAAACTGCTTTGTGTTCTCTTAATTCATCTCACAGATTTACAGCTTTCCCCTCAAGAAGCCGTTCGCTAAGACTGTTCTTGTGGAATTTGCAAAGTGATATTTGGAAGTCCATAGAGGGCTATGGTGAAAAAGGAAATATCTTCCGTTAAAAACTGGAAAGGAACTTTCTGAGAAACTGCTTTGTGTTCTGTTAATTCACCTCTGTGAGTTACTGCTTTCCCCTCAAGAAGCGTTTCGCTAAGACTGTTCTTGTGGAATTTTCAAAGTGATATTTCAAAACCCATAGAGGGATATGGTGAAAAAGGCAATATCTTCCTTTTAAAACTGGAAAGAAGCTTTCAGAGAAACTGCTTTGTGTTCGGTTAATTCAACTCACAGAGTTACAGCTTTTCCTTCAAGAGGCCTTTCGCTTTTACTGTTATTGTGGAATTTGCAAAGTGATATTTGGAAGCCCATAGAGGGATATTTAGAAAAAGGAAATATCTTCAGTTAAAAACTGGAAAGAAGCTGTCTGAGAAACTGCTTTGTGTTCTGTTAATTCATCTCACAGAGTTACAGCTTTCCCTTCAAGAATCCTTTCGCGAAGGCTGTTCTTGTGTAATTTGCAAAGGGATATTTGGAAGCCCATAGAGGGCTACGGAGAAAAAGGAAATACCTTCCGTTAAAAATTGGAAAGAAACTTTCTGAGAACCTGCTTTGTGTTCTGTTAATTCACCTCACAGAGTTACTGCTTTCCCTTCAAGAAGCCTTTCGCTAAGCCTGTTCTTGTGGAATTTGCAAAGTGATATTTTGAAGCCCATAGAGATCTATGGTGAAAAAGGAAATATCTTCCGTTAAATACTGGAAAGAAGCTTTCTGAGAAACGGCTTTGTGTTCTGTTAATTCATCTCACAGAGTTACAGCTTTCCCTTCAAGAAGCCTTTCGCTAAGGCTGTTCTTGTGGAATTTGCAAAGTGATATTTGGAAGCCCATAGAGGGCTCTGGTGAAAAAGGTAATATCTTCAGTGAAAAAATGGAAAGAAGCTGTCTGAGAAACGGCTTTTTGTTCTGTGAATTCACCTCACAGAGTTACAGCTTTCCCCTCAAGAAGCCTTTCGATAAGGCTGTTCTTGTGGAATTTTCAAAGTGATATTTGGAAGCCCCTAGACGGCTATGGTGAAAAAGGAAATATCTTCAGTTAAAAATTGGAAAGAAGATGTCTGAGAAACTGCTTTGTGTTGTGTTAATTCATCTCACAGTGTTACAGCTTTCCCTCAAGAAGCCTTTTGCTTAGACTGTTCTTGTGGAATTGGCAAAGTGATATTTGGAAGCCCATAGAGGGCTATGGTGAAAAAGGAATATCTTCAGTTAAAAACTGGAAAGAAGCTGTCTGAGAAACTGCTTTGTGTTGTGTTAATTCATCTCACAGAGTTACAGTTTCCCCTCTAGGAGCCTTTCGGTAAGACTGTTCTTTTGGAATTTGCAAAGCATATTTCTAAGCCCATAGAGGGCTATATTGAAAAAGGAAACATCTTCCGTTAAAAACTGGAAAGATGCTTTCCTTGAAACTACTTTGTATTCTGTTAATTCATCTCACAGAATTACAGCTTTCCCTTCAAGAAGCCTTTCTCTAAGCCTGTTCTTGTGGAATTTGCAAAGTGATATTTGGTAGCCCAAAGAGGGCTACGGAGAAAAAGGAAATACCTTCCGTTAAAAATTGGAAAGAAGCTTTCTGAGAAACTGCTTTGTGTTCTGTTAATTCTCCTCACAGAGATACTGTTTCCCTTCAAGAAGCCTTTCGCTAAGACTGTTCCTGTGGAATTTGCAAAGTGATATTTTGCAGTCCATAGAGATCTATGGTGAAAAAGGAAATATCTTCCGTTAAAAACTGGAAAGAAGCTTTCTGAGAAACGGCTTTGTGTTCTGTTAATTCATCTCACAGCGTTACAGCTTTCCCTTCAAGAAGCCTTTCGCTAAGGCTGTTCTTGTGGAATTTGCACAGTGATATTTGGAAGCCCATATAGGGCTATGGTGAAAAAGGAAATATCTTCCGTTAAAAACTGGAAAGAAGCTTTCTGAGAAACTGCTTTGTGTTCTGTTAATTGATCACACAGAGTTACAGCTTTCCCCTCAAGAAGCCTTTTGCTAAGACTGTATTTGTGGAATTTGCAAAGAGATATTTGGAAGCCCATGGGGGGCTATGGTGAAAAAGGAAATATCTTTCGTAAAATACTGGAAAGAAGCTTTCTGAGAAACTGCTTTGTGTTCTGTTAATTCATCTCACAGAGTTACAGCTTTCCCTTCAAGAAGCCTTTCGCTAAGACTGTTCTTGTGGAATTTGCAAAGTGATATTTAGAAGCCCGTAGTGGGCTATAGTGAAAAAGGAAATATCTTCCGTTAAAAATTGCAAAGAAGCTTTCTGAGAAACTGCTTTGTGTTCTGTTAATTCAACTCACAGAGTTACAGCTTTCCCTTCAAGAAGCCTTTCACTAAGTCTGTTCTTGTGGAATTTGCAAAGTGATATTTGGAAGCTCATAGAGGGCTATGGTGAAAAAGGAAATATCTTCCGTTAAAAACTGGAAAGAATCTTTCTGAGAAACTGCTTTGTGTTCTCTTAATTCATCTCATAGTTACTGCTTTCCCCTCAAGAAGCCTTTCGCTAAGACTGTTCTTGTGGAATTTGCAAAGTGATATTTGGAAGCCCATAAAGGGTTAAGGTGAAAAAGGAAATATTTTCCGTTAAAAACTGGAAAGAAGATTTCTGAGAAACTGCTTTGTTTTCTGTTAATTCATCTCACAGTGTTACAGCTTTCCCCTCAAGAAGCCTTTCGTTAAGACTCTTCTTGTGGAATTGCAAAGTGATATTTGGGATCAATAGAGGGCTGTGGTGAAAAAGGAAATATCTTCCGTTAAAACTGGAAAGAAGGTTTCTGAGAAATTGCTTTGTGTTCTGTTAATTCATCTCACAGAGTTACAGCTTTCCCTTCAAGAAGGTCTTTCGCTAAGGGCTGTTCTTGTGGAAATTGCAAAGTGATATTTGGTAGCCAATAGAGGGCTACGGTGCAAAAGAAATTATCTTCAGTTCAAAACAGGAAAGAAGCTGTCTGAGAACTGCTTTGTGTTCTATTAATTCATCGCAAAGAATTACAGCTTTCCCCTCAAGAAGACTTTCGCTAAGGCTGTTCTTGTGGAATTTGCAAAGTGATTTTCAGAAGCCCATAGAGGGCTATGGTGAAAAAGGAAATATCTTCCGTTAAAAATGGGAAAGAAATTTTCTGATTTACAGCTTTCCCTTCAAGAAGCCTTTCGCTAAGGCTGTTCTTGTGGAATTTGCAAAGCGATATTTCGAAGCCCATAGAGGGCTATGGTGAAAAAGGAAAGAGCCTCCGTTAAAAACTGGAAAGAAATTTTCTAAGAAATGGCTTTGTCTTCTGTGAATTCATCTCACAGAGTTACAACTTTCCTTAAAGAAGCCTTTCGCTAAGGTTGTTCTTGCGGAACTTGCAAAGTGATATTTGGAAGCCCATAGAGGGCTATGGTGAAACAGGAAATATCTTCAGTTAAAAACTGGAAAGAAGCTGTCTGAGAAACAACTTTGTGATGTTTTAATTCATCTCTCAGAGTTACAGCTTTCCCCTCAAGAAGAGTTTTGCTAAGACTGTTCTTGTGGAATTGGATAAGTGATACTTGGAAGCCCATAGAGGGCTATGGTGAAAAAGCAATATTTTCAATTAAAAACTGGAAAGAAGCTTTCTGAGAAACTGCTTTGTGTTCTCTTAATTCATATCACAGATTTACAGCTTTCCCCTCAAGAAGCCATTCGCTAAGACTGTTCTTGTGGAATTTGCAAAGTGATATTTGGAAGTCCATAGAGGGCTATGGTGAAAAAGGAAATATCTTCCGTTAAAAACTGGAAAGAAACTTTCTGAGAAACTGCTTTGTGTTCTGTTAATTCACCTCTCTGAGTTACTGCTTTCCCCTCAAGAAGCGTTTCGCTAAGACTGTTCTTGTGGAATTTTCAAAGTGATATTTCAAAACCCATAGAGGGATATGGTGAAAAAGGCAATATCTTCCTTTTAAAACTGGAAAGAAGCTCTCAGAGAAACTGCTTTGTGTTCGGTTAATTCAACTCACAGAGTTACAGCTTTTCCTTCAAGAGGCCTTTCGCTTTTACTGTTATTGTGGAATTTGCAAAGTGATATTTGGAAGCCCATAGAGGGATATTTAGAAAAAGGAAATACCTTCAGTTAAAAACTGGAAAGAAGCTGTCTGAGAAACTGCTTTGTGTTCTGTTAATTCATCTCACAGAGTTACAGCTTTCCCTTCAAGAATCCTTTCGCGAAGGCTGTTCTTGTGGAATTTGCAAAGGGATATTTGGAAGCCCATAGAGGGCTACGGAGAAAAAGGAAATACCTTCCGTTAAAAATTGGAAAGAAACTTTCTGAGAACCTGCTTTGTGTTCTGTTAATTCACCTCACAGAGTTACTGCTTTCCCTTCAAGAAGCCTTTCGCTAAGCCTGTTCTTGTGGAATTTGCAAAGTGATATTTTGAAGCCCATAGAGATCTATGGTGAAAAAGGAAATATCTTCCGTTAAATACTGGAAAGAAGCTTTCTGAGAAACGGCTTTGTGTTCTGTTAATTCATCTCCCAGAGTTACAGCTTTCCCTTCAAGAAGCCTTTCGCTAAGGCTGTTCTTGTGGAATTTGCAAAGTGATATTTGGAAGCCCATAGAGGGCTCTGGTGAAAAAGGTAATATCTTGAGTGAAAAAATGGAAAGAAGCTGTCTGAGAAACGGCTTTTTGTTCTGTGAATTCACCTCACAGAGTTACAGCTTTCCCCTCAAGAAGCCTTTCGATAAGGGTGTTCTTGTGGAATTTTCAAAGTGATATTTGGAAGCCCCTAGACGGCTATGGTGAAAAAGGAAATATCTTCAGTTAAAAATTGGAAAGAAGATGTCTGAGAAACTGCTTTGTGTTGTGTTAATTCATCTCACAGTGTTACAGCTTTCCCTCAAGAAGCCTTTTGCTTAGACTGTTCTTGTGGAATTGGCAAAGTGATATTTGGAAGCCCATAGAGGGCTATGGTGAAAAAGGAATATCTTCAGTTAAAAACTGGAAAGAAGCTGTCTGAGAAACTGCTTTGTGTTGTGTTAATTCATCTCACAGAGTTACAGTTTCCCCTCTAGGAGCCTTTCGGTAAGACTGTTCTTTTGGAATTTGCAAAGCATATTTCTAAGCCCATAGAGGGCTATATTGAAAAAGGAAACATCTTCCGTTAAAAACTGGAAAGATGCTTTCCTTGAAACTACTTTGTATTCTGTTAATTCATCTCACAGAATTACAGCTTTCCCTTCAAGAAGCCTTTCTCTAAGCCTGTTCTTGTGGAATTTGCAAAGTGATATTTGGTAGCCCAAAGAGGGCTACGGAGAAAAAGGAAATACCTTCCGTTAAAAATTGGAAAGAAGCTTTCTGAGAAACTGCTTTGTGTTCTGTTAATTCTCCTCACAGAGATACTGTTTCCCTTCAAGAAGCCTTTCGCTAAGACTGTTCCTGTGGAATTTGCAAAGTGATATTTTGCAGTCCATAGAGATCTATGGTGAAAAAGGAAATATCTTCCGTTAAAAACTGGAAAGAAGCTTTCTGAGAAACGGCTTTGTGTTCTGTTAATTCATCTCACAGCGTTACAGCTTTCCCTTCAAGAAGCCTTTCGCTAAGGCTGTTCTTGTGGAATTTGCACAGTGATATTTGGAAGCCCATATAGGGCTATGGTGAAAAAGGAAATATCTTCCGTTAAAAACTGGAAAGAAGCTTTCTGAGAAACTGCTTTGTGTTCTGTTAATTGATCTCACAGAGTTACAGCTTTCCCCTCAAGAAGCCTTTTGCTAAGACTGTATTTGTGGAATTTGCAAAGAGATATTTGGAAGCCCATGGGGGGCTATGGTGAAAAAGGAAATATCTTTCGTAAAATACTGGAAAGAAGCTTTCTGAGAAACTGCTTTGTGTTCTGTTAATTCATCTCACAGAGTTACAGCTTTCCCTTCAAGAAGCCTTTCGCTAAGACTGTTCTTGTGGAATTTGCAAAGTGATATTTGGAAGCCCACAGAGGGCTATGGCGAAAAAGGAAATATCTTCTGTTAAAAACTGGAAAGAAGCATTCTGAGAAACTGCTTTGTGTTCTGTTAATTCATCTCACAGAGTTACTGCTTTCCCCTCAAGAAGCCTATCGCTAAGACTTTTCTTGTACAATTTGCAAAGAGATATTTGGAAGCCCATAGAGGGCCATATTGAAAAAGGTAATATCTTAAGTTAAAAACTTGAAAGAAGCTTTCTGAGAAACGGCTTTGTGTTTTTTTAATTCATCTCACAGATTTACTGCTATCCCCTCATGAAGCCTTTTGCTAAGACTGTTCTTGTGGAATTTGCAAAGTGATATTTGGAAGCCCATAAAGGGTTAAGGTGAAAAAGGAAATATTTTCCGTTAAAAACTGGAAAGAAGATTTCTGAGAAACTGCTTTGTTTTCTGTTAATTCATCTCACAGTGTTACAGCTTTCCCCTCAAGAAGCCTTTCGTTAAGACTGTTCTTGTGGAATTTGCAAAGTGATATTTGGGATCCAATAGAGGGCTGTGGTGAAAAAGGAAATATCTTCCGTTAAAAACTGGAAAGAAGGTTTCTGAGAAATTGCTTTGTGTTCTGTTAATTCATCTCACAGAGTTCAGCTTTCCCTTCAAGAAGCCTTTCGCTAAGGCTGTTCTTGTGGAAATTGCAAAGTGATATTTGGTAGCCAATAGAGGGCTACGGTGCAAAAGAAATTATCTTCAGTTAAAAACAGGAAAGAAGCTGTCTGAGAAACTGCTTTGTGTTCTATTAATTCATCGCAAAGAGTTACAGCTTTCCCCTCAAGAAGACTTTCGCTAAGGCTGTTCTTGTGGAATTTGCAAAGTGATTTTCGGAAGCCCATAGAGGGCTATGGTGAAAAAGGAAATATCTTCCGTTAAAAATGGGAAAGAAGTTTTCTGACTTACAGCTTTCCCTTCAAGAAGCCTTTCGCTAAGGCTGTTCTTGTGGAATTTGCAAAGCGATATTTCGAAGCCCATAGAGGGCTATGGTGAAAAAGGAAAGAGCCTCCGTTAAAAACTGGAAAGAAATTTTCTAAGAAATGGCTTTGTCTTCTGTGAATTCATCTCACAGAGTTACAGCTTTCCTTAAAGAAGCCTTTCGCTAAGGTTGTTCTTGCGGAACTTGCAAAGTGATATTTGGAAGCCCATAGAGGGCTATGGTGAAACAGGAAATATCTTCAGTTAAAAACTGGAAAGAAGCTGTCTGAGAAACAACTTTGTGATGTTTTAATTCATCTCTCAGAGTTACAGCTTTCCCCTCAAGAAGAGTTTTGCTAAGACTGTTCTTGTGGAATTGGATAAGTGATACTTGGAAGCCCATAGAGGGCTATGGCGAAAAAGGAATATTTTCAATTAAAAACTGGAAAGAAGCTTTCTGAGAAACTGCTTTGTGTTCTCTTAATTCATCTCACAGATTTACAGCTTTCCCCTCAAGAAACCGTTCGCTAAGACTATTCTTGTGGAATTTGAAAAGTGATATTTGGAAGTCCATAGAGGGCTATGGTGAAAAAGGAAATATCTTCCGTTAAAAACTGGAAAGGAACTTTCTGAGAAACTGCTTTGTGTTCCGTTAATTCACCTCTCTGAGTTACTGCTTTCCCCTCAAGAAGCGTTTCGCTAAGACTGTTCTTGTGGAATTTTCAAAGTGATATTTCAAAACCCATAGAGGGATATGGTGAAAAAGGCAATATCTTCCTTTTAAAACTGGAAAGAAGCTCTCAGAGAAACTGCTTTGTGTTCGGTTAATTCAACTCACAGAGTTACAGCTTTTCCTTCAAGAGGCCTTTCGCTTTTACTGTTATTGTGGAATTTGCAAAGTGATATTTGGAAGCCCATAGAGGGATATTTAGAAAAAGGAAATATCTTCAGTTAAAAACTGGAAAGAAGCTGTCTGAGAAACTGCTTTGTGTTCTGTTAATTCATCTCACAGAGTTACAGCTTTCCCTTCAAGAATCCTTTCGCGAAGGCTGTTCTTGTGTAATTTGCAAAGGGATATTTGGAAGCCCCTAGAGGGCTACGGAGAAAAAGGAAATACCTTCCGTTAAAAATTGGAAAGAAACTTTCTGAGAACCTGCTTTGTGTTCTGTTAATTCACCTCACAGAGTTACTGCTTTCCCTTCAAGAAGCCTTTCGCTAAGCCTGTTCTTGTGGAATTTGCAAAGTGATATTTTGAAGCCCATAGAGATCTATGGTGAAAAAGGAAATATCTTCCGTTAAATACTGGAAAGAAGCTTTCTGAGAAACGGCTTTGTGTTCTGTTAATTCATCTCACAGAGTTACAGCTTTCCCTTCAAGAAGCCTTTCGCTAAGGCTGTTCTTGTGGAATTTGCAAAGTGATATTTGGAAGCCCATAGAGGGCTCTGGTGAAAAAGGTAATATCTTCAGTGAAAAAATGGAAAGAAGCTGTCTGAGAAACGGCTTTTTGTTCTGTGAATTCACCTCACAGAGTTACAGCTTTCCCCTCAAGAAGCCTTTCGATAAGGCTGTTCTTGTGGAATTTTCAAAGTGATATTTGGAAGTCCCTAGACGGCTATGGTGAAAAAGGAAATATCTTCAGTTAAAAATTGGAAAGAGGATGTCTGAGAAACTGCTTTGTGTTGTGTTAATTCATCTCACAGTGTTACAGCTTTCCCTCAAGAAGCCTTTTGCTTAGACTGTTCTTGTGGAATTGGCAAAGTGATATTTGGAAGCCCATAGAGGGCTATGGTGAAAAAGGAATATCTTCAGTTAAAAACTGGAAAGAAGCTGTCTGAGAAACTGCTTTGTGTTGTGTTAATTCATCTCACAGAGTTACAGTTTCCCCTCTAGGAGCCTTTCGGTAAGACTGTTCTTTTGGAATTTGCAAAGCATATTTCTAAGCCC
Organism: Chlorocebus sabaeus; assembly: GCF_047675955.1. NCBI lineage: Eukaryota > Metazoa > Chordata > Mammalia > Primates > Cercopithecidae > Chlorocebus > Chlorocebus sabaeus. The sequence goes on along the minus strand of NW_027328358.1, from coordinate 124,649 downwards.
ATAGAGGGCTATATTGAAAAAGGAAACATCTTCCGTTAAAAACTGGAAAGATGCTTTCCTTGAAACTACTTTGTATTCTGTTAATTCATCTCACAGAATTACAGCTTTCCCTTCAAGAAGCCTTTCTCTAAGCCTGTTCTTGTGGAATTTGCAAAGTGATATTTGGTAGCCCAAAGAGGGCTACGGAGAAAAAGGAAATACCTTCCGTTAAAAATTGGAAAGAAGCTTTCTGAGAAACTGCTTTGTGTTCTGTTAATTCTCCTCACAGAGATACTGTTTCCCTTCAAGAAGCCTTTCGCTAAGACTGTTCCTGTGGAATTTGCAAAGTGATATTTTGCAGCCCATAGAGATCTATGGTGAAAAAGGAAATATCTTCCGTTAAAAACTGGAAAGAAGCTTTCTGAGAAACGGCTTTGTGTTCTGTTAATTCATCTCACAGCGTTACAGCTTTCCCTTCAAGAAGCCTTTCGCTAAGGCTGTTCTTGTGGAATTTGCACAGTGATATTTGGAAGCCCATATAGGGCTATGGTGAAAAAGGAAATATCTTCCGTTAAAAACTGGAAAGAAGCTTTCTGAGAAACTGCTTTGTGTTCTGTTAATTGATCTCACAGAGTTACAGCTTTCCCCTCAAGAAGCCTTTTGCTAAGACTGTATTTGTGGAATTTGCAAAGAGATATTTGGAAGCCCATGGGGGGCTATGGTGAAAAAGGAAATATCTTTCGTAAAATACTGGAAAGAAGCTTTCTGAGAAACTGCTTTGTGTTCTGTTAATTCATCTCACAGAGTTACAGCTTTCCCTTCAAGAAGCCTTTCGCTAAGACTGTTCTTGTGGAATTTGCAAAGTGATATTTGGAAGCCCACAGAGGGCTATGGTGAAAAAGGAAATATCTTCTATTAAAAACTGGAAAGAAGCATTCTGAGAAACTGCTTTGTGTTCTGTTAATTCATCTCACAGAGTTACTGCTTTCCCCTCAAGAAGCCTATCGCTAAGACTTTTCTTGTACAATTTGCAAAGAGATATTTGGAAGCCCATAGAGGGCCATATTGAAAAAGGTAATATCTTAAGTTAAAAACTTGAAAGAAGCTTTCTGAGAAACGGCTTTGTGTTTTTTTAATTCATCTCACAGATTTACTGCTATCCCCTCACGAAGCCTTTTGCTAAGACTGTTCTTGTGGAATTTGCAAAGTGATATTTGGAAGCCCATAAAGGGTTAAGGTGAAAAAGGAAATATTTTCCGTTAAAAACTGGAAAGAAGATTTCTGAGAAACTGCTTTGTTTTCTGTTAATTCATCTCACAGTGTTACAGCTTTCCCCTCAAGAAGCCTTTCGTTAAGACTGTTCTTGTGGAATTTGCAAAGTGATATTTGGGATCCAATAGAGGGCTGTGGTGAAAAAGGAAATATCTTCCATTAAAAACTGGAAAGAAGGTTTCTGAGAAATTGCTTTGTGTTCTGTTAATTCATCTCACAGAGTTACAGCTTTCCCTTCAAGAAGCCTTTCGCTAAGACTGTTCTTGTGGAATTTGCAAAGTGATATTTGGAAGCCCACAGAGGGCTATGGCGAAAAAGGAAATATCTTCTGTTAAAAACTGGAAAGAAGCTGTCGGAGAAAGTTCTATGTGTTCTGTTAATTCAACTCACAGAGTTACTGCTTTCCCTTCAAGAAGCCTTTCACTAAGACTGTTCTTGTGGATTTTCCAAAGTGATATTTGGAAGCCCATAGAGGGCTATTTGAAAAAGGAAATATCTTCCGTTAAAAACTGGAAAGAAGCTTTCTGAGAAACTGCTTTGTGTTCTCTTAATTCATCTCATAGTTACTGCTTTCCCCTCAAGAAGCCTTTCGCTAGGACTGTTCTTGTGGAATTTGCAAAGTGATATTTGGAAGCCCATAAAGGGTTAAGGTGAAAAAGGAAATATTTTCCGTTAAAAACTGGAAAGAAGATTTCTGAGAAACTGCTTTGTTTTCTGTTAATTCATCTCACAGTGTTACAGCTTTCCCCTCAAGAAGCCTTTCGTTAAGACTGTTCTTGTGGAATTTGCAAAGTGATATTTGGGATCCAATAGAGGGCTGTGGTGAAAAAGGAAATATCTTCCGTTAAAAACTGGAAAGAAGGTTTCTGAGAAATTGCTTTGTGTTCTGTTAATTCATCTCACAGAGTTACAGCTTTCCCTTAAAGAAGCCTTTCGCTAAGGCTGTTCTTGTGGAAATTGCAAAGTGATATTTGGTAGACAATAGAGGGCTGCGGTGCAAAAGAAATTATCTTCAGTTAAAAACAGGAAAGAAGCTGTCTGAGAAACTGCTTTGTGTTCTATTAATTCATCGCAAAGAGTTACAGCTTTCCCCTCAAGAAGACTTTCGCTAAGGCTGTTCTTGTGGAAATTGCAAAGTGATTTTCGGAAGCCCATAGAGGGCTATGGTGAAAAAGGAAATATCTTCCGTTAAAAATGGGAAAGAAGTTTTCTGACTTACAGCTTTACCTTCAAGAAGCCTTTCGCTAAGGCTGTTCTTGTGGAATTTGCAAAGCGATATTTCGAAGCCCATAGAGGGCTATGGTGAAAAAGGAAAGAGTCTCCGTTAAAAACTGGAAAGAAATTTTCTAAGAAATGGCTTTGTCTTCTGTGAATTCATCTCACAGAGTTACAGCTTTCCTTAAAGAAGCCTTTCGCTAAGGTTGTTCTTGCGGAACTTGCAAAGTGATATGTGGAAGCCCATAGAGGGCTATGGAGAAACAGGAAATATCTTCAGTTAAAAACTGGAAAGAAGCTGTCTGAGAAACAACTTTGTGATGTTTTAATTCATCTCTCAGAGTTACAGCTTTCCCCTCAAGAAGAGTTTTGCTAAGACTGTTCTTGTGGAATTGGATAAGTGATACTTGGAAGCCCATAGAGGGCTATGGTGAAAAAGGAATATTTTCAATTAAAAACTGGAAAGAAGCTTTCTGAGAAACTGCTTTGTGTTCTCTTAATTCATCTCACAGATTTACAGCTTTCCCCTCAAGAAGCCGTTCGCTAAGACTGTTCTTGTGGAATTTGCAAAGTGATATTTGGAAGTCCATAGAGGGCTATGGTGAAAAAGGAAATATCTTCCGTTAAAAACTGGAAAGGAACTTTCTGAGAAACTGCCTTGTGTTCTGTTAATTCACCTCTCTGAGTTACTGCTTTCCCCTCAAGAAGCGTTTCGCTAAGACTGTTCTTGTGGAATTTTCAAAGTGATATTTCAAAACCCATAGAGGGATATGGTGAAAAAGGCAATATCTTCCTTTTAAAACTGGAAAGAAGCTTTCAGAGAAACTGCTTTGTGTTCGGTTAATTCAACTCACAGAGTTACAGCTTTTCCTTCAAGAGGCCTTTCGCTTTTACTGTTATTGTGGAATTTGCAAAGTGATATTTGGAAGCCCATAGAGGGATATTTAGAAAAAGGAAATATCTTCAGTTAAAAACTGGAAAGAAGCTGTCTGAGAAACTGCTTTGTGTTCTGTTAATTCATCTCACAGAGTTACAGCTTTCCCTTCAAGAATCCTTTCGCGAAGGCTGTTCTTGTGTAATTTGCAAAGGGATATTTGGAAGCCCCTAGAGGGCTACGGAGAAAAAGGAAATACCTTCCGTTAAAAATTGGAAAGAAACTTTCTGAGAACCTGCTTTGTGTTCTGTTAATTCACCTCACAGAGTTACTGCTTTCCCTTCAAGAAGCCTTTCGCTAAGCCTGTTCTTGTGGAATTTGCAAAGTGATATTTTGAAGCCCATAGAGATCTATGGTGAAAAAGGAAATATCTTCCGTTAAATACTGGAAAGAAGCTTTCTGAGAAACGGCTTTGTGTTCTGTTAATTCATCTCACAGAGTTACAGCTTTCCCTTCAAGAAGCCTTTCGCTAAGGCTGTTCTTGTGGAATTTGCAAAGTGATATTTGGAAGCCCATAGAGGGCTCTGGTGAAAAAGGTAATATCTTCAGTGAAAAAATGGAAAGAAGCTGTCTGAGAAACGGCTTTTTGTTCTGTGAATTCACTTCACAGAGTTACAGCTTTCCCCTCAAGAAGCCTTTCGATAAGGCTGTTCTTGTGGAATTTTCAAAGTGATATTTGGAAGCCCCTAGACGGCTATGGTGAAAAAGGAAATATCTTCAGTTAAAAATTGGAAAGAAGATGTCTGAGAAACTGCTTTGTGTTGTGTTAATTCATCTCACAGTGTTACAGCTTTCCCTCAAGAAGCCTTTTGCTTAGACTGTTCTTGTGGAATTTGCAAAGTGATATTTGGAAGCCCATAGAGGGCTATGGTGAAAAAGGAATATCTTCAGTTAAAAACTGGAAAGAAGCTGTCTGAGAAACTGCTTTGTGTTGTGTTAATTCATCTCACAGAGTTACAGTTTCCCCTCTAGGAGCCTTTCGGTAAGACTGTTCTTTTGGAATTTGCAAAGCATATTTCTAAGCCCATAGAGGGCTATATTGAAAAAGGAAACATCTTCCGTTAAAAACTGGAAAGATGCTTTCCTTGAAACTACTTTGTATTCTGTTAATTCATCTCACAGAATTACAGCTTTCCCTTCAAGAAGCCTTTCTCTAAGCCTGTTCTTGTGGAATTTGCAAAGTGATATTTGGTAGCCCAAAGAGGGCTACGGAGAAAAAGGAAATACCTTCCGTTAAAAATTGGAAAGAAGCTTTCTGAGAAACTGCTTTGTGTTCTGATAATTCTCCTCACAGAGATACTGTTTCCCTTCAAGAAGCCTTTCGCTAAGACTGTTCCTGTGGAATTTGCAAAGTGATATTTTGCAGTCCATAGAGATCTATGGTGAAAAAGGAAATATCTTCCGTTAAAAACTGGAAAGAAGCTTTCTGAGAAACGGCTTTGTGTTCTGTTAATTCATCTCACAGCGTTACAGCTTTCCCTTCAAGAAGCCTTTCGCTAAGGCTGTTCTTGTGGAATTTGCACAGTGATATTTGGAAGCCCATATAGGGCTATGGTGAAAAAGGAAATATCTTCCGTTAAAAACTGGAAAGAAGCTTTCTGAGAAACTGCTTTGTGTTCTGTTAATTGATCTCACAGAGTTACAGCTTTCCCCTCAAGAAGCCTTTTGCTAAGACTGTATTTGTGGAATTTGCAAAGAGATATTTGGAAGCCCATGGGGGGCTATGGTGAAAAAGGAAATATCTTTCGTAAAATACTGGAAAGAAGCTTTCTGAGAAACTGCTTTGTGTTCTGTTAATTCATCTCACAGAGTTACAGCTTTCCCTTCAAGAAGCCTTTCGCTAAGACTGTTCTTGTGGAATTTGCAAAGTGATATTTGGAAGCCCACAGAGGGCTATGGCGAAACAGGAAATATCTTCCGTTAAAAACTGGAAAGAAGCATTCTGAGAAACTGCTTTATGTTCTCTTAATTCATCTCATAGTTACTGCTTTCCCCTCAAGAAGCCTTTCGCTAAGACTGTTCTTGTGGAATTTGCAAAGTGATATTTGGAAGCCCTTAAAGGGTTAAGGTGAAAAAGGAAATATTTTCCGTTAAAAACTGGAAAGAAGATTTCTGAGAAACTGCTTTGTTTTCTGTTAATTCATCTCACAGTGTTACAGCTTTCCCCTCAAGAAGCCTTTCGTTAAGACTGTTCTTGTGGAATTTTCAAAGTGATATTTGGGATCCAATAGAGGGCTGTGGTGAGAAAGGAAATATCTTCCGTTAAAAATGGGAAAGAAATTTTCTGATTTACAGCTTTCCCTTCAAGAAGCCTTTCGCTAAGGCTGTTCTTGTGGAATTTGCAAAGCGATATTTCGAAGCCCATAGAGGGCTATGGTGAAAAAGGAAAGAGCCTCCGTTAAAAACTGGAAAGAAATTTTCTAAGAAATGGCTTTGTCTTCTGTGAATTCATCTCACAGAGTTACAGCTTTCCTTAAAGAAGCCTTTCGCTAAGGTTGTTCTTGCGGAACTTGCAAAGTGATATTTGGAAGCCCATAGAGGGCTATGGTGAAACAGGAAATATCTTCAGTTAAAAACTGGAAAGAAGCTGTCTGAGAAACAACTTTGTGATGTTTTAATTCATCTCTCAGAGTTACAGCTTTCCCCTCAAGAAGAGTTTTGCTAAGACTGTTCTTGTGGAATTGGATAAGTGATACTTGGAAGCCCATAGAGGGCTATGGGGAAAAAGGAATATTTTCAATTAAAAACTGGAAAGAAGCTTTCTGAGAAACTGCTTTGTGTTCTCTTAATTCATCTCACAGATTTACAACTTTCCCCTCAAGAAGCCGTTCGCTAAGACTGTTCTTGTGGAATTTGCAAAGTGATATTTGGAAGTCCATAGAGGGCTATGGTGAAAAAGGAAATATCTTCCGTTAAAAACTGGAAAGGAACTTTCTGAGAAACTGCTTTGTGTTCTGTTAATTCACCTCTTTGAGTTACTGCTTTCCCCTCAAGAAGCGTTTCGCTAAGACTGTTCTTGTGGAATTTTCAAAGTGATATTTCAAAACCCATAGAGGGATATGGTGAAAAAGGCAATATCTTCCTTTTAAAACTGGAAAGAAGCTTTCAGAGAAACTGCTTTGTGTTCGGTTAATTCAACTCACAGAGTTACAGCTTTTCCTTCAAGAGGCCTTTCGCTTTTACTGTTATTGTGGAATTTGCAAAGTGATATTTGGAAGCCCATAGAGGGATATTTAGAAAAAGGAAATATCTTCAGTTAAAAACTGGAAAGAAGCTGTCTGAGAAACTGCTTTGTGTTCTGTTAATTCATCTCACAGAGTTACAGCTTTCCCTTCAAGAATCCTTTCGCGAAGGCTGTTCTTGTGTAATTTGCAAAGGGATATTTGGAAGCCCCTAGAGGGCTACGGAGAAAAAGGAAATACCTTCCGTTAAAAATTGGAAAGAAACTTTCTGAGAACCTGCTTTGTGTTCTGTTAATTCACCTCACAGAGTTACTGCTTTCCCTTCAAGAAGCCTTTCGCTAAGCCTGTTCTTGTGGAATTTGCAAAGTGATATTTTGAAGCCCATAGAGATCTATGGTGAAAAAGGAGATATCTTCCGTTAAATACTGGAAAGAATCTTTCTGAGAAACGGCTTTGTGTTCTGTTAATTCATCTCACAGAGTTACAGCTTTCCCTTCAAGAAGCCTTTCGCTAAGGCTGTTCTTGTGGAATTTGCAAAGTGATATTTGGAAGCCCATAGAGGGGTCTGGTGAAAAAGGTAATATCTTCAGTGAAAAAATGGAAAGAAGCTGTCTGAGAAACGGCTTTTTGTTCTGTGAATTCACCTCACAGAGTTACAGCTTTCCCCTCAAGAAGCCTGTCGATAAGGCTGTTCTTGTGGAATTTTCAAAGTGATATTTGGAAGCCCGTAGAAGGCTATGATGAAAAAGGAAATATCTTCAGTTAAAAATTGGAAAGAAGATATCTGAGAAACTGCTTTGTGTTGTGTTAATTCATCTCACAGTGTTACAGCTTTCCCTCAAGAAGCCTTTTGCTTAGACTGTTCTTGTGGAATTGGCAAAGTGATATTTGGAAGTCCATAGAGGGCTATGGTGAAAAAGGAATATCTTCAGTTAAAAACTGGAAAGAAGCTGTCTGAGAAACTGCTTTGTGTTGTGTTAATTCATCTCACAGAGTTACAGTTTCCCCTCTAGGAGCCTTTCGGTAAGACTGTTCTTTTGGAATTTGCAAAGCATATTTCTAAGCCCATAGAGGGCTATATTGAAAAAGGAAACATCTTCCGTTAAAAACTGGAAAGATGCTTTCCTTGAAACTACTTTGTATTCTGTTAATTCATCTCACAGAATTACAGCTTTCCCTTCAAGAAGCCTTTCTCTAAGCCTGTTCTTGTGGAATTTGCAAAGTGATATTTGTTAGCCCAAAGAGGGCTACGGAGAAAAAGGAAATACCTTCCGTTAAAAATTGGAAAGAAGCTTTCTGAGAAACTGCTTTGTGTTCTGTTAATTCTCCTCACAGAGATACTGTTTCCCTTCAAGAAGCCTTTCGCTAAGACTGTTCCTGTGGAATTTGCAAAGTGATATTTTGCAACCCATAGAGATCTATGGTGAAAAAGGAAATATCTTCCGTTAAAAACTGTAAAGAAGCTTTCTGAGAAACGGCTTTGTGTTCTGTTAATTCATCTCACAGCGTTACAGCTTTCCCTTCAAGAAGCCTTTCGCTAAGGCTGTTCTTGTGGAATTTGCACAGTGATATTTGGAAGCCCATATAGGGCTATGGGGAAAAAGGAAATATCTTCCGTTAAAAACTGGAAAGAAGCTTTCTGAGAAACTGCTTTGTGTTCTGTTAATTGATCTCACAGAGTTACAGCTTTCCCCTCAAGAAGCCTTTTGCTAAGACTGTATTTGTGGAATTTGCAAAGAGATATTTGGAAGCCCATGGGGGGCTATGGTGAAAAAGGAAATATCTTTCGTAAAATACTGGAAAGAAGCTTTCTGAGAAACTGCTTTGTGTTCTGTTAATTCATCTCACAGAGTTACAGCTTTCCCTTCAAGAAGCCTTTCGCTAAGACTGTTCTTGTGGAATTTGCAAAGTGATATTTGGAAGCCCACAGAGGGCTATGGCGAAACAGGAAATATCTTCCGTTAAAAACTGGAAAGAAGCTGTCTGAGAAACAACTTTGTGTTGTTTTAATTCATCTCTCAGAGTTACAGCTTTCCCCTCAAGAAGAGTTTTGCTAAGACTGTTCTTGTGGAATTGGATAAGTGATACTTGGAAGCCCATAGAGGGCTATGGTGAAAAAGGAATATTTTCAATTAAAAACTGGAAAGAAGCTTTCTGAGAAACTGCTTTGTGTTCTCTTAATTCATATCACAGATTTACAGCTTTCCCCTCAAGAAGCCGTTCGCTAAGACTGTTCTTGTGGAATTTGCAAAGTGATATTTGTAAGTCCATAGAGGGCTATGGTGAAAAAGGAAATATCTTCCGTTAAAAACTGGAAAGGAACTTTCTGAGAAACTGCTTTGTGTTCTGTTAATTCACCTCTCTGAGTTACAGCTTTCCCTTCAAGAAGCCTTTCTCTAAGCCTGTTCTTGTGGAATTTGCAAAGTGATATTTGGTAGCCCAAAGAGGGCTATGGAGAAAAAGGAAATATCTTCCGTTAAAAACTGGAAAGAAGCTTTCTGAGAAACGGCTTTGTGTTCTGTTAATTCATCTCACAGCGTTACAGCTTTCCCTTCAAGAAGCCTTTCGCTAAGGCTGTTCTTGTGGAATTTGCACAGTGATATTTGGAACCCCATATAGGGCTATGGTGAAAAAGGAAATATCTTCCGTTAAAAACTGGAAAGAAGCTTTCTGAGAAACTGCTTTGTGTTCTGTTAATTCATCTCACAGAGTTACAGCTTTCCATTCAAGAAGCCTTTCGCTAAGACTGTTCTTGTGGAATTTGCAAAGTGATATTTGGAAGCCCACAGTGGGCTATGGCGAAACAGGAAATATCTTCCGTTAAAAACTGGAAGGAAGCATTCTGGGAAACTGCTTTGTGTTCTCTTAATTCATCTCATAGTTACTGCTTTCCCCTCAAGAAGCCTTTCGCTAAGACTGTTCTTGTGGAATTTGCAAAGTGATATTTGGAAGCCCATAAAGGGTTAAGGTGAAAAAGGAAATATTTTCCGTTAAAAACTGGAAAGAAGATTTCTGAGAAACTGCTTTGTTTTCTGTTAATTCATCTCACAGTGTTACAGCTTTCCCCTCAAGAAGCCTTTCGTTAAGACTGTTCTTGTGGAATTTTCAAAGTGATATTTGGGATCCAATAGAGGGCTGTGGTGAAAAAGGAAATATCTTCCGTTAAAAATGGGAAAGAAATTTTCTGATTTACAGCTTTCCCTTCAAGAAACCTTTCGCTAAGGCTGTTCTTGTGTAATTTGCAAAGGGATATTTGGAAGCCCATAGAAGGCTACGGAGAAAAACGAAATACCTTCCGTTAAAAATTGGAAAGAAACTTTCTGAGAACCTGCTTTGTGTTCTGTTAATTCACCTCACAGAGTTACTGCTTTCCCTTCAAGAAGCCTTTCGCTAAGCCTGTTCTTGTGGAATTTGCAAAGTGATATTTTGAAGCCCATAGAGATCTATGGTGAAAAAGGAAATATCTTCCGTTAAATACTGGAAAGAAGCTTTCTGAGAAACGGCTTTGTGTTCTGTTAATTCATCTCACAGAGTTACAGCTTTCCCTTCAAGAAGCCTTTCGCTAAGGCTGTTCTTGTGGAATTTGCAAAGCGATATTTCAAAGCCCATAGAGGGCTATGGTGAAAAAGGAAAGAGCCTCCATTAAAAACTGGAAAGAAATTTTCTAAGAAATGCCTTTGTCTTCTGTGAATTCATCTCACAGAGTTACAGCTTTCCTTAAAGAAGCCTTTCGCTAAGGTTGTTCTTGCAGAACTTGCAAAGTGATATTTGGAAGCCCATAGAGGGCTATGGTGAAACAGGAAATATCTTCAGTTAAAAACTGGAAAGAATCTTTCTGAGAAACTGCTTTGTGTTCTCTTAATTCATCTCATAGTTACTGCTTTCCCCTCAAGAAGCCTTTCGCTAAGACTGTTCTTGTGGAATTTGCTAAGTGATATTTGGAAGCCCATAAAGGGTTAAGGTGAAAAAGGAAATATTTTCCGTTAAAAACTGGAAAGATGATTTCTGAGAAACTGCTTTGTTTTCTGTTAATTCATCTCACAGTGTTACAGCTTTCCCCTCAAGAAGCCTTTCGTTAAGACTGTTCTTGTGGAATTTGCAAAGTGATATTTGGGATCCAATAGAGGGCTGTGGTGAAAAAGGAAATATCTTCCGTTAAAAACTGGAAAGAAGGTTTCTGAGAAATTGCTTTGTGTTCGGTTAATTCATCTCACAGAGTTACAGCTTTCACTTCAAGAAGCCTTTCGCTAAGGCTGTTCTTGTGGAAATTGCAAAGTGATATTTGGTAGCCAATAGAGGGCTACGGTGCAAAAGAAATTATCTTCAGTTAAAAACAGGAAAGAAGCTGTCTGAGAAACTGCTTTGTGTTCTATTAATTCATCGCAAAGAGTTACAGCTTTCCCCTCAAGAAGATTTTCGCTAAGGCTGTTCTTGTTGAATTTGCAAAGTGATTTTCAGAAGCCCATAGAGGTCTATGGTGATAAAGGAAATATGTTCCGTTAAAAATGGGAAAGAAGTTTTCTGATTTACAGCTTTCCCTTCAAGAAGCCTTTCGCTAAGGCTGTTCTTGTGGAATTTGCAAAGCGATATTTCGAAGCCCCTAGAGGGCTATGGTGAAAAAGGAAAGAGCCTCCGTTAAAAACTGGAAAGAAATTTTCTAAGAAATGGCTTTGTCTTCTGTGAATTCATCTCACAGAGTTACAGCTTTCCTTAAAGAAGCCTTTCGCTAAGGTTGTTCTTGCGGAACTTGCAAAGTGATATTTGGAAGCCCATAGAGGGCTATGGTGAAACAGGAAATATCTTCAGTTAAAAACTGGAAAGAAGCTGTCTGAGAAACAACTTTGTGATGTTTTAATTCATCTCTCAGAGTTACAGCTTTCCCCTCAAGAAGAGTTTTGCTAAGACTGTTCTTGTGGAATTGGATAAGTGATACTTGGAAGCCCATAGAGGGCTCTGGTGAAAAAGGAATATTTTCAATTAAAAACTGGAAAGAAGCTTTCTGAGAAACTGCTTTGTGTTCTCTTAATTCATCTCACAGATTTACAGCTTTCCCCTCAAGAAACCGTTCGCTAAGACTGTTCTTGTGGAATTTGAAAAGTGATATTTGGAAGTCCATAGAGGGCTATGGTGAAAAAGGAAATATCTTCCGTTAAAAACTGGAAAGAAACTTTCTGAGAAACTGCTTTGTGTTCTGTTAATTCACCTCTCTGAGTTACTGCTTTCCCCTCAAGAAGCGTTTCGCTAAGACTGTTCTTGTGGAATTTTCAAAGTGATATTTCAAAACCCATAGAGGGATATGGTGAAAAAGGCAATATCTTCCTTTTAAAACTGGAAAGAAGCTCTCAGAGAAACTGCTTTGTGTTCGGTTAATTCAACTCACAGAGTTACAGCTTTTCCTTCAAGAGGCCTTTCGCTTTTACTGTTATTGTGGAATTTGCAAAGTGATATTTGGCAGCCCATAGAGGGATATTTAGAAAAAGGAAATATCTTCAGTTAAAAACTGGAAAGAAGCTGTCTGAGAAACTGCTTTGTGTTCTGTTAATTCATCTCACAGAGTTACAGCTTTCCCTTCAAGAATCCTTTCGCGAAGGCTGTTCTTGTGTAATTTGCAAAGGGATATTTTGAAGCCCATAGAGGGCTACGGAGAAAAAGGAAATACCTTCCGTTAAAAATTGGAAAGAAACTTTCTGAGAACCTGCTTTGTGTTCTGTTAATTCACCTCACAGAGTTACTGCTTTCCCTTCAAGAAGCCTTTCGCTAAGCCTGTTCTTGTGGAATTTGCAAAGTGATATTTTGAAACCCTTAGACATCTATGGTGAAAAAGGAAATATCTTCAGTTAAAAACTGGAAAGAAGCTGTCTGAGAAAGTTCTATGTGTTCTGTTAATTCATCTCACAGAGTTACTGCTTTCCCATCAACAAACCTTTCACTAAGACTGTTTTTGTGGATTTTCCAAAGTGATATTTGGAAGCCCATAGAGGGCTATTTGAAAAAGGAAATATCTTCGGTTAAAAACTGGAAAGAAGCTCTCTGAGAATCTACTTTGTGTTCTGTTAATTCATCTCACAGAGTTACAGCTTTCCCCTCAAGAAGACTTTCCCTAGGACTGTTCTTGAGGAATTTGCAAAGTGATAATTGAAAGCCCAGAGAACGCAATGGTGAAAAAGGAAATAACTTCCTTTAAAATCTGGAAAGAAGCTTTCTGAGAAACTACTTTGTGTTCTGTTAATTCATCTCACAGAGTTACAGCTTTCCCCTCAACAAGCCTTTCGTTAAGACTCTTCTTGTGGAATTGGATAAGTGATATTTGGAAGCCAATAGAGGGTTATGGTAAAAAAGTATATATCTTCCGGTAAAAACTGGAAAGGAGCTTTATGAGAAACTGCTTTGTGTTCTGTTAACTCATCTAACAGAGTTACAGCACTCCCTTCAAGAAGCCTTTCGCTAAGGCTGTTCTTGTGGAATTTGCAAAGCGATATTTCGAAGCCCATAGAGGGCTATGGTGAAAAAGGAAAGAGCCTCCGTTAAAAACTGGAAAGAAATTTTCTAAGAAATGCCTTTGTCTTCTGTGAATTCATCTCACAGAGTTACAGCTTTCCTTAAAGAAGCCTTTCGCTAAGGTTGTTCTTGCAGAACTTGCAAAGTGATATTTGGAAGCCCATAGAGGGCTATGGTGAAACAGGAAATATCTTCAGTTAAAAACTGGAAAGAATCTTTCTGAGAAACTGCTTTGTGTTCTCTTAATTCATCTCATAGTTACTGCTTTCCCCTCAAGAAGCCTTTCGCTAAGACTGTTCTTGTGGAATTTGCAAAGTGATACTTGGAAGCCCATAAAGGGTTAAGGTGAAAAAGGAAATATTTTCCGTTAAAAACTGGAAAGATGATTTCTGAGAAACTGCTTTGTTTTCTGTTAATTCATCTCACAGTGTTAGAGCTTTCCCCTCAAGAAGCCTTTCGTTAAGACTGTTCTTGTGGAATTTGCAAAGTGATATTTGGGATCCAATAGAGGGCTGTGTTGAAAAAGGAAATATCTTCCGTTAAAAACTGGAAAGAAGGTTTCTGAGAAATTGCTTTGTGTTCTGTTAATTCATCTCACAGAGTTACAGCTTTCACTTCAAGAAGCCTTTCGCTAAGGCTGTTCTTTTGGAAATTGCAAAGTGATATTTGGTAGCCAATAGAGGGCTACGGTGCAAAAGAAATTATCTTCAGTTAAAAACAGGAAAGAAGCTGTCTGAGAAACTGCTTTGTGTTCTATTAATTCATCGCAAAGAGTTACAGCTTTCCCCTCAAGAAGACTTTCGCTAAGGCTGTTCTTGTGGAATTTGCAAAGTGATTTTCAGAAGCCCATAGAGGGCTATGGTGAAAAAGGAAATATCTTTCGTTAAAAAGTGGGAAAGAAGTTTTCTGATTTACAGCTTTCCCTTCAAGAAGCCTTTCGCTAAGGCTGTTCTTGTGGAATTTGCAAAGCGATATTTCGAAGCCCATAGAGGGCTGTGGTGAAAAAGGAAAGAGCCTCCGTTAAAAACTGGAAAGAAATTTTCTAAGAAATGGCTTTGTCTTCTGTGAATTCATCTCACAGAGTTACAGCTTTCCTTAAAGAAGCCTTTCGCTAAGGTTGTTCTTGCGGAATTTGCAAAGTGATATTTGGAAGCCCATAGAGGGCTATGGTGAAACAGGAAATATCTTCAGTTAAAAACTGGAAAGAAGCTGTCTGAGAAACAACTTTGTGATGTTTTAATTCATCTCTCAGAGTTACAGCTTTCCCCTCAAGAAGAGTTTTGCTAAGACTGTTCTTGTGGAATTGGATAAGTGATACTTGGAAGCCCATAGAGGGCTATGGCGAAAAAGGAATATTTTCAATTAAAAACTGGAAAGAAGCTTTCTGAGAAACTGCTTTGTGTTCTCTTAATTCATCTCAGAGATTTACAGCTTTCCCCTCAAGAAACCGTTCGCTAAGACTGTTCTTGTGGAATTTGAAAAGTGATATTTGGAAGTCCATAGAGGGCTATGGTGAAAAAGGAAATATCTTCCGTTAAAAACTGGAAAGAAACTTTCTGAGAAACTGCTTTGTGTTCTGTTAATTCACCTCTCTGAGTTACTGCTTTCCCCTCAAGAAGCGTTTCGCTAAGACTGTTCTTGTGGAATTTTCAAAGTGATATTTCAAAACCCATAGAGGGATATGGTGAAAAAGGCAATATCTTCCTTTTAAAACTGGAAAGAAGCTCTCAGAGAAACTGCTTTGTGTTCGGTTAATTCAACTCACAGAGTTACAGCTTTTCCTTCAAGAGGCCTTTCGCTTTTACTGTTATTGTGGAATTTGCAAAGTGATATTTGGAAGCCCATAGAGGGATATTTAGAAAAAGGAAATATCTTCAGTTAAAAACTGGAAAGAAGCTGTCTGAGAAACTGCTTTGTGTTCTGTTAATTCATCTCACAGAGTTACAGCTTTCCCTTCAAGAATCCTTTTGCGAAGGCTGTTCTTGTGTAATTTGCAAAGGGATATTTGGAAGCCCATAGAGGGCTACGGAGAAAAAGGAAATACCTTCCGTTAAAAATTGGAAAGAAACTTTCTGAGAACCTGCTTTGTGTTCTGTTAATTCACCTCACAGAGTTACTGCTTTCCCTTCAAGAAGCCTTTCGCTAAGCCTGTTCTTGTGGAATTTGCAAAGTGATATTTTGAAGCCCATAGACATCTATGGTGAAAAAGGAAATATCTTCCGTTAAATACTGGAAAGAAGCTTTCTGAGAAACGGCTTTGTGTTCTGTTAATTCATCTCACAGAGTTACAGCTTTCCCTTCAAGAAGCCTTTCGCTAAGGCTGTTATTGTGGAATTTGCAAAGTGATATTTGGAAGCCCATAGAGGGCTCTGGTGAAAAAGGTAATATCTTCAGTGAAAAAATGGAAAGAAGCTGTCTGAGAAACGGCTTTTTGTTCTGTGAATTCACCTCACAGAGTTACAGCTTTCCCCTCAAGAAGCCTTTCGATAAGGCTGTTCTTGTGGAATTTTCAAAGTGATATTTGGAAGCCCCTAGACGGCTATGGTGAAAAAGGAAATATCTTCAGTTAAAAATTGGAAAGAAGATGTCTGAGAAACTGCTTTGTGTTGTGTTAATTCATCTCACAGTGTTACAGCTTTCCCTCAAGAAGCCTTTTGCTTAGACTGTTCTTGTGGAATTGGCAAAGTGATATTTGGAAGCCCATAGAGGGCTATGGTGAAAAAGGAAATATCTTCCGTTAAAAACTGGAAAGAAGGTTTCTGAGAAATTGCTTTGTGTTCTGTTAATTCATCTCACAGAGTTACAGCTTTCACTTCAAGAAGCCTTTCGCTAAGGCTGTTCTTGTGGAAATTGCAAAGTGATATTTGGTAGCCAATAGAGGGCTACGGTGCAAAAGAAATTATCTTCAGTTAAAAACAGGAAAGAAGCTGTCTGAGAAACTGCTTTGTGTTCTATTAATTCATCGCAAAGAGTTACAGCTTTCCCCTCAAGAAGACTTTCGCTAAGGCTGTTCTTGTGGAATTTGCAAAGTGATTTTCAGAAGCCCATAGAGGGCTATGGTGAAAAAGGAAATATCTTTCGTTAAAAAGTGGGAAAGAAGTTTTCTGATTTACAGCTTTCCCTTCAAGAAGCCTTTCGCTAAGGCTGTTCTTGTGGAATTTGCAAAGCGATATTTCGAAGCCCATAGAGGGCTGTGGTGAAAAAGGAAAGAGCCTCCGTTAAAAACTGGAAAGAAATTTTCTAAGAAATGGCTTTGTCTTCTGTGAATTCATCTCACAGAGTTACAGCTTTCCTTAAAGAAGCCTTTCGCTAAGGTTGTTCTTGCGGAATTTGCAAAGTGATATTTGGAAGCCCATAGAGGGCTATGGTGAAACAGGAAATATCTTCAGTTAAAAACTGGAAAGAAGCTGTCTGAGAAACAACTTTGTGATGTTTTAATTCATCTCTCAGAGTTACAGCTTTCCCCTCAAGAAGAGTTTTGCTAAGACTGTTCTTGTGGAATTGGATAAGTGATACTTGGAAGCCCATAGAGGGCTATGGCGAAAAAGGAATATTTTCAATTAAAAACTGGAAAGAAGCTTTCTGAGAAACTGCTTTGTGTTCTCTTAATTCATCTCAGAGATTTACAGCTTTCCCCTCAAGAAACCGTTCGCTAAGACTGTTCTTGTGGAATTTGAAAAGTGATATTTGGAAGTCCATAGAGGGCTATGGTGAAAAAGGAAATATCTTCCGTTAAAAACTGGAAAGAAACTTTCTGAGAAACTGCTTTGTGTTCTGTTAATTCACCTCTCTGAGTTACTGCTTTCCCCTCAAGAAGCGTTTCGCTAAGACTGTTCTTGTGGAATTTTCAAAGTGATATTTCAAAACCCATAGAGGGATATGGTGAAAAAGGCAATATCTTCCTTTTAAAACTGGAAAGAAGCTCTCAGAGAAACTGCTTTGTGTTCGGTTAATTCAACTCACAGAGTTACAGCTTTTCCTTCAAGAGGCCTTTCGCTTTTACTGTTATTGTGGAATTTGCAAAGTGATATTTGGAAGCCCATAGAGGGATATTTAGAAAAAGGAAATATCTTCAGTTAAAAACTGGAAAGAAGCTGTCTGAGAAACTGCTTTGTGTTCTGTTAATTCATCTCACAGAGTTACAGCTTTCCCTTCAAGAATCCTTTTGCGAAGGCTGTTCTTGTGTAATTTGCAAAGGGATATTTGGAAGCCCATAGAGGGCTACGGAGAAAAAGGAAATACCTTCCGTTAAAAATTGGAAAGAAACTTTCTGAGAACCTGCTTTGTGTTCTGTTAATTCACCTCACAGAGTTACTGCTTTCCCTTCAAGAAGGCTTTCGCTAAGCCTGTTCTTGTGGAATTTGCAAAGTGATATTTTGAAGCCCATAGACATCTATGGTGAAAAAGGAAATATCTTCCGTTAAATACTGGAAAGAAGCTTTCTGAGAAACGGCTTTGTGTTCTGTTAATTCATCTCACAGAGTTACAGCTTTCCCTTCAAGAAGCCTTTCGCTAAGGCTGTTATTGTGGAATTTGCAAAGTGATATTTGGAAGCCCATAGAGGGCTCTGGTGAAAAAGGTAATATCTTCAGTGAAAAAATGGAAAGAAGCTGTCTGAGAAACGGCTTTTTGTTCTGTGAATTCACCTCACAGAGTTACAGCTTTCCCCTCAAGAAGCCTTTCGATAAGGCTGTTCTTGTGGAATTTTCAAAGTGATATTTGGAAGCCCCTAGACGGCTATGGTGAAAAAGGAAATATCTTCAGTTAAAAATTGGAAAGAAGATGTCTGAGAAACTGCTTTGTGTTGTGTTAATTCATCTCACAGTGTTACAGCTTTCCCTCAAGAAGCCTTTTGCTTAGACTGTTCTTGTGGAATTGGCAAAGTGATATTTGGAAGCCCATAGAGGGCTATGGTGAAAAAGGAATATCTTCAGTTAAAAACTGGAAAGAAGCTGTCTGAGAAACTGCTTTGTGTTGTGTTAATTCATCTCACAGAGTTACAGTTTCCCCTGTAGGAGCCTTTCGGTAAGACTGTTCTTTTGGAATTTGCAAAGCATATTTCTAAGCCCATAGAGGGCTATATTGAAAAAGGAAACATCTTCCGTTAAAAACTGGAAAGATGCTTTCCTTGAAACTACTTTATATTCTGTTAATTCATCTCACAGAATTACAGCTTTCCCTTCAAGAAGCCTTTCTCTAAGCCTGTTCTTGTGGAATTTGCAAAGTGATATTTGGTTACCCAAAGAGGGCTATGGAGAAAAAGAAAATACCTTCCGTTAAAAATTGGAAAGAAGCTTTCTGAGAAACTGCTTTGTGTTCTGTTAATTCTCCTCACAGAGATACTGTTTCCCTTCAAGAAGCCTTTCACTAAGACTGTTCCTGTGGAATTTGCAAAGTGATATTTTGCAGCCCATAGAGATCTATGGTGAAAAAGGAAATATCTTCCGTTAAAAACTGGAAAGAAGCTTTCTGAGAAACGGCTTTGTGTTCTGTTAATTCATCTCACAGCGTTACAGCTTTCCCTTCAAGAAGCCTTTCGCTAAGGCTGTTCTTGTGGAATTTGCACAGTGATATTTGGAACCCCATATAGGGCTATGGTGAAAAAGGAAATATCTTCCATTAAAAATTGGAAAGAAGCTTTCTGAGAAACTGCTTTGTGTTCTGTTAATTGATCTCACAGAGTTACAGCTTTCCCCTCAAGAAGCCTTTTGCTAAGACTGTATTTGTGGAATTTGCAAAGAGATATTTGGAAGCCCATGGGGGGCTATGGTGAAAAAGGAAATATCTTTCGTAAAATACTGGAAAGAAGCTTCCTGAGAAACTGCTTTGTGTTCTGTTAATTCATCTCACAGAGTTACAGCTTTCCCTTCAAGAAGCCTTTCGCTAAGACTGTTCTTGTGGAATTTGCAAAGTGATATTTGGAAGCCCACAGTGGGCTATGGCGAAACAGGAAATATCTTCCGTTAAAAACTGGAAAGAAGCATTCTGAGAAACTCCTTTGTGTTCTCTTAATTCATCTCATAGTTACTGCTTTCCCCTCAAGGAGCCTTTCGCTAAGACTGTTCTTGTGGAATTTGCAAAGTGATATTTGGAAGCCCATAAAGGGTTAAGGTGATAAAGGAAATATTTTCCGTTAAAAACTGGAAAGAAGATTTCTGAGAAACTGCTTTGTGTTCTGTTAATTCATCTCACAGTGTTACAGCTTTCCCCTCAAGAAGCCTTTCGTTAAGACTGTTCTTGTGGAATTTTCAAAGTGATATTTGGGATCCAATAGAGGGCTGTGGTGAAAAAGGAAATATCTTCCGTTAAAAATGGGAAAGAAATTTTCTGATTTACAGCTTTCCCTTCAAGAATCCTTTCGCTAAGGCTGTTCTTGTGTAATTTGCAAAGGGATATTTGGAAGCCCATAGAGGGCTACGGAGAAAAAGGAAATACCTTCCGTTAAAAATTGGAAAGAAACTTTCTGAGAACCTGCTTTGTGTTCTGTTAATTCACCTCACAGAGTTACTGCTTTCCCTTCAAGAAGCCTTTCGCTAAGCCTGTTCTTGTGGAATTTGCAAAGTGATATTTTGAAGCCCATAGACATCTATGGTGAAAAAGGAAATATCTTCCGTTAAATACTGGAAAGAAGCTTTCTGAGAAACGGCTTTGTGTTCTGTTAATTCATCTCACAGAGTTACAGCTTTCCCTTCAAGAAGCCTTTCGCTAAGGCTGTTATTGTGGAATTTGCAAAGTGATATTTGGAAGCCCATAGAGGGCTCTGGTGAAAAAGGTAATATCTTCAGTGAAAAAATGGAAAGAAGCTGTCTGAGAAACGGCTTTTTGTTCTGTGAATTCACCTCACAGAGTTACAGCTTTCCCCTCAAGAAGCCTTTCGATAA
Source organism: Chlorocebus sabaeus (assembly GCF_047675955.1). NCBI lineage: Eukaryota > Metazoa > Chordata > Mammalia > Primates > Cercopithecidae > Chlorocebus > Chlorocebus sabaeus. Next base: position 104,688 of record NW_027328358.1, on the reverse strand, counting down.
GGCTGTTCTTGTGGAATTTTCAAAGTGATATTTGGAAGCCCCTAGACGGCTATGGTGAAAAAGGAAATATCTTCAGTTAAAAATTGGAAAGAAGATGTCTGAGAAACTGCTTTGTGTTGTGTTAATTCATCTCACAGTGTTACAGCTTTCCCTCAAGAAGCCTTTTGCTTAGACTGTTCTTGTGGAATTGGCAAAGTGATATTTGGAAGCCCATAGAGGGCTATGGTGAAAAAGGAATATCTTCAGTTAAAAACTGGAAAGAAGCTGTCTGAGAAACTGCTTTGTGTTGTGTTAATTCATCTCACAGAGTTACAGTTTCCCCTGTAGGAGCCTTTCGGTAAGACTGTTCTTTTGGAATTTGCAAAGCATATTTCTAAGCCCATAGAGGGCTATATTGAAAAAGGAAACATCTTCCGTTAAAAACTGGAAAGATGCTTTCCTTGAAACTACTTTATATTCTGTTAATTCATCTCACAGAATTACAGCTTTCCCTTCAAGAAGCCTTTCTCTAAGCCTGTTCTTGTGGAATTTGCAAAGTGATATTTGGTTACCCAAAGAGGGCTATGGAGAAAAAGAAAATACCTTCCGTTAAAAATTGGAAAGAAGCTTTCTGAGAAACTGCTTTGTGTTCTGTTAATTCTCCTCACAGAGATACTGTTTCCCTTCAAGAAGCCTTTCACTAAGACTGTTCCTGTGGAATTTGCAAAGTGATATTTTGCAGCCCATAGAGATCTATGGTGAAAAAGGAAATATCTTCCGTTAAAAACTGGAAAGAAGCTTTCTGAGAAACGGCTTTGTGTTCTGTTAATTCATCTCACAGCGTTACAGCTTTCCCTTCAAGAAGCCTTTCGCTAAGGCTGTTCTTGTGGAATTTGCACAGTGATATTTGGAACCCCATATAGGGCTATGGTGAAAAAGGAAATATCTTCCATTAAAAATTGGAAAGAAGCTTTCTGAGAAACTGCTTTGTGTTCTGTTAATTGATCTCACAGAGTTACAGCTTTCCCCTCAAGAAGCCTTTTGCTAAGACTGTATTTGTGGAATTTGCAAAGAGATATTTGGAAGCCCATGGGGGGCTATGGTGAAAAAGGAAATATCTTTCGTAAAATACTGGAAAGAAGCTTCCTGAGAAACTGCTTTGTGTTCTGTTAATTCATCTCACAGAGTTACAGCTTTCCCTTCAAGAAGCCTTTCGCTAAGACTGTTCTTGTGGAATTTGCAAAGTGATATTTGGAAGCCCACAGTGGGCTATGGCGAAACAGGAAATATCTTCCGTTAAAAACTGGAAAGAAGCATTCTGAGAAACTCCTTTGTGTTCTCTTAATTCATCTCATAGTTACTGCTTTCCCCTCAAGGAGCCTTTCGCTAAGACTGTTCTTGTGGAATTTGCAAAGTGATATTTGGAAGCCCATAAAGGGTTAAGGTGATAAAGGAAATATTTTCCGTTAAAAACTGGAAAGAAGATTTCTGAGAAACTGCTTTGTGTTCTGTTAATTCATCTCACAGTGTTACAGCTTTCCCCTCAAGAAGCCTTTCGTTAAGACTGTTCTTGTGGAATTTTCAAAGTGATATTTGGGATCCAATAGAGGGCTGTGGTGAAAAAGGAAATATCTTCCGTTAAAAATGGGAAAGAAATTTTCTGATTTACAGCTTTCCCTTCAAGAATCCTTTCGCTAAGGCTGTTCTTGTGTAATTTGCAAAGGGATATTTGGAAGCCCATAGAGGGCTACGGAGAAAAAGGAAATACCTTCCGTTAAAAATTGGAAAGAAACTTTCTGAGAACCTGCTTTGTGTTCTGTTAATTCACCTCACAGAGTTACTGCTTTCCCTTCAAGAAGCCTTTCGCTAAGCCTGTTCTTGTGGAATTTGCAAAGTGATATTTTGAAGCCCATAGACATCTATGGTGAAAAAGGAAATATCTTCCGTTAAATACTGGAAAGAAGCTTTCTGAGAAACGGCTTTGTGTTCTGTTAATTCATCTCACAGAGTTACAGCTTTCCCTTCAAGAAGCCTTTCGCTAAGGCTGTTCTTGAGGAATTTGCAAAGTGATATTTGGAAGCCCATAGAGGGCTCTGGTGAAAAAGGTAATATCTTCAGTGAAAAAATGGAAAGAAGCTGTCTGAGAAACGGCTTTTTGTTCTGTGAATTCACCTCACAGAGTTACAGCTTTCCCCTCAAGAAGCCTTTCGATAAGGCTGTTCTTGTGCAATTTTCAAAGTGATATTTGGAAGCCCCTAGACGGCTATGGTGAAAAAGGAAATATCTTCAGTTAAAAATTGGAAAGAAGATGTCTGAGAAACTGCTTTGTGTTGTGTTAATTCATCTCACAGTGTTACAGCTTTCCCTCAAGAAGCCTTTTGCTTAGACTGTTCTTGTGGAATTGGCAAACTGATATTTGGAAGCCCATAGAGGGCTATGGTGAAAAAGGAATATCTTCAGTTAAAAACTGGAAAGAAGCTGTCTGAGAAACTGCTTTGTGTTGTGTTAATTCATCTCACAGAGTTACAGTTTCCCCTCTAGGAGCCTTTCGGTAAGACTGTTCTTTTGGAATTTGCAAAGCATATTTCTAAGCCCATAGAGGGCTATATTGAAAAAGGAAACATCTTCCGTTAAAAACTGGAAAGATGCTTTCCTTGAAACTACTTTGTATTCTGTTAATTCATCTCACAGAATTACAGCTTTCCCTTCAAGAAGCCTTTCTCTAAGCCTGTTCTTGTGGAATTTGCAAAGTGATATTTGGTAGCCCAAAGAGAGCTATGGAGAAAAAGGAAATACCTTCCGTTAAAAATTGGAAAGAAGCTTTCTGAGAAACTGCTTTGTGTTCTGTTAATTCTCCTCACAGAGATACTGTTTCCCTTCAAGAAGCCTTTCGCTAAGACTGTTCCTGTGGAATTTGCAAAGTGATATTTTGCAGCCCATAGAGATCTATGGTGAAAAAGGAAATATCTTCCGTTAAAAACTGGAAAGAAGCTTTCTGAGAAACGGCTTTGTGTTCTGTTAATTCATCTCACAGCGTTACAGCTTTCCCTTCAAGAAGCCTTTCGCTAAGGCTGTTCTTGTGGAATTTGCACAGTGATATTTGGAAGCCCATATAGGGCTATGGTGAAAAAGGAAATATCTTCCGTTAAAAACTGGAAAGAAGCTTTCTGAGAAACTGCTTTGTGTTCTGTTAATTGATCTCACAGAGTTACAGCTTTCCCCTCAAGAAGCCTTTTGCTAAGACTGTATTTGTGGAATTTGCAAAGAGATATTTGGAAGCCCATGGGGGGCTATGGTGAAAAAGGAAATATCTTTCGTAAAATACTGGAAAGAAGCTTTCTGAGAAACTGCTTTGTGTTCTGTTAATTCATCTCACAGAGTTACAGCTTTCCCTTCAAGAAGCCTTTCGCTAAGACTGTTCTTGTGGAATTTGCAAAGTGATATTTGGAAGCCCACAGTGGGCTATGGCGAAACAGGAAATATCTTCCGTTAAAAACTGGAAAGAAGCATTCTGAGAAACTGCTTTGTGTTCTCTTAATTCATCTCATAGTTACTGCTTTCCCCTCAAGAAGCCTTTCGCTAAGACTGTTCTTGTGGAATTTGCAAAGTGATATTTGGAAGCCCATAAAGGGTTAAGGTGAAAAAGGAAATATTTTCCGTTAAAAACTGGAAAGAAGATTTCTGAGAAACTGCTTTGTTTTCTGTTAATTCATCTCACAGTGTTACAGCTTTCCCCTCAAGAAGCCTTTCGTTAAGACTGTTCTTGTGGAATTTTCAAAGTGATATTTGGGATCCAATAGAGGGCTGTGGTGAAAAAGGAAATATCTTCCGTTAAAAATGGGAAAGAAATTTTCTGATTTACAGCTTTCCCTTCAAGAAGCCTTTCGCTAACGCTGTTCTTGTGTAATTTGCAAAGGGATATTTGGAAGCCCATAGAGGGCTACGGAGAAAAAGGAAATACCTTCCGTTAAAAATTGGAAAGAAACTTTCTGAGAACCTGCTTTGTGTTCTGTTAATTCACCTCACAGAGTTACTGCTTTCCCTTCAAGAAGCCTTTCGCTAAGCCTGTTCTTGTGGAATTTGCAAAGTGATATTTTGAAGCCCATAGAGATCTATGGTGAAAAAGGAAATATCTTCCGTTAAATACTGGAAAGAAGCTTTCTGAGAAACGGCTTTGTGTTCTGTTAATTCATCTCACAGAGTTACAGCTTTCCCTTCAAGAAGCCTTTTGCTAAGGCTGTTCTTGTGGAATTTGCAAAGTGATATTTGGAAGCCCATAGAGGGCTCTGGTGAAAAAGGTAATATCTTGAGTGAAAAAATGGAAAGAAGCTGTCTGAGAAACGGCTTTTTGTTCTGTGAATTCACCTCACAGAGTTACAGCTTTCCCCTCAAGAAGCCTTTCGATAAGGCTGTTCTTGTGGAATTTTCAAAGTGATATTTGGAAGCCCCTAGACGGCTATGGTGAAAAAGGAAATATCTTCAGTTAAAAATTGGAAAGAAGATGTCTGAGAAACTGCTTTGTGTTGTGTTAATTCATCTCACAGTGTTACAGCTTTCCCTCAAGAAGCCTTTTGCTTAGACTGTTGTTGTGGAATTGGCAAAGTGATATTTGGAAGCCCATAGTGGGCTATGGTGAAAAAGGAATATCTTCAGTTAAAAACTGGAAAGAAGCTGTCTGAGAAACTGCTTTGTGTTGTGTTAATTCATCTCACAGAGTTACAGTTTCCCCTCTAGGAGCCTTTCGGTAAGACTGTTCTTTTGGAATTTGCAAAGCATATTTCTAAGCCCATAGAGGGCTATATTGAAAAAGGAAACATCTTCCGTTAAAAACTGGAAAGATGCTTTCCTTGAAACTACTTTGTATTCTGTTAATTCATCTCACAGAATTGCAGCTTTCCCTTCAAGAAGCCTTTCTCTAAGCCTGTTCTTGTGGAATTTGCAAAGTGATATTTGTTAGCCCAAAGAGGGCTACGGAGAAAAAGGAAATACCTTCCGTTAAAAATTGGAAAGAAGCTTTCTGAGAAACTGCTTTGTGTTCTGTTAATTCTCCTCACAGAGATACTGTTTCCCTTCAAGAAGCCTTTCGCTAAGACTGTTCCTGTGGAAATTGCAAAGTGATATTTTGCAGCCCATAGAGATCTATGGTGGAAAAGGAAATATCTTCCGTTAAAAACTGGAAAGAAGCTTTCTGAGAAACGGCTTTGTGTTCTGTTAATTCATCTCACAGCGTTACAGCTTTCCCTTCAAGAAGCCTTTCGCTAAGGCTGTTCTTGTGGAATTTGCACAGTGATATTTTGAAGCCCATATAGGGCTATGGTGAAAAAGGAAATATCTTCCGTTAAAAACTGGAAAGAAGCTTTCTGAGAAACTGCTTTGTGTTCTGTTAATTGATCTCACAGAGTTACAGCTTTCCCCTCAAGAAGCCTTTTGCTAAGACTGTATTTGTGGAATTTGCAAAGAGATATTTGGAAGCCCATGGGGGGCTATATTGAAAAAGGAAATATCTTTCGTAAAATACTGGAAAGAAGCTTTCTGAGAAACTGCTTTGTGTTCTTTTAATTCATCTCACAGAGTTACAGCTTTCCCTTCAAGAAGCCTTTCGCTAAGACTGTTCTTGTGGAATTTGCAAAGTGATATTTGGAAGCCCTCAGTGGGCTATGGCGAAACAGGAAATATCTTCCGTTAAAAACTGGAAAGAAGCATTCTGAGAAACTGCTTTGTGTTCTCTTAATTCATCTCATAGTTACTGCTTTCCCCTCAAGAAGCCTTTCGCTAAGACTGTTCTTGTGGAATTTGCAAAGTGATATTTGGAAGCCCATAAAGGGTTAAGGTGAAAAAGGAAATATTTTCCGTTAAAAACTGGAAAGAAGATTTCTGAGAAACTGCTTTGTTTTCTGTTAATTCATCTCACAGTGTTACAGCTTTCCCCTCAAGAAGCCTTTCGTTAAGACTGTTCTTGTGGAATTTGCAAAGCGATATTTGGGATCCAATAGAGGGCTGTGGTGAAAAAGGAAATATCTTCCGTTAAAAATGGGAAAGAAATTTTCTGATTTACAGCTTTCCCCTCAAGAAGCCTTTCGCTAAGGCTGTTCTTGTGGAATTTGCAAAGCGATATTTCGAAGCCCATAGAGGGCTATGGTGAAAAAGGAAAGAGCCTCCGTTAAAAACTGGAAAGAAATTTTCTAAGAAATGGCTTTGTCTTCTGTGAATTCATCTCACAGAGTTACAGCTTTCCTTAAAGAAGCCTTTGGCTAAGGTTGTTCTTGCGGAACTTGCAAAGTGATATTTGGAAGCCCATAGAGGGCTATGGTGAAACAGGAAATATCTTCAGTTAAAAACTGGAAAGAAGCTGTCTGAGAAACAACTTTGTGATGTTTTAATTCATCTCTCTGAGTTACAGCTTTCCCCTCAAGAAGAGTTTTGCTAAGACTGTTCTTGTGGAATTGGATAAGTGATACTTGGAAGCCCATAGAGGGCTATGGTGAAAAAGGAATATTTTCAATTAAAAACTGGAAAGAAGCTTTCTGAGAAACTGCTTTGTGTTCTCTTAATTCATCTCACAGATTTACAGCTTTCCCCTCAAGAAGCCGTTCGCTAAGACTGTTCTTGTGGAATTTGCAAAGTGATATTTGGAAGTCCACAGAGGGCTATGGTGAAAAAGGAAATATCTTCCGTTAAAAACTGGAAAGAAACTTTCTGAGAAACTGCTTTGTGTTCTGTTAATTCACCTCTCTGAGTTACTGCTTTCCCCTCAAGAAGCGTTTCGCTAAGACTGTTCTTGTGGAATTTTCAAAGTGATATTTCAAAACCCATAGTGGGATATGGTGAAAAAGGCAATATCTTCCTTTTAAAACTGGAAAGAAGCTCTCAGAGAAACTGCTTTGTGTTCGGTTAATTCAACTCACAGAGTTACAGCTTTTCCTTCAAGAGGCCTTTCGCTTTTACTGTTATTGTGGAATTTGCAAAGTGATATTTGGAAGCCCATAGAGGGATATTTAGAAAAAGGAAATATCTTCAGTTAAAAACTGGAAAGAAGCTGTCTGAGAAACTGCTTTGTGTTCTGTTAATTCATCTCACAGAGTTACAGCTTTCCCTTCAAGAATCCTTTTGCGAAGGCTGTTCTTGTGTAATTTGCAAAGGGATATTTGGAAGCCCATAGAGGGCTACGGAGAAAAAGGAAATACCTTCCGTTAAAAATTGGAAAGAAACTTTCTGAGAACCTGCTTTGTGTTCTGTTAATTCACCTCACAGAGTTACTGCTTTCCCTTCAAGAAGCCTTTCGCTAAGCCTGTTCTTGTGGAATTTGCAAAGTGATATTTTGAAGCCCATAGACATCTATGGTGAAAAAGGAAATATCTTCCGTTAAATACTGGAAAGAAGCTTTCTGAGAAACGGCTTTGTGTTCTGTTAATTCATCTCACAGAGTTACAGCTTTCCCTTCAAGAAGCCTTTCGCTAAGGCTGTTCTTGTGGAATTTGCAAAGTGATATTTGGAAGCCCATAGAGGGCTCTGGTGAAAAAGGTAATATCTTCAGTGAAAAAATGGAAAGAAGCTGTCTGAGAAACGGCTTTTTGTTCTGTGAATTCACCTCACAGAGTTACAGCTTTCCCCTCAAGAAGCCTTTCGATAAGGCTGTTCTTGTGGAATTTTCAAAGTGATATTTGGAAGCCCCTAGACGGCTATGGTGAAAAAGGAAATATCTTCAGTTAAAAATTGGAAAGAAGATGTCTGAGAAACTGCTTTGTGTTGTGTTAATTCATCTCACAGTGTTACAGCTTTCCCTCAAGAAGCCTTTTGCTTAGACTGTTCTTGTGGAATTGGCAAAGTGATATTTGGAAGCCCATAGAGGGCTATGGTGAAAAAGGAAATATCTTCCGTTAAAAACTGGAAAGAAGGTTTCTGAGAAATTGCTTTGTGTTCTGTTAATTCATCTCACAGAGTTACAGCTTTCACTTCAAGAAGCCTTTCGCTAAGGCTGTTCTTTTGGAAATTGCAAAGTGATATTTGGTAGCCAATAGAGGGCTACGGTGCAAAAGAAATTATCTTCAGTTAAAAACAGGAAAGAAGCTGTCTGAGAAACTGCTTTGTGTTCTATTAATTCATCGCAAAGAGTTACAGCTTTCCCCTCAAGAAGACTTTCGCTAAGGCTGTTCTTGTGGAATTTGCAAAGTGATTTTCAGAAGCCCATAGAGGGCTATGGTGAAAAAGGAAATATCTTTCGTTAAAAAGTGGGAAAGAAGTTTTCTGATTTACAGCTTTCCCTTCAAGAAGCCTTTCGCTAAGGCTGTTCTTGTGGAATTTGCAAAGCGATATTTCGAAGCCCATAGAGGGCTGTGGTGAAAAAGGAAAGAGCCTCCGTTAAAAACTGGAAAGAAATTTTCTAAGAAATGGCTTTGTCTTCTGTGAATTCATCTCACAGAGTTACAGCTTTCCTTAAAGAAGCCTTTCGCTAAGGTTGTTCTTGCGGAATTTGCAAAGTGATATTTGGAAGCCCATAGAGGGCTATGGTGAAACAGGAAATATCTTCAGTTAAAAACTGGAAAGAAGCTGTCTGAGAAACAACTTTGTGATGTTTTAATTCATCTCTCAGAGTTACAGCTTTCCCCTCAAGAAGAGTTTTGCTAAGACTGTTCTTGTGGAATTGGATAAGTGATACTTGGAAGCCCATAGAGGGCTATGGCGAAAAAGGAATATTTTCAATTAAAAACTGGAAAGAAGCTTTCTGAGAAACTGCTTTGTGTTCTCTTAATTCATCTCAGAGATTTACAGCTTTCCCCTCAAGAAACCGTTCGCTAAGACTGTTCTTGTGGAATTTGAAAAGTGATATTTGGAAGTCCATAGAGGGCTATGGTGAAAAAGGAAATATCTTCCGTTAAAAACTGGAAAGAAACTTTCTGAGAAACTGCTTTGTGTTCTGTTAATTCACCTCTCTGAGTTACTGCTTTCCCCTCAAGAAGCGTTTCGCTAAGACTGTTCTTGTGGAATTTTCAAAGTGATATTTCAAAACCCATAGAGGGATATGGTGAAAAAGGCAATATCTTCCTTTTAAAACTGGAAAGAAGCTCTCAGAGAAACTGCTTTGTGTTCGGTTAATTCAACTCACAGAGTTACAGCTTTTCCTTCAAGAGGCCTTTCGCTTTTACTGTTATTGTGGAATTTGCAAAGTGATATTTGGAAGCCCATAGAGGGATATTTAGAAAAAGGAAATATCTTCAGTTAAAAACTGGAAAGAAGCTGTCTGAGAAACTGCTTTGTGTTCTGTTAATTCATCTCACAGAGTTACAGCTTTCCCTTCAAGAATCCTTTTGCGAAGGCTGTTCTTGTGTAATTTGCAAAGGGATATTTGGAAGCCCATAGAGGGCTACGGAGAAAAAGGAAATACCTTCCGTTAAAAATTGGAAAGAAACTTTCTGAGAACCTGCTTTGTGTTCTGTTAATTCACCTCACAGAGTTACTGCTTTCCCTTCAAGAAGGCTTTCGCTAAGCCTGTTCTTGTGGAATTTGCAAAGTGATATTTTGAAGCCCATAGACATCTATGGTGAAAAAGGAAATATCTTCCGTTAAATACTGGAAAGAAGCTTTCTGAGAAACGGCTTTGTGTTCTGTTAATTCATCTCACAGAGTTACAGCTTTCCCTTCAAGAAGCCTTTCGCTAAGGCTGTTATTGTGGAATTTGCAAAGTGATATTTGGAAGCCCATAGAGGGCTCTGGTGAAAAAGGTAATATCTTCAGTGAAAAAATGGAAAGAAGCTGTCTGAGAAACGGCTTTTTGTTCTGTGAATTCACCTCACAGAGTTACAGCTTTCCCCTCAAGAAGCCTTTCGATAAGGCTGTTCTTGTGGAATTTTCAAAGTGATATTTGGAAGCCCCTAGACGGCTATGGTGAAAAAGGAAATATCTTCAGTTAAAAATTGGAAAGAAGATGTCTGAGAAACTGCTTTGTGTTGTGTTAATTCATCTCACAGTGTTACAGCTTTCCCTCAAGAAGCCTTTTGCTTAGACTGTTCTTGTGGAATTGGCAAAGTGATATTTGGAAGCCCATAGAGGGCTATGGTGAAAAAGGAATATCTTCAGTTAAAAACTGGAAAGAAGCTGTCTGAGAAACTGCTTTGTGTTGTGTTAATTCATCTCACAGAGTTACAGTTTCCCCTGTAGGAGCCTTTCGGTAAGACTGTTCTTTTGGAATTTGCAAAGCATATTTCTAAGCCCATAGAGGGCTATATTGAAAAAGGAAACATCTTCCGTTAAAAACTGGAAAGATGCTTTCCTTGAAACTACTTTATATTCTGTTAATTCATCTCACAGAATTACAGCTTTCCCTTCAAGAAGCCTTTCTCTAAGCCTGTTCTTGTGGAATTTGCAAAGTGATATTTGGTTACCCAAAGAGGGCTATGGAGAAAAAGAAAATACCTTCCGTTAAAAATTGGAAAGAAGCTTTCTGAGAAACTGCTTTGTGTTCTGTTAATTCTCCTCACAGAGATACTGTTTCCCTTCAAGAAGCCTTTCACTAAGACTGTTCCTGTGGAATTTGCAAAGTGATATTTTGCAGCCCATAGAGATCTATGGTGAAAAAGGAAATATCTTCCGTTAAAAACTGGAAAGAAGCTTTCTGAGAAACGGCTTTGTGTTCTGTTAATTCATCTCACAGCGTTACAGCTTTCCCTTCAAGAAGCCTTTCGCTAAGGCTGTTCTTGTGGAATTTGCACAGTGATATTTGGAACCCCATATAGGGCTATGGTGAAAAAGGAAATATCTTCCATTAAAAATTGGAAAGAAGCTTTCTGAGAAACTGCTTTGTGTTCTGTTAATTGATCTCACAGAGTTACAGCTTTCCCCTCAAGAAGCCTTTTGCTAAGACTGTATTTGTGGAATTTGCAAAGAGATATTTGGAAGCCCATGGGGGGCTATGGTGAAAAAGGAAATATCTTTCGTAAAATACTGGAAAGAAGCTTCCTGAGAAACTGCTTTGTGTTCTGTTAATTCATCTCACAGAGTTACAGCTTTCCCTTCAAGAAGCCTTTCGCTAAGACTGTTCTTGTGGAATTTGCAAAGTGATATTTGGAAGCCCACAGTGGGCTATGGCGAAACAGGAAATATCTTCCGTTAAAAACTGGAAAGAAGCATTCTGAGAAACTCCTTTGTGTTCTCTTAATTCATCTCATAGTTACTGCTTTCCCCTCAAGGAGCCTTTCGCTAAGACTGTTCTTGTGGAATTTGCAAAGTGATATTTGGAAGCCCATAAAGGGTTAAGGTGATAAAGGAAATATTTTCCGTTAAAAACTGGAAAGAAGATTTCTGAGAAACTGCTTTGTGTTCTGTTAATTCATCTCACAGTGTTACAGCTTTCCCCTCAAGAAGCCTTTCGCTAAGGCTGTTATTGTGGAATTTGCAAAGTGATATTTGGAAGCCCATAGAGGGCTCTGGTGAAAAAGGTAATATCTTCAGTGAAAAAATGGAAAGAAGCTGTCTGAGAAACGGCTTTTTGTTCTGTGAATTCACCTCACAGAGTTACAGCTTTCCCCTCAAGAAGCCTTTCGATAAGGCTGTTCTTGTGGAATTTTCAAAGTGATATTTGGAAGCCCCTAGACGGCTATGGTGAAAAAGGAAATATCTTCAGTTAAAAATTGGAAAGAAGATGTCTGAGAAACTGCTTTGTGTTGTGTTAATTCATCTCACAGTGTTACAGCTTTCCCTCAAGAAGCCTTTTGCTTAGACTGTTCTTGTGGAATTGGCAAAGTGATATTTGGAAGCCCATAGAGGGCTATGGTGAAAAAGGAATATCTTCAGTTAAAAACTGGAAAGAAGCTGTCTGAGAAACTGCTTTGTGTTGTGTTAATTCATCTCACAGAGTTACAGTTTCCCCTGTAGGAGCCTTTCGGTAAGACTGTTCTTTTGGAATTTGCAAAGCATATTTCTAAGCCCATAGAGGGCTATATTGAAAAAGGAAACATCTTCCGTTAAAAACTGGAAAGATGCTTTCCTTGAAACTACTTTATATTCTGTTAATTCATCTCACAGAATTACAGCTTTCCCTTCAAGAAGCCTTTCTCTAAGCCTGTTCTTGTGGAATTTGCAAAGTGATATTTGGTTACCCAAAGAGGGCTATGGAGAAAAAGAAAATACCTTCCGTTAAAAATTGGAAAGAAGCTTTCTGAGAAACTGCTTTGTGTTCTGTTAATTCTCCTCACAGAGATACTGTTTCCCTTCAAGAAGCCTTTCACTAAGACTGTTCCTGTGGAATTTGCAAAGTGATATTTTGCAGCCCATAGAGATCTATGGTGAAAAAGGAAATATCTTCCGTTAAAAACTGGAAAGAAGCTTTCTGAGAAACGGCTTTGTGTTCTGTTAATTCATCTCACAGCGTTACAGCTTTCCCTTCAAGAAGCCTTTCGCTAAGGCTGTTCTTGTGGAATTTGCACAGTGATATTTGGAACCCCATATAGGGCTATGGTGAAAAAGGAAATATCTTCCATTAAAAATTGGAAAGAAGCTTTCTGAGAAACTGCTTTGTGTTCTGTTAATTGATCTCACAGAGTTACAGCTTTCCCCTCAAGAAGCCTTTTGCTAAGACTGTATTTGTGGAATTTGCAAAGAGATATTTGGAAGCCCATGGGGGGCTATGGTGAAAAAGGAAATATCTTTCGTAAAATACTGGAAAGAAGCTTCCTGAGAAACTGCTTTGTGTTCTGTTAATTCATCTCACAGAGTTACAGCTTTCCCTTCAAGAAGCCTTTCGCTAAGACTGTTCTTGTGGAATTTGCAAAGTGATATTTGGAAGCCCACAGTGGGCTATGGCGAAACAGGAAATATCTTCCGTTAAAAACTGGAAAGAAGCATTCTGAGAAACTCCTTTGTGTTCTCTTAATTCATCTCATAGTTACTGCTTTCCCCTCAAGGAGCCTTTCGCTAAGACTGTTCTTGTGGAATTTGCAAAGTGATATTTGGAAGCCCATAAAGGGTTAAGGTGATAAAGGAAATATTTTCCGTTAAAAACTGGAAAGAAGATTTCTGAGAAACTGCTTTGTGTTCTGTTAATTCATCTCACAGTGTTACAGCTTTCCCCTCAAGAAGCCTTTCGTTAAGACTGTTCTTGTGGAATTTTCAAAGTGATATTTGGGATCCAATAGAGGGCTGTGGTGAAAAAGGAAATATCTTCCGTTAAAAATGGGAAAGAAATTTTCTGATTTACAGCTTTCCCTTCAAGAATCCTTTCGCTAAGGCTGTTCTTGTGTAATTTGCAAAGGGATATTTGGAAGCCCATAGAGGGCTACGGAGAAAAAGGAAATACCTTCCGTTAAAAATTGGAAAGAAACTTTCTGAGAACCTGCTTTGTGTTCTGTTAATTCACCTCACAGAGTTACTGCTTTCCCTTCAAGAAGCCTTTCGCTAAGCCTGTTCTTGTGGAATTTGCAAAGTGATATTTTGAAGCCCATAGACATCTATGGTGAAAAAGGAAATATCTTCCGTTAAATACTGGAAAGAAGCTTTCTGAGAAACGGCTTTGTGTTCTGTTAATTCATCTCACAGAGTTACAGCTTTCCCTTCAAGAAGCCTTTCGCTAAGGCTGTTCTTGAGGAATTTGCAAAGTGATATTTGGAAGCCCATAGAGGGCTCTGGTGAAAAAGGTAATATCTTCAGTGAAAAAATGGAAAGAAGCTGTCTGAGAAACGGCTTTTTGTTCTGTGAATTCACCTCACAGAGTTACAGCTTTCCCCTCAAGAAGCCTTTCGATAAGGCTGTTCTTGTGGAATTTTCAAAGTGATATTTGGAAGCCCCTAGACGGCTATGGTGAAAAAGGAAATATCTTCAGTTAAAAATTGGAAAGAAGATGTCTGAGAAACTGCTTTGTGTTGTGTTAATTCATCTCACAGTGTTACAGCTTTCCCTCAAGAAGCCTTTTGCTTAGACTGTTCTTGTGGAATTGGCAAACTGATATTTGGAAGCCCATAGAGGGCTATGGTGAAAAAGGAATATCTTCAGTTAAAAACTGGAAAGAAGCTGTCTGAGAAACTGCTTTGTGTTGTGTTAATTCATCTCACAGAGTTACAGTTTCCCCTCTAGGAGCCTTTCGGTAAGACTGTTCTTTTGGAATTTGCAAAGCATATTTCTAAGCCCATAGAGGGCTATATTGAAAAAGGAAACATCTTCCGTTAAAAACTGGAAAGATGCTTTCCTTGAAACTACTTTGTATTCTGTTAATTCATCTCACAGAATTACAGCTTTCCCTTCAAGAAGCCTTTCTCTAAGCCTGTTCTTGTGGAATTTGCAAAGTGATATTTGGTAGCCCAAAGAGAGCTATGGAGAAAAAGGAAATACCTTCCGTTAAAAATTGGAAAGAAGCTTTCTGAGAAACTGCTTTGTGTTCTGTTAATTCTCCTCACAGAGATACTGTTTCCCTTCAAGAAGCCTTTCGCTAAGACTGTTCCTGTGGAATTTGCAAAGTGATATTTTGCAGCCCATAGAGATCTATGGTGAAAAAGGAAATATCTTCCGTTAAAAACTGGAAAGAAGCTTTCTGAGAAACGGCTTTGTGTTCTGTTAATTCATCTCACAGCGTTACAGCTTTCCCTTCAAGAAGCCTTTCGCTAAGGCTGTTCTTGTGGAATTTGCACAGTGATATTTGGAAGCCCATATAGGGCTATGGTGAAAAAGGAAATATCTTCCGTTAAAAACTGGAAAGAAGCTTTCTGAGAAACTGCTTTGTGTTCTGTTAATTGATCTCACAGAGTTACAGCTTTCCCCTCAAGAAGCCTTTTGCTAAGACTGTATTTGTGGAATTTGCAAAGAGATATTTGGAAGCCCATGGGGGGCTATGGTGAAAAAGGAAATATCTTTCGTAAAATACTGGAAAGAAGCTTTCTGAGAAACTGCTTTGTGTTCTGTTAATTCATCTCACAGAGTTACAGCTTTCCCTTCAAGAAGCCTTTCGCTAAGACTGTTCTTGTGGAATTTGCAAAGTGATATTTGGAAGCCCACAGTGGGCTATGGCGAAACAGGAAATATCTTCCGTTAAAAACTGGAAAGAAGCATTCTGAGAAACTGCTTTGTGTTCTCTTAATTCATCTCATAGTTACTGCTTTCCCCTCAAGAAGCCTTTCGCTAAGACTGTTCTTGTGGAATTTGCAAAGTGATATTTGGAAGCCCATAAAGGGTTAAGGTGAAAAAGGAAATATTTTCCGTTAAAAACTGGAAAGAAGATTTCTGAGAAACTGCTTTGTTTTCTGTTAATTCATCTCACAGTGTTACAGCTTTCCCCTCAAGAAGCCTTTCGTTAAGACTGTTCTTGTGGAATTTTCAAAGTGATATTTGGGATCCAATAGAGGGCTGTGGTGAAAAAGGAAATATCTTCCGTTAAAAATGGGAAAGAAATTTTCTGATTTACAGCTTTCCCTTCAAGAAGCCTTTCGCTAACGCTGTTCTTGTGTAATTTGCAAAGGGATATTTGGAAGCCCATAGAGGGCTACGGAGAAAAAGGAAATACCTTCCGTTAAAAATTGGAAAGAAACTTTCTGAGAACCTGCTTTGTGTTCTGTTAATTCACCTCACAGAGTTACTGCTTTCCCTTCAAGAAGCCTTTCGCTAAGCCTGTTCTTGTGGAATTTGCAAAGTGATATTTTGAAGCCCATAGAGATCTATGGTGAAAAAGGAAATATCTTCCGTTAAATACTGGAAAGAAGCTTTCTGAGAAACGGCTTTGTGTTCTGTTAATTCATCTCACAGAGTTACAGCTTTCCCTTCAAGAAGCCTTTTGCTAAGGCTGTTCTTGTGGAATTTGCAAAGTGATATTTGGAAGCCCATAGAGGGCTCTGGTGAAAAAGGTAATATCTTGAGTGAAAAAATGGAAAGAAGCTGTCTGAGAAACGGCTTTTTGTTCTGTGAATTCACCTCACAGAGTTACAGCTTTCCCCTCAAGAAGCCTTTCGATAAGGCTGTTCTTGTGGAATTTTCAAAGTGATATTTGGAAGCCCCTAGACGGCTATGGTGAAAAAGGAAATATCTTCAGTTAAAAATTGGAAAGAAGATGTCTGAGAAACTGCTTTGTGTTGTGTTAATTCATCTCACAGTGTTACAGCTTTCCCTCAAGAAGCCTTTTGCTTAGACTGTTGTTGTGGAATTGGCAAAGTGATATTTGGAAGCCCATAGAGGGCTATGGTGAAAAAGGAATATCTTCAGTTAAAAACTGGAAAGAAGCTGTCTGAGAAACTGCTTTGTGTTGTGTTAATTCATCTCACAGAGTTACAGTTTCCCCTCTAGGAGCCTTTCGGTAAGACTGTTCTTTTGGAATTTGCAAAGCATATTTCTAAGCCCATAGAGGGCTATATTGAAAAAGGAAACATCTTCCGTTAAAAACTGGAAAGATGCTTTCCTTGAAACTACTTTGTATTCTGTTAATTCATCTCACAGAATTGCAGCTTTCCCTTCAAGAAGCCTTTCTCTAAGCCTGTTCTTGTGGAATTTGCAAAGTGATATTTGTTAGCCCAAAGAGGGCTACGGAGAAAAAGGAAATACCTTCCGTTAAAAATTGGAAAGAAGCTTTCTGAGAAACTGCTTTGTGTTCTGTTAATTCTCCTCACAGAGATACTGTTTCCCTTCAAGAAGCCTTTCGCTAAGACTGTTCCTGTGGAAATTGCAAAGTGATATTTTGCAGCCCATAGAGATCTATGGTGGAAAAGGAAATATCTTCCGTTAAAAACTGGAAAGAAGCTTTCTGAGAAACGGCTTTGTGTTCTGTTAATTCATCTCACAGCGTTACAGCTTTCCCTTCAAGAAGCCTTTCGCTAAGGCTGTTCTTGTGGAATTTGCACAGTGATATTTTGAAGCCCATATAGGGCTATGGTGAAAAAGGAAATATCTTCCGTTAAAAACTGGAAAGAAGCTTTCTGAGAAACTGCTTTGTGTTCTGTTAATTGATCTCACAGAGTTACAGCTTTCCCCTCAAGAAGCCTTTTGCTAAGACTGTATTTGTGGAATTTGCAAAGAGATATTTGGAAGCCCATGGGGGGCTATATTGAAAAAGGAAATATCTTTCGTAAAATACTGGAAAGAAGCTTTCTGAGAAACTGCTTTGTGTTCTTTTAATTCATCTCACAGAGTTACAGCTTTCCCTTCAAGAAGCCTTTCGCTAAGACTGTTCTTGTGGAATTTGCAAAGTGATATTTGGAAGCCCTCAGTGGGCTATGGCGAAACAGGAAATATCTTCCGTTAAAAACTGGAAAGAAGCATTCTGAGAAACTGCTTTGTGTTCTCTTAATTCATCTCATAGTTACTGCTTTCCCCTCAAGAAGCCTTTCGCTAAGACTGTTCTTGTGGAATTTGCAAAGTGATATTTGGAAGCCCATAAAGGGTTAAGGTGAAAAAGGAAATATTTTCCGTTAAAAACTGGAAAGAAGATTTCTGAGAAACTGCTTTGTTTTCTGTTAATTCATCTCACAGTGTTACAGCTTTCCCCTCAAGAAGCCTTTCGTTAAGACTGTTCTTGTGGAATTTGCAAAGCGATATTTGGGATCCAATAGAGGGCTGTGGTGAAAAAGGAAATATCTTCCGTTAAAAATGGGAAAGAAATTTTCTGATTTACAGCTTTCCCCTCAAGAAGCCTTTCGCTAAGGCTGTTCTTGTGGAATTTGCAAAGCGATATTTCGAAGCCCATAGAGGGCTATGGTGAAAAAGGAAAGAGCCTCCGTTAAAAACTGGAAAGAAATTTTCTAAGAAATGGCTTTGTCTTCTGTGAATTCATCTCACAGAGTTACAGCTTTCCTTAAAGAAGCCTTTGGCTAAGGTTGTTCTTGCGGAACTTGCAAAGTGATATTTGGAAGCCCATAGAGGGCTATGGTGAAACAGGAAATATCTTCAGTTAAAAACTGGAAAGAAGCTGTCTGAGAAACAACTTTGTGATGTTTTAATTCATCTCTCTGAGTTACAGCTTTCCCCTCAAGAAGAGTTTTGCTAAGACTGTTCTTGTGGAATTGGATAAGTGATACTTGGAAGCCCATAGAGGGCTATGGTGAAAAAGGAATATTTTCAATTAAAAACTGGAAAGAAGCTTTCTGAGAAACTGCTTTGTGTTCTCTTAATTCATCTCACAGATTTACAGCTTTCCCCTCAAGAAGCCGTTCGCTAAGACTGTTCTTGTGGAATTTGCAAAGTGATATTTGGAAGTCCACAGAGGGCTATGGTGAAAAAGGAAATATCTTCCGTTAAAAACTGGAAAGAAACTTTCTGAGAAACTGCTTTGTGTTCTGTTAATTCACCTCTCTGAGTTACTGCTTTCCCCTCAAGAAGCGTTTCGCTAAGACTGTTCTTGTGGAATTTTCAAAGTGATATTTCAAAACCCATAGAGGGATATGGTGAAAAAGGCAATATCTTCCTTTTAAAACTGGAAAGAAGCTCTCAGAGAAACTGCTTTGTGTTCGGTTAATTCAACTCACAGAGTTACAGCTTTTCCTTCAAGAGGCCTTTCGCTTTTACTGTTATTGTGGAATTTGCAAAGTGATATTTGGAAGCCCATAGAGGGATATTTAGAAAAAGGAAATATCTTCAGTTAAAAACTGGAAAGAAGCTGTCTGAGAAACTGCTTTGTGTTCTGTTAATTCATCTCACAGAGATACAGCTTTCCCTTCAAGAATCCTTTCGCGAAGGCTGTTCTTGTGTAATTTGCAAAGGGATATTTGGAAGCCCATAGAGGGCTACGGAGAAAAAGGAAATACCTTCCGTTAAAAATTGGAAAGAAACTTTCTGAGAACCTGCTTTGTGTTCTGTTAATTCACCTCACAGAGTTACTGCTTTCCCTTCAAGAAGCCTTTCGCTAAGCCTGTTCTTGTGGAATTTGCAAAGTGATATTTTGAAGCCCATAGAGATCTATGGTGAAAAAGGAAATATCTTCCGTTAAATACTGGAAAGAAGCTTTCTGAGAAACGGCTTTGTGTTCTGTTAATTCATCTCACAGAGTTACAGCTTTCCCTTCAAGAAGCCTTTCGCTAAGGCTGTTCTTGTGGAATTTGCAAAGTGATATTTGGAAGCCCATAGAGGGCTCTGGTGAAAAAGGTAATATCTTCAGTGAAAAAATGGAAAGAAGCTGTCTGAGAAACGGCTTTTTGTTCTGTGAATTCACCTCACAGAGTTACAGCTTTCCCCTCAAGAAGCCTTTCGATAAGGCTGTTCTTGTGGAATTTTCAAAGTGATATTTGGAAGCCCCTAGACGGCTATGGTGAAAAAGGAAATATCTTCAGTTAAAAATTGGAAAGAAGATGTCTGAGAAACTGCTTTGTGTTGTGTTAATTCATCTCACAGTGTTACAGCTTTCCCTCAAGAAGCCTTTTGCTTAGACTGTTCTTGTGGAATTGGCAAAGTGATATTTGGAAGCCCATAGAGGGCTATGGTGAAAAAGGAATATCTTCAGTTAAAAACTGGAAAGAAGCTGTCTGAGAAACTGCTTTGTGTTGTGTTAATTCATCTCACAGAGTTACAGTTTCCCCTCTAGGAGCCTTTCGGTAAGACTGTTCTTTTGGAATTTGCAAAGCATATTTCTAAGCCCATAGAGGGCTATATTGAAAAAGGAAACATCTTCCGTTAAAAACTGGAAAGATGCTTTCCTTGAAACTACTTTGTATTCTGTTAATTCATCTCACAGAATTACAGCTTTCCCTTCAAGAAGCCTCTCTCTAAGCCTGTTCTTGTGGAATTTGCAAAGTGATATTTGGTAGCCCAAAGAGGGCTACGGAGAAAAAGGAAATACCTTCCGTTAAAAATTGGAAAGAAGCTTTCTGAGAAACTGCTTTGTGTTCTGTTAATTCTCCTCACAGAGATACTGTTTCCCTTCAAGAAGCCTTTCGCTAAGTCTGTTCTTGTGGAATTTGCAAAGTGATTTTCGGAAGCCCATAGAGGGCTATGGTGAAAAAGGAAATATCTTCCGTTAAAAATGGGAAAGAAGTTTTCTGATTTACAGCTTTCCCTTCAAGAAGCCTTTCGCTAAGGCTGTTCTTGTGGAATTTGCAAAGCGATATTTCGAAGCCCATAGAGGGCTATGGTGAAAAAGGAAGAGCCTCCGTTAAAAACTGGAAAGAAATTTTCTAAGAAATGGCTTTGTCTTCTGTGAATTCATCTCACAGAGTTACAGCTTTCCTTAAAGAAGCCTTTCGCTAAGGTTGTTCTTGCGGAACTTGCAAAGTGATATTTGGAAGCCCATAGAGGGCTATGGTGAAACAGGAAATATCTTCCGTTAAAAACTGGAAAGAATCTTTCTGAGAAACTGCTTTGTGTTCTCTTAATTCATCTCATAGTTACTGCTTTCCCCTCAAGAAGCCTTTCGCTAAGACTGTTCTTGTGGAATTTGCAAAGTGATATTTGGAAGACCATAAAGGGTTAAGGTGAAAAAGGAAATATTTTCCGTTAAAAACTGGAAAGAAGATTTCTGAGAAACTGCTTTGTTTTCTGTTAATTCATCTCACAGTGTTACAGCTTTCCCCTCAAGAAGCCTATCGTTAAGACTGTTCTTGTGGAATTTGCAAAGTGATATTTGCGATCCAATAGAGGGCTGTGGTGAAAAAGGAAATATCTTCCGTTAAAAACTGGAAAGAAGGTTTCTGAGATATTGCTTTGTGTTCTGTTAATTCATCTCACAGAGTTACAGCTTTCCCTTCAAGAAACCTTTCGCTAAGGCTGTTCTTGTGGAAATTGCAAAGTGATATTTGGTAGCCAATAGAGGGCTACGGTGCAAAAGAAATTATCTTCAGATAAAACAGGAAAGAAGCTGTCTGAGAAACTGCTTTGTGTTCTATTAATTCAACGCAAAGAGTTACAGGTTTCCCCTCAAGAAGACTTTCGCCAATGCTGTTCTTGTGGAATTTGCAAAGTGATTTTCAGAACCCATAGAGGGCTATGGTGAAAAAGGAAATATCTTCCGTTAAAAATGGGAAAGAAGTTTTCTGATTTACAGCTTTCCCTTCAAGAAGCCTTTCGCTAAGGCTGTTCTTGTGGAATTTGCAAAGCGTTATTTCGAAGCCCATAGAGGGCTATGGTGAAAAAGGAAAGAGCCTCCGTTAAAAACTGGAAAGAAATTTTCTAAGAAATGGCTTTGTCTTCTGTGAATTCATCTCACAGAGTTACAGCTTTCCTTAAAGAAGCCTTTCGCTAAGGTTGTTCTTGCGGAACTTGCACAGTGATATTTGGAAGCCCATATAGGGCTATGGTGAAAAAGGAAATATCTTCCGTTAAAAACTGGAAAGAAGCTTTCTGAGAAACTGCTCTGTGTTCTGTTAATTGATCTCACAGAGTTACAGCTTTCCCCTCAAGAAGCCTTTTGCTAAGACTGTATTTGTGGAATTTGCAAAGCGATATTTCGAAGCCCTTAGAGGGCTATGGTGAAAAAGGAAATATCTTCCGTTAAAAACTGGAAAGGAACTTTCTGAGAAACTGCTTTGTGTTCTGTTAATTCACCTCTCTGAGTTACTGCTTTCCCCTCAAGAAGCGTTTCGCTAAGACTGTTCTTGTGGAATTTTCAAAGTGATATTTCAAAACCCATAGAGGGATATGGTGAAAAAGGCAATATCTTCCTTTTAAAACTGGAAGGAAGCTTTCAGAGAAACTGCTTTTTGTTCGGTTAATTCAACACACAGAGTTACACCTTTTCCTTCAAGAGGCCTTTCGCTAAGGCTGTTATTGTGGAATTTGCAAAGTGATATTTGGAAGCCCATAGAGGGATATTTAGAAAAAGGAAATATCTTCAGTTAAAAACTGGAAAGAAGCTGTCTGAGAAACTGCTTTGTGTTCTATTAATTCATCGCAAAGAGTTACAGCTTTCCCCTCAAGAAGACTTTCGCTAAGGCTGTTCTTGTGGAATTTGCAAAGTGACTTTCAGAAGCCCATAGAGGGCTATGGTGAAAAAGGAAATATCTTCCGTTAAAAATGGGAAAGAAATTTTCTGATTTACAGCTTTCCCTTAAGAAGCCTTTCGCTAAGGCTGTTCTTGTGGAATTTGCAAAGCGATATTTCGAAGCCCATAGAGGGCTATGGTGAAAAAGGAAAGAGCCTCCGTTAAAAACTGGAAAGAAATTTTCTAAGAAATGGCTTTGTCTTCTGTGAATTCATCTCACAGAGTTACAGCTTTCCTTAAAGGAGCCTTTCGCTAAGGTTGTTCTTGTGGAATTTGCAAAGTGACTTTTGGAAGCCCATAGAGGGATACGGTGAAAAAGGAAATATCTTCCGTTAAAAACTGGAAAGAAGCTTTCTGAGAAACGGCTTTGTGTTCTGTTAATTGATCTCACAGAGTTACAGCTTTCCCCTCAAGAAGCCTTTTGCTAAGACTGTATTTGTGGAATTTGCAAAGAGATATTTGGAAGCCCATGGGGGGCTATGGTTAAAAAGGAAATATCTTTCGTAAAATACTGGAAAGAAGCTTTCTGAGAAACTGCTTTGTGTTCTGTTAATTCATCTCACAGAGTTACAGCTTTCCCTTCTAGAAGCCTTTTGCTAAGACTGTTCTTGTGGAATTTGCAAAGTGATATTTTGAAGCCCACAGAGGGCTATGGCGAAAAAGGAAATATCTTCTGTTAAAAACTGGAAAGAAGCATTCTGAGAAACTGCTTTGTGTTCTGATAATTCATCTCACAGAGTTACTGCTTTCCCCTCAAGAAGCCTATCCCTAAGACTTTTCTTGTACAATTTGCAAAGTGATATTTGGAAGCCCATAGAGGGCCATATTGAAAAAGGTAATATCTTAAGTTAAAAACTTGAAAGAAGCTTTCTGAGAAACGGTTTGTGTTTTTTTAATTCATCTCACAGATTTACTGCTATCCCCTCACGAAGCCTTTTGCTAAGACTGTTCTTGTGGAATTTGCACAGTGATATTTGGAAGCCCAAAGAGGGCTACGGTGAAAAAGGAAATATCCTAAGTTAAAAACTGAAAAGAAGCATTCTGAGAAACTCCTTTGTGTTCTCTTATTTCATTTCACAGAGTTACAGCCTTCCCTTCAAGAAGCCTTTCGCTAAGGCCGTTCTTGTGGAATTGGCAAAGTGATATTTGGAAGCCCATAGAGGGCTATGGTGAAAATGGAAATATCTTCCGTTAAAAACGGGAAAGAAGCTTTCTGAGAAACTGCTTTGTGTTCTGTTAATTCATCTCACAGAGTTACAGCTTTCCCCTCAAGAAGCCTTTCGCTACGACTGTTTTTGTAGAATTTGCAAAGTGATATTCGGAAGGCCATAGAGGGCTATGGTGAAAAAGGAAATAGCCTCCGATAAAAACTGGAAAGAAATTTTCTGAGAAACTGCTTTGTGTTCTGTGCATTAATCTCATGGAGTTACAGCTTTCCTTAAAGAAGCCTTTCGCTAAGGTTGTTCTTGCGGAACTTGCAAAGTGATATTTGGAAGCCCATAGAGGGCTATGGTGAAAAAGGAAATATCTTCAGTTAAAAACTGGAAAGAAGCTGTCTGAGAAAGTTCTATGTGTTCTGTTAATTTAACTCACAGAGTTACTGCTTTCCCATCAACAAACATTTCACTAAGGCTGTTCTTGTGGATTTTCCAGAGTGATATTTGGAAGCCCATAGAGGGCTATTTGAAAAAGGAAATATCTTCCGTTAAAAACTGGAAAGAAGCTTTCTGAGAAACTACTTTGTGTTCTGTTAATTCATCTCACAGAGTTACAGCTTTCCCCTCAAGAAGACTTTCCCTAGGACTGTTCTTGAGGAATTTGCAAAGTGATATTTGAAAGCCCAGAGAGCGCAATGGTGAAAAAGGAAATATCTTCCTTTAAAATCTGGAAAGAAGCTTTCTGAGAAACTACTTTGTGTTCTGTTAATTCATCTCACAGAGTTACAGCTTTCCCCTCAACAAGCCTTTCGTTAAGACTGTTCTTGTGGAATTGGATAGGTGATATTTGGAAGCCAATAGAGGGTTATGGTAAAAAAGGATATATCTTCCGGTAAAAACTGGAAAGGAGCTTTATGAGAAACTGCTTTGTGTTCTGTTAACTCATCTAACAGAGTTACAGCATTCCCTTCAAGAAGCCTTTCGCTAAGTCTGTTCTTGTGGAATTTGCAAAGTGACTTTTGGAAGCCCATAGAGGGATACGGTGAAAAAGGAAATATCTTCCGTTAAAAACTGGAAAGAAGCTTTCTGAGAAACTGCTTTGTGTTCTGTTAATTCATCTCACAGAGTTACAGCTTTACGCTCAAGAAGCCTTTCGTGAAGACTGTTCTTGTGGAATTTGCAAAGTGATATTTGGAAGTCCATAGAGGGCTATGGTGAAAAAGGAAATATCTTCCGTTAACAACTGGAAAGAAGCTTTCTGAGAAACTGCTTTGTGTCCTGATAGTTCATCTCACAGAGTTACAGCTTTCCCCTAAAGAAGCCTTTCGTTAAGACTGTTCTTGTGGAATTTGCAAAGTGATATTTAGAACCCCGTAGTGGGCTATAGTGAAAAAGGAAATATCTTCCGTTAAAAATTGCAAAGAAGCTTTCTGAGAAACTGCTTTGAGTTCTGTTAATTCAACTCACAGAGTTACAGCTTTCCCTTCAAGAAGCCTTTCGCTAAGTCTGTTCTTGTGGAATTTGCAAAGTGATATTTGGAAGCTCATAGAGGGCTATGGTGAAAAAGGAAATATCTTCCGTTAAAAACTGAAAAGAATCTTTCTGAGAAACTTCTTTGTGTTCTCTTAATTCATCCCACAGTTACTGCTTTCCCCTCAAGAAGCCTTTCCCTAAGACTGTTCTTGTGGAATTTGCAAAGTGATATTTGGAAGCCCATAAATGCTTAAGGTGAAAAAGGAAATATTTTCCGTTAAAAATGGGAAAGAAGTTTTCTGATTTACAGCTTTCCCTTCAAGAAGCCTTTCGCTAAGGCTGTTCTTGTGGAATTTGCAAAGCGATATTTCGAAGCCCATAGAGGGCTATGGTGAAAAAGGAAAGAGCCTCCGTTAAAAACTGGAAAGAAATTTTCTAAGAAATGGCTTTGTCTTCTGTGAATTCATCTCACAGTGTTACAGCTTTCCTTAAAGAAGCCTTTCGCTAAGGTTGTTCTTGCGGAACTTGCAAAGTGATATTTGGAAGCCCATAGAGGGCTATGGTGAAACAGGAAATATCTTCCGTTAAAAACTGGAAAGAAGCTGTCTGAGAAACAACTTTGTGTTGTTTAAATTCATCTCTCAGAGTTACAGCTTTCCCCTCAAGAAGAGTTTGCTAAGACTGTTCTTGTGGAATTGGATAAGTGATAGTTGGAAGCCCTTAGAGGGCTATGGTGAAAAAGGAATATTTTCAATTAAAAACTGGAAAGAAGCTTTCTGAGAACCTGCTTTGTGTTCTCTTAATTCATCTCACAGATTTACAGCTTTCCCCACAAGAAGCCGTTCGCTAAGACTGCTCTTGTGGAATTTGCAAAGTGATATTTGGAAGTCCATAGAGGGATATTTAGAAAAAGGAAATATCTTCCGTTAAAAACTGGAAAGAAACTTTCTGAGAAACAGCTATGTGTTCTGTTAATTCACCTCTCTGAGTTCCTGCTTTCCTCTCAAGAAGCGTTTCGCTAAGACTGTTCTTGTGGAATTTTCAAAGTGATATTTCAAAACCCATAGAGGGATATGGTGAAAAAGGCAATATCTTCCTTTTAAAACTGGAAAGAATCTTTCAGAGAAACTGCTTTGTGTTCTGTGAATTCACCTCACAGAGTTACAGCTTTCCCCTCAAGAAGCCTTTCGATAAGGCTATTCTTGTGGCATTTTCAAAGTGATATTTGGAAGCCCCTAGACGGCTATGGTGAAAAAGGAAATATCTTCAGTTAAAAATTGGAAAGAAGATGTCTGAGAAACTGCTTTGTGTTGTGTTAATTCATCTCACAGTGTTACAGCTTTCCCTCAAGAAGCCTTTTGCTTAGACTGTTCTTGTGGAATTGGCAAAGTGATATTTGGAAGCCCATAAAGGGTTAAGGTGAAAAAGGAAATATTTTCCGTTAAAAACTGGTAAGAAGATTTCTGAGAAACTGCTTTGTTTTCTGTTAATTAATCTCACAGTGTTACAGCTTTCCCCTCAAGAAGCCTTTCGTTAAGACTGATCTTGTGGAATTTGCAAAGTGATATTTGGGATCCAATAGAGGGCTGTGGTGAAAAAGGAAATATCTTCCGTTAAAAACTGGAAAGAAGGTTTCTGAGAAATTGCTTTGTGTTCTGTTAATTCATCTCACAGAGTTACAGCTTTCCCTTCAAGAAGCCTTTCGCTAAGGCTGTTCTTGTGGAAATTGCAAAGTGATATTTGGTAGCCAATAGAGGGCTACGGTGCAAAAGAAATTATCTTCAGTTAAAAACAGGAAAGAAGCTGTCTGAGAAACTGCTTTGTGTTCAATTAATTCATCGCAAAGAGTTACAGCTTTCCCCTCAAGAAGACTTTCGCTAAGGCTGTTCTTGTGGAATTTGCAAAGTGATTTTCGGAAGCCCATAGAAGGCTATGGTGAAAAAGGAATATCTTCAGTTAAAAACTGGAAAGAAGCTGTCTGAGAAACTGCTTTGTGTTGTGTTAATTCATCTCACAGAGTTACAGTTTCCCTCTAGAAGCCTTTCGGTAAGAGTGTTCTTGCGGAATTTCCAAAGGGATATTTCAAAGCCCATAGAGGGCTGTATTGAAAAAGGAAACATCTTCCGTTAAAAACTGGAAAGATGCTTTCCTTGAAACTACTTTGTATTCTGTTAATTCATCTCACAGTATTACAGCTTTCCCTTCAAGAAGACTTTCTCTAAGCCTGTTTTTGTGGAATTTGCAAAGTGATATTTAGAAGCCCAAAGAGGGCTACGGAGAAAAAGGAAATACCTTCCCTTAAAAATTCGAAAGAAGTTTTCTGAGAAACTGCTTTGTGTTCTGTTAATTCTCCTCACAGAGATACTGTTTCCCTTCAAGAAGCCTTTCGCTAAGACTGTTCCTGTGGAATTTGCAAAGTGATATTTTGCAGCCCATAGAGATCTATGGTGAAAAAGGAAATATCTTCCGTTAAAACCTGGAAAGAAGCTTTCTGAGAAACGGCTTTGTGTTCTGTTAATTCATCTCACAGTGTTACAGCTTTCCCTTCAAGAAGCCTTTCGCTAAGGCTGTTCTTGTGGAATTTGCAAAGTGATATTTGGAAGCCCATAGAGGACTCTGGTGAAAAAGGTAATATCTTCAGTTAAAAACTGGAAAGAATCTGTTTGAGAAACGGCTTTGTGTTCTGTTAATTCACCTCACAGAGTTACAGCTTTCCTCTCTGGAACCCTTTCGCTAAGGCTGTTCTTGTGGAATTTGCCAAGTGATATTCTGAAGCCCATAGAGGGCTATGGAGGAAAAGGAAATATCTTCATTAAAAATTGGAAAGAAGCTGTCTGAGAAACTTATTTGTGTTCTGTTAATTCATCTCACAGAGTTACAGCATTCCCCTCAAGGAGCCTTTCACTAAGACTGTTCTTGAGGAATTTGCAAAGTGATATTTGTAAGCCCTTATTGGGCTATGGTGAAAAAGGAAATATCTTCCGTTAAAAACGCGAAAGAAGCTTTCTGAGAAACTGCTCTGTTTTCTGTTATTTCATCTAACAGACTTACAGCTTTCCCTTCAGGAAGCCTTTCGCGAAGGCTGTTCTTGTGGAATTTACAAAGTGATATTTGGAAGCCCATAGAGGGCTATGGTGAAAAAGAAAATATCTTCAGTTAAAAACTGGAAAGAAGCAGTCTGAGAAACTGCTTTGCTCTGTGTTAATTCATCTCACAGAGTTACAGCTTTCACCTTAAGAAGTCTTTTGGTAAGACTGTTCTTGTGGAATTTGCAAAGTGATATTTGTAAGCCCATAGAGGGCTATGGTGAAATAGGTAATATCTTCCGTTAAAAATTGGAAAGAAGCTTTCTTTGAAACTACTTTGTGTTCTGTTAATTCATCTCACAGAGTTACAGAATTAAACTTAAGAAGCCTTTTGCTAAGACTTTTCTTGTGGAATTGCCAAAGTGATATTTGGAATCCCATAGAGGGCTGTGGTGAAAAACGAAATATTTTCCGTTAAAAACTGGAAAGAAACTTTCTGAGAAACTGCTTTGTGTTCTTTTAATTAATCTCTCAGAGTTACTGGTTTCCGCTCAAGAAGGGTTTCGCTAAGACTGTTCGTGTGGAATTTGCAAAGTGATATTTGGAAGCCCATAGAGGGCTATGGTGAAAAAGGAAATACCCTAAGTTAAAAACTGAAAAGAAGCATTCTGAGAAACGGCTTTGTGTTCTGTTAATTCATTTAACAGAGTTACAGCTTTCCCTTCAAGAAGCCTTTCCCTAAGGGTGTTCTTGTGGAATTGGCAAAGTGATATTTGGAAGCACATAAAGGGCTATGGTGAAAATGGAAATATCTTCAGTTAAAAACTGGAAAGAAGCTTTCTGAGAAACTGCTTTGTGTTCTCTTAATTCATCTCACAGAGTTACAGCATTCCCCTCAAGAAGCCTTTCCCTAAGACTGTTCTTGTGTAATTTGCAAAGTGATATTTCGAAACCCATAGAGGGATATGGTGAAAAAGGCAATATCTTCCGTTAAAAACTGGAAAGAAGCTTTCTGAGAAACTGCTTTGTGTTCTGTTAATTCATCTCACAGAGTTACAGCTTTTTCTTCAAGAAGCCTTTCGCTAAGGCTGTTCTTGTGGAATTTGGAAAGTGATATTTGGAAACCCATCGAGGGCTACGGAGAAAAAGGAAATACCTTCCTTTAAAAACTGGAAAGAAACTTTCTGAGAAACTGTTTGTGTTCTGTTAATTCATCTCACAGAGTTACAGCGTTCCCCTCAAGGAGCCTTTCGCTAAGACTGTTCTTGTGGGATTAGCAAAGTGATATTTGGAAGCACATGGAGGGCTATGGTGAAAAAGGAAATATCTTCAATTAAAAACTGGAAAGAAGCTTTCTGAGAGACTCCTTTGTATTCTGTTAATTCATGTCACAGAGTTACAGCTTTCACTCAAGAAGCCTTTCGCTAAGTCTGTTCTTGTGGAATTTGCAAAGTGATATTTGGAAGACCCTAGAGGGATATGTTGAAAAAGGAAATATCTTCCGTTAAAAACAGAAAATAAGATTTCTGAGAAACTGCATTGTGTTCTGTTGTTTCATCTCACAGAGTTTCAGCTTTCCGCTCAAGAGGCCGTTCACTAAGACTGTTCTTGTGAAATTTCCATATTGATATTTAGAGACCCATAGAGGGTTGTGGTGAAAAAGGAAATATCTTCCGTAAAAAACTGGAAAGAAGATTTTGGAGAAACTGTCGTGTGTTCTGTTAATACATCTCACCGAATTACAGCTTTCCCCTCCAGAAGCCTTTCGCTAAGTCTGTTCTTCTGGAATTTGCAAAGTGGTATTTGGAAGCCCATAGAGGGCTATGGTAAAAATGGAAATATCCTAAGATAAAAACCGAAAAGAAGCTTTCTGAGAAACTGCTTTGTGTTCTGTTATTTCATCTCACAGAGTTTCAGCTTTTCCAAGAGGCCTTTCCCTAAGACTGTTCTTGTGGAATTTGCAAAGTGATATTTGTAAGCCCATAGAGGGCTACGGTGAAAAAGGAAATATCATAAGAAAAAAACTGAAAAAGAAGCTTTCTGAGAAACTGCTTTGTGTTCGGTTAGTTCATTTCACAGGGGTACAGCTTTCCCCTCAAGAAGTCGTTCACTAAGTCTGTTCTTGTGAAATTTCAAAAGTGATATTTGGAAGCCCATAGAGGGCTACGGTGAAAAAGGAAATATCTTCAGGTAAAAACTGGAAAGAAGCTTTCTGAGAAACTGCTTTGTTTTCTGTTAATTCATCTCACAGAGTTACAGCTTTCCTTTAAGAAGCCTTTCGCTAAGACTCTTCTTGTGGAATTTGCAAAGTGATATTTGGAAGCCCATAGAGGGCTATGGTGAAAAAGGAAATATCCTAAGATAAAAACTTAAAAGAAGCATTCTGAGAAACTGCTTTGTGCTCTGTTAATACATCTCACAGAGTTACAGCTTTCCCCTCAAGAAGGCTTTCACTAAGGCTTTTGGTGTGGAATTTGCAAAATGATATTTGGAAGCCCCTACAGGGCTATGGTGAAAAAGAAATATCTTCCGTTAAAAACTTGAAAGAAGCTTTCTGAGAAACTACTTTGTGTTCTGTTAATTCATCTCACAGAGTTACAGCTTTCCCTTCAAGAAGCCTTTCGCTAAGGCTGTTCTTGTGTTATTTGGAAAGTGATACTTGGAAGCCCATAGAGGGCTACGGAGAAAAAGGAAATATCTTCCGTTAAAAACTGGAAAGAAGCTTTCCGAGAAACTGCTTTGTGTTCTGTTAATTCACCTCACAGAGTTACTGCTTTCCGTTCATCAAGCCTTTCGCTAAGGCTGTTCTTGTGGATTTTTCAAAGTGATATTTGGAAGCCCATAGAGGGCTATGGTGAAAAAGAAAATATCTTCAGTTAAAGACAGGAGACAAGCTGTCTGAGAAACTGCTTTGTGTTCTGTTAATTCATCTCACAGAGTTACAGCTTTCCCCTCAAGAAGCTTTTCGCTAAGGCTGTTCTTGTGGAATTTGCAAAGTGATATTCGGAAGCTCTTAGAGAGCTATGGTGAAAAAGGAAGTATCTTCAGTTAAAAACTGGAAAGAAGCTTTCTCAGAAACTGCTTTGTGTTCTGTTAATTCATCTCACAGAATTACAGCTTTCCCATCAAGAAGCCTTTCGCTAAGACTGTTCTTGTGGAATTTGCAATGTAATATTTGTAAGCCCATAGAGGGCGATGGTGAAAAAGTAAATATCTTCTGTTAAAAACTGGAAAGAAGCTTTCTCAGAAACTGCTTTGTTTTGTGTTAATTCATCTCAAAGAGTTACAGCTTTCCCTTCAAGAAGCCTTTCGCTAAGACTGTTCTTGTGGAATTTGCAAAGTGATATTTGGAAGCTCACAGAGGGCTATTGTGAAAAAGGAAATATCTTCCCTTAAAAACGGGAAAAAAGCTTTTTGAGTTACAGCTTTCCCTTCAAGAAGCCCTTCGCTACGGCGGTTCTTGTGGAGTTTGCAAAGTGATATTTGGAAGCCCATAGAAGTCTATGGTTATAAAGGAAATATCTTCAGTTAAAAACTGGAAAGAAGCCATCTGAGAAACTGCTTTGTGTTGTGTTAATTCATCTCACAGAGTTACAGCTTTCCCCTTTAGAAGACTTTTGCTAAGACAGTTCTTGTGGAATTGACAAAGTGATATTTGGAAGCCCATAGAGGGATAGGGTTAAAAAGGAAATATCTTCCGTTAAAAACTGGAAAGAAGCTTTCTGAGAAACTGCTTTGTGTTCTGTTAATTCATATCACAGATTTACAGCTATCCCCTCAAGAAGCCTTTTGCTCAGGCTGTTCTTGTGGAATTTGCAAAGTTATATTTGTAAGCCCTTAGGGGGCTACGGTGAAAAAGAAATATCTTCCGTTAAAAACGGGAAAGAAGCTTTCTGAGAAACTACTTTGTGTTCTGTTAATTTATCTCGCAGAGGTACAGATTTCCCCTCAACAAGCCTTTCGCTAAGACTGTTCTTGTGGAATTTGCAAAGTGATATTTGGAATCCCATAGAAGGCTATGGTGTAAAAGGAAATATCTTCCGTTAAAAACTGGAAAGAAGCTTTCTTAGAAACTTCTTTGTGTTCTCTTAATTTATCTCACAGTGTTACAGCTTTCCCTTCAAGAAGCCTTTC
The DNA here is from genome assembly GCF_047675955.1 of Chlorocebus sabaeus. Classification (NCBI taxonomy): domain Eukaryota; kingdom Metazoa; phylum Chordata; class Mammalia; order Primates; family Cercopithecidae; genus Chlorocebus; species Chlorocebus sabaeus. Next base: position 73,051 of record NW_027328358.1, on the reverse strand, counting down.
GCTAAGGTTGTTCTTGTGGAATTTGGAAAGTGATATTTGGAAGCCCCTAGAGTGCTTTGGTGAAAAAGGAAATATCTTCCTTTAGAAACTGTAAAGAAGCTAACTGAGAAACTGTTTTGTGTTCTCTTAATTCTATTCACAGAGTTACAGCTTTCCCCTTATGAAGTCGTGTGGTAAGACTGTTCTTGTGGAATTTGCAAAGTGATATTTGAAAGCCCATACAGGGGTATGGTGAAAAAGGAAGTATCCTAAGATAAAAACTTAAAAGAAGCATTCTGAGAAACTGCTTTGTGCTCTGTTAATTCATCTCACAGAGTTACAGCTTTCCCCTCAAGAAGCCTTTCACTAAGGCTGTTCTTGTGGAATTTGCAAAATGATATTTTGAAGCCCCTAGAGGGCAACGGAGAAAAAGGAAATATCTTCCGTTAAAAACTGGAAAGAAGCTTTCTGAGAAACTGCTTTGTGTTCTGTTAATTCACCTCACAGAGTTACTGCTTTCCGTTCATCTAACCTTTCACTAAGGCTGTTCTTGTGGATTTTGCAAAGTGATATTTGGAAGCCCATAGTGGTCTATGGTGAAAAAGAAAATATCTTCAGTTAAAAACAGGAGAGAAGCTGTCTGAGAAACTGCTTTGTGTTCTGTTAATTCATCTCACAGAGTTACAGCTTTCCCCTCTAGAAACTTTTCGCTAAGGCTGTTCTTATGGAATCTACAAAGTGATATTCGGAAGCTCTTAGAGGGCTACGGTGAAGAACGAAATATCCTAAGTTAAAAACTGAAAAGAAGAATTCTGAGAAACTGCTTTGTGTTCTGTTAATTCACGTCACAGAGTGACAGCTTTCCCTTCTATTAGCCTTTCGGTAAGGCTGTTCTTGTGGAATTTGCAAAGTGATATTTGGGGGCCCTTAGAGGGCAATGGTGAAAAAGGAAATATCGTCAGTTAAAACTGGAAAGAAGCTTTCTGAGAAACTGCTTTGTGTTTTTTTAATTCATCTCACAGAGTTACAGCTTTTCTTTCAAGAAGCCTTTCTCTAAGGCTGTTCTTGTGGAATTTGTAAAGTGATATTTGGAAGCCCATAGAGGGCTGTGGTGAGAAAGGAAATATATTCAGGTAAAAACTGGAGAGAAGCTGTCTGAGAAAGTGCTTTGTGTTCCGTTAATTCATCTCACAGAGGTACAGCTTTCCCCTCAAGAAGCCTTTCGCTAAGGCTGTTCATGTGGAATTTGGAAAGTGATATTTGGAAGCCCATAGAGGGCTATTTTGAAAAAGTAAACATCTTAAGTTAAAAACGGGAAAGAAGCTTTCTGAGAAACTGCTTTGTGTTCTGTTAATTCATCTCACAGAGTTACAGCTTTCCCCTCAAGAAGCCTTTCGCTACACTGTTTTTGTAGAATTTGCAAAGTGATATTTGGAAGGCCATAGAGGGCTATTTGAAAAAGGAAATATCTTCCGTTAAAAATGGTGAAGAAGTTTTCTGATTTACAGCTTTCCCATCAAAAAGCCTTTCGCTAAGGCTGTTCTTGTGGAATTTGCAAAGCGATATTTCGAAGCCCATAGAGGGCTATGGTGAAAAGGAAAGAGCCTCCGTTAAAAAATGGAAAGAAATTTTCTAAGAAACTGCTTTGTCTTCTGTGAATTCATCTCACAGAGTTAGAGCTTTCCTTAAAGAAGCCTTTCACTAAGTTTGTTCTTGCGGATCTTGCAAAGTGATATTTGGAAGCCCATAGAGGGCTATGCTGAAACAGGAAATATCTTCAGTTAAAAACTGGAAAGAAAGTTTCTGGGAAACTGTTTTGTGTTCTGTTAATTCATCTCACAGAGTTACTGCATTCCCCTCAAGAAGCCTTTCGCTAAGACTGTTCTTGTGGAATTTGCAAAGTGATATTTGGTAGCCTATAGAGGGCTACGGTGAAAAAGAAATTATCTTCAGTTAAAAACTGGAAAGAAGCTGTCTGAGAAACTGCTATGTGTTCTATTTATTCATCTCACAGAGTTACAGCTTTCCCCTCAAGAAAACTTTCGCTAAGGCTGTTCTTGTGGAATTTGCAAAGTGATTTTCAGAAGCCCATAGAGGGCTATGGTGAAAAAGGAAATATCTTCCGTTAAAAATGGGAAAGAAGTTTTCTGAATTACAGCTTTCCCTTCAAGAAGCCTTTCGCTAAGGCTGTTCTTGTGGAATTTGCCAAGCGATATTTCGAAGCCCATAGAGGGCTATGGTGAAACAGGAAATATCTTCAGTTAAAAACTGGAAAGAAGCTGTCTGAGAAACAGCTTTCTGTTGTTTTAATTCATCTCCCAGAGTTACAGCTTTCCCCTCAAGAAGAGTTTTGCTAAGACTGTTCTTGTGGAATTGGATAAGTGATATTTGGAAGCCCATAGAGGGCTATGGTTAAAAAGGAATATTTTCCATTAAAAACGGGAAAGAAGCTTTCTGAGAAACTGCTTTGTGTTCTCTTAATTCATCTCACAGATTTACAGCTTTCCCCTCAAGAAGCCTTTCGCTAAGACTGTTCTTGTGGAATTTGCGAAGTGATATTTGGAAGCCCATAGGAGGCTACGGTGAAAAAGGAAATATCCTAAGTTAAACACTGAAAAGAAGCATTCTGAGAAACTGCTTTGTGTTCTTTTAATTCATGTCACGGAGTTACAGCTTTCCCTTCAAGAAGCCTTTCGCTAAGGCTGTTCTTGTGGAATTGGCAAAGTGATATTTGGAAGCCCATAGAAGGCTATTGAATAAGGAAATATCTTTAGTTAAAAACTGGAAAGAAGCTTTCTGAGAAACTGTTTTGTGTTCTGTTAATTCATCTTACAGAGTTACAGCATTCCACTCAAGAAGACTTTCGCTAAGACTGTTCTTGTGGAATTGGCAAAGTGATATTTGGAAGCCCATAGAGGGATATGGTGAAAAAGGCAATATCTTCCGTTAAAAACGGGAAAGAAGCTTTCTGAGAAACTGCTTTGCGTTCTGTTAATTCATCTCACAGAGTTATAGCTTTTCCTTCAAGAAGCCTTTCGCTAAGGCTGTTTTTGTGGAATTAGCAAAGTGATATTTGGATGCCCATCGAGGACTATGGTGAAAAAGGAAATATCTTCATTTAAAAACTCGATAGAACCTATCTGAGAAACTGCTTTGTGTTCTGTTATTTCATCTCACAGAGGTACAGCTTTGCCCTCAAGAAGCCTTTTGTTAAGTCTGTTCTTGTGGAATTTGCAAAGTGATATTTGGAAGCCCATAGAGGGCCATATTGAAAATGGAAATATCTTCAGTTAAAAACTGGAAAGAAGCTGTCTGAGAAACTGCTTTGTGTTCTGTTAATTCATGTCAGAGACTTACTGCTTTCCCCTCAAAAGCCTTTTGCTACGACAGTTTTTGTAGAATTTGCACTGTGATATTTGTAAGCCCATAGAGGGCTTTGGTGACAAAGGAAGTGTCTTCCGTTAAAAACGGGAAAGAAGCTTTCTGAGAAACTGCTTTGTGTTCTGTTAATTCATCTCACAGAGTTACAGATTTCCCCTCAAGAAGCCTTTTGCTAAGACTGTTCTTGTTGAATTTACAAAGTGATATTTGGAAACCCATAGATAGCTATGGTGAAAATGGAAATATCTTCCGTTAAAAACTGGAAAGAAACTTTCTGAGAAACTGCTTTGTGTTCTGTGAATTCATCTCACAGAGTTACAGCTTTCATAAAGAAGCCTTTCGCTAAGGTTGTTCTTGCGGAACTTGCAAAGTGATATTTGAAAGCCCATAGAGGGCTTTGGTGAAAAAGGAAATATCTTCCGTTAAAAACTGGAAAGAAAGTTTTTGAGAAACAGTTTTGTGTTCTGTTAATTCATCTCACAGAGTTACTGCATTCCTCTCAAGAAGCCTTTCGCTAAGACTGTTTTTGTGGAAATTGCAAAGTGATATTTGGAAGCCTATAGGGGGCTACGGTGAAAAAGGAAATATCCTAAGTTAAACACTGAAAAGAAGCATTCTGAGAAACTGCTTTGTGTTCTTTTAATTCATGTGACGGATTTACAGCTTTCCCTTCAAGAAGCCTTTCGCTAAGGCTGTTCTTGTAGAATTGGCAAAGTGATATTTGGAAGCCTATAGAAGTCTTTTGAATAAGGAAATATCTTTAGTTAAAAACTGGAAAGAAGCTTTCTGAGAAACTGCTTTGTGTTCTGTTCATTCCATCTCACAGAGTTACAGCATTCCCCTCAAGAAGACTTTCGCTAATACTGTTCTTTTGGAATTGGCAAAGTGATATTTGGAAGCCCGTCGAGGGATATGGTGAAAAAGGCAATATCTTCCGTTAAAAACGGGAAAGAAGCTTTCAGAGAAACTGCTTTGCGTTCTGTTAATTCATCTCACAGAGTTACAGCTTTTCCTTCAAGAAGCCTTTCGCTAAGGTTGTACTTGAGGAACTTGCAAAGTGATATTTGGAAGCCCCTAGAGGGCTATGGTGAAAAAGGAAATATCTTCCGTTAAAATTGGAAAGAAGCTGTCTGAGAAAGTGCTTTGTGCTCTGTTAATTCATCTCACAGTGTTACAGGTTTCCCTTCAAGAAGACTTTCACTAAGACTGTTCTTTTGGAATTTGCAAAATGATATTTGGAAGCCCTTAGAGGGCTATAGTGAAAGAGGAAATATCTTCCGTTAAAATCTGGAAAGATGCTTTCTGCTTCACAGCTTTGTGTTCTGTCAATTCATCTCACAGAGTTACTGCTTTCCCCTCAAGAAGCCTTTCGCTAAGACTGTTCTTCTGGAATTTGCAAAGTGATATTTGTAAGCCCATAGTGGGCTATGGCGAAAAAGGAAATATCTTCCGTTCAAAACTGGAAAGAAACTTTCTCAGAAACTGCTTCGTGTTCTGTTAATTCATCTCACAGTGTTACAGCTATCACCTGAAAGAGGCTTTCGCTCAGACTGTTCTTGTGGAAATTGCAAAGTGATATTTCGAATCCCATAGAGGGATATGGTGAAAAAGGCAATATCTTCCGTTAAAAACTGGAAAGAAGCTTTCTGAGAAACTGCTTTGTGTTCTATTAATTCATCTCACAGTGTTACAGCTTTCCCTTCAAGAAGCCTTTCGCTAAGGCTGTTGTTTTGGAATTTGGAAAGTGATATTTGGAAGCCCATAGATGGCTACGGAGAAAAAGGATATAACTTCCGTTAAAAACTGGAAAGAAGCTTTCTGAGAAACTGCTTTGTGTTCTGTTAATTAATCTCACAGAGTTACAGCTTTCCCTTCAAGATGCCTTTCGGTAAGGCTGTTCTTGTGGAATTTGCAAAGTGATATTTGGAAGTCCATAGAGGCCTAGGGTGAAAAAGGTAATATCTTCAGTTAAAAACTGTAAAGAAGCTGTCTGAGAAACTGGTTTTTGTTCTGTTAATTCATCTCACAGAGTTACACCATTCTTCTCAAGAAGCCTTTCGCTAAGACTGTTCTTCTGGAATTTCCAAAGTCATATTTGGAAGCCCTTAGAGGAAAATGGTGGAAAAGGAAATATCTTTCGTTAAAAACTGGAAAGAAGCTGTCTGAGAAACTGCTTTCTGTTGTGTTAATTCATTTCACAGAGTTACAGCTTTCCCCTCAAGAAGCCTTTTGCGAAGACTGTTCTTGTGTAATTGGCAAAGTGATATTTGGAAGCCCATTGAGGGCTATGGTGAAAAAGGAATATCTTAAGTTAAAAACTAGAAAGAAGCTTTCTGAGAAAGTGCTCTGTGTTCTGTTAATTCATCTCACAGAGTTACAGCTTTCCCCTCAAGAAGCCTTTCGGTAAGACAGTTCTTGTGGAATCTGCAAAGTGACATTTGTAAGCCCATAGAGGGCTACGGTGAAAAAGGAAATATCTTCCGTTAAAAACTGGAAAGAAGCTTTCCTTGAAAGTACATTGTGTTCTGTTAATTCATCTCACAGAGTTACAGATTTCCCCTTAAGAAGCCTTTCGCTTAGACTGTTCTTGTGGAAGTTGCAAAGTGATATTTGGAAGCCCTTAGAGGGCTATGGTGAAAAAGGAAATATATTCCGTTAAAAATTGGAAAGAAACTGTCTGATAAACTGCTTAGTTTTCTATTAATTCATCTCTCAGAGTTTCTGCATTCCCCTCAAGAAGCGTTTCGCTAAGACTGTTCTTGTGGAATTTGCAAAGTGATATTTGGAAGCCCATAGAGGGTTACGGTGAAAAAGGAAATACCCTAAGTTAAAAACTGAAAAGAAGCATTCTGAGAAACGGCTTTGTGTTCTGTTAATTCATTTCACAGAGTTACAGCTTTCCCTTCAAGAAGCCTTTCCCTAAGGGTGTTCTTGTGGAATTGGCAAAGTGATATTTGGAAGCCCGTCGAGGGATATGGTGAAAAAGGCAATATCTTCCGTTAAAAACTGGAAAGAAGCTTTCTGAGAAACTGCTTTGTGTTCTGTTAATTCATCTCACAGAGTTACAGCTTTTTCTTCAAGAAGCCTTTCGCTAAGGCTGTTCTTGTTGAATTTGGAAAGTGATAATTGGAAGCCCATAGAGGGCTACGGAGAAAAAGGAAATACCTTCCTTTAAAAACTGGAAAGAATCTTTCTGAGAAACTGCTTTGTGTTCTGTTAATTCATGTAACAGAGTTACAGCTTTCCCCTCAAGATGCCTTTCGCTAAGGCTGTTCTTGTTGAATTTGCAAAGTGATATTCTGAAGCCCATAGAGGGATATGGTGAAAAATGAATATCTTCAGTTAAAAACTGGAAAGAAGCTGTCTGAGAAACTGCTTCGTGTTCTGTTAATTCATCTCACAGAGTTACAGATTTCCCCTCAAGAATCCTTTCGTTAAGACTGTTCATGTGGAATTTGCAAAGTGATATTTGGAAGCCCATAGAGGGCTATGGTGAATAAGGAAATATCTTCTGTTAAAAACTGGAAAGAAGCTTTCTTTGAAACTACTTTGTTTTCTGTTAATTCATCTAACAGAGTTACAGATTTCCCCTAAAGAAGCGTTTCGCTAAGACTACTCTTGGGTAATTTGCAAAGTGATATTTTGAAGCCCATAGAGAGCTATGGTGAAAAAGGAAATATCTTCCGTTAAAAACTGTAAAGAAGCTGTCTGAGAAATTGGTTTGTCTTCTCTTAATTCATTTCACAGATTTACAGCTTTCCCCACAAAAGCCTTTCGCTAAGACTGTTCTTGTGGAATTTGCAAAGTGATATTTGGAAGCCCATAGAGGGCTACGATGAAAACGGAAATATCCTAAGTTAAAAACTGAAAAGAAGCATTCTGAGAAACTGGTTTGTGCTCTGTTAATTCTTGTCACAGAGTTACAGCTTTCCCTTCAAGAAGCCTTTCGCTAAGTCTGTTCTTGTGGAATTGGCAATGTGATATTCGGAAGCCCATAGAGGTCTATGGTGAAAATGGAAATATCTTCAGTTAAAAACTGGAAAGAAGCTTTCTGAGAAACTGCTTTGGGTTCTGTTAATTCATCTTCAGAGTTACAGCATTCCCCTCAAGAAGCCATTTGCTAAGACTGTTCTTGTGGAATTTGCAAAGTGATATTTCGAAACCCATAGAGGGATATGTTGGAAAAGGCACTATCTTCCGTTAAAAACTGGAAAGAAGATTTCTGAGAAACTGCTTTGTGTTCTGTTTATTCATCTCACAGAGTAACAGATTTCATCTCAAGAAGCCTTTCGCCATGACTGTCCCTGTTTAATTTGCAAAGTGATATTTGGAAGCCCATAGAGGGCTATGGTGAAAAAGGAAATACCTTCCGTTAAAAACTGGAAAGAAGCTTTCGGAGAAACTTCTTTGTGTTCTGTTAATTGATCTCACAGAGTTACAGCTTTCCCCTCAAGAAGACTTTTGCTAAGACTCTATTAGTGGAATTTGCAAAGAGACATTTGGAAGCCCTTGGAGGGCTATGGTGAAAAAGGAAATATCTTTCGTAAAAAACTGGGAAGAAGCTTCCTGAGAAACTGCTTTGTGTTCTGTTAATTCGTCTTACAGAGTTACAGCTTTCCCATCAAGAAGCCTTTCGCTAAGACTGTTCTTGTGGAATTTGCAAAGTGATATTTGGAAGCCCACAGAGGGCTATGTCGAAAATGGGAATATCTTCCGTTAAAAACTGGAAAGAAGCATTCTGAGAAACTGCTTTGTGTTCTGTTAATTCATCTCACAGAGTTACTGCTTTCCCCTCAAGAAGCCTATCGCTAAGACTTTTCTTTTTTTTTTTTTTTCCCCATCAAATAATAAGTTTATTCAACTTTTATTTTTATCAACACAGACTCATGGATAGTTATTTTATTCTTTGAGTTACAACCCAATATATCCTTGCTTATTTTTTTTGACCCAAATAGTTCCAGCTTTGGCCAATAAGAGATTTTTCAGGTTGGTTCCTGTACTCTGCATATTCTCATTGTCATTGTTGTTCAGTACTTTCTTACTTTCTTTTTTCTTTTTTTTTTTTTTTTAAATTTATTTATTATTATTAAACTTCAAGTTGTGGAAAACAGTATGGCGATTCCTCAAGGATCTAGAACTAGATGTACCATATGACCCAGCCATCCCATTACTAGGTATATACCCAAAGGATTATAAATTATGCTGCTATAAAGACACATGCACACGTATGTTTATTGCAGCACTATTCACAATAGCAAAGACTTGGAATCAACCCAAATGTCCATCAGTGACAGATTGGATTAAGAAAATGTGGCACATATACACCATGGAATACTATGCAGCCATAAAAAAGGATGAGTTTGCGTCCTTTGTAGGGACATGGGTGCAGCTAGAAACCATCATTCTTAGCAAACTATCACAAGAACAGAAAACCAAACACCGCATGATCTCACTCATAGGTGGGAACTGAACAATGAGAACACTTGGACTCGGGAAGGGAAACATCACACACCGGGGCCTATCATGGGGAGGGGGGAGGGGGGAGGGATTGCATTGGGAGTCATACCTTATGTAAATGACGGGTTGATGGGTGCAGCACACCAACATGGCACAAGTATACATATGTAGCAAACCTGCACATTGTGCACATGTACGCTAAGACTTTTCTTGTGCAATTTGCAAAGTGATATTTGGAAGACCATAGAGGGCTATGGTGGAAAAGGAATTATCTTCCGTTAAACACTGGAAGGAAGGTTTCTGAGAAACTGCTTTGTGTTCTGTTAATTCAAATCACAGAGTTACAGCTTTCCCCCAAGAAGCCTTTTGCTAAGACTGTATTTGTGGAATTTGCAAAGAGATATATGAAAGCCCATAGAAGACTATGGTGAAAAAGGAAATATCTTTCGTAAAAAACTGGAAATAAGCTTTCTTAGAAACTGTTTGTGTTCTCTTCATTCATCTCACAGAGTTACAGCTTTCCCTTGAACAAGCCATTCGCTAAGGTTAGTCTTGTGGAATTTGGAAAGTGATATTTGGAAGCCCGTAGAGGGCTATGGTGAAAAAGGAAATATCTTCCTTTAGAAACTGTAAAGAAGCCTACTGAGAAACAGCTTGCGTTCTCTTAATTCTACTCAGAGAGTTACAGCTTTCCCCTCATGAAGCCTTGTGGTAAGACTGTTCTTCTGGAATTTTCAAAGTGATATTTGGAAGCCCATGGAGGGCTATGGTGAAAAAGGAAATATCCTAACATAAAAACTTAAAAGAAGCATTCTGAGAAACTGCTTTGTGCTCTGTTAATTCAGCTCAGAGAGTTACAGATTTCCCCTCAAGAAGCCTTTCACTAAGGCTTTTGTTGTGGAATTTGAAAAGTGATATTTGGAAGCCCCTAGAGGGCTATGGTGAAAAAGAAATATCTTCCATTAAAAACTGAAAAGAAGCTTTCTGAGAAACTACTTTGTGTTCTGTTAATTCATCTCACAGAGTTACAGCTTTCCCTTCAAGAAGCCTTTCGCTAAGGCTGTTCTTGTGGAATTTGGAAAGTGATACTTGGAAGCCCATCGAGGGCTACGCAGAAAAAGGAAATATCTTCCGTTAAAAACTGGAAAGAAACTTTCTGAGAAACTGTTTGTGTTCTGTTAATTCATCTCACAGAGTTACAGCTTTCCCCTCAAGAAGCCTTTCGCTAAGACTGTTCTTGTGGGATTTGCAAAGTGATATTTGGAAGCACATGGAGGGCTATGGTGAAAAAGGAAATATCTTCAATTAAAAACTGGAAAGAAGATTTCTGAGAGACTCCTTTGTATTCTGTTAATTCATGTCACAGAGTTACAGCTTTCACTCAAGAAGCCTTTCGCTAAGTCTACTCTTGTGGAATTTGCAAAGTGATATTTGGAAGACCCTAGAGGGATATGTTGAAAAAGGAAATATCTTCCGTTAAAAACAGAAAATAAGATTTCTGAGAAACTGCATTGTGTTCTGTTGTTTCATCTCACAGAGTTTCAGCTTTCCGCTCAAGAGGCCGTTCACTAAGACTGTTCTTGTGAAATTTGCATATTGATATTTAGAGACCCATAGAGGGTTGTGGTGAAAAAGGAAATATCTTCCGTAAAAAACTGGAAAGAAGATTTTGGAGAAACTGTCGTGTGTTCTGTTAATACATCTCACCGAGTTACAGCTTTCCCCTCCAGAAGCCTTTCGCTAAGTCTGTTCTTCTGGAATTTGCAAAGTGGTATTTGGAAGCCCATAGAGGGCTATGGTAAAAATGGAAATATCCTAAGTTAAAAACCGAAAAGAAGCTTTCTGAGAAACTGCTTTGTGTTCTGTTAATTTATCTCACAGAGTTTCAGCTTTTCCAAGAGGCCTTTCCCTAAGACTGTTCTTGTGGATTTTGCAAAGTGATATTTGTAAGGCCATAGAGGGCTACGGTGAAAAAGGAAATATCATAAGAAAAAAACTGAAAAAGAAGCTTGCTGAGAAACTGCTTTGTGTTCTGTTAGTTCATTTCACAGGGGTACAGCTTTCCCCTCAAGAAGTCGTTCACTAAGACTGTTCTTGTGAAATTTCAAAAGTGATATTTGGAAGCCCATAGAGGGCTACGGTGAAAAAGGAAATATCCTAAGTTAAAAACTGGAAAGAAGCTTTCTGAGATACTGCCGTGTGTTCTGTTAATTCATCTCACCGAGTTACAGCTTTTCCCACAAGAAGACTTTCGCTAAGTCTGCTCTTGTGGGATTTGCAAAGTGATATTTGGAAGCCCATAGAGGGCTATGGTGAAAAAGGAAATGTCTTCAGGTAAAAACTGGAAAGAAGCTTTCTGAGAAACTGCTTTGTTTTCTGTTAATTCATCTCACAGAGTTACAGCTTTCCTTCAAGAAGCCTTTCGCTAAGACTCTTCTTGTGGAATTTGCAAAGTGATATTTGGAAGCACATAGAAGGCTACGGTGAAAAAAGAAATATCTTCCGTTAAATACTGGAAAGAAGCTTTCTGAGAAACTGTTTTGTGTTTTGTTAATTCATCTCACAGAGTTACAGCTTTCACCTCCAGAAGCCATTCACTAAGACTGTTCTTGTGGAATTTGAAATTGATATTTGGAAGCCCATAAAAAGCTATCTTGAAAAAGGAAATATTCTAAGATAAAAACTGAAAAGAAGCTTTCTGAGAAACTGCTTTGTGTTCTGTTAATTCATCTCACAGAGTTACAGTTTTCCCTCTAAAAGAGAATCGCTAAGACTGTTCTTATGGAATTTGTAAGGTGATATTTGGAACCCCATAGAGGTCTATGGTGAAAAAGGAAATATCCTCAGTTGAAAACTGGAAAGAAGCTTTCTGAGACACTTCTTTGTGTTCTGTTAATTAATCTCACAGAGTTACACCTTTCCCATCAAGAAGACTTTCGCTAAGACTGTTCTTGTGTAATTTGCAAGGTGATGTTTGGAAGCCCATAGAGGGCTAAGGTGAAAAAGGAAATATCCTAAGATGAAAACTGAAAGAAGCTTTCTGAGAAACTGCTTTGTATTCCGTTAATTCTTCTCACAGGGTTACAGGTTTCCCCTCATGAAGTCTTTCAGTAAGTCTGTTCTTGTGGAGTTTGCAAAGTGATATTTGGAAGCTCATAGGGGTTACGGTGAAAAATGAAACATCTTCAGTTAAAAACTGGAAAGAAACTTTCTGAGAAACTGCTTTGTATTCTGTTAATTCATCTCACAGAGTTACAGCTTTCCCTTCAAGAAGCCTTTCGCTAAGTCTGTTCTTGTGGAATTTGCAAAGTGATATTTGGAAGCCCATAAACGGCCGTGTAGAAAAAGGAAATATCTTCAGTTAAAAACTGGAAAGAAGATTTCTGAGAGACTGCTTTATGTTCTGTTAATTCATCTCACAGAGTTACAGCTTTCCCCTCAAGAAGTCTTTTGCGAAGGCTGTTCTTGTTTAACTTGCAAAGTGATATTTGCAAGCCCGTAGAGGGCTATGGTGAAAAAGGAAAAATCTTCAGTTTAAAACTGAAAAGAAGCTTTCTGAGAAACTGCTTTTTGTTGTGTTAATTCACCTCAGAGGGTTACAGCTTTCTCCTCAAGAAGTCTTTCGCTAGGACTGTTCTTGTGGATTTTGGAAAGTGATATTTGGAAGCACCTAGTGTGCTATAGGGAAAAAGGAAATATCTTAAGTTAAAAACTGGAAAGAAGCATTCTGAGAAACTTTTTTGTGTTCTGCTAATTCATCTACAGAATTACAGCTTTCTCCACAAGAAGCCTTTCGCTAAGACTGTTATTGTGGAATTTGCAATGTGATATTTGAAAGCCCAAAGAGGTCTATGGTGAAAAAGGAAATATCTTCAGTTAAAAACTGGAAAGAAGTCTTCTGAGAAAACGCTTTGTGTTCTGTTAATTCATCTCACAGAGTTACAACTTTCCCCTCAAGAAACCTTTCGCTAAGACTATTCTTGTGGAATTTGCAAAGTGATATTTGGAAGCCCTTGGAGCACTATGGTGAAAAAGGAAATATCCTAAGATGAAAACTGAAAAGAAGCTTTCTGAGGAACTGCTTTCTGTTCTGTTAACTCATCTCAGAGATTTACAGCTTTCCGTTCAAGAAGCCTTTCGCAAAAACTGTTCTTTTGGAATTGGCAAAGTGATGCTTGGAAGCCCATAGAGAGCTATGGTGCAAATGGAAATATCCTAAGATAAAAACCGAAAAGAAGCTTTCTGAGAAACTGCTTTGTGTTCTGTTAATTCATCTCACAGAGTTACAGCTTTCCCCTCAAGAAACCTTTCTGTAAGACTGTTCTTGTGGAATATGCAAAGTGATATTTGGAAGCCCATAGAGGTCTAAGCTGAAAATGGAATTATGCTAAGATAAAAACGGAAAAGAAGCTTTCTGGGAAATTGCTTTGGGTTCTGTTAGTTCATCTCACAGATTTACAGCTTTCCCGTCAAGAAGCCGTTCACTAAGACAGTTTTTGTGAAATTTGCAAACTGATATTTGGAAGCCCATAGAGTGCTATAGTGAAAAAGGAAATATCCTAAGATAAAAACTTAAAAGTAGCTTTCTCAGAAACTGCTTTGTGTTCTGTTAATTCATCTCACAGAGTTACAGCTTTCTCCTCAAGAAGCCTTTCGCTAACACTTTTCTTGTGGAATTTGCAAAGTGATATTTGGAAGCCCAGAGAGGGCTAAGGTGAAAAAGGAAATATCTTCCATTAAAAACTGGAAATAAGATATCTGAGAAACTGATTTGGGTTCTGTTAATTCACCTCACAGAGTTACAGCTTTCCCCTCAAGAAACCTTTCACGAAGACTGTTCTTGTGGAATTTGCAAAGTGATATTTGGAAGCCCATAGAGAGCTATGGTGAAAAAGCAAATATCCTAAGATGAAAACCCAAAGGAATCTTTCTGAGAAACTTCTTTGTGTTCTGTTAATTCATTTCAGAGAATTACAGCTTTCACCTCAAGAAGCCTTTCAGTAACGCAGTTGTTGTGGAATTTGCAAAGTCTTATTTGGAAACCCTTACAGGGCTATGGTGAAAATGGAATCCTAAGATAAAAACCGAAAAGAAGCGTTCTGAGAAACTGCTTTGTGTTCTGTTAATTCATCTCACAGAGTTACAGCTTTCCCCTCAAGAAGCCTTTCGCTAAGGCTGTTCTTGTTTAATTTGCAAGGTGGTATTTTGAAGCCCATACAGGGCTATGGGGAAAAAGGAAATATCGTCAGTTAAAAACTGGAAAGAATCTTTCTGAAGAACTGCTTTCTGTTCTGTTAATTCATCTCAGAGATTTACAGTTTACCGTTCAAGAAGCCTTTCGCAAAGGCTCTTTTTTTGGAATTGGCAAACTGATATTTGGAAGCCCATAGAGAGCTATGGTGCAAATGGAAATATCCTAAGATAAAAACCGAAAAGAAATTTTCTGAGAAACTGCTTTGTCTTCTGTTAATTCATCTCACAGAGTTACAACTTTCTCCCGAAGAAGCCTTTCGCTAAGACTGTTCTTGTGGAATTTGTAAAGTGATATTTGGAAGCCCATCGAGGGCTAAGGTGAAAATGGAAATATACTATGATGAAAACCGAAAAGAAGCTTTGTGGGAAACTGTTTTGTGTTCTGTTAGTTCATCTCACAGTGTTACAGCTTTCCCTTCAAGAAGCCGTTCACTAAGACAGTTTTTGTGAAATTTGCAAACTGATATTTGGAAGCCCATAGAGGGCTATGGTGAAAAAGGAAATAACCTAAGATAAAAACTGAAAAGAAGCTTCCTGAGAAACTGCTTTGTGTTCTGTTAATTCATCTCACAGAGTTACAGCTTTCCCCTCAAGAAGCCTTTCGCTAATGTTGTTCTTGTGGAATTTGCAACGTGATATTTGGAATCCCATAGAGGGCTATGGTGAAAAAGGAAATATCTTCCTTTAAAAACTGGAAAGAGTCTTTCTGAGAAACCCCTTTTTGTTCTGTTAATTCATCTCACAGAGTTACAGCTTTCTCCTCAAGAAGCCTTTCGCTAAGACTGTTCTTGTGGAATTTTCAATTTATATTTGGAAGCTCTTAGAGGACTGCGGTGAAAAAGGAAGTATCCTAAAATAAAAACTGAAAAGAAGCTTTCTGAGAAACTGTTTGTGTTCTGCTAATTCATCTCACAGAATTACAGCTTTCCCTTCAAGAAGCCTTTTGCTAAGGCTGTTCTTGTGGAATTGGCAAAGTGATATTTGGAAGCCCATAGAGGGCTATGGTGAAAAAGGAATTACCTTCCGTTAAAAACTGGAAAGAAGCTTTCTGAGAAACTGCTTTGTGTTCTTTGAATTCTTCTCACAGACTTACAGCTTTCCCCTGAAGAATCCTTTTGCTAAGAATGTTCTTGGGGTGTTTGCAAAGTGATATTTGGAAACACTTTTAGGGCTATGGTGAAAAAGGAAATATCTTCTGTTAAAAACTGGAAAGAAGCTTTCTGAGAAACTGTTTGTGTTCTGTTAATTGATCTCACCGAGTTACAGCTATCCCCTCAAGAAGCCTTTCGCTAAGGCTGTGGTTGTGGAATTTGCAAAGTGATATTTGTAAGCCCATAGAGGGCTACGGTGTAAAAGGAAATATCTTCTGTTAAAAACTGAAAAGAAGCTCTCTGAGAAACTGCTTTGTGTTCTGTTAATTCATCTCAAAGAGTTACAGGTTTTCCCTCCTGAAGCCTTTCGATAAGACTGTTCTTGTGGAATTTGCAAAGTGATATTTGGAAGCCTGTAGAGGGCTATGGTGAAAAAGGAAGTATCTTCCGTTAAAAACTGGAAAGAAGCTTTCTGGAAACTGTTTTGTGTTCTGTTAATTCATCTCACAGAGTCACAGCTTTCTTCTCAAGAAAACTTTTGCTAATACTGTTCTTGTGGAATTTGCAAAGTGATATTAGGAAACTCATAGAGGTCTATTGTGAAAAAGGAAATATTTTCCGTTAAAAAATGAAATCAAGATTTCTGAAAAACTGCCTTGGGGTCTTTTAATTCATCCCACAGAGTTACACCTTTCCCTCAAGAAGCCTTTCCCTAAGACTGTTCTTGTGGAATTTGCAAAGTGATATATGGAAACCCATAGAGGCCTATGGTGAAAAAGGAAATATCCTAAGATAAAAACTGAAAAGATGTTTTCTGAGAAACTGTTTAGTGTTCTGTTAATTCATCTCACAGAGTTACAGCTTTCCTCTCAAGAAGCTGTTCACTAAGACTGTTCTTGTGGAATTTGCAAATTGATATTTGGAAGCCAATAGAGGGCTATGGTGAAAAAGGAAATAATTAGAAATAATAACTGAAAAGAAGCTTTCAAAGAAACTGCTTTTTATTCTGTTATTTCTTTTCACAGGGTTACAGCTTTCACTTCAAGAAGCCTTTCGCTAAGACTGTTCTTGTGGAATTTGCAAAGTGATATTTGGAAGCCCATAGAGGGCTATGGTGAAAAGGAATTATCTTACGTTAAAAACTGGAAAGAAGCTTTCTGGAAACTGTTTTGTGTTCTGTTAATTTATCACACAGATTTACAGGTTTCTCCTCAAGAATCCTTTCGCTAAGACTCTTCTTGTGGAATTTACAAAGTGATATTTGGAAGCCCATAGAGGGCTAAGGTGAAAAAGGAAATATTTTCCGTTAAAAAATGAAAAGAAGATTTCTGAGAAACTGCTTTGGGTTCTTTTAATTCATCTCACAGAGATACACTTTTCCCGTCAAGAAGCCTTTCCCTAGGACTGTTATTGTGGAATTTGAAAAGTGATATTTGGAATCCCATATAGGGCTATGGTGAAACAGAAAATATCCTCCGTAAAAACGGGAAAGAGTCTTTCTGAGAAACTGTTTTGTGTTCTGTTAATTCATGTCACAGAGTTACAGCTTTTCTCTCAAGAAGTCTTTCACGAAGGCTGTTCATATTAAATTTGCAAAGTGATATTTGGAAGCCCATAGAGGGCTACGGTGAAATAGGAAATATCTTCAGTTAAAAACTGAATAGAAGCTTTCGGAGAAACTGCCCTTTGTTCTATTAATTCATCTCAGAGAGTTACAGCTTTCTCCTCAAGAAGTCTTTCGCTAGGACTGGTCTTGTGGAATTTGCAAAGTGATATTTGGAATCCCATACAGTGCTATGGTGAAAAAGGAAATATCTACAGTTAAAAAGTGGAAAGAAGATTTCTGAGAAACTTTTTGTTGTTCTGTGCTTTCATCTCACAGAGTTTCAGCTGTCTCCGCAAGAAGCCTTTCACTATGACTGTTCTTGTGGAGTTTACAAAGTGATATTTGAAAGCCTAAAGAGGTCTATGGTGAAAAAGGAAATATCTTCAGTTAAAAACTGGAAAGAAGTTTTCTGAGAAAATGCTTTGTGTTCTGTTAATTCATCTCACAGAGTTACAGCTTTCCCCTCAAGAAGCCTTTCGCTAAGACTGCTCTTGTGGGATTTGCAAAGTGATATTTGGAAGCCCTTAGAGTGCTGGGTGAAAAAGGAAATATCCTAAGATAAAAACTGAAAAGAATCTTTCTGAGGAACTGCTTTCTGTTCTGTTAATTCATCTCAGAGATTTACAGCTTTCCGTTCAAGAAGCCTTTCGCAAAGACTGTTCTTTTGGAATTGGCAAAGTGATATTTGGAAGGCCATAGAGAGCTATGGTGCATATGGAAATATCCTAAGATAAAAACCGAAAAAAAGCTTTCTGAGAAACTGCTTTGTGTTCTGTTAATTCATCTCACAGAGTTACAGCTTTGTCCTCAAGAATCCCTTCGCCAAGACTGTTCTTGTTAAATTTTCAAACTGATATATGGAAGCCCATAGAAGGCTATGGTAATAAAGAAAATAACTTCCGTTAAAAACAGGAAAGAAGCTTTCTGAGAAACAACTTTGTGTTCTGTTAATTCATCTCACAGTGTTACAGCTTTCCCTTCAAGAAGCCTTCCTCTAAGACTGTTCTTGTGGAATTTGCAAAGTGATATTTGAAGCCCTTAGAGAGCCATGGTGAAAAAGAAAATATCGTAACATAAAAACCGAAAAGATGCTTTTTGAAAAACTGCACTGTGTTGTCTAAATTCATCTCACAGAGTTATAGCTTTCCCCTCAAGAAGCCGTTCACTAAGACTGTTCTTGTGGAATTTGCAAAGTGATATTTCGAAGCCCATAGAGGGATATGGTGAAAAAGGAAATCTCTTTCGTTAAAAACTGTAAAGAAGCTTTCTGAGTAACTGCTTTGTTGTCTGTTAATTAATCTCATAGAGCTACAGCTTTACCCTCAAGAAGCCTTTCACTAAGACTGTTCTTGTGGAAGTTGCAAAGTGATATTTGGAAGCCCATAGAGGGATACGGTGAAAAAGGAAATATCTTCCGTGAAAAACTGGAAACAAGCTTTCTGATAAACTGCTTTGTGTTCTATTAATTCAACTCACAGAGTTACAGCTTTCCCCTAAAAAGCCTTTCTCAAGAAGCCCTTCGCTAACGCTGTTCTTGTGGAATTTGCAAAGTGATATTTGGAAGCCCATAGAGGGATATGGTGAAAAAGGAAATATCTTCCGATATTAACTGGAATGAAGCTTTCTGTGAAACTGGTTTGTGTTCTATTAATTCATCTCACAGAGTTACAGCTTTCCCGTCAAGAAGCCTTTCCCTAAGACAGTTCTTGTGGAATTTTCAAAGTGATATTTGTAAGCCCATAGAGGGCTATGCTGAAAAAGGAAATATCTTCCTTTAAAAACTGGAAAGAAGATTTCTGAGAAACTGCTGTGGGTTCTGAGAATTCATCTCACAGAGATACAGCATTCCCTTCAAGAAGCCTTTCGCTAAGATTGTTCTTGTGGAATTTGCAAAGTGATATTTGGAAGCCCATACAGGGCTATGGTTGAAAAGGAAATATCTTCCGTTAAAAAGTGGAAAGAAGCTTTCTGAAAAACACTTTTGTGTCTGTTAATTCATCTTACAGATTTAAGCTTTCTCCTCCAAATGCCTTTCGCTAAGACTGTTCTTGTGGAACTTGAAATGTGATATTTGGAAACCCATAGAGGGCTATGGTGAAAAAGGAAATATCTTCCGTTAAAAACTTGAAAGAAGATTTCTGAGAAACTGCTTTTTTTTTTTTTTTTGTTAATTGATCTCAGAGAGTTACAGCTTTCCCCTCAAGAAGTCTTTCCCTAAGACTGTTCTTGTGTAATTTGCAAAGTGATATTTGGAAGCCCATAGAGGGATACGGTGAAAAGAAAATATCTTCAGTTAAAAATTGGAAAAAAACTTTCTGATTAACTGCTTTGTGGTCTGTTAGTTCATCTAACAAAGCTACAAATTTCCCCTCAAGAAGCCTTTCACTAAGATTGTTCTTGATGAATTTGCAAAGTGACATTTGTAAGCCCATACAGTGCTATGCTGACAGAGGAAATATCTTAAGATAAAAATTGAAAAGATACTTTCTGAGAAACTACTTTGTGTTCTGTTAATTCATCTCACAGAGTTACAGCTTTCCCCTCAAGAAGCCTTTCGCTAAGACTGTTCTTGTCGAATTTGCAAAGTGATATTTGGAAGGCCATAGGGGGCTATGGTGAAAATGGAAATATCCTAAGATAAAAACCGAAAAGAAGCTTTCTGAGAAACTGCTTTGTGTTCTGTTAATTCATCTCACAGAGTTACAGC
Source organism: Chlorocebus sabaeus (assembly GCF_047675955.1). Classification (NCBI taxonomy): domain Eukaryota; kingdom Metazoa; phylum Chordata; class Mammalia; order Primates; family Cercopithecidae; genus Chlorocebus; species Chlorocebus sabaeus. The sequence continues at coordinate 53,577 of NW_027328358.1, read as the reverse complement.
TTTCTCCGCAAGAAACCGTTCACTAAGGCTGTTCTTGTGTAAATTGCAATGTGATATTTGGAAGCCCATAGAGGGCTATGTTGAAAAAGGAAATATGCTAAGATAAAAACTGAAAAGAAGGTATCTGAGAAACTGCTTTGTGTTCTGTTAATGATCTCACAGAGTTACAGCTTTCCCTTCAAAAAGCCTTTCGCTAAGTCTGTTCTTGTGGAATTAGCAAAGGGATATTTGCAAGCCCATAGAGGGCTATGGTGAAAAAGGAAATAGCTCTGGTAAAAAACTGGAAAGAAGCTTTCTGAGAAACTGCTTTGTATTCTGTTAATTCATCTCACAGAGTTACAGCTTTCCCTTCAAGAAGCCTTTCGCTAAGACTGTGCTTGTGGAAGTTGCAAAGTGATATTTGGAAGCCCATAGAGGGCTATGGTGAAAAAGGAAATATGCTAAGACAAAAACTTAAAAGAAGCATTCTGAGAAACTGCTTTGTGGTCTGTTAATTCATCTCACAGTGTTACAGCTTTCCTCTCAAGAAGCCTTTCCTTAAGGCTTTTGTTGTGGAATTTGCAAAGTGATATTTGGAAGCCCCCAGAGGGCTATGGTGAAAAAGAAATATCTTTCATTAAAAATGGAAAAAAGCTTTTTGAGAAACTACTTTGTGTTCTATTAATTCATCTCACAGAGTTACAGCTTTCCTTTCAAGAAGCCTTTCGCTAAGGCTGTTCTTGTGGAATTTGGAATGTGATACTTGGAAGCCCTTAGAGGGCTACGGAGAGAAAAGAAATATCTTCCTTTAAAAACTGGAAAGAAGCTTTCTGAGAAACTGCTTTGTGTTCTGTTAATTCATCTCACAGAGTTGCAGCTTTCCCATCAAGAAGCCTTTCCGTAAGACTGTTCTTGTTGAATTTTCAAGGTGATATTTGGAATCACATAGAGGTCTATGGTGAAAAAGGAAATATCTTCCGTTAAAAACTGGAAAGAATGGTTCTGAGAACCTGCTCTGTGTTCTGTTAATTCATCTCACAGTGTTACAGCTTTCCCCTCAAGAAGAATTTCCCTAAGACTATTCTTGCGTAATTTGCAAATTGATATTTGGAAGTCCATAGAGGGCTATGGTGAATTAGGAAATATCCTAAGGTAAAAACTGAAAGGAAGCTTTCTGAGAAACTGCTTTGTGTTCTGTTAATTTATCTCACAGAGTTACAGCTTTCCCCTCAAGAAGAATTTCGCTAAGACTCTTCCTGTGGAATTTGCAAAGTGATAATTGGAAGCCCATAGATGGCTATGGTTAAAAAAGGAATTATACTAAGATAAAAACCGAAAAGAAGCTTTCTGATAAACTACTTTGTGTTCTGTTAGTTCATCTCCCAGAGTTACAGCTTTCCCCCCAAGAAGATGTTCACTAAGACTGTTCTTGTGAAATTTGGAAAGTGATATTTGGAAGCCCATAGAGGGCTATTGTGGAAAAGGAAATATCTTCAGTTAAAACCTGGAAAGAAGCTTTGTGGGAAAGTGCTTTGTGTTCTGTTAATTCATCTCACAGAATTACAGCTTTCGCCTCAAGAAGCCTTTCCCTTAGACTGTTCTTGTGTGATATGCAAAGTGATATTTGGAATCCCTTAGAGGACCTTGGTGAAAAAGGAAATATCCTAAGATAAAAACAGAAAACAAGCTTTCTGAGAAACTGCTTTGTGTTCTGTTAATTCATCTCACAGATTTGCAGCTTTCCCCTCAAGAAGCCTTTCGCTAAGACTGTTCTTGTGGAATTTGCCAAGTGATAGTTGGAAGCCCAAAAAGGGCCATGGTGCTAAATTAAATATCTGCCGTTAAAAACTGGAAAGAAGCTTTCTGAGAAACTGCTTCGTGTTCTCTTAATTCATTTCCCAGAATTACACGTTTCTTCCCAAGATGTCTTTCCCTAAGGCTCTTCTTGTGGTATTTGCAAAGTGATATTTGGAATCCCATAGAAGGCAATGGTGAAAAAGGAAATATCTTCCGTTATAAACTGGAAAGAATCTTTCTGAGAAACTACTTTCTGTTCTGTTAATTAATCTCACAGGCTTACAGCTTTCCTCTCAGGAAGAATTTCACTAAGACTCTTACTGTGGAATTTGCAAAGTGATATTTGGAAGCCCTTCGAAGGCTATGGTGAAAAAGGAAATATCCTAAGTTAAAAACTGAAAAGAAGCTTTCTGAGAAACTGCTTTGTGTTCTGTAAATTCATCTCACAGGGTTACAGCTTTCCTCTCAAGACGCCGTTCACTAAGACTCTCCTTGTGAATTTTGCAAAGTGATATTTGGAAGCCCATAGAGGGTTATGTTGAAAAAGGAAATATCTTCCGTTGAAAACTGGAAAGAAGCTTTCTGAGAAACTGTCTTGTCTTCTGTTAATTCATCTCACAGAGTTACAGCTTTCCCCTCAGGAAGCCTTTCGCTAAGCCTGCTCTTGTGGGATTTGCAAAGTGATATTTGCAAGCCCTTAGAGGACTATGGTGAAAAAGGAATTTTCTTCAGTTAAAAATAGGAAAGAAGTTTTCTGGGAGACTGCTTTGTGTTCTGTTGATTGATCTCACAGAGTTAGAGCTTTCCCCTCAAGAATCCTTTGACTCAGGCTGTTCTTGTTTAATTTGCAAAGTGATATTTGTAGCCCATAGAGGGACTTGGAGAAAAAGAAAATATCTACCATTAAAAACTGGAAGTAATCTTTCTGAAAAATTGCTTTGTGTTCTGTTAATTCATCTCACAGAGTTACAACTTTCCCCTCAAGAAGCCTTTCGCTAAGACTGTTCTTGTGGAATTTGCAAAGTGATATTTGGAAGCCCATAGAGGGCTATGGTGAAAAAGGAAATATCTTCAGTTAAAAACTGGAAAGAAGCTTTCTGAGAAACAGCTTTGTGTTCTGTTAATTCATCTATCAGAGTTACAGGTTTCCACTCATGAAGCCTTTCGCTAAGACTGTTCTTGTGGAATTTGCAAAGTGATATTTGGAAGCCCTTACAGAGCTAAGGTGAAAAAGGAAATATCGTCTGCTGAAAACTGGAAAGAAGCTTTCTGAGAAACTGCTTTGTGTTCTGTTAATTCATCTCACAGAGTTACAGCTTTCCCTTCAAAAAGCCTTTCGCTAAGACTGTTCTTGTGGAATTTGCAAAGTGATATTTGGAAGTCCTTAGAGGGCTAAGGTGAAAAAGGAAATATCTTCAGTTAAAAAACTGGAAAGAAGCTTTCTGAGAAACTGCTTTGTGTTCTGTTAATTCATCTCATGGAGTTACAGCTTTCACCTCAAGAAGTGTTTCGCTGAGACCCTTCTTGTGGAATTTGCAAAGTGATATTTGGAAGCCCATTGTGGGCTATGGTGAAAAAGGAAACATTCTAACATAAAAACTAGAAAGAAGCTTTTGAGAAACTGCTTTGCGTTCTGTTAATTCATCTTACAGAATTACAGCATTCCCCTCAAAAAGCCTTTCGTTAAGACTGTTCTTGTGGAATTTGCAAAGTGATATTTGGAAGCCCATAGAGAGGTAAGGAGAAAAAGGATATATCTTCTGATAAAAACTGAAAAGAACCTTTCTGAGAAACTGCTTTGTGATATGTGACTTCCACTCACTGAGTTACAGCTGTCTTTCGTAGAGCTGTGTGCTAGCCTTATTTCTGTGGAATCTGAGGACTGTTATTTCGAATCCCTTTGAAAACATTAGGGAAAAAGGAAATATCCGCTGCTAAAAGTGAGAAAGAAGCTTTCTGAGAAACTTCTTTGTGATCTGTGAATTCATCTCACAGAGTTACAGCTTTCGTCTCAAGAAGTTTTTCGCTAACTCTTTTCTTGGGGAAATTGCAAAGTGATATTTGGAAGCCCATAGAGGGCTTTGGTGAAAAATTGAATATCCTAAGATAAAAACTGAAAAGAAGCTTTCTGAGAAACTGCTTTGTGTTCTGTTAATTCATCTCACAGAGTTACAACTCTCCCCTCAAGAAGTCGTTCACTAAGACTGTTCTTGTGGAATTTGCAAAGTGATATTTGGAAGCCCATAGAGGGCTATGGTGGAAAAGGAAATGTCCTCAGATAAAAACTGGAAAGAAGCTTTCTGAGAAACTGATTTGTGTTCTATTAATTCATCTCACTGTGTGACAGCTTTCCCCTCAAGAAGCCGTTCCGTAAGACTGTTCTTGTGTAATTTGCAACGAGATATTTGGAAGCCCACAGAGGGCTACGGTGAAAAAGGAAATATCTTCAGCTAAAAAATGGAAAGCAGCTTTCTGAGAAACTGTTTTGTGTTCTGTTAATACATCTCACAAAGTTACAACTTTCGCCTCAAGAAGCCTTTCGCTAAGACTGTTCTTGTGGAATTTGCAAAGTGATATTTGGAAGCCCATAGAAGTCTATGATGAAAAAGGAAATATCTTCAATTAAAAACTGCAAAGAAGCTTTCTGAGAAACTGGTTTGTGTTCTGATAATTCCTCTCAAAGTGTTACTGCTTTACCCTCAAGAAAACATTTGCTGACATTGTTTTGTGTAATTTTCAAAGTGATATTTTAAGCCCAAATAGTGCTATGGTGAAAAAGGAAATATCTTCCATTAAAAAGTGGAAAGAAGCTTTCTGGGAAACTGCATTGTGTTCTGTTAATTCATCTCACAGAGTTACAGCATTCCCCCAAGAATTCTTTCGCTAAGACTGTTCTTGTGAATTTGCAAAGTGATAATTGGAAGCCCATAGAGGGCTATGGTGAAAAAGGAAATAACTGCCGTTAAAAACTGAAACGAAGATTTCTGAGAAACTGCCTTGTGTTCTGTTAATTCGTCTCACAGAGTTACAGCTTTCCCGTCAAGAAGCCTTACCCTAAGACTGTTCTTGTGGAATTTGGAAACTGATATTTAGAAGCCTACAGTGGTCTACGGTGAAAAAGGAAACAGCCTAAGACAAAAACTGAAAATAAGCTTTCTGAGAAACTGCTTTGTGTTCTGTTAATTCATCTCACAAAGCTATAGCTTTTCCCTCAAGAAGCCTTTCGCTAAGACTGTTCTTGTGGAATTTAGAACGTGATATTTAGAAGCCCATAGAGGGCTATGGTGAAAAAGGAAATATCCTGCGTTAGAAACTGGAAAGAAGCTTTATGAGAAACTGCTTTTTGTTCTGTTAACTCATCTCACAGTGTTACAGCCTTCCCCTCAAAAAGCTTTTCGCTAAGACTGTTCTTGTGGGATTTGCAAAGTGATATTTGGAAGCCCAGAGAGGGCTATGGTGAAAAAGGAATTCTCTTCCGTTAAAAACTGGAAAGAAGCTTTCTGAGAAACTGCTTTGTGTTCTGTTAATTCATTTCACATACTTACAACTTTTTCCTCAAGAAGCCTTTCGCTAAGACTGTTCTTGTGGAATTTGCAAGGTGATATTTGGAAGCCATAGAGGGCTTTGGTGAAAAAGGAAATATCTTCCGTTAAAAACTGTAAAGAAGCTTTCTGAGAAACTGCTTTGTGTTCTGTTAATTCATCTCACAGAGTTACAGCTTTCCCCTCAAGGAGAACTTTACTAAGTCTGTTCTTGTGGAATTTGCAAAGTGATATTTAGAAGCCCATATAGGGCTATGGTTAAAAAGGAAATATCTTCAGTTGAAAACTGGAAAGAAGCTTTCTGAGAAACTGCTTTGTGTTCTGTTAATTCATCTCACAGAGTTACAGCTTTCCCCTCAAGAAGTCTTTCGCTAGGACTATTCTTGTGTCATTTGGAAAGTGGTATTTAGAAGGCCATAGAGGGCAATGGTGGATAAGGAAATATCATCCGTTATAAACTGGAAAGAAGCTTCCTGAGAAAGTACTTTGTGTCCTGTTAATTCATCTCACAGAGATACAGCTTTCTCCTCAAGAAGCCTTTTGCTAAGACTGTTCTTGTGGAATTTGCAAAGTGATATTTGGAAGCTCATAGAGGGCTACGGTAAAAAATGAAATATCTTCTGTTAAAAACTGGAAAGAAGCTTTCTGAGAAACTGCTTTGTGTACTATTAATTTATCTCACAGAGTTACAGCTTTCCCCTCAAGAATCCTTTCGCTAAGACTGTTCAAGTGGAATTTGGAAAGTAATATTTGGAAACTTCAGAGGGCTATGGTGAAAAAGGAAATATCTTCCATTAAAAATCGGAAAGAAGCTTTCTGATAAACTGCTTTGTGTTCTGTTATTTCATCTCACAGAGTTACACCTTTCTCCTCGAGAAGCCATTCATTAAGAATGTTCTTGTGGAATTTGCAAAGTCATATTTGGAAGAATATAGAGGGCTATGTTGAAAAAGGAAATATCCTATGATAAAAACCGAAAGGAAACTTTCTGAGAAACTGCATTGTGTTCTCTTAACTCATCTCGTGGAGTTATATCTTTCCCCTCAAGAAGTCGATCACTAAGACTGTTCTTGTGGAGTTTGCAAAGTGATATTTGGAAGTTCATAGAGGGCTATGGGGAAAAAGGAAATATCTTCAGTTAAAAACTGGATAGAAGCTTTCTGAGAAACTGCTTTGTGTTCTGTTAATTCATCTCACAGAGTTACAGATTTCCCCTTAAGAAGCCTTTCCCTAAGGCTGTTCTTGTGGAATTTGGAAAGTGATATTTAGAAGCCCACAGAGGTCTACGGTGAAAAAGGAAATAGCCTGAGATAAAAACTGAAAATGAGCTTTCGGAGAAACTGCTTCGTGTTCTGTTAATTCATCTCACACAGTTACAGCTTTCCCCTCAGGAAATCTTTCGCTAGGACTGTTCTTGTCTCATTTGGAAAGTGGTAATTAGAAGGCCATAGAGGGCTATGGTGAATAAGGAAATATCTTCCGTTATAAACTGGAAAGAAGCTTTCTGAGAAAGTGCTTTGTGTCCTGTTAATTCATCTCACAGAGTTACAGCTTTCTCCTCAAGAAGCCTTTCGTTAAGACTCTTCTTGTGGAATTTGCAAAGTGATATTTGGAAGTCCATATAGGTCTATGGTGATAAAGGAAATATCCTAACATAAAAACTGAAAAGAAGCTTTCTGAGAAACTGCTTTGCGTTCTGTTAATTCATTTCACAGTTACAGCTTTCCCCTCAAGAAGCCCTTTGCTAAGGCTGTTCTTGTGGAATTTGCAAAGTGGTATTTGGAAGCCCATCGAGGGCGATGGTGGAAAAGGAAATATCTTCAGTTAAAAACTGCAAAGAGGCTTTCTGAGAAACTGCTTTGTGTTCTGTTAATTCATCTCAAAGAGTTACAGCTTTCCCCTCAAGAAGCCTTTCGCTAAGTCTGTTCTTGTGGAATTTGCAAAGTGATATTTGGAAGTCCTTAGAGGGCTATGGTGTAAATGGAAATATCTTCAGTTAAAAACTCGAATGCAGGTTTCTGATTACAGCTTTTCCCTCAAGAAGCCTTTCGCTAAGACTGTTCTTGTGGAATTTGCAAAATGATATTTGGAAGCCCATAGAGGGCTATGGTGAAAAAGAAAATATCTTCAGTTAACTACTTGAAAGAAGCTTTCTGAGAAACTGCTTTGTTTTCTGTTAATTCATCTCACAGAGTTACAGCTTTCCCCTCAAGAAGCCTTTTGATACGATTGTTCTTGTGGTATATTTAAAGTGATATTTGGAAGCCCATAGAGGGCTTTGGTGAAAAAGGATATATCTTCCGTTAAAAACTGGAAAGAAGCTTTCTGAGAAACTGCTTTGTGTTCTTTTAATTCATCTCACAGAGTTACAGCTTTCCCCTCAAGAAGACCTTTACTAAGTCTGTTCTTGTGGAATTTGCAAAGTGATATTTGGAAGCCCATATAGGGCTATGGTGAAAAAGGAAATATCTTCAGTTGAAAACTGGAAAGAAGCTTTCTGAGAAACTGCTTTGTGTTCTGTTAATTCATCTCACAGAGTTACAGCTTTCCCCTCAAGAAGTCTTTCGCTAGGACTGTTCTTGTGTCATTTCGAAAGTGGTATTTAGAAGGCCATAGATGGCTATGGTGAATAAGGAAATATTTTCCGTTATAAACTGGAAAGAAGCTTTCTGAGAAAGTGCTTTGTGTCCTGTTAATTCATCTCACAGAGTTTCAGCTTTCTCCTCAAGAAGTCTTTCGCTAAGACTGTTCTTGTGGAATTTGCAAATTGATTTTAGAAGCCCAAAGAGGGTTATGGCAAAAAGGAAATATTCTAAGATAAAAACCGAAAAGTAGCTTTCTGAGAAACTGCATTATGTTCTCTTAATTCATCTCACAGTATTATAGCTTTCCCCTGAAGAAACCGTTCACTAAGATTCTTCCTGTGGAATTTTCAAGGTGATATTTGGAAGCCCATAGAGGGCTATGATGAAAAAGGAAATATCTTCCGTTAAAAACTGGAAAGAATGTTTTTTAGAAACTGTTTTGTGTTCTGTTAATTCATCTCACAGATTTACATCTTTCCCCTCAAGATGCCTTTCGCTAAGACTGTTCTTGTGGAATTTGCAAAGTGATATTTGGAAGCTCATAGATGGCTATGGTGAAAATGGAAATATCCTAAGATAAAAACCGAGAAGAAGCTTTCTGAGAAACTGCTTTGTGTTCTGGTAATTCATCTCACAGAGTTACACCTTTCTCCTCAAGAAGCCTTTCGCTAAGACTGTTCTTGTGGAATTTGAAAAGTGATATTTCAAAGCCCATGGTGGCTATGGTGAAAAAGGAAATATCTTTCGTTAAAAACTGGAAAGAAGCTTTCTGAGAAACTGCTTTGTGTTCTGTTAATTCATCTCACAGAGTTACAGCTTTCACCTCAAGAAGCCGTTCACTAAGACTGTTCTTGTGAAATTTGCAAAGTGATATTTGGAAGCCCATAGAGGGCTATGCTGGAAAAGGAAATATCTTCCGTTAAAAACCAGAGGCAGATAAAGACACAAAATGGGGAAAAAGCGGGTCAGAAAAGCTGGAATTTGAAAAAATAAGAGCGCATCTCCTCCGGCAAAGGAGCGCAGCTCATCGCCAGCAAGGGATCAAAGCTGGACAGAGAATGACTTTGATGAGATGATAGAAGAAGGCTTCAGTCCATCAAACTTCTCAGAGCTAAAGGAGGAATTACGTACCCAGCGCAAAGAAACTAAAAGTCTTGAAAAAAAGTGGAAGAATTGATGGCTAGAAAAATTAATGCAGAGAAGGTCATAAACGAAATGAAAGAGATGAAAACCATGACACGAGAAATACGTGACAAATGCACTAGCTTCAGTAACCGACTCGATCAACTGGAAAAGAGTATCAGCGATTAAGGATCAAATGAACGAAATGAAGCGAGAAGAGAAATGAAAAGAAAAAAGAAGAAAAAGAAATGAACAAAGCCTGCAAGAAGTATGAGATTATGTAAAAGACCAAATCTACGTCTGATTGGGGTGCCTGAAAGTGAGGGGGAAAATGGAACCAAGTTGGAAAACACTCTTCAGTATATCATCCAGGAGAACGTCACCAACCTAGTAGGGCAGGCCAACATTCAAATCCAGGAAATACAGAGAACACCACAAAGATACTCCTCGAGAAGAGCAACTCCAAGACACATAATTGCCAGATTCACCAAAGTTGAAATGAAGAAAAAAATCTTAAGGGCAGCCAGAGAGAAAGGTCGGGTTACCCACAAAGGGAAGCCCATCAGACTAACAGCAGATCTCTCGCCAGAAACTTTACAAGCCAGAAGAGAGTTGGGGCCAATGTTCAACATTCTTAAAGAAAAGAATTTTCAACCCAGAATTTCATATCCAGCCAAACTAAGTTTCATAAGTGAAGGAGAAATAAAATCCTTTACAGATAAGCAAATGCTTAGAGATTTTGTCATCACTAGGCCTGCCTTACAAGAGACCCTGAAGGAAGCACTAAACATGGAAAGGAACAATCGGTACCAGCCATTGCAAAAACATGCCAAAATGTAAAGACCATCAAGGCTAGGAAGAAACTGCATCAACTAACGAGCAAAATAACCAGTTAATATCATAATGGTAGGATCAAGTTCACACATAACAATCTTAACCTTAAATGTAAATGGACTAAATGCTCCAATTAAAAGACACAGACTGGCAAACTGGATAAAGAGTCAAGACCCATCAGTCTGCTGTATTCAGGAGACCCATCTCACACGCATAGACATACAGAGGCTCAAAATAAAGGGATGGAGGAAGATTTACCAAGCAAATGGAGAACAAAAAAAAGCGGGGGTTGCTATACTAGTCTCTGATAAAACAGACTTTAAACCATCAAAGATCGAAAGAGACAAAGAAGGCCATTACATAATGGTAAAGGGATCAATTCAACAGGAAGAGCTAACTATCCTAAATATATATGCACCCAATACAGGAGCACCCAGATTCATAAAGCAAGTCCTTAGAGCCTTACAAAGAGACTTAGACTCCCATACAATAATAATGGGAGACTTCAACACTCCACTGTCAACATTAGACAGATCGACGAGACAGAAAATTAACAAGCATATCCAGGAATTGAACTCATCTCTGCAGCAAGCAGAACTAATAGACATCTATAGAACTCTCCACCCCAAATCAATAGAATATACATTCTTCTCAGCACCACATCGCACTTATTCCAAAATTGACCACATAGTTGGAAGTAAAGCACTCCTCAGTAAATGTACAAGAACAGAAATTATAACAAACTGTCTCTCAGACCACACTGCAATCAAACTAGAACTCAGGACTAAGAAACTCAATCAAAACCGCTCAACTACATGGAAACTGAACAACCTGCTCCTGAATGACTACTGGGTACATGACGAAATGAAGGCAGAAATAAAGATGTTCTTTGAAACCAATGAGAACAAAGATACAACATACCAGAATCTCTGGGACACATTTAAAGCAGTGTGTAGAGGGAAATTTATAGCACTAAATGCCCACAAGAGAAAGCAGGAAAGATCTAAAATTGACACTCTAACATCACAATTAAAGGAACTAGAGAAGCAAGAGCAAACTCATTCAAAAGCTAGCAGAAGGCAAAAAATAACTAAGATCAGAGCAGAACTGAAGGAGATAGAGACACAAAAATTCCTCCAAAAAATCAATGAATCCAGGAGTTGGTTTTTTGAAAAGATCAACAAAATTGACAGACCACTAGCAAGACTAATAAAGAAGAAAAGGGAGAAAAATCAAATAGACGCAATAAAAAATGATAAAGGGGATATCACCACCGACCCCACAGAAATACAAACTACCATCAGAGAATACTATAAACACCTCTACGCAAATAAACTAGAAAATCTAGAAGAAATGGATAATTTCCTGGACACTTACACTCTTCCAAGACTAAACCAGGAAGAAGTTGAATCCCTGAATAGACCAATAGCAGGCTCTGAAATTGAGGCAATAATTAATAGCCTACCAATCAAAAAAAGTCCAGGACCAGATGGATTCACAGCTGAATTCTACCAGAGGTACAAGGAGGAGCTGGTACCATTCCTTCTGAAACTATTCCAATCAATAGAAAAACAGGGAATCCTCCCTAACTCATCTTATGAGGCCAACATCATCCTGATATCAAAGCCTGGCAGAGACACAACAAAAAAAGAGAATTTTAGACCAATATCCCTGATGAACATCGATGCAAAAATCCTCAATAAAATACTGGCAAACCGGATTCAACAGCACACCAAAAAGCTTATCCACCATGATCAAGTGGGCTTCATCCCTGGGATGCAAGGCTGGTTCAACATTCGCAAATCAATAAACATAATCCAGCATATAAACAGAACCAAAGACAAGAACCACATGATTATCTCAATCGATGCAGAAAAGGCTTTTGACAAAATTCAACAGCCCTTCATGCTAAAAACGCTCAATAAATTCGGTATTGATGGAACGTACCTCAAAGTCATAAGAGCTATTTATGACAAATCCACAGCAAATATCATACTGAATGGGCAAAACCTGGAAAAATTCCCTTTGAAAACTGGCACAAGACAGGGATGCCCTCTCTCACCACTCCTATTCAACATAGTGTTGGAAGTCCTGGCCAGGGCAATCAGGCAAGAGAAAGAAATCAAGGGGATTCAGTTAGGAAAAGAAGAAGTCAAATTGTCCCTCTTTGCAGATGACATGATTGTATATTTAGAAAATCCCATTGTCTCAGCCCAAAATCTCCTTAAGCTGATAAGCAACTTCAGTAAAATCTCAGGATACAAAATTAATGTGCAAAAATCCCAAGCATTCGTATACACCCGTAACAGACAAACAGAGAGCCAAATCATGAATGAACTACCATTCACAATTGCTTCAAAGAGAATAAAACACCTAGGAATCCAACTTACAAGGGATGTAAAGGACCTCTTCAAGGAGAACTACAAACCACTGCTCAATGAAATAAAAGAGGACACAAACAAATGGAAGAACATACCATGCTCATGGATAGGAAGAATCAATATTGTGAAAATGGCCATACTGCCCAAGGTTATTTATAGATTCAATGCCATCCCCATCAAGCTACCAATGAGTTTCTTCACAGAATTGGAAAAAACTGCTTTAAAGTTCATATGGAACCAAAAAAGAGCCCGCATTTCCAAGACAATCCTATGTCAAGAGAACAAAGCTGGAGGCATCACGCTACCTGACTTCAAACTATACTACAAGGCTACAGTCACCAAAACAGCATGGTACTGGTACCAAAACAGAGATATAGACCAATGGAACAGAACAGAGTCCTCAGAAACAATACCACACATCTACAGCCATCTGATCTTTGACAAACCTGAGAGAAACAAGAAATGGGGAAAGGATTCCCTATTTAATAAATGGTGCTGGGAAAATTGGCTAGCCATAAGCAGAAAGCTGAAACTGGATCCTTTCCTTACTCCTTATACGAAAATTAATTCAAGATGGATTAGAGAATTAAACGTTAGACCTAAGACCATAAAAACCCTAGAGGAAAACCTAGGTAGTACCATTCAGGACATAGGCATGGGCAAAGACTTCATGTCTAAAACACCAAAAGCAACGGCAGCAAAAGCCAAAATTGACAAATGGGATCTCATTAAACTAAAGAGCTTCTGCACAGCAAAAGAAACTACCAGCAGAGTGAACAGGCAACCTACAGAATGGGAGAAAATATTTGCAATCTACTCATCTGACAAAGGCTAATATCCAGAATTTACAAAGACCTCAAACAAATTTACAAGAAAAAAACAAACAACCCCATCAAAAAGTGGGCAAAGGATATGGACAGACATTTCTCAAAAGAAGACATTCATACAGCCAACAGACACATGAAAAAATGCTCATCATCACTGGCCATCAGAGAAATGCAAATCAAAACCACACTGAGATACCATCTCACACCAGTTAGAATGGCGATCATTAAAAAGTCAGGAAACAACATGTGCTGGAGAGGATGTGGAGAAATAGGAACACTTTTACACTGTTGGTGGGATTGTAAACTAGTTCAACCATTATGGAAAACAGTATGGCGATTCCTCAAGGATCTAGAACTAGACGTACCATATGACCCAGCTATCCCATTACTGGGTATATACCCAAAGGATTATAAACCATGCTGCTATAAAGACACATGCACGCGTATGTTTATTGAGGCACTATTCACAATAGCAAACTATCACAAGAACAGAAAACCGAACACCACATGTTCTCACTCATAGGTGGGAACTGAACAATGAGATCACTTGGACTCGGGAAGGGGAACATCACACACCGGGGCCTATCACAGGGAGGGGGGAGGGGGGAGGGATTGCATTGGGAGTTACACCTGATGTAAATGACGAGTTGATGGGTGCTGACGAGTTGATGGGTGCAGCACAGCAACAGGGCACAAGTATACATATGTAACAAACCTGCACGTTATGCACATGTACCCTAGAACTTAAAATATATATATATAAAAAAAAAAAAAAAAGAAGCAACCAACCACATCCCTCCTTCCCACTAGAGGCTTCCAGGCTGAAACAGGTTGATACAGGGAGAGGAGGAGAAGATACGCAACTAAGTCACATTTTGAGATCTGTTTAATAATAATTCTAATTTCATGTTCTCACTTATTTGTGAGATCTAAAAATCAAAACAATTGAACTCATGGAGATAGAGAGTAGAAGCATGGTTACCAGAGGCTGGGAAGGGTAGTGGGGGTTTGAGGCAAAGCTGGAGACGGTTAATGGGTATAAAAAAACAGAAAGAATAAATAAGATCTAGTATTTGATAGCACAACAAGGCGACTATAGTCAGTAATAATTTAACTGTGCATTTGAAAATAACTAAAAGAGTCTAATTGGATTGCTTGTAACACAAAGGATAAATGCTTGAGAGAATGGATACCCCATTTTACATGATGTGATTATTATTCATTGTATGCCTGAATCAGAACATCTCATGCACCCCATAAATACATACATCTACTATATACCCACAAAATTGAAATAAATAATTTAAAAAAATAAAAAATAAAAAATAAAAAATAATCTTCCACTTATTTTTTAGGAAAAGCACAAAACTAAATTGTTACAAAAGTATTGACCAAACAATCCTTTGAACGGTTTGAGTCAGCAGTTGTGGCAGGAATGCGGTTGGGGGAAATGGGGAGAAGTGAGTGAAGATAAAAGGAATTGGACAAGTGTTGATGTTGGTGAAATGAATGATGAGTACCTAGAGGTAATCCACTATTGTATGCATTTGGAATTTATCATAAAAATATTTTTGAAAGAACATATTCACTACTGAAAATTCAAACAAGGGGAATAAATTAAAGACCACTTATCATCCTATAATTTCAAACATTAAAAAGATTTATTATTTTATGAGAAAATTATAGCATTATTATATAAATATGGTATATTAATTTTTAAATAGCATTATACCTGAGCATTTTGCTAAGTTATTGTAATGTATCAAATATATATTTTACTTATTTTTATAAAAGTGAGACATAAAGTAAGCCTAAAAGAGATATACTAGAGTAATAAGTACTAGAAATATAAAATAATTCTATATAAAATGATTAAATATAAATATGAAAAGAATTATAATTTAATGGCACCAGGAAAAATCATACTTGATTTAAAAAACCTTGGAAAGTAAAATAGAATTCAAAAAGCTTTAATTGTATTTGTATTTGACACTGTTATACTTAGTTTTTTAGCATGATATAATTATGAAAAATATTTAAAGCAATGTTATTACCTGTGGAAGACATCCGAGTTCTGGAGACATTGGCGGCGAATCTGTATAGGTTTGCAGCACTCTCCATTCTTGCTTCCTCAGAAGGAATTCCACTAAGGGGCATAAGGCAGAAAGTGAGACAGAGGTAATTCTCAGAGCAGGAGTGAAGGTTTATTAAAAGGCTTTAAAACAGAAAGGAAAAGAAGGGAAGTACAACCTGGAAGAGGGCCAAGTGGGAGACTTGAGAAGCCAAGTGCACAGCTTGACTTCTTGACTTGGGGTTTTATGCATTGGCATACTTCCGGGATCTTGCCTTACTTCTCCTCACTCCTGAGATCTCATTGGGAAGTTGCTGATCAGTTTCAGGTGTTTTCTATTAGAAGCCTGCCTTTCCTTGACACCAGGTATGACCAATTACTACTTTAGAGAAAAAGTTAACAACCCCTTGACCATCACCTGAGGGTCTCCAAACACATTTCGTGTGTGGAAGAGGGGAGACCTCTCCTGCCCTGCTCATACTTGACTAGCTTTCTACTGCAACAATATTTCTTGAATATTCTTTATGTACTAAGTAATAAGAATTCTGATATTTCGTGAGTGATTGTTACACAAAATTATATAAATAAAAAGAAATTAAGCATGTAATATTAAAAAAAAAAAGTGGAAGGAAGCTTTCTGAGAAACTGCTTTGTGTTCCGTTAATTCATCTCAGAGAGTTACAGCTTTCCCCTCAAGAAGCCTTTCGCTCAGACTGTTCTTGTGGAATTTGCAAAGTGATATTTGGAAGCCCATAGAGGGCTATGGTGAAAAAGGAAATATACTAAGATAAAAACCGAAAAGAAGATTTCTGAGAAACTGCTTTGTGTTCTGATACTTCATCTCACAGAGTTACAGCTTTCTCCTAAAGAAGCCGTTCACTAAGACTGTTCTTGTGAAATTTGGAAAGTAATATTTGGAAGCCCATAGAGGGATATGGTGAAAAAGGAAATAACTTCGCTTAAAAACTGGAAAGAAGCTTTCTGAGAAACTGTTTTGTGTTCTGTTAATTCATCTCACAGAGGTACAGCTTTACCCTCAAGAAGCCTTTCCCTAAGACTGTTCTTGTGGAATTTGAAAAGTGATATTTGGAAGACCATAGAGGGCAATGGTGAAAAAGGAAATACCTTCCGTTAAAAAGTGGAAAGAAGCTTTCTGAGAAACTTCTTTCTGTTAATTCATCTCACAGAGTTACAGCTTTGCCCTCAAGAAGCCTTTCGCTAAGACTGTTCTTGTGGAATTTGCAAAGTGTCATTTGGAAGCCCATAGCGGGCTATGGTGAAAAAGGAAATATCCTAAGATAAAAACTGAAAAGAAACTTTCTGAGAAACTGATTTGGGTTCTGTTAATTCATCGCACAGAGTTACAGCTTTCCCCTCAAGAAGCCTTTCGCTAAGACTGTTCTTGTGGAATTTGCAAAGTGATATTTGGAAGCCCATAGAGGGCTATGGTGAAAAAGGAAATATCTTCTGTTAAAAACTGGAAAGAAGCTGTCTGAGAAACTGCTTTGTGTTCTGTTAAT
This sequence comes from Chlorocebus sabaeus, assembly GCF_047675955.1. NCBI lineage: Eukaryota > Metazoa > Chordata > Mammalia > Primates > Cercopithecidae > Chlorocebus > Chlorocebus sabaeus. The sequence goes on along the minus strand of NW_027328358.1, from coordinate 36,919 downwards.
TCATCTCCAGAGCTACAGCTTTCCCCTCAAGAAGCCTTTCGCTAAGACTGTTCTTGTGGAATATGCAAAGTGATATTTGGAAGCCCATAGCGGGCTATGGTGAAAAAGGAAATATCCTAAGATAAAAACTGAAAAGAAGCTTTTTGAGAAACTGATTTGTGTTCTGTAAATTCATCTCACAGAGTTACATATTTCCCCTCAAGAAGCCTTTCGCTAAGTGTGTTCTTGTGGAATTTGCAAAGGGATATTTGGAAGACCTTAGAAGGCGATGGTGAAAAAGGAAATATCTTAAGATAAAAACTGAAAAGAAGCTTTCTGAGAAACTGCTTTGTGTTCTGTTAACTCATCTCAGAGAGGTACAGCTTTCCCCTCAAGAAGTCTTTCTCTAGGACTGATCTTGTGAAAATTGCCAAGTGACGTTTGGAAGCTCATAGGGGCTATGGTGAAAAATGAAATATACTAAGATAAAAACCGAAAAGAAACCCTCTGAGAAACTGCTTAGGGTTCTGTTAGTTCATCTCACGGAGTTACAGCTTTCCCCTCAGGAAGCCGTTCACTAAGACTGTTCTTGTGAAATTTGGAAAGTAATATCTGGAAGCCCTTAGAGGGCTATGGTGAAAAAGAAAATATCTTCCATTAAAAACTGTAAAGAATCTTTCAGAGAAACTGCCTTGTGTTCTGTTAATTCATGTCACAGAGTTACAGCTTTCCACTCAAGAAGCCTTTCCCTAAGACTGTTCTTGTGGAATTTGCAAAGAGATATTTGGAAGCCCATAGAGAGCTATGGTGAAAAGGGAAATATCTTCCTTAAAAAGCTGGAAAGAAGCTTTCTGAGAGACAGCTTTGTGTTCCATTAATTAATCTCACAGAGTTACAGCTTTCACCTCAAGAAGCCTTTCGCTAAGACTGTTCTGGTGGAATTTGCAAAGTGATATTTGGAAGCCCATAAAGGGCCATGGTGAAAAAGGAAATATCTTCCGTTAAGAACTGGAAAGAAGCTTTCTGAGAGACTGCTTTGTATTCTCTTTATTCATCTCACACAATTACAGCTTTCCCCTCAAGAAGCCTTTCACTAAGACTGTTCTTGTGGAATTTGCAGAGTGATATTTGGAAGCCCATAGAGGGCTATGGTGAAAAAGGAAATATCTTCCCTTAAAAACTGGAAAGAAGCTTTCTGAGAAACTGCTTTGTGTTCTGTTAATTCATCTCACAGAGTTACATCTTTCCCCTCAATAAGCCTTTCTCTAAGACTGTTCTTCTGGAATTTGCAAAGTGATATTTGGAAAACCGTAGAGGGCTATGGTGAAAATGGAAATATCCTAAGATAAAAACCGAAAAGAAGCTTTCTGAAAAACTGCTTTGTGTTCTGTTAATTCATCTCACAGTGTTACAAATTTCTCCTCAAGAAACCTTTAGCTAAGTCTGATCTTGTGGAATTTGAAAAGTGATATTTGGAAGCCCATAGGGGGCTACGGTGAAAAAGGAAGTATTTTCCGTTAAAATCTGGAAAGAAGATTTCTGAGAAACTACTTTGTGTTCTGTTAATTCATCTCAGAGACTTACAGCATTCCCCTCATGAAGCCTTTTCCTAAGACTGTTCTTGTGGAATTTGCAAAGTGATATTTGGAAGCCCACAGAGGGCTATGGTGAAAAAGGAGATATCCTAAGATAAAAACTGAAAAGAAGCTTTCTGAGAAACTGCTTTGTGTTCTGTTAATTCATCTCACAGAGTTACAGCTTTCCCCTCAAGAAGACTTTCGCGATGGCGTTTCTTGTGGAATTTGCAAAGTCACATTTGGAAGCCCATGGAGGGCTATGGTGAAAAAGGAAATATCTTCAGTTAAAAACTGGAAAGAACCTTTCTGAGAAACTGCTTTGTGTTCTGTTAATTCATCTCACAGAGTTACAGCTTTCCCCTCAAGAAGCCTTTCGCTAAGAGTGTTCTTGTGGAATTTGCAAAGTGATATTTGGAAGACCTTAGAAGGCTATGGTGAAAAAGGAAATATCCTAAGATAAAAACTGAAAAGAAGCTTTCTGAGAAACTTCTTTGTGTTCTGTCAATTCATCTCAGAGAGGTACAGCTTTCCACTCAAGCAGTCTTTCTCTAAGACTGTTCTTGTGGAAATTGCAAAGTGATGTTTGAAAGCTCATAGGGGCTATGGTGAAAAATGAAATATACTAAGATAAAAACCGAAAAGAAACTTTCTGAGAAACTGTTTAGTGTTCTGTTAGTTCATCTCACAGAGTTACAGTTTTCCCCTCAGGAAGCCGTACACTAAGACTGTTCTTGTGAAATTTGGAAAGTAATATTTGGAAGCCCATAGAGGGCTATGGAGAAAAAGAAAATATCTTCCATTAAAAACTGTAAAGCATCTTTCTGAGAAACTGCTTCGTGTTCTGTTAATTCACCTCACAGAGTTACAGCTTTCCCCTCAGGAAGCCTTTTGCTAAAGCTGCTCTTGTGGAATTTGGAAAGTGATATTTGGAAGCCCATAGAGGGCTATGGTGAAAAAGGAATTATCCTAAGATAAAAACTGAAAAGAAGCCTTATAAGAAACTGCATTGTGTTCTGTTAATTCATCTCAGAGAGATACAGCTTTCTCCTCAAGAAGCTTTTCGCAAAGACTGTTCTTCTGGAACTTGCAAAGTGATATTTCGAAGCCCATAGAGGGCTACGGTGAAAAAGGAAATAACTTCCGTTAAAAACAGGAAAGAAGCTTTCTGAGAAACTGCTTTTGTTCTGTTAATTCATCTCACAGGGTTACAGCTTTCCCCTGAAGAAGCCTATCGCTAAGACTGTTCTTGTGGAATTTGCAAAGTGATATTTGGAAGCCCATAGAGGGCTATGGTGAAAAAATAAATATCTTTCGTTAAAAAGTGGAAAGAAGCTTTCTGAGAAACTGCTTTGTGTTCTGTTAATTCATCTCACAGTGTTACAAATTTCTCCTCAAGAAACCTTTAGCTAAGGCTGATCTTGTGGAATTTGAAAAGTGATATTTGGAAGCCCATAGGGGGCTATGGTGAAAAAGGAAGTATCTTCCGTTAAAATCTGGAAAGAAGACTTCTGAGAAACTACTTTGTGTTCTGTTAATTCATCTCAGAGACTTACAGCTTTCCCCTTATGAAGCCTTTCCCTAAGACTGTTCTTGTGGAATTTGCAAAGTGATATTTGGAAGCCCACAGTGGACTATGGTGAAAAAGGAGATATCCTAGGATAAAAACTAAAAAGAAGCTTTCTGAGAAACTGCTTTGTGTTCTGTCAATTTATCTCACAGGGTTACAGCTTTCCCCGCAAGAAGACTTTCGCGATGGCGGATCTTGTACAATTTGAAAAGTGACATTTGGAAGCCCATGGAGGGCTATGTTGAAAGAGGAAATATCTTCAGTTAAAAACTGGAAAGAAGCTTTCTGAGAAAGTGCTTTGTATTCTGTTAATTCATCTCACAGGGTTACATCTTTCCCCTCAAGAAGCCTTTCGCTAAGTGTGTTCTTGTGGAATTTGCAAAGGGATATTTGGAAGACCTTAGAAGGCGATGGTGAAAAAGGAAATATCCTAAGATAAAAACTGAAAAGAAGCTTTCTGAGAAACTGCTTTGTGTTCTGTTAATTCATCTCACAGAGTTACAGCTTTCCCCTCAAGAAGCCTTTCGCTAAGGGTGTTCTTGTGGAATTTGCAAAGTGATATTTGGAAGACCTTAGAAGGCTATGGTGAAAAAGGAAATATCCTAAGATAAAAACTGAAAAGAATCTTTCTGAGAAACTGCTTTGTGTTCTGCTAATTCATCTCAGAGAGGTACAGCTTTCCCTTCAAGCAGTCTTTCTCTAAGATTGTTCATGTGGAAATTGCAAAGAGATGTTTGAAAGCTCATAGGGGCTATGGTGAAAAATGAAATATACTAAGATAAAAACGAAAAGAAACTTTCTGAGAAACTGTTTAGTGTTCTGTTAGTTCATCTCACAGAGTTACAGCTTTCCCCTCAGGAATCCGTACCCTAAGACTGTTCTTGTGAAATTTGGAAAGCAATATTTGGAAGCCCATAGAGGGCTATGGAGAAAAAGAAAATATCTTCCATTAAAAACTGTAAATCATCTTTCTGAGAAACTGCTTCGTGTTCTGTTAATTCATCTCACAGAGTTACAGCTTTCCCCTCAGGAAGCCTTTTGCTAAAGCTGCTCTTGTGGAATTTTCAAAGTGATATTTGGAAACCCATAAAGGGCTATGGTGAAAAAGGAATTATCCTAAGATAAAAACTGAAAAGAAGCCTTCTAAGAGACTGCATTGTGTTCTGTTAATTCATCTCACAGAGATACAGCTTTCTCCTCAAGAAGCTTTTCGCAAAGACTGTTCTTCTAGAACTTGCAAAGTGATATTTGGAAGACCATAGAGGGCTACGGTGAAAAAGTAAATAACTTCCGTTAAAAACAGGAAAGAAGCTTTCTGAGAACCTGCTTTTGTTCTGTTAATTCAACTCACAGAGTTACAGCTTTCCCCTGAAGAAGCCTATCGCTAAGACTGTTCTTGTGGAATTTGCAAAGTGATATTTGGAAGCCCATAGAGGGCTATGGTGAAAAAATAAATATCTTTCGTTAAAAAGTGGAAAGAATCTTTCTGAGAAACTGCCTTGTGTTCTGTTAATTCATGTCACACTATTACAGCTTTCCCCTCAAGAAGCCTTTCGCTAAGACTGCTCTTTTGGAATTTGCAGAGTGATATTTGGAAGCCCATAGAGGGCAATGGTGAAAAAGGAAATGTCTTCCGTTAAAAACTGGCAAGAAGCTTTCTGAGAAAGTGCTTTGTGTTCTGTTAATTCATCTCACAGTGTTACAAATTTCTCCTCAAGAAACCTTTAGCTAAGGCTGATCTTGTGGAATTTGAAAAGTGATATTTGGAAGCCCATAGGTGGCTATGGTGAAAAAGGAAGTATCTTCCGTTAAAATCTGGAAAGAAGATTTCTGAGAGACTGCTTTGTGTTCTGTTAATTCATCTCACATATTTACAGCTTTCCCCTCAAGGAACCGTTCACTGAGACTGTTCTTGTGGAATCTGCAAACTGATATTTGGAAGCCCAAAGAGGGCTATGGTTAAAAACGAAATATCCTAGGATAAAAACTGAAAAGAATCTTTCTCAGGAACTGCTTTCTGTTCTGTTAATTCAACTCAGTGTTTTACAGCTTTCCGTTCAAGAAGCCTTTCGCAAAGACTGTTCTTTTAGAATTGGCAAAGTGATATATGGAAGGCCGTAGAGAGCTACGGTGCATATGGAAATATCCTAAGATAAGAACCGAAAAGAAGCTTTCTGAGAAACTGCTTTGTGTTCTGTTAATTCATGTCAGAGAGTTACAGCTTTCTCCTCAAGAATCCCTTCGCTAAGACTGTTCTTGTGAAATTTGCACACTGATATATGGAAGCCCATAGAAGGCTATGGTAATAAAGGAAATAACTTCCGTTAAAAACTGGAAAGGGGCTTTCTGAGAAACTACTTTGTGTTCTGTTAATTTATCTCACAGTGTTACAGCTTTCCCTTCAAGAAGCCTTCCCCTAAGACTGTTCTTGAGGAATTTGCAAAGTGATATTTGGAAGCTCTTAGAGAGCTATGGTGAAAAAGAAAATATCGTAACATAAAAACCGAAAAGATGCTTTCTGAAAAACTGCACTGTGTTCTCTTAATTCATCTCACAGAGTTATAGCTTTCCCCTGAAGAAGCCGTTCACTAAGACTGTTCTTGTGGAATTTGCAAAGTGATATTTCGAAGCCCATAGAGGGATATGGTGAAAAAGGAAATATCTTCCGTTAAAAACTGGAAAGAAGCTTTCTGAGTAACTACTTTGTTGTCTGTTAATTCAACTCAGAGCGTTACAGTTTTCCCCTAAAAAGCCTGTCTCAAGAAGCCCTTCGCTAAGGCTGTTCTTGTGAAATTTGCAAAGTGATATTTATAAGCCCATAGAGGGACATGGTGAAAAAGGAAATATCTTCTGGTATAAACTGGAAAGAAGCTTCCTGAGAAACTGCTATGTGTTCTATTAATTCATCTCACAGAGATACAGCTTTCCCCTCAAGAAGCCTTTCCCTAAGACAGATCTTGTGGAATTTGCAAAGTGATATTTGGAAGCCCATAGAGGGCTATGCTGAAAAAGGAAATATCTTCTGTAAAAACTGGAAAGAAGATTTCTGAGAAACTGCTGTGGGTTCTGTTAATTCATCTCACAGAGTTACAGCTTTACCTTCCAGAAGCATTTCGCTAAGACTGTTCTTGTGGAATTTGCAAAGTGATATTCGGAAGCCCATAGAGGTCTATGGTGGAAAATGAAATATCTTCCGTTAAAAACTGGAAAGAAGCTTTCTGAGAAACTGCTTTGTGTTCCGTTAGTTCATCTAACAGAGTTACAGCTTTCCTCTCAAGAAGCCGTTCAGTAAGACTGTTCTTATGATATTTGCAAAGTGATATTTGGAAGCCCATAGAGGGCTATGGTGAAAAAAGAAATATCGTCCGTTAAAAAGTGGAAAGAAGCTTTCTGAAAAACAGTTTTGTGTCTGTTAATTCATATTACAGGTTTAAGCTTTCTCCTCCAAAAGCCTTTCGCTAAGACTGCTCTTGTGGAACTTGAAATGTGATATTTGGAAACCCACAGAGGCCTATGGTGAAAAAGGAAATATCTTCCGTTAAAAACTTGGAAGAAGATTTCTGAGAAACTTCTTTTTTTTTGTTAATTGATCTCAGATAGTTACAGCTTTCCCCTCAGGAAGTCTTTCCCTAAGACTGTTCCTGTGGAATTTGCAAAGTGATATTTGGAAGCCCATAGGGGGCTCTGGCGAAAAAGAAAATATCCTAAGATTAAAACCGAAAGGAAGCTTTATGAGAAACTGCGCTGTGTTCTCTTAATTCATCTCACAGAGTTATAGCTTTCCCCTCAAGAAGCCGTTCACTAAGACTGTTCCTGTGGAATTTGCAAAGTGATATTTGGAAGCCCATAGAGGGATATGGTGAAAAGAAAATATCTTCCGTTAAAAACTGGAAAGACACTTTCTGATTAACTGCTTTGTGGTCTGTTAGTTCATCTAACAACGCTACAGATTTCCGCTCAAGAAGCCTTTCGTAAGACTGTTCTTGTGGAAGTTGCAAAGTGATATTTGGAATCCCATAGAGGGATATGGTGAAAAAGGAAATATCTTCCGTTAAAAACCGGAAAGCAGCTTTCTGAGTAACTGCTTTGTGGTCAGTTAATTCATCTCACAGAGCTACAGTTTTCCGCTCAAGAAGCCTTTCGCTAAGACTGTTCTTGATGAACTTGCAAAGTGACATTTGTAAGCCCATACAGGGCTATGCTGACAAAGGAAATATCCTAAGATAAAAACTGAAAAGAAACTTTCTGAGAAACTGCTTTGTGTTCTGTTAATTCATCTCACAGAGTTACAGCTTTCCCCTGAAGAAGCCTTTCGCTAAAACTGTTCTTGTGGAATTTGCAAACTGATATTTGGAAGCCCTTAGAGGGCTATGGTGAAAAAGGAAATATCCGAAGATAAAAACTGAAAAGAAGCTTTCGGAGAAACTGCTTTGTGTTCTGTTAATTCATCTCACAGAGTTACAGCTTTTCCCTCAAGAAGCCTTTCGCTAAGACTGTTCTTGTGGAATTTGCAAAGAGATATTTGGAAGCCCATACAGGGCTATGGTGAAAAAGGAAATATCTTCCGTTAAAAACTGAAAAGAAACTTTCTGAGAAACTGCTTTGTGTTCTGTTAATTCATCTCACAGAGTTACAGCTTTCCCCTAAACAAGCCGTTCACTGAGACTGTTCTTGTGGAATTTGCAAAGTGATATTGGAATCCCATAGAGGATTATCGCGAAAAAGGTAATTTCCTAAGATAAAAACCGAAAACAAGCTTTCTGAGAAACTGCATTGTATTCTCTTAATTCATGTCACAGAGTTATAGCTTTCGCCCCAAGAAGCCGTTCACTAGGACTGTTCCTGTGGAATTTGCAAGGTGATATTTGGAAGCTGTTAGAAGTCTATGCAGAAAAAGGAAATATCTTCCGTTAAAAACTGGATAGAAGCTTTCTGAGAAACTGCTTTGTGTTTTGTTAATTCATCTCACAGAGTTACAGCTTTCCCCTGAAGAAGCCTTTCGCTAACTTTGTTCTTGTGGAATTTGCTAAGTGATATTTGGAAGCCCATATATGGCTATGGTGAAAAAGAAATTGTCCTAAGATAAAAACTGAAAAGAAGCTTTCTGAGAAACTGCTTTGTCTCTTAATTCATCTCACACAGTTACAGCTTTCCCGTCAAGAAGCCGTTCACTGAGACTGTTCTTGTGGAATTTGCAAAGTGATATTGGAAGCCGATAGAGGGTTATGGCGAAAAGGGAAATATCCTAAGATAAAAACCGAAAAGAAGTTTTCTGAGAAATTGCTTTGTGTTCTGTTAAATTATCTTACAGAGTTACAGTTTTCCCTCATGAAGCCTTTCACTAAGACTGTTCTTGTGGGATTGGCAAAGTGATATTTGGAAGCCCACAGAGGGCTATGGTGAATAAGGAAATCTCTGCCGTTAAAAACCGGAAAGAAGCTTTCTGAGAAACTGCTTTGTGTTCTGTTAATTCATCTAACAGAGTTACAGCTTTCCCCTGAAAAAGCCTTTCGCTAAGACTGTTCTGGTGGAATATTCAAAGTGATATTTGGAAGCCCTTACGGGGCTATGGTGAAAAACTAAATATCTTCGGTTACAAACTGGAAAGAAGCTTTCTGAGAAACTGCTTTGTGTTCTGTTAAATCATCTTACAGAGTTACAGTTTCCCGTCATGAAGCCTTTCGCTAAGACTTTTCTTGTGGGATTTGCAAAGTGATATTTGGAAGTCCATAGAGGTCTATGGTGAAAAAGGAAATATCTTCCATTAAAAAATGGAAAGAAACGTTCTGAGAGACTGCTTTGTTTTCCCTTAATTGATCAGACAGTGTTACAGCTTTCCCCTCAAGAAGCCTTTCGCAAAGACTGTGCTTGTAGAATTAGCAAAGTGATATTGTGAAGCAAGTAGAGGGCTATGTTGAAAAAGGAACTGTCTTCCGTTAAAAACTGGAAAGAAGCTTTCTGAGAAACTGCTTTGTGTTCTGTTAATTCAACTCACAGAGTTATAGCTTTCACAGCAAGAATCTTTCGGTAAGACTGTTCTGGTGGAATTTGCAAAGTGATATTTGGAAACCCGTAGTGGGTTATGGCGAAAAAGGTAATATCCTAAGATAGAAACTGAAAAGAAGCTTTCTGAGAAACTGCCTTGTGTTCTGTTAATTGATCTCACGGAGTTAGAGGTTTCCCCTCAAGAAGCCTTTCGCTAAGTCTGTTCTTGTGGAATTTTCAAAGTGATATTTGGAAGCCTATAGAGGGCTATGGTAAAGAAGGAAATATCTTCAATTAAAAACTGGAAAGAAGCTTTCTGAGAAACTCCTTTGTGTTCTCTTAATTCATCTCTCAGAGTTACAGCTTTCCCCTGGAGAAGCCTTTCGCTAAGACTGTTCTTGTGGAATTTGCAAAGTGATATTTGGGAGCCCTTAGTGGGCTATGGTGAAAAACGAAACAACTTCAGTTAAAAAGTGGAAAGAAGCTTTCTGAGAAACTGCTTTGTGTTCTGTTAATTCATCTCACAGATTTACAGCGTTCTCCTCAAGAAGCCTTTCGCTAAGGCTGTTCTTGTGCAATTTGCTAAGTGATATTGGAAGCCCGTAGAGGGCAATGGTGAAAAAGGAAATATGCTAAGATAGAAACTGAAAAGAAGCTTTCTGAGAAACTGCCTTGTGTTCTGTTAATTGATCTCACGGAGTTAGAGCTTTCCCCTCAAGAAGCCTTTCGCTAAGGTTGTTCTTGTGGAATTTGCAAAGTGATATTTGGAAGCTTATAGAGGGCTATGGTAAAGAAGGAAATATCTTCAGTTAAAAACTGGAAAGAAGCTTTCTGAGAAACTCCTTTGCATTCTGTTAATTCATCTCACAGAGTTACAGCATTCCCCTGGATAATCCTTTCGCTAAGACTGCTCTTGTGAAATTTGCAAAGAGATATTTAGAAGCCATTAGAGGGCTATGAAAAAAGGAAATATCCTAAGATAGAAAATGAAAAGAAGCTTTATGAGAAACTGCTTTGTGTTCTGTTAATTCATCTCACAGAGTTACAGCTTTCCCCTCAAGAAGCCTACCGCTAAGGCTGTTCTTGTGGAATTTGCAAAGTGATATTTGGAAGCCTACAGAGGGCTATGGTGAGAAAGGAAATAACTTCAGTTTAAAACTGGAAAGAAGCTTTCTGAGAAACTGCTTTGTGTTCTGTTAATTCATCTCACTGAGTCACAGCTGTACCCTCAAGAAGCCTTTCGCTAATACTGTTGTTTTAGAATTTGCAAAGTGATATTTGAAAGCCCTTAGAGGGCTATGGTGAAAACTGAAATATCTTCTGTAAAAAACTGGAAAGAAGCTTTCGGAGAAGCTGCTTTGTGTTCTGTTAATTCATCTCACAGAGTTACAGCTTTCCCCTGAAGAAGCCTTTCACTAATTCTGTTCTTGTGCAATTTGCAAAGTGATATTTGGAAGCCCATATAGGGCTATGGTGAAAAAGGAAATGTCCTAAGATAAAAACTGAAAAGAAGCTTTCTGAGAAACTGCATTCTGTTCTCTTAATTCACCTCACAGGGTTATAGCTTTCGCCTCAAGAAGTCATTCACTAAGACTGTTCCTTTGGAATTTGCAAGGTGATATTTCGAAGCCCTTAGAGGGCTATTTTGAAAAAGGAAATATCTTCCGTTAAAAACTGGAAAAAATCTTTCTGAGAAACTGCTTGATGCTCTGATAATTCATCTCAGAGAGTTTCAGCTTTCCCCTCAAGAAGCCGTTCACTAAGACTGTTCCTGTGGAATTTTCAAAGTGATATATGGAAGCCCATAGAGGGCTATGGTGAAAAAGGAAATATCCCAGGATAAAAACGGAAAAGAAGATTTCTGAGAAACTGCGTTGTGTTCTGTTAATTCAACTCACAGTGTTAAAGCTTTCTCCTCAAGAAGCGTTTCGCTAAGACTGTTCTTGTGGAATTTGCAAAGTGTTATTTAGAAGCCCATAGAGGTCTATGGTGAAACTGGAAATATCCTAAGATAAAAACCGAAAAGAAGCTTTCTGAGTAACTGCTTTGTGATCTGTCAATTCCTCTCCAGAGTTACAGTTTTCCCCTCAAGAAACCTTTCATGAAGACTGTTCGTGTGAAATTTGCAAAGTGATATTTGGAAGCCCATAGAGGGCTATGGAGAAAAATGAAACATCTTCAGATAAAAACTGGAAAGAAGCTTTCTGAGAAACTGCTTTGTGTTCTGTTAATTCATCTGACAGAGTTACATCATTCTCCTCAAGAAGCCTTTCACTAAGGTTGTTCTTGTGGAATTTGGTAAGTGATATTTGGAAGCCCGTAGAGGACTATGGTCAAAAAGGAAATATTTTCAGTTAACTACTTGAAAGAAGCTTTCTGAGAAACTGCTTTGTGTTCTATTAATTCATCTCACAGAGGTACAGCTTTCTCCTCAAGAAGCCTTTCGCTAAGACAGTTCTTGTGGAATATGCAAAGTGATATATGGAAGCCGATAGAGGGCTATGGTAAAAAAGGAAATATCTTCTGTTATAAACTGGAAAGAAGCTTTCTGAGAAACTGCTTTGTGTTCTGTTAATTCATCTCACAGAGTTACAGCTTTCCCCTCAAGAAGCCGTTCACTGAGACCGTTCTTCAAAAATTTGCAAAGTGATATTTGGAAGCCCTTAGAAGGCTATGTGAAAAAGAAATATCCTAAGATAAAAACTGAAAAGAAGATTTCTGAGAAACTGCCTGTGTTTTGTTAATTCATCTCAAAGATTTACAGCTTTCCCCTCAAGAAGAATTTCGCTAAGACTGTTGTTTTGGAATTTGCAAAGTGATATTTGGAAGCCCTTAGAGGGCTATGGTGAAAACTGAAATATCTTCAGTAAAAAACTGGAAAGAAGCTTTCTGAGAAACTGCTTTGTGTTCTTTTAATTCATCTCACAGAGTTACAGCTTTCCCCTGAAAAAGCCTTTCGCTAACTCTGTTCTTGTGGAATTTGCAAAGTGATATTTGGAAGCCCAATGAGGGCTATGGTGAAACAGGAAATGTCCTAAGATAAAAACTGAAAAGAAGCTTTCTAAGAAACTGCTTTGTGTTCTGTTAATTCATCTCACACAGTTACAGCTTTCCCATCAAGAAGCCATTCACTGAGACTGTTCTTGTGGAATTTGCAAAGTGATATTGCAAACTGATAGAGGGTTATGGCAAAAAGGGAAATATCCTAAGATAAAAACCGAAAAGAGGCTTTCTCAGAAACTGCATTGTTTTCTCCTAATTCATCTCACAGAGTTATAGCTTTCCCATCAAGAAGTCATTCACTAAGACGGTTCTTGTGGAATTTGCAAGGTGATATTTCGAAGCCCTTAGAGGGCTATTTTGAAAAAGGAAATATCTTCCGTTAAAAACTGGAAAAAATCTTTCTGAGAAACTGCTTGATGCTCTGTTAATTCATCTCACAGAGCTACAGCTTTCCCCTCAACAAGCCGTTCACAAAGACTGTTCCTGTGGAATTTTCAAAGTGATATATTGAAGCCCATAGAGGGCTATGGTGAAAAAGGAAATATCCTAGGATAAAAACTGAAAAGAAGCTTTCTGAGAAACAGCTTTGTGTTCTGTTAATTCAACTCACAGAGTTAAAACTTTCCCCTCAAGAAGCCTTTCGCTAAGACGGTTCTTGTGGAATTTTCAAAGTGTTATTTAGAAGCCCATAGAGGGCTATGGTGAAAATGGAAATATCCTAAGATAAAAACCGAAAAGAAGCTTTCTGAAAAACTGCTTTGTGATCTGTTAATTCATCTTACAGACTTACAGGTTTCCCCTCAAGAAACCTTTCACGAAGACTGTTCTTGTTGAATTTGCAAAGTGATATTTGGAAGCCCATAGAGGGCTATGGTGAAAAAGGAAACATCTTCAGATACAAACCGGAAAGAAACTTTCTGAGAAACTGCTTTGTGTTCTCTTAATTCATCTCACAGAATTACAGCGTTCTGCTCAAGAAGCCTTTCACTAAGGTTGTTTTGTGGAATTTGGTAAGTGATATTTGGAAGCCCGTAGATGGCTATGGTCAAAAAGGAAATATCTTCAGTTAACTACTTGAAAGAAGCTTTCTGAGAAACTGCTTTGTGCTCTATTAATTCATCTCACAGAGGTACAGCTTTCTCCCCAAGAAGCCTTTCACTAAGACTGTTCTTTTGGAATTTGCAAAGTGATATTTGGAAGCCCTTAGAGGGCTGTGGTGAAAAAGGAAATATCCTAAGATAAAAACTGAAAAGAAGCTTTCTGAGAAACTGGTTTGCTTTGTAAATTCATCTCACAGAGTTACAGCTTTCCCCTCAAGAAGCCTTTCGCTAAGACAGTTCTTGTGAAATATGCAAAGTGATATTTGGAAGCCGATAGAGGGTTATGGTAAAAAATTAAATATCTTCTGTTAAAAACTGGAAAGAAGCTTTCTGAGAAACTGCTTTGTGTTCTGTTAATTCATCTCACAAGGCTACAGCTTTCCCCTCAAGAAGCCGTTCACTGAGACCCTTCTTCTGGAATTTGCAAAGTGATATTGGAAACCCACAGAGGTTTATGGCGAAAAAGGAAATGTCCTAAGATAAAAACCGAAAAGAAGCTTTCTGAGATACTGCATTGTGTTCTCATAATTCATCTCAAAGAACTATAGCTTTCCCCTCCAGAAGCCGTTCACTAAGACTGTTTTTGTGGAATTGACAAGGTGATATTTGGAAGCCAATAGAGGGTTATGGTGAAAAAGGAAATATATTCCGTTAAAAACATGAAAGAATCGTTCTGAGAAACTGCTTTGTGTTCTGTTAATTCATCTCACAGGGATACATCTATCTCCTCAAGAAGCCTTTCCCAAGGACTCTTCTTGTGGAACTGGCAAAGTGATATTTGGAAGCGCATAGAGGGCGATGGTGAAAAAGGAAATATCCTAAGATACAAACGGAAAAGAAGCTTTCTGAGAATCTGCTTTGTGTTCTTTTAATTGATTTCACAGAGTTACAGCTTTCCCCTGAAGATGCCTTTCGCTGAGACTGTTCTTGTGGAATTTGCAAAGTGATATTTGTAAGCCCATCGAGGGCTATGGTTAAAAACGAAATATCCTAAGATAAAAAATGGAAAGAAGCTTTCTGAGAAACTGCTTTCTGTTTTGTTAATTCATCTCAGAGAGTTACAGCCTTCCGCTGAAGAAGCCTTTCACAAAGACTGTTCTTTTGTAATTGGCAAAGTGATATTTGGAAGCCCATAGAGAACTATGGTGCAAATGGAAATATGCTAAGATAAAAACTGAAAAGAAGCTTTCTGAGAAACTGCTTTGTGTTCTGTTAATCTCACAGAGTTACAGCTTTCCCCTCAAGAAGCCGTTCTCTAGAACTGTTCTTGAGATATTTTAAAAGTGGTATTTGGAAGCCCACAGAGGGCTATGGTGAAAAAGGAAATATCTTCTGTTAAAAACTGGAAAGAAGCTTTCTGACAAACTGCCTTGTGTTCTGTTAATTCATCTCACAGAGTTACAGCTTTCCCCTCAAGAAGCCTTTCGCTAAGGATGTTCTTGTGGAATTTGCAAAGTGATATTTGGAATCCCATAGAGGACTAAGGTGAAAAAGGAAATATCTTACGTGAAAAACTGGTAAGAAGCTTTCTGAGAAACTGCATTGTATTCTATTAATTCATCTCACAGAGATATAGCTTTCCCATCAAGAAGCCATTCACTAAGACTGTTCCTGTGGAATTTCCAAGGAGATATTTGGAAGCCCATAGAGGGCTATGGAGAAAAAGGAAATATCTTCCGCTAAATACTGGAAAGAAGATTTCTTAGATACTGTTTTTTGTTCTGTTAATTCATCTCACAGAGTTACAGCCTTCTCCTCAAGAAGCCTTTCACTAAGACTCTTCTTTTGGAATTTACAAAGTGATATTTGGAAGCCCTTAGAGGGCTAAGGTGAAAAAAGGAAATATTTTCCGTAAAAAATGAATAGAAGATTTCTGAGAAACTGCTTTGTGTTCTGTTAATTCATCTGACAGAGTTACAGCTTTCCCTTCAAGAAGCTTTTCGCTAAGGCTGTTCTTGTGGAATTTGCAAAGTGATATTTGGAAGCACATAGAGGGCTATGGTGAAAAAGGAATTATCTTCCGTTAAAAACTGGAAAGAAGCTTTGTGGGAAACTGCTTTGTGTTCTGTTAATTCATCTCACAGAGATACAGCTTTCCCCTCAAGAAGCCTTTCGCTAAGACTGTTGTTGTGTAATTTGAAAAATGATATTGGGAATCCCATTAATGGCAGTAGTGAAAAAGAAAGTATCCTATAATAAGAAGCTTTCTGAGAAACTGCTTTGTATTCTGTTTATTCATCTGACAGAGTTACATCTTTAACCTCAAGAAGTCTTTCCCTAAGATTGTTCTTGTGGAATTAGCAAAGTGATATTTGGAAGCCCCTCGTGGGCTATGGTGAAAAAGAAATTATCTTCCGTTCAAAACTGGAAAGAAGCTTTCTGAGAAACTGCCTTGTTTTCTGTTATTTCGTCTCACAGAGTTACAGCTTTCCCCTCAAGAAGCCTCTCGCTAAGACTGTTCTTGTGGAAATTGCAAAGTGATATTTGGAAGCCCATAAAGGGCTATGGTGAAAAAGGAAATACCTTCCGTTAATAACTGGAAAGAAGCTTTCGAGAAACTTCTTTGTGCTCTGTTAATTCATCTCCCAGTGTTACAGTTTACCCCTCCAGAAGCCTTTCACTAAGAATGTTCTTGTGGAAATTGCAAAGTGATATTGGAAGCTGATAGGGCGTTATGGCGAAAAAGGAAATATCCTAAGATAAAACCGGAATAGAAGCTTTCTGAGAAACTGCATTGAGTTCTCTTAATTCATCTCACAGTGTTGTAGCTTTCCCTTCCAGAAGCCGTTCACTAAGACTGTTCCTGTGGAATTTGCAAGGTGATATTTGGAAGCCCTTAGAGGGCTTTTTGAAAAAGGAAATATCTTCTGTTAAAAACTGGAAAGAATCTTTCTGAAAAATTGCTTTGTGTTCTGCTAATTCATCTCACAGAGTTACAGCTTTCCCCTCAAGAAGTCTTTCGCTAAGACTGTTCTTGTGGAATTTGCAAAGTGATATTTGGAAGCCCAAAGAGGGCTATGGTGAAAAAGGAAATATCTTCCATTAAAAACTGGAAAGAATCTTTCTGAGAAACTGCTTTGTGTTCTGTTAATTCATCTCACAGAAGTACAGCATTCACCTCAATAAGCCGCTCACTAAGAATGTTCTTGTGGAATTTGCAAAGTGATATTTGGAAGCCCATAGGGGGCTATGGTGAGAAAGGAAGTATCCTAAGATAAAAACTGAAAAAACCTTTATGAAAAACTTCTTTTTGTTCTGTTAATTCAACTCACAGGGTTTCAGCTTTCCCTTCAAGAAGCCTTTCGCAAAGGTTGTTCTTGTGGAATTTGCAAAGTGATATTTGGAAGCCCTTAGAGGGCTATACTGAAAGAGGAACTATCTTCAGTTAAAAACTGAAAAGAAGCTTTCTGAGAAACTGCTTTGTGTTCTGTTAATTCATCTCACAGAGTTGCACCTTTCCCCTCCAGAAGCCTTTCCTTAAGAATGTTCTTGTGGAATTTGCAAAGTGATATTTAAAAGCCCTTAGAGGGCTATGGTGAAAAAGGAAATATGATAAGATAAAAACTGAAAAGAAGCTTTCTGAGAAACTGCTTTGTGTTCTGTTAATTCATGTGACAGAGTTACAGCTTTCCCCTAAAGAAGCCTTTCCCTAACACTGTTCTTGTGGAATTTGCAAGGTGATATTTTGAAGCCCATACAGGGCTATGGTGAAAATGGAAATATCTTCCGTTAAAAACTGGAAAGAAGCTTTCTGAGAAACTGCATGGTGTTCTGTGAATCATTCACAGAGTTACAGCTTTCCCCTCAAAAAGCCTTTCGCTAAGACTGTTCTTGTGGAAATTGCAAAGTAATATTTGGAAGCCCATAGAGGTCCATGGTGAAAAAGGAAATATCTTCCGTTAAAAACTGGAAAGAAGCTTTCGAGAAACTGCTTTGTGTTCTGTTAATTCATCTCACACAATTACAGTTTTCCTCTCCAGAAACCTTTCGCTAACAATGTTCTTGTGGAAAATGCAAAGTGATATTTGGAAGCCCATAGAGGGCTATGGTGAAAAAGGAAATATCCAGGATGAAAACTGAAGAAAAGCTTTGTGAGAAACTGCTTTCTGTTCTGTTAATTCATCTCACAGTGTTACAGCTTTTCCCTCTAGAAGCCTTTCGCTAAGACTGTTCTTGTGAAATTTGCAAAGTGATATATGGAAGACCATAGAGGGCTCTGGAGAAAAAGGAAATATCTTCCGTTAAAAATTGGAAAGCAGCTTTCTGAGAGACTGCTTTGGGTTCTTTTAATTCATCTCACAGAGTTACAGCTTGCCCCCCAAGAAGCCTTTCGCTAAGACTGTTCTTGTGACATTTGAGAAGTGGTATTTGGGAGCCCTTAGAGGGCTATGGTGAAAAAGGAAATATCCTAGGATAAAACCTGAAAAGAACCTTTCTGAGACACTGCTTTGTGTTCTGTTAATTCAACTGAGAGAGTTACATCTTTCCCCTAAAGAAGCCTTTCTCAAGAAATATTTCGCTAAGACTGTTCATGTGCAATTTGCAGAGTGTTATTTGGAAGACCATAAAGGGCTATGGTGAAAAGGGAAGTAACTTCCGCTAATAAAAGGAAAGAAGTTTTCTGAGAAATTGCTTTGTGTTCTATTAATTTGTCTCACAGAGTTACAGCTTTCCTCTCAAGAACCCTTTCCCTAAGACAGTTCTTGTGGAATACGCAAAGTGATATTTGGAAGCCCATAGAGGGTTATGGTGAAAAAGGTAATATCTTCCATTGAAAACTTGAAAGAAGATTTCTGAGAAACTGATTTCGGTTCTGTTAATTCATCTCACAGAGTTACAGCTTTCCCCTGAAGAAGCCTTTTGCTAAGACTGTTCTTGTGGAATTTGCAAACTGATATTTGGAAGCCCACAGAAGGCTATGGTGAAAAAGGAAATATCCTAAGATAAAAACTGAAATGAAGCTTTCTGAGAAACTGCTTTGTGTTATGTTAATTCATCTTACAGAGTTACAGCTTTCCCCTCAAGAAGCCTTTCCCTAAGACTGTTCTTGTTGGATAGGCATAGTGATATTTGGAAGCACAAAGAAGGCTATGCTGAAAAAGGAAATATCTTCCGTTAAAAACTGGAAAAAAGATTTCTGAGAAACTTCTTTGTGTTCTGTTAATTCATCTCACAGAGTTACAACTTTCCCCTCAAGAAGCCTTTCGCACAGGCTGTTCTTGCTTTATTTGCAAAGTGATACTTGGAGCCCATAGAGCGACATGGTGAAAAAGAAAATATCTTCCATTAAAAACTTGAAGTAAGCTTTCTGAAAAACTGCTTTGTGTTCTATTAATTCATCTCTCAGAGTTACAGCTTTCTCCTCAAGAAGCCTTTCGCTAAGACTGTTCTTGTGGAATTTGCAAAGCGATATTTGGAAGCCCATAGAGGGCTATGGTGAAAAAGGAATTATCCTAATATAAAACCTGAAAAGAAGCTTTCTGAGAAACTGCTTTGTGTTCTGTTATTTCAATTCAGAGAGTTACAGCTCTCCCCTCAAGAAGCCTTTCCCTGAGACAGTTCTTGTGGAATTTGCAAAGTGAAATTTGGAAGCCCATAGAGGGCAATGGTAAAAAAGGAAATATCTTCAGTTGAAAACTGAAAAGAAGATTTCTGAGAAACTGCTTTCGCTTCTGTCAATACATCTCACAGAGTTGCAACTTTCCCCTCAAGAAGCCTTTCGTTAACACTGTTCTTGTGGAATTTGCAAAGAGATATTTGGAAGCCCATGAAGGGATATGGTGAAAAAGCAATATCCTAAGATAAAAACTGAAAAAAGCTTTCTGAGACACTGCTTTGTGTTCTGTTAATTAATCTCACAGTGTTATAGCTTTCCCATCAAGAAGCCTTTCGGTAAGAATGTTCTTGTGAAATTTGCAAAGTGATATTTAGAAGCCCAGAGAGGGCTATGAAAAAAGGAAATATCCTAATATAAAATCTGTAAGAAGCTTTCTGAGAAACTGGTTTGAGTTCTGTTAATTCATCTCACAGATTTACATCTTTCCCCTCAAGAAGTCTTTCGCTAAGACTGTTCTTGTGGAATTTGCAAAGTGATATTTGGAAGTCCATAGGGGGCTATGGTGAAGAACGAAACAACTTCAGTTAAAAACAGGAAAGAAGCTTTCTGAGAAACTGCTTTGTGTTCTGTTAATTCATCTCACAGAGTTACAGCATTCTCCTCAAGAAGCCTTTCGCTAAGACTGTTCTTGTGGAATTTGCAAAGTGATATTTGGAAGCCCGTAGAGTTCTATGGTGTAAAAGGAAATATCTTCAGTTAACTACTTGAAAGAAGCTTTCTGAGAAACTGCTTTGTGTTCTATTAATTCATCTCACAGAGTTACAGCTTTCCCGTTAAGAAGCCTTTCGCTATGACTGTTTTTGTGGAATTTGCAAAGTGATATTCGGAGGCCCATAGAGGGCTAGGGTGAAAATGGAGATATCCTAAGATAAAAACCGAAAAGAAGCTTTCTGAGAAACTGCTTACTGTTCTGTTAATTCATCTCACAGAGTTACAACCTGTTCCTCAAGAAGCCTTTCGCTAAGACTGTTCTTGTGGAATTTGCAAAGAGATATTTGAAAGTCCTTAGAGGGCTATGGTGAAAAAGGAAATATCTTCTGTTAAAAACTGGAAGGAAGTTTTCTGAGAGACTGCTTTGTGTTCCGTTAATTCATCTCACAGAGTTACAGCTTTTCCCTCAGGAAGCCTTTTGCTAAGACTGTTTTTGTGGAATTTGCAAAGTGATATTCAGACGCCCATAGAGGGCTATGGTGAAAATGGAGATATCCTAAGATAAAAACCGAAAAGAAGCTTTCTGAGAAACTACTTACTGTTCTGTTAATTCATCTCACAGAGTTACAGCCTATTCCTCAAGAAGAATTTCGCTAAGACTGTTCTTGTGGAATTTGCAAAGTGATATTTGAAAGTCCTTAGAGGGCTATGGTGAAAAAGGAAATATCTTCCGTTAAAAACTGGAAAGAAGTTTTCTGAGAGACTGCTTTGTGTTCCGTTAATTCATCTCACAGAGTTACAGCTTTTCCCTCAAGAAGCCTTTCACTAAGAGTGTTCTTGTCGTATGTGCAAAGTGATATTTGGAATCCCATAGAGAACTATGGTGAAAAACGAAATATCCTAAGATGAAAACTGAAAAGAAGCTTTCTGAGAAACTTCTTTGTTTTTTGTTAATTCATCTCACAGAGTTACAGCTTTCCCCTCAAGAAGCCTTTCGCTAGTACTGTTCTTGTGGAATATGCAAAGTGATATTTGGAAGCCCATAGAGGTCTATTGTAAAAAAGGAAATATCTTCTGTTAAAAACTGTAAAGAACCTTTCTGAGAAACTCATTTGTGGTCTGTTAATTCATCTCACAGAGTTACAGCTTTCCCCTCAAGAAGTCTTTCGCTAAGACTGTTCTTGTGGAATTTGCAAAGTGATATTTGGAAGCCCATGGAGGGCAACGGTGAAAAAGGCATTCTCTTCTGTTAAAAATTGGAAAGAAGCTTTCTGAGTAACGGCTTTGTGTTCTGATAATTCATCTCAGAGACTTATAGCTTTCCTCTCAAGAAGCCTTTCACTAAGACTCTTCTTGTGGAATTTACAATGTGATATTTGGAAGCCCATAGAGGGCTACTGTGAAAAAGGAAATATGTTCAGTTAAAAACCGGAAAGAAGCTTTCTGAGATACTACTTTGTGTTCTGTTAATTCATCTCACAGAGTAACAGCTTTCCCCTCAAGAACTGTTTCGGTAAGAGTGTTCTTGTGGAATTTGCAAAGTGATATTTGGATGCCCATAGCGAGCTGTGGTGAAAAAGGAAATATCCTAAGATAAAAACTGGAAAGAAGCTTTTTTGAGATACTACTTTGTGTTCTGTTAATTCATCTCACTGAATTGCAGCATTACCCTCAAGAAGCCTTTCGTTAAGACTGTTCTTCTGGAATTCGCAAAGTGATATTTGGATGCCCTTAGAGGTCTATGGTGAAAAAGGAAATATCTTCAGTTAAAAACTGCAAAGAAGTTTTCTGAGAAACTACTTTGTGTTCTCTCAATTCATCACACAGATTTTCAGCTTTCCCCTCATGAATCCTTTCCCTAAGGGTGTTCTTGTGGAATTTAAAAAGTGATATTTGGAAGCCCATAGAGAGCTGTGGTGAAAAAGGAAATATCTTCACCTAAAAACGTGAAAGAAGCTTTCTGGGAAACGGCTTTGTGTTTTCTTAATTCATCTCACAGAGTTACAGCTTTCCCCTCAAGAAGCCTTTCGCTAAGACTGTTCTTGGTTAATTTGCAAAGTGATATTCGTAAGCCTATAGAGAGCTATTGTGAAAAACGAATTACCTTCATTTAAAAACTGGAAAGAAGTTTTCTGAGAATCTGCTTTGTGTTCTGTAATTCATCTCACAGTGTTACAGCTTTCCCCTCAAGAAGCTCTTCGCTAAGACTGTTTTTGTGGAACTTGCAAAGTGATATTTGGAAGCCCATAGAGGGCTATGGTGAAAAAGGAAATCTCTTCCGTTAGAAACTGGAAAGAAGCTTTCTGAGAAACGGCTTTGTGTTCTTTTAATTCATCTCACAGAGTTAAAGTTTCCCCTCAAGTAGACTTTCGCTAAGTCTGTTCTTGTGGAATTTTCAAAGTGATATTTGGAAGCCTATAGAGGGCTATGGTGAAAAAGGAAATGTCTTCAGTTAAAAACTGGAAAGAAGATCTCTGAGAAACTGTTTTGTGTTCTGTTAATCATCTCAAAGAGTTAAAGCTTTCCCCTGGAGAAACCTTTCACTAAGACTGTTCTTGTGGAATTTGCAAAGTGATATTTGGAATCCCATGGAGGGCTATGGTGAAAAGGAAATATCTTCAGTTTAAAACTGGAAAGAAGCGTTCTGAGAAAATGCTTTGTGTTCTGTTAATTCATCTCACAGAGTTACAGCTTTCCTCTCAGGAAGCCTTTCGCTAAGAGAGTTCTTGTGGAATTTAAAAAATGATATTTGGAAGCCCTTAGCGAGCTGTGGTGAAAAAGGAAATATCCTAAGATAAAAACTGAAAAGAAGCCTTTTGAGAAACTGCTTTGTGTTCTGTTAATTCATCTCACAGAGTTACAGCTTTCCCCTCAAGAAGCCTTTCACTAAGACTGTTCTTGTGGAATTTTCAAAATGATATTTGGAAGCCGACAGACTGCTAGGGTGAAAAAAGCAATCTCTTCAGTTAAAAACTGGAAAGAAGCTTTTTGAGAAACTGCATTGTGTTCTGTTAATTCATCTCACTGAGTTACAGCTCTCCCCTGAAGAAGCCTCTCGGTAAGACTGTTCTTGTGGAATTTGCAAAGTGAAATTTGGAAGCCCCTAGAGTCTATGGTAAAGAGGAAATATCTTCAGTTAAAAACTGGAAAGAAGCTTTCTGAGAAACTGCTTTGTGTTCTGTGAATTCATCTCACAGAGTTACAGCTTTCCCCTCAAGGAGCCTTTCGCTAAGACTGTTCTTGTGGAATTTCCAAAGTGATATTTGGAAGCCCATAGAGGGCTATGTTTAAAAAGGAAATATCTTCTTTGAAAAACTGGAAAGAAGCTTTCTGAGAAACTGCGTTGTGTTCTGTTAATACATCTCACAGAGTTACAGCGTTCACCACAAGAAGCCTTTCAGTAATACTGTTCTTTTGGAATTTGCAAAGTGATATTTGGATGCCCTTAGAGGGCTATGGTGAAAAAGGAAATCTCTTCCGTTAAAAACTGGAAAGAAGTATTCTGAGAAACTGCTTTGTGTTTTGTAATTCATCTCACAGAGTTACAGCTTTCCCCTCAAGAAGCCCTTCGCTAAGACTGTTTTTGTGGAATTTGCAAAGTGATATTTGGAAGCCCATAGAGGGCTATGGTGAAAAAGTGAATCTCTTCCGTTAGAAAATGGAAAGAAGCTTTCTGAGAAACTGCTTTGTGTTCTGTTAATTCATCTCACAGAGTTAAAGCTTTCCCCTCAAGTAGCCTTTCGCTAAGTATGTTCTTGTGGAATTTTCAATGTGACCAGACCGGCCCAGACCGCCTAAAACTGGGCCACAAACCGGTTTTGACCAGCTCAAAACAGACCAGAAGGGCTAAAACTAGATCAGACCATCTCAAACAGGTTTTGACCATCTCATAGCAGTTTTTACCGGCTCAAACCAGACCAGACCGGTTCAATCCGGTTTTGAACGGCTGAAACCGGTTTTGAACGGCTCGTATCGGTTTTGACATGCTAAAACCGGTTTTGACCGGCTCAAACCACACCAGACCGCCTAAAACCGGTATTGACCGGCTGAAACCGATTTTGACCATATGAGACCGGATCAAACCGGACCAGACGAGCCAAGACCAGCTAAAACCGTATCAAACCGGACCAGAACGGCCCAGACCGCCTAAAACCGGGCCAAACCGGCTCAAACTTACTTTGACCGCCTCAAACCAGACCAGACCGGGCCAGACTGGCTGAAACCTGGCCACCAACCGGTTTGGACTGACTCAAACCAGACCAGACCGTTTCAAACCGGTTTTGACCAGCCTGAGCCATTTTTGACCGGCTCCAACTGGACCATACCGGCTCAAACCGGTTTTGACCAGATGACACCGGATCAAACCGGACCAGACCGGCTCACACCGGATCAAACCAGACCAGACACTCCCAGACCAGATGAAACCGGACCAAACCGGACCAGACCGGCACAGACCGGTTAATTCGGGCCAGACCGGCTCAAAACGGTTTTGACCGGCTCAAACCTGACCAGACCATTTCAAACCAGTTTTGACTGGCTCAATCCGGTTTTGTCCGGCTCAAACCGGTTTTGACTGGCTCAAACCACACCAGACCAGCTAAAACCGGTTTTCACTGGCTCAAACCGGTTTTGACCTGATTAGACCAGATCAAACCGGACCAGTCTGGCTCAGACAGGCTCGAATCGGTTTTGGCTGGCTTCGACCAGACAAAACTGGTTCAAACCAATTTTGAAAGGCTCAAACCGACCAGACCGGCTCAAATAAGACCAGATCGGCTCAAATCGGTTTAGACCTGCTCAAACCACACCAGACCGGCTGAAACCGGTTTTGACCGGCTAAAACCGGTTTTGACCAGATGAGACCGGATAAAACGAATCAGACCGGCCCAGAACGGCTAAAATCAGATCAAACCAGACTAGACTGGCCCAGACCGCCTTAAACTGGGTCACAAACCGGTTTTGACAAGTTCAATGCAGACCAGACAGGCTCATACCGGTTTTGACCGACCTGAGCCGGTTTTGACCGGCTCAAACCAGACCAGACTGGCTCAAACCGGTTTTGACCGGGTCAAAGCGGTTTGACCGGATCAAACCAGACTCGACTGGCCCAGACCAGCTGAAACCGGAAAAAACCGGAGCAGACCGGCCCAGACCAGGTGAAACCAGGCCACAAACCGGTTTTCACCAGCCTGAAACAATTTTGACCAGCTCAAACCAGTCCAGACTGGCTCAAACCGGCCCAGACCGGCTCAAACCAGTTTTGACCGGATGACACCGCCTCAAACCGGAGCACACCGGCTCACACCGGATCAAACTGGACCAGACAGGCCCAGACCGGCTGAAACTGGATCAAACAGGAAGAGACCGTCCCGGACCGGCTCAAACTGGGCCAGACCGGCTCAAACCGGGCCAGAGCGGCTCATACCAGACCAGACAGGTTCAAACCGGTTTTGACTGGCTCATTCCGGTTTTGACCGGCTCAAACTGGTTTTGACCGGCTCAAACCACTCCAGACCGGCTAAAACCGGTTTTCACCAGCTCAAACAGGTTTTGACCTGATTAGACCGGATCAAACTGGACCAGACCGGCTCAGAGAGGCTCGAATTGGTTTTGACCATCTTAAACCAGACCAGACCGGCTCATACCAGACTAGACCGGCTCAAACCGGTTTTGACCTTCTCAAACCACACCCGACTGGCTGAAACTGGTTTTGACCAGATGAGACCGGTTTTGACGGGATGAGACTGGATCAAACCGAATCAGACTGGCCCAGACCGGCTAAAATCGGATCAAAACGGACCAGCCCGGCCCAGACCGCCTAAAACTGGGCCACAAACCTGTTTTGACTGGTTCAAACCAGACCAGACTGGCCCAAACCGGTTTTGACCCACCTGAGCCGGTTTTGATCGGCTCAAAGCAGACCAGACCGGCTCAAACCAGACCAGACCGGCTCAAAGCGGTTTTGACTGGCTCAAAGCGGTTTGGACCGGATCAAACCAGACTCGACCGGCCCAGACCAGCTGAAACCGGATGAAACCGGACCAGACCGGCCCAGAGCAGCTAAAACCGGGCCACAAACCGGTTTTGACTGGCTCAAACCAGAGCAGACCGGCTCAAACCGGACCAGACCGGCTCAAACTGGTTTTGACTGGAAGACACCGGATCAAAGAGGACCAGACCAGCTCACATCGAATCAAACCAGACCAGACAGGCCCAGACCGGCTGAAACCGGATCAAACCGGACCAGACCGGTCCACACCGGCTAAAACCGGGCCAGACCGGCTCAAACCGGTTTTGATCGGCTCAAATCAGACCAGACCGGTTCAAACCGGTTTTGATGGGCTCAATTCGGTTTTGACTGGCTCCAACCGGTTTTGTCCGGCTCAAACCACTCCAGACCGGCTAAAACTGGTTTTCACTGGCTCAAAACAGTTTTGACCTGATTAGACCGGATCAAACCGGGCCAGACCGGCTCAGACAGGCTCGAATTGGTTGTGACTGGCTTCAACCAGACCAAACCGGCTCAAACTGGTTTTGACCGGCTCGAAGCGGTTTTGACCTGCTCAAACCAGACCAAACCGGCTCAAACCAGACCAGACCGGCTCAAACCGGTTTTCACTGGCTCAAACCAGACCAGACTGGCTCAAACCGGATCAAACCGGACCAGACTGGCCCAGACCGTCTAAACCCGTGCCAAACTGGCTCAATCCTATTTTGACCGGCTCAAAACAGACCTGACCGTCTCAAACCCAACCTGACGGGCTCAAACCGCTTTTGACCTGACCAAACCACACCAGACCGGCAGAAATCGGTTTTGACACGCTAAAACCGGTTTTGACCGGATGAGACCGGATCAAACCAAATCAGACCAGCCCAGACCAGCGAAAATCGGATCACACCGGACCAGACCGGCCCAGACCGCCTAAAACTGGGCCACAAACCGGTTTTGACCAGTTCTAACCAGACCAGACCAGCTCAAACCGGTTTTGACCGACCTAAGGTGGTTTTGAGCGACTCAAACCCGACCAGACCGTTTGAAACCAGACCAGACCGGCTCAAACCGGTTTTGACTGGCTCAAACCAGACCGGACCGGTTCAATCCGGTTTTGACCGGCTCAAACCGGTTTTGAACAGCTCGAAGCGATTTTGACCGGATCAACCCGGTTTTGAACGGATCAAACCACACCAGACCGGCTCAAACCGGTTTTGACCAGCTGAAACCGATTTTGACCATATGAGACTGGATCAAACCGGACTAGACGGGCCTAGACCGGCTAAAACCGGATCAAACCAGACCAGAATGGCCCAGACCGCCTAAAACTGGGCCAAAGCGGCCCAAACCTATTTTGACCAGCTCATACCAGACCAGACCGACTTGAACCTGTTTTGACTGGCTCAAACCAGACCTGACCGGCTCACACCGGTTTTGACTGGCTCAAACCAGACCAGACCGGCTCAAACCGGATCAAACCGGACCAGACCGGCCCAGACCGCCTAACACCAGGCCAAACCGGCTCAAACCTATTTTGACCAGCTCAAACCAGACCAGACCGACTTGAACCTGTTTTGACCGGCTCAAACCAGACCTGACCGGCTCACACGGGTTTTGATCGGATTGGACCGGATCAAACCATACCAGACCTTCTCAAAACGGATCATACCGGACCAGACCGGCACAAACCAGCTCAAACTGGCTCAAACCGAACCAGACCGGCCCAGACAGGCTAAAACCGGGCCAATCCGGCTCAATCAGATTTTGACTGGCTCAAACCAGACCAGACCGGCTCAAACCAGACCACACTGCCTCAAACCGGCTTTGACCGGCTGAAACTAGAAGAGACTGGCTCAAACCGGTTTTGACCAGATGAGACAGGATAAAATCAGACCAGACCGGCTCAAACTGGATGAAACCACAGCAGACCGGCCCAGAACAGCTGAAGCCCGAGCAAACCGGACCACACGGGGCCAGATCGGCTAAAAGTGGGCCACAAACCGGTTTTGAGCGGCTCAAACCAGACCAGACCGGCTCAAACCGGTTTTGACCAGCCTGAGCTGGTTTTGACCGGCTCATACCAGACCAGACCGGCTCAAACTGGACCAGACCGGCTCCAACCAGTTTTGAACGGATGACACCGGATCAAACAGGACCAGACCGGCTCACACTGGATCAAACCAGACCAGACAGGCCCAGAAAGGCTGAAACCGGATCAAACCAGGCCAGACCGGCCCAGACCAGCTAAAACCGGGCCAGACCGGCTCAAAACGGTTTTGACCGGCTCAAACCAGACCAGACCGGTTCAAACCGGTTTTGACTGGCTCAATCCGGTTTTGACAGGCTCAAACCGGTTTTGACTGGCTCAAACCACTCCAACCGGCTAAAACCGGTTTTCACCGGCTCAAACCGGTTTTGACCTGATTAAACCGGATCAAACCGGACCAGACAGGCTCCGACAGGCTCGAATCGGTTTAGACTGGCTTCAACCAGACAAAACCGACTCAAACCGGTTTTGACCGGCTCGAACCGCTTTTGACCGCCTCAAACCAGACCAGACCGGTTGAATCCGATTTTGACCATCTCAAACCGATTTTGAACGGCTCGAACCGGTTTTGACCGCCACAAAACGGTTTTGAACAGCTCAAATCACACGAGACCGGCTCAAACCGGTTTTGACTGGCTGAAACCGATTTTGACCAGATGAGACCGGATCAAACCGGACCAAACGGGCCCAGACCGGCTAAAACAGGATCATTCCGGACCAGACTGGCCCTGACCGCCTAAAACCAGGCCAAACCCGCTCAAACCTATTTTAACCGGCTCAAACCAGACCAGACCGTCTCAAACCGGTTTTGACCGGCTCAAATGAGACCAGGCCGGCTCAAACCGGATCAAACAGGACCACACCAGCCCAGACTGCCTAAAAACGGGCCAAACCGGCTCAAACCTATTTTGACCGGCTCAAACCAGACCAGACCAGCTCGAACCTCTTTTGACCAGCTCAAAGCAGACCTGACCAGCTCAAACCGGTTTTGACAGGATTAGACCGGATGAAACCGGACCAGACATTCTCAAATCGGATCATACCGGACCAGACCGGCACAAATCGGCTCAAACAGGCTCAAACCGAACCAGAACGGCCCAGACAGGCTAAAACCGGGCCAAACCGGCTCATTCAGGTTTTGACCGGCTCAAACGAGACCAGACCAGCTCAAACCAGAGCAGACTGGATCAAACCGGTTTTGATCGGCTCAAACCAGACCAGTCCGGCTCAAACCAGTTTTGTCCGGATGAGACAGAATAAAACCAGACCAGACCGGCACAAACCGGATGAAACCACACCAGACCGGACCAGAAGAGCTGAAGCCGGTGCAAACCGGACCAGATGGCCCAGACCGGCTCAAACCAGTTCTGACCAGCCTGAGCCAGGTTTGGCCAGTTCAAACCAGACCAGACCACCTCAAACCGGACCAGACCGGCTCAAACCGGTTTTGACCTGCTCAAACCACACCATACCGGCTGAAACCGCTTTTGACCAGCTAAAACCGGGTTTGACCGGATGAGACCAGATCAAACCCAATCAGACCAGCCCAGAACGGCTAAAATCGGATCAAACCACACCAGACCAGCCCACACCGCCGAAAACTGGACCACAAACCCTTTTTGACCCGTTCAAACCAGACCAGACCGGCTCAAACCGGTTTTGACCGACCCGAGCAAGTTTTGACCGGCTCAAACCAGACCAGACTGGCTTAAAGCAGACCAAACTGGCTCAAACCGTTTTTGACCAGCTCAAAGCGGTTTTGACCGGATCAAACCGGACTCGACCAGCCCACACCAGCTGAAATCGCATCAAACTGGACCAGACCGGCCCAGACAGGAAAAAACCGGTTCACAAACCAGTTTTGACCGGGTCAAACCAGACCAGAACGTCTCAAACCGGTTTTTACTGGTTCAAACCAGTCCAGACTGGCTCAAACCAGACCAGACGGGCTCAAACCGGTTTTGACCGGCTCAAACTGCTTTCGACCGGCTCAAACCAGACCAGACAGGTTCAATCCGGTTTTGACCAGCTCAAACCAGTTTCAACCGGCTCAAACCAGACCAGACACGTTCAATCCGGTTTTGACCAGCTCAAACCGGTTTTGACCGGCTCAAACCGGTTTTGACTGGCTCAAACCAGACCAGACCGGCTCAAACCGGTTTTTACCGGCTCAAACCAGACCAGACCGGTTCAAAACGGTTTTGACTGGCTCAATCCGGTTTTGACCGGCTCAAACCACTCCAGACTGGCTAAAACCGGTTTTCACCGGCTCAAACCGGTTTTGACCCGATTAGACCAGATCAAACCGACCAGACCGGCTCAGACAGGCTCGACTCGGTTTTGACTGGCTTCAACCAGACAAAACCGGCTCAAACCAATTTTGACAGGCTCAAACCAGACCAGACCGGCTCAAACAAGACCAGATCGGCTCAAATCGGTTTTGACCTGCTCAAACGACACCAGACCGGCTGAAACTGGTTTTGACCAGCTAAAACCGGTTTTGACCAGATTAGACCAGATAAACCGAATCAGACCAGCCCAGAACGCCTAAAATCAGATCAAACCAGACCAGACCGGCCCAGACCACCTAAAACTGGGCCACAAACCGGTTTTGACAGTTTCAAAGCAGACCAGACTGCCTCATACCGGTTTTTGACTGACCTGAGCCGGTTTTGACTGGCTCAAACCACACCAGACCGACTCAAACCGGTTTTAACTGGCTCAAAGCAGTTTTGACCGGATCAAACCAGACTGGACTGGCCCAGACCAGTTGAAACCGGAAAAAACAGGACCAGACCGGCCCAGACCGGCTGAAACCGGGCCACAAACCGGTTTTCACCGGCCTGAGCCATTTTTGACCGGCTCAAACCAGACCAGACTGGCTCAAACCGGACCAGACCGGCTCAAACCGGTTTTGACCGGATGACACCGGCTCAAACCGGAGCACACCGGCTCACACCAAATCAAACCGGACCAGACAGGCCCAGACTGTCTGAAACTGGATCATACCAGAAGAGACCGGCCCAGACCAGCTAAAACCGGGCCAGACCGGCTACAAACCGGGCCAGACCCGCTCAAATCAGACCAGAACTCTTCAAACCGGTTTTGACTGGCTCAATCCGGTTTTGACCGGCTCAAACCGGTTTTTGACCGGCTCAAACCTCTCCAGACCGGCTAAAACCGGTTTTCACCGGCTCAAACCGGTTTTGACCTGATTAGACCAGATCAAACCAGACCAGACCGGCTCAGACAGGCTCGAATCGGTTTTGACCGTCTTAAACCAGAACAGACCGGCTCAAACCAGACCAGACCAGCTCAAACCGGTTTTGACCTTCTCAAACCACACCTGACCGGTTGAAACTGGTTTTGACCGGATGAGACCAGTTTTGACCGGATGAGACCGGTTTTGACTGCATGGGACCAGATCAAACCGAATCAGACCGGCCCAGACTGGCTAAAATCGGATCAAACCGGACCAGCCTGACCCAGACCGCCTAAAACTGGGCCACAAAGCGGTTTTGACCGGTTCAAACCAGACCAGACCGGCTCAAACCGGTTTTGACCGACCTGAGCCGGTTTTGACCAACTCAAACCAGACCAGACCGGCTCAAACCAGAACAGACCGGCTCAAACCGGTTTTGACCGGCTCAAAGCGGTTTGGACTGGATAAAACCAGACTCGACCAGCCCAGACCAGCTGAAACCGGATTGAAACCGGAGCAGACCGGCCCAGAGCGGCTAAAACCGGCCCACAAATCTGTTTTGACCGGCTCAAACCAGACCAGAATGGCTCAAACCGGACCAGACCGGCTCAAACCGGTTTTGACTGGATGACACCGGATCAAACAGGACCAGTCCGGCTCACACCGGATCAAACCGGACAAGACAGGCCCAGACAGGCTGAAACCGGATCAAACCTGACCAGACCGGCCCAGACCGGCTAAAACCGGGCCAGACCGGCTCAAACAGGTTTTGATCAGCTCAAATCAGACCAGACCGGTTCAAACCAGTTTTGATGGGCTCAATTCGGTTTTGACCGGCTCAAACCCGTTTTGACTGGTTCAAACCACTCCAGACCGGCTAAAACCGGTTTTCACCGGCTCGAAGCGGTTTTGACTGGCTCAAACCAGACCAAACCGGCTCAAACCAGACCAGACCGGCTCAAACCGGTTTTGACCTGGTTAGACCGGATCAAACTGTGCCAGACCGGCTCAGACCGGCTCGAATCGGTTTTGACTGGCTTCAACCAGACCAAACCGGCTCGAACCGGTTTTGACCGGCTGAAACCAGACGAGACTGGCTCAAACAGGTTTTGACCTGCTCAAACCACACCAGATGGGCTGAAACCGGTTTTGACCGGCTAAAACAGGTTTTGACTTGATGAGACCAGATCAAACTGAATCAGACGGGCCCAGACCGGCTAAAATCGGATCACACCGGACGAGACCAGCCCAGACCGCCTAAAACTGGGCCACAAACCGGTTTTGACGGTTCAAACCAGACCAGACCGGCTCAAACCGATTTTGACGGACCTGAGCCGGTTTTGACCGGCTCAAACCAGACAACACCGGCTCAAAACAGACCAGACTGGCTCAAACCGGTTTTGACCAGCTCAAAGCAGTTTTGACCGTATCAAACCCGATTCGACCGGCCCAGACCAGCTGAAACCGGATCAAACCAAAGCAGACCGGTTCAATGCAGTTTTGACCGGCTCAAACCGGTTTTGAATGGCTGAAACCGATTTTGACCGTATTAGACAGTATCAAACCGGACCAGACGGGCCCAGACCGGCTCAAACCGGATCAAACAGGACCAGACCGGCCCAGACCGCCTAAAACCATGCCAAACCGACTCAAACGTTTTTTGACCGGCTAAAACCAGACCAGACCGGGTCGAACCAGCTTTGAACGGCTCAAACCGGACCTGACCGGCTAAAACCGGTTTTGACCGGATGAGACCGGATCAAACCGGACCAGACCTTCCCAAACCGGATCATACCGGACCAGACCAGCACAAACCAGCTCAAACCGGCTCAAACCGAACAAGCCCGGCCTAGACAGGCTAAAACCGCGCCAAACCGGCTCTATCAGGTTTTGACTGGCTCAAACCAGACCAGATCGGCTCAAACCAGACCAGACTGGCTCAAACTGGTTTTGAACGGCTCAAAGCGGTTTTGACCAGATCAAAACGGACTCGACCGGCCCAGACCAGATGAAACCGGATCAAACCGGAGCAGACCGTCCCAGACCGGCTAAAACCGGGCCACAAACCGGTTTTGACCGGCTCAAACCAGACCAGAATGGCTCAAACTGGACCAGACTGGCTCAAACCGGTTTTGATGACTCCGGTTCAAACCTGACCAGACCGGCTCACACCGGATCAAACCTGACCAGACAGGCCCAGACCGGCTGAAACCAGATCAAGCTGGACCAGACCTGCCCAGACTGGATAAAACCGGGCTAGACCGGCTCAAACCGCTTTTGACTGGCTCAAACCAGACCAGAGAGGTTCAAACCAGTTGAGACTGGCTCAATCCGGTTTTGACTGGCTCAAAACCGGTTTTGACCTGATTAGACCAGATCAAACCAGACCAGACCGGATCAGACAGGCTCGAATCGGTTTTGACTGGCTTCAACCAGACCAAACCGGCTCAAACAGGTTTTGACCAGCTCGAACTGGTTTTGACCAGCTCAAACCAGACCAGACCGGCTCAAACCAGACAAGACCGGCTCAAACCGGTTTTGACCTGCTCAAACCACACCAGACCGGGTGAAACCGGTTTTGACCAGCTAAAACCGGCTTTGACCGGATGAGACCGGATCAAACTGAATCAGACCAGCCAGGACCGGCTAAAATGGAATCAAACCAGACCAGACCGGCCCAGAGCACCTAAAACTGGGCCACAAACCGGTTTTGACCAGTTCTAACCAGACCATACCGGCTCAAACCGGTTTTGACAGACCTAAGCCGGTTTTGACCGGCTCAAACGGGACCAGACCGGCTCAAACCAGACCACACCAGCTCAAACCAGTTTAGACCGGCTCAAACCAGACCGGACCAGTTCAATCCGGTTTTGACCGGCTCAAACCAGTTTTGAATGGCTCGAACGATTTTTGACTGGCTCAAACCGGTTTTGAACGGCTCAAAACACACCCGACCAGCTCAAACCGGTTTTGACCGGCTCAAACCGATTTTGACCATATGAGACCGGATCATACCGGACCGGACGGGCCCAGACCGGCTAAAACCGGATCAAACTGGACCAGAAAGGCCCAGACCACCTAAAACCGGGCCAAAGAGGCTCAAATCTATTTTGACCGGCCCCAAACCGGTTTTGACCGGCCCAAACCAGACCAGACTGGCTCAAACCGGATCAAACCTGACCAGACCGGCCCAGACCGCCTAAAACCGGGCCAAACCGGCTCAAACCTATTTTCTTCAGCTCAAACCAGACCAGACCAGCTTGAACCTCTTTTGACCGGCTCAAACCAGACCTGACAGACTCAAACCGGTTTTGATCGGATTAGACTGGATCAAACTGGACCAGATCCTCTCAAACCGGATCATACCGCACAGAACCTTAACAAACCGGCTCAAACCAGCTCAAACCGAACCAGACTGGCCTAGACAGTCTAAAACCGGGCCAAACCGGCTCAATCAGGTTTTGACTGGCTCAAACCAGACCAGACCGGCGCAAACCAGACCACACTGGCTCAAATCGGTTTTGACCGGCTGAAACTAGAAGAGATTGGCTCAAACCGGTTTTGACCGGATGAGACAGGATAAAACCAGTCCAGACAAGCTAAAACCGGATGAAACCACACCAGACCGGCCCAGAACAGCTGAAGCCGGAGCAAACCGGACCAGACGAGGCCAGATAAGCAAAAACCGGGCCACAAACTGGTTTTGACCGGCACAAACCAGACCAGACCGGCTCAAACCGGTTTTGACCAGCCTGAGCTGGTTTTGACCGGCTCAAACCGGAACAGACCGGCTCAAACCGGACGAGACCGGTTTAAAACAGGTTTTGACTGGATGACACCAGATCAAACCGGTCCAGACCGGCTCACACCGGATCAAACCGGACCAGACAGGCCCGGACCGGCTGAAACCGGATCAAACTGGACCAGACCGGCCCAGACCGGATAAAACAGGGCCAGACCAGCTCAAACCATTTTTGACCGGCTCAAACCCGACCAGACCGGTTCAAACCGATTTGGACCGGCTCAAACCACTCCAGACTGGCTAAAACCGGTTTTCACCGGCTCAAACCGGTTTTGACCCGATTAGACCGGATCAAACCGGACCAGACCGGCTCAGACAGCCTCGACTCGGTTTTGACTGGCTTCAACCAGACCAAACCTGCTCAAACCGGTTTTGACCGGCTCAAACCAGACCAGACTGGCTCAAACCAGACCAGACCGGCTCAAACCGGTTTTGACCTGCTCAAACCACACCAGACCGGCTGAAAACGGTTTTGACCAGCTAAAACCGGTTTTGACCGGATGACACCTGATCAAACCGAATGAGACCGGCCCAGACCTGCTAAAATCAGAACAAACTGGACCAGACCGGCCCAGACCGCCTAAAACTGGGCCACAAACCGGTTTTGACGGGTTCAAACCAGACAAGACCGGCTCAAACCAGTTTTGACCGACCTGAGACGGTTTTTGACTGGCTCAAACCAGACCAGACCAGCTCAAACCGGTTTTGACCAGCTCAAAGCGGTTTTGACCGCATCAAACTGGACTCGACCAGCCCAGACCAGCTAAAACCGGGCCACCAACCGGTTTTGACTGGCTTAAACCAGACCAGACCAGCTCAAACTGGTTTTGACCGGCTCAACCCAGACCAGACCGGCTCAAACCGGACCAGACCGGCTCAAACCGGATTTGACAGGATGACACCCGATCAAACTGGACCAGACCGGCTCACACCGGATCAAACCGACCAGACAGGCCCCAGACCGGCTCAAACCAGATCAAACCGGACCAGAACGGCCCAGTCCGGCTAAAATTGGGCCAGACCGGCTCAAACCGGTTTTGATCGGCTCAAACCAGACCAGTATGATTCAAACCGGTTTTGACTGCCTCAATCCGGTTTTGACCGGCTCAAACCGGGTTTGACCACCTCAAACCACTCCAGACCGGCTCAAAACGGTTTTCACCGGCTCAAACCAGTTTAGACCTGATTAGACTGAATCAAACCGGACCAGACCGACTCAGACAGGCTCGAATCCGTTTTGACTGTCTTCAACCAGACCAAAACCGTCTCAAACAGGTTTTGACCGGCTCAAACCGGTTTTGACCGGCTCAAACCACTCCAGACCGGCTCAAACCAGACCAGACTGGCTCAAACCGGTTGTGACCTGCTCAAACCACACCAGACCGGCTCAAATCTGTTTAGACCGGCTAAAAACCGGTTTTGACCGGCTCAAACCACTCCAGACCGGCTAAAACCGGTTTTCACTGGCTCAAACCGGTTTTGACCTGATTAGACCGGATCAAACCGGACCAGACCGGCTCAGACAGGCTCGAATCGGTTTTGACTGGCTTCAACCAGACTAAACCGGCTCGAACCGGTTTTGACCGGCTGAAACCAGACGAGACTTGCTCAAACAGGTTTTGACCTGCTCAAACCACACCAGATGGGCTGAAACCGGTTTTGACTGGCTAAAACAGGTTTTGACTTGATGAGACTGGATCAAACTGAATCAGACGGGCCCAGACTGGCTAAAATCGGATCACACCGGACGAGACCGGCCCAGACCACCTAAAACTGGGCCACAAACCGATTTTGACGGGTTCAAACCAGACCAGACCGGCTCAAACCGGTTTTGACGGACCTGAGCCGGTTTTGACCAGCTCAAACCAGACCAGACCGGCTCAAAATAGACCAGACCGGCTCAAAGCGGTTTTGACCAGGTCAAACCGGTTTTGACCGGCTCAAACCAGACCAGACCGGTTCAAACCGGTTTTGACTGGCTCAATCCGGTTTTCACCAGCTCAAACCAGTTTTGACCTGATTAGACCGGTTCAAACCAGACGAGACCGGCTCAAACCAGAGCAGACGGGCTCAAACCGGTTTTGACCAGCTCAAACCAGACCAGATTGGCTCAAAACGGTTTTTGACCGGATGATACAGTATAAAACCAGAGCAGACCGGATCAAACCGGTTTTGACCGGCTCAAACCAGACCAGACTGGTTCAATCCGCTTTTGACCGGCTCAAACCGGTTTTGAACGGCTCGAACCGGTTTTGACCAGCTCAAACCTGTTTTGACCTGCTAAACCCACGCCAGACCGGCTGAAACCGGTTTTGACCACATGAGACCAGATCAAACCGAATCAGACAGGCCCAGACCGGCTAAAATCGGATCAAACCAGACCAGACCAGCCCAGAC